>NC_132926.1:11072575-11708225 GCF_047675955.1 Chlorocebus sabaeus | reverse complement strand
TAGCCCCATTTTACAGGTAAGGATATTGAGAATCATAGACTGGCATGGCCAAAGTCACAAAGCTTAGTATTTATTGGCTGAGCCAGGATTTAAACCCAAGTTTTTCTGATCTTAAGGCCCTAAATCTCTCCACCTCACTGTGCCCATTCTCTGACAACATCTCATCATTTTGCAAAGCAGCTCCAGTCCTGAGATGGAGTTACTTTGGAGAAGTGGAAATGCACAGGTCCCTGCCCCTGGGGATCATGAGGAACCCCAGACACCAAGGCTGGGCCCAGTCTTCTTCTCCTAGTGCTGGCCCTCAGACACCTCCTGCTGACTCTCTCCCCTTCCCACAGGAGTGCCCCAGTGGTGTGGTTAATGAAGACACATTCAAGCAGATCTATGCTCAGTTTTTCCCTCATGGAGGTGAGTGTGACCTTGAAATCTATCTTGCCCAGTGCCCCCTCTGGGGAATAGCCTTCCCTTCCTCCAAGTCCACTCTTCCTTGCCATCTGCTTCCTTCTTGAGGAAGGGGCAAACTCAGAGCAGGACACCTCCCTCATCGTGAGAGGTGGGAGTCTCCAAAGCTTTAGCAGGAAAGAACTCTGAAAACGAACCCACCCTGGAAGGGGAAGAAGGGCTGATAATGCAACATCACGAAGTCTCAGAACAGCTCTAGAAAGCAGGTATTATAATTCCAGATGGGGTAACTGAGTTTCGGGGAAGATAAGCAATGTACTCAAGATTGCACAGCGAGTGAGTAGCAGACCAGGATTAGATTCCATAAGGGTCTGAAACAAGTTTTGCCATTCTGGTGCCACCACTGTGCAGGGCACTTTTGATTCTTTTCCTTAAAATAGCTGAGACAAGCTGGAATTTTGTAAAAGAACTTCAGTAAATACCAAAGACTATAAAAATAAACGAATTGAAAAAGAGACAGGAAACAAAAGTTGTGCTTACTAAGCCAGGTTACAAGTGTGCCAGGCCCACAGCAGCTGCTCTGTTGCCCTGCCTGACTCGGGAACTAGCTCTGTCCCCATGGACCTGGGACCACATCAGTGGCTCCTCTGTGGCCTCCATGTGTCACATGCCACCTTGCATCCTGTCTCCAAGAGCTGTCTCCTGCAAGACACCTTCCCCGGATCCTGACAAAATGCAGATCCAAGCATTCCAAACACTTCTTGGGCCTTGTGTCTCAAGGGCCTTTTTGGCAGCAGACAGATGCCTTCCTTGGTGTGCGGGGCCCCTACCCAGATCAGGTGTGGGAGGCAGTTTTGTCCCATGCAGGCCCCAGAATTGCAGTTTTCTGAGTTCCACTGAGCCACTGTTTATTGAGTTCTTACTGTATACCAGGCACAGCTCTAGTTTAAAATACTTTTTAACAAATTTCAAGAGATAGGTCTTGCTCCATCCCATTGTACGGAGGTAGGAAAGGGAAACTCAGAGAGGTCATGCTTGATGCCCACAGTCACACAGCTTATGTAGTACAGCGGCATCCAAGTTCAGATTTCTCTACTCTGGAGTGCGTGCTCATCCCAGGCATTTCATGGCCGCTCAGAAGAACATTGTCATGCAGTCACTGTGTCATTCATACATCGACGATTCCGTGCATAGATAGGCAGGAGAAAGGTTTTCTCACGATGGCTAGAGGAAGGGACAAGGGCTCATCTCACCTTTTGCTAGATCTAGCTTCCCACCCAAACCCAAAGAGTTGAGTCAATGGGCCCCATTCCATAATTTTCTTCTTTCCATCACCCTAGCATCGCTCTCCTCTCTTTCTTGTCGAAGCCCTGCCTTGTTTGGAAGGTTCTCCCTGTGTGGAATTCCTGCCCCCATCACCTGCCCTCCTTTTCTGCCTTGTAGATGCCAGCACGTATGCCCATTACCTCTTCAATGCCTTCGACACCACTCAGACAGGCTCCGTGAAGTTCGAGGTATGCTCATCTGGGGTCCACTCTAGGGGTCCTCTGGTTCTGCATCACCTCCCCCTCTAAATCTCAAGGCATTGGGGGAAGGGCTGGACCATCAAAAGCTCTCAGTCAGACCAAAGACACATTTATCCATTCGTAAGCATTTCCTAAAGATGGGGAGAAGCAGTAGCAACTTTGCCTGGCCTGCAGGAACTCAGGGACTCAGGGGACTAATAACAACAGTGTGTGAGCTCCCGGGCACACTGCTTCCCAGTGGCAGCCCCTGTACTTAAGGCTTTGTATGTACTAACTCATTTACTCTAATCCCCACGATAACCCTATAGGGTAGCATTTTATTATTTATTACCCTTTTACAGAAGAGGAGAGTAAGGCAAAGAGAGAGAGAGAGTAGTTTTCCCAAGGTCAAAAAGCACACAAATGATAAAGGATGGATTTGAATGCAGGCAGAATGACCCTCAATACAGACTGTTCCTACAGTGTGAGTCCTCAGCCACTAGGCCATACGGCCACTGGGATGATAGACTGACCACTGCAGCCATGGATAAGGCAATAACAGGGCTGGCTGCATTGATCTGTGTCTCTCAGAGCTCCATTCTTCCTCAAGGGGGCACCTTGCAAAAAAAATGGGGCAAGGTAGGGACCCGAAGGCAGGAGCTCTTCACTGAGCATAGCCACATCCTCCAGCAAGACAAGAGGACATGGGAGGCACCACTCTGTGAGAGTATCACAATCTGACCCAAAGACACAGCTTCACCCTGCCTGATGTCACTCCTGCCTTTTCCCCTTCTCAGGACTTTGTAACCGCTCTGTCGATTTTACTGAGAGGAACTGTCCACGAGAAACTAAGGTGGACATTTAATTTGTATGACATCAATAAGGATGGATATATAAACAAAGAGGTAAGTGAGCCGGAGCCAGGGGTGTGAGAGGGCTCCAGTGAAGGTAACTAACCCAACAGAAAACAGCCCCAGGCTTGAGGATAGTGCTGTCTGAATGAGGCAGGCTCTGCTTTGGGGCTAACAGAGCTGGTTCCTGGCAAAATAAAGAAGGCTTCCCTCATTGCCCTACCCTGCCTGTTCCCAAGCGCCCAGAAAGGATTAAACAGATTCATTCTCCCTGGGTCACCTAGATTCAGTAGACATTACACAGTGGGTAAAACTGACTTGTTTCAGTGTAAAGAGTTACTCTTCCCTAGAGAACCTGCATTTGGGAAGGTTGGGAGCCACAAGTTAAAGCTAAAAGTTGAAATGGCGGAATTGTAGGTAGCACCTAGAATAGAAAAGAAAGGTTTTTAAGGAAGAGGAACCTATAATTGGGTCATATTGGCCTTAACCTATTTTGCCTACTAATACAACCTCCAAGGGGGGTAATGGAAGGTACAGCTGTCTTTAAAGAAATTATCACAAATAATTTCTGAATCTTCACCGCTTCACACTTTTAGAACCTCAGAAGACATGTCTGTAGCCAGTGAAATACCCTCAGTATCTACTGTACCCTGGTATCTCAGTGGAAGCTGGAATTTGGCATCCTGTAACACTCCACTTACTGACCTCCTGTGTGCCAGGTGCACTGCCTGGAGGTATAGATATCAGTGCTAATCTTTACCTCAACCCTGCAAGGTTCTCTCTGTAAGCTCAGAGAGTTTATCCAACTTTCATTCCTCATTCATTTAGTCATGTTTTTAATTAACACACATTTGAAGACTTATTAGGTATTCTAGGTGCTGGAAGTAAAGAGGTGAACAATCAGACTAGGCCCTGCACTGGAGCAGTATAGAGAGATGGACAATAAACAGGCCAAAAAAGGAATCAACAGGTAGAAGATATTTTGGCAGGGAAGGTTAGCAAAGTCCTCTCCAAGGAGGTGTTGTCGTACTGGAACCAGTTATACAAAAAACCAGGAAAAGTGTTCCAGGCAGAAGGAAGAGCCACTAGAGAGGCTTTGAGGCAAGATAAAGCTTCATGTGTTTCAAAAACAGAAAGGCTGCAGATGGTTGCAGATGAAGTTATGAAGCCGAAGATTGGTGCAGGATGAGGCTGACAGGTCAACGGAGTCAGATGGTGGAGGGTTAGGGTAAGGGGCCCATCCATATTCCCCTGGGAAGCTGTTAGATGAACATGTTTTTTGAAAGACACAAAAGGCAAAAACAGACTTAAAGAGAATCAGAAAATATGACTAGCTCTGTATCATTTAAAGAAATTATAATTTTTTATATATAAATTTTTATATTATAAAAAATTCACAGTTAAAAACCACTCCCAAATAAAATTATAGGCTCAGATGGTGGACTGGTGAATTCTAATACCAATCCTACAAAAAATTTTAGAAAATAGAGGAGGATGGAACATTTCGCAACTTGTTTTATAAGTCCAATAGTACCCTGATACCCAAACCAAAGAAAAAAGGTCTTATGAGAGGAAACAACTACAAAACAGTCCCCCTCATGAGCACAGACACAAAAAGCTTTCACTAACTATTAGCAAATTGAATCCAGCAATATATAAAAGGATGATACACTACAACTATGTGAGTTTTATTCTAGGAATGCAAGGTTGGTTTAACATTCAAAAATCAATCAATATAATTCACTATATTTAAAGCAACCAAAGGGATATAGACTGGAAAGGAAGAATTAACACTGTCTTTATTTGTACATGATACAATTGTATTAATAGAAAACCTTAAGAGTCTACAAATAAATTGTGAAAAATAATAAGTGAATTTAACAAAGTGAAGACATGTGTTCTATTTACAAAAATCATTTATAATTCTACATCCAACAAGCAACCAGAAAATTAAATTAAGTAAAAATAGCATCAAAAAGCACAAAATACTTTGAGAAAAATTCAACAAAATAGGTGCAAGACTCATACACTGAAAACTATAAAATATTGCTGAAATAAAGAACTAAATAAACACAGAGATATATCAGGCTCATGGGTTGGAAGGCCCAATATAGTTAAGATGTGGATTCTCCAAATTTGATTTATAGATTTAGTGCGGTCTCAGTCAAAATCCCAGCAGATATTTTGTAGCAGTTGATTTGGGAGTGCAAAAAATTTAAAATAACCAAAACAACCAAAAAAAGAACAAAGTTAAAGGACTAAACCTACCTTACTTCAAGACTTCATGAAAAGGTGCAGTAGTCAAAATGGTGGGGAATTGGCATAAGGATACACATATAGATCAATGGATCAAAATAGAGAGTCAAAAAAACTTAAAGTAGAGCTACCATATGATCCAACAATCCCACTGCTGGGTATATACCCCAAATAAAGGAAATCAGTATACCAAAGAGATATCTCTACTCCCACGTTTGTTGCACATCTGTTTATAATAGCCAAGATTTGGAAGCAACCTAAGTGTCCATCAACAGATGAACAGATAAAGAAAATGTGGTACTTATACACAATGGAGTACTATTCAGCTGTAAAATAGAATGAGATTTAATCATCTACAACATGGATGGAACTGGAGGTCATTATGTTAAGTGAAGTAAACCAGGCACAGAAAGACAAACATCCCATGTTCTCTCTTATTTGTGGGATCTAAAAATCAAAACAATATGAAGACAGAGGGTAAAAGGATGGTAACTACAGGCTGGGAAGGATAGTAGGGGCGGCTGTGGGGGAAGTTGGGATAGTCAATGGGTACAAAAAATATATAATGAATGAATAAGGCCTGGTATTTGATAGCACAACAAGGTGACTGTAGTCAATAATTTCACTGAACATTTTAACTAAAAGAATGTAATTGGTTTGTAACACAAAGGATAAATGTTTGAAGGGATGGATACCCATTTTTCCTGATGTGGTTATTACACATTGTATGCCTGTATCAAAACTTGTCATGTACCCCATAACTATATACACATGTGTATATACATATAAATATATACATATATAAATATATACACATAAATATGTGCCCACAAAAATTAAACATAAAAAAAAATTTTTAAATAGAGATAGACTCACCCATATGTCAATGCAACAGATGCCAAAAAGATCAAAGAGGAAAGAATTGTGTATTCAACAAATGGTTTTGTAGCAGCTATATATCCATTTGGAAACAAAAATGGACCTTAGCCTTAACCTCATGCCAAACATAAACATCATCCTGGAATGGATTATAGAGTTAAATATTAAAACAAAAGCTGTTTTCTTAAGGAATACATAGGAGAAACATTCTTACAACTTTGGAGTAGGAAAGGATAAGGAATCATTTTTTAAAGTAGATAAATTTGACTTCATCAAAGTTAAAAATTTTGTGCCTCACCTTTAAGAAAATGGAAATGCAAGCCATGGACTTGGAAAAAATGTTTGCAAATTATATACCAGATACATAAAGATACCAGGATACCAATCCAATATCAGACTGGCATCCAAAATACATAAGGAACATTTATAATTTAATACAAAGATAAATAACTTCATATAAAATAGGCAAAAGATTTGAAGAGATACTTAAGAAGATATGTTGAGCCCATAAAAGGTTGGCCAGTAAGCCCATGAAAGGTTCCTCCATATCACCGGTCTTCAAAGAAATGAAAATTACAACCATAATGAAATACAACTGCACAGAATGACCACAATTAAGAAGACTGGCATACCAATCATTGGCAAAAATGTGGAGCAATAGAAACTCTCACAGATAGCTGGCAGAAATGTAAATGGTACAAACATATTGGAAAACATTTTGGCATCTTTGATAAAGCGCAACATGAACTTAACATACAACCCAGAAATCCCATTCCAGTCAGGTATGGTGGCTCACGCCTATAATCCCAGCACTTTGGGAGGCTGAGGCAGGTGGATCATTTGAGCTCAGGAGTTCAAGACCAGACTGGGCAACATGGTGAGACCCTGTCTCTACTAAAAATATAAAAACAACAACAACAAAAACAACAACAAAAAGCTAGACGTGATGAGCACCTGTGGTCCCAGCTACTAGGGAGGCTGAGGTGGGAGAATTGCTTAACCCTGGGGAGAAGAGGTTGTAGTGAGCTGAGATTTCACCACTGCACTCCAGCCTGGGTGACAGAGTAAGACCCTGTCTCAAAAAAAGAAAAAAAAAGAAGAAAAGAAGTCCCACTCCTGGGTATTTACTCACCAAAATAAAAATATGTAATTCCATAAAGACTTGTACAAAGATGTTCATAGCAGCTTTATTCATAGTAATCTCAAAACTTAAACCACCCAAATGTCTGTCAACAGGACAATGGGTAAATACATTGTAGTCTGTTCATCCAATGGATTATTACTCAGCAGTAAAAAGGAATGTTATAATTGCATGCAGCAATGTGCATGAAGCTCATAAACCTCATGCTGAGTGAATGAAGCCAGACTCAAATGAGTTTACACTGTTTTACTCCATTTACATGAGATTTTAGAAAATGCAAACTAATCTATACTAACAGAAATTAGATCTGTGGTTGCCTGGCGTCAAAGGTTGAGAGGCACTTACTGCGAAGAAGTGTGAAGGGATGTCTTCTGGTTGTGAAAATGTTCTATATCTTGAGTGTGGTGGAGGTTACGTGGGTGGATACATTTGTCAACATTCTTCAAACAGTACACTTAAAATGGGTGAATTTGTTATAAGTAAATTATGTTCCAATAAATTCGATTTATTTGTTGAAAAACTTGGTGTAAGGCGGAAGTGCCTAACCAATAGAAGACACTCAAAAAAATGTGTTGAAGGAAAAAAATCCTATGAAATAAAGCAGGTAAGAGAAAATAAGAACTCAATATCATTCAAAATATAGATTACAAATCGTAAATGAGATAATAGGAAATTAATCCCAGTGTTCTGCTTAAAGGCTCATACCTGTAATCTCAACACTTTGGGAGACTGAGGCAGGAGAATGGGTTGAGCCCAGGAGTTCAAGACCAGCCTGGTCAACATAGGGAGAGCCTGTCTCTTCAAAAGAAAAATTTAAAAATTACCTGGGTGTAGGCCGGGCGCGGTGGCTCAAGCCTGTAATCCCAGCACTTTGGGAGGCCGAGACGGGCAGATCACGAGGTCAGGAGATCGAGACCATCCTGGCTAACACGGTGAAACCCCGTCTCTACTAAAAATACAAAAAACTAGCCGGGCGAGGTGGCGGGCGCCTGTAGTCCCAGCTACTCCGGAGGCTGAGGCAGGAGAATGGCGTAAACCCGGGAGGCGGAGCTTGCAGTGAGCTGAGATCCGGCCACTGCAGTCCAGCCCGGGCTACAGAGCAAGACTCCGTCTCAAAAAAAAAAAAAAAAAAAAAAAAAAGAGAACAAGTTTACAAAAATTACCTGGGTGTAGTGGCACGTGCATGTGCTCCCAGCTACTCCAGAGGCTGAGGCAGGAGGACGGCTTGAGCCCAGGAGTTCAAGATTGCCCTGAGCCATAATCACTGCACCGTACTCAAGCCTGGGCAACAGAACAAGACCCTTCCTCAAAAAAGCAATAAAATAAAATGACTAATGACTAACATATGCACATGACTAACATGACTAACATAAGGTTATGTTACATAAGAAATGTAAGAAATGCACATGACTAACATAAGAAATGCACATGACTAACATAAGGTTTATTCCAGGAATGCAGGAATAGCCCAGTAGCAGAGAAAGCATATTAAATAATTTATCATATTAAAATATCAAAAGATTAAACCATTTGATGTTAAAATCGTATTTGATATAATTTACCATTTATTCATAATAATTTTCAAGATTCAATTAATTAGGAATAAAATACTTCTTCAGCATAATGGAAAATACCCTAGCCTAGTACACAGCTTCATACTTTATGGTAACATGCAGAGATTCTCACTGAAGAAAAGATGAGGCAAGAGTGCAAGCTGTCAGACATCACCACTGTTTAACATTTCTTGAAAGTTCTTCAAATATAGTGAAACAGAAAAAGAAATGCAATCTAAATATGAAAAATTACAACATTCCTTATTTATGACATGATTTTCTATCTGGGAAAAAAAGATAGCAAGAAAATCAACTTAAAACAACTAGAACTTTTAAAAAGCTGGCAAAGTGACTGGTAATAAAATACATACACAAAAGAAATTGTGTAGCCAATATATTAGTTATGACTAGCTAGAAAATTGTAATAAAAATATTCTCGTTGTAATCACAATATAATTTAAAGCACATGGGCATTTTTAAATATCCATAATTTAGATGAAGAGAAAGAAAAATTTGATAAGTAGAGAAACATACCATCTTCTGAAGGGATGTATATTATAAAGACAGCAATATTGTAATGACAGCAATTCTTCTCTAATCAACTTTAAATTTATTTTATTTTGAATCAAAATGAAAGTGTTATTTCGGGAGGGAATTTGGCACAATTGTTATAAAGTTACATTGGAAGATTAATCAGGTGACAACAGCAAAGATAATTTGCAAAAAGTAGAAAAGTGGTGGGATTTGTTCTACCAGATACTGAAATATATTATAAAGCTGAAACTATTAAAATAATATAATATCAGAGAAGGAACAGGTAGATCAATGGAACAGAATAGAAATCCCAGGTACAAATACCATCTTGGTTCATAATAAAGGGAGCATATTGAATAGACAGGTAATGAATCATTAAATGATTCTAGGAAAACTGGTTAACTATTTTGGCAACAAGTAAGTAAATATTCTTACTTAGTATCATGAACCCAAAATCACTATAGATATGTACAGTTGCTTTTTAACTAAAAAAGAACTAAAAATCATATGTGAATATCTGATCATAGAATGGAAAAAGCATAAAATCAAAGTTAGAAACAATTTTTTAAATTATTGATGGCTTTACACTGTAAATATTTTAAAATTCTGTATATCAAAAAATACCATAAACAAAGTTGAAAAGCAAGTGACAAACTTGTTTTAAAAAATCTGCAATTTATGATGAGAGAAAGGATTGATATTCCTCAGTAGACATTCATCTCAACAAATGCAAGAGTCATATTCATCGTGCTTATCTTTGTATTTCTTTGACACAATATCTAGCACATGGTAGATGCATAAAAATATCTTTTAAATAAATTAAAAATCTATTAAGAGATTTTAACAATTTAGTAAATCTACACAAATACATAAAGAGCTCTCACAATCCAATCAGAAATAGTTGAACACAAAGAGCAGAGCAGATGAAAAAATAGTTCATGGGAAAATAAATAAAAATAGTCAATACATATATTAGAAACCTCACTAAGAAAATAATGTTTACCTTTAAAAACAATGAATTATCACTTATCTATTAAATTGCAAAGATTTTGTAAAGTCTTTGTTGAAGGCTGGTGGAAAGTGGTTTTTCATACGTAGTTGCTGAGAATGTCCTGATATAAACTTTCTAAAACGTATTTGAGGAATATGTATAAAAAGCACTGAAAGTTATGCATCCCATTCTCCTTATAAAACCACATCTTGGTATATGTCCAAAGGAAATAAAGAATAGACACAAAGACGTAAAAGCAAGAAGAGTCTTCAAGTAATAGTGCCCCAAAATGTGATAACCATAATATCCACTAATAGCAGATTTGTAAAATGAATTACAGTAAGTACATAAAATGGAATAGCCAGTGGTCACTTAAAATCATGAAAAAGTAATGTAAAATAAACATTAGTATGATGTATTACATTTTTAAATAACTTGATAAAGTGATATGTATATCTCAATTTTATAAATAACTAAATGATTATACACATGTGCAAATATATGATACTCTAAAATATTCAAATACTACTTTGCAAAATATATAAAGAAAAAAATACAGAAATGGGATTTATACTACTTGGTCTTCAACTTTGGTTCACTCATTATTCCATCACTGAATAACCTTACTAGCTCCTACTCCCATTTTGTATTTGCAAACTAGGCAGAATTGTCCCCATTAATCCATCAGACCTCTCTAGAGGGCAGAATTAATAAAGTACCCCTTAAAAGAAAAAAGTGTGGATAAGTAGCTTCTTAGAAAAGACAGCAGGCTCTTCCCTAGGCAATCATTTGGAGATAATCTCATCCAAGTTGTAGGCTATGAAAATCCTGAGAGAGCAACAAAATTGCTCTTTAAGTCCTTTCTGTGATTAAAAAAAAAAAAAAAAATCAGACAGGAAAAGTATCAGTGGCCATGTAGATGTGAAGGGCTTGTAAAGTACACATTTAAAAATAAACACATGGATAGAAACATATATTTCCTCGTTCTATCTGTTGAGAGCACCTCAGAGCAATGACATCCCTGTAGCAGGGATCACACCTAGCACCTAGACCTTGATTTGTAAATACCGTTCTTCAATAAACAGAACCAGTCTTCTTGGAGAGAACAGTTGATTCCAAGATTGGGTAAGAGAAAATACAAGATGAGCCTGGAGTACTTTATCATGCTGGAAAGTATGAAAGTGCTAAAAAATAAAAAATAATAAAAACTGCAGGAGTCAACCTGAAGGAGTTCCCAATAGCCAAAATGAGAGCGATTTGAGCAAAATTAAAAATTATTAAGTATTGGATTATAACCTATAAAATAGGTAAATGTCCGTGAGTCCATTGTAATATAAATAAACAACCGAATACATAAATGCAGGAGAGAAGGCAGCTCTTCCTTACAGAAGAATTTTAATTAATAAATATAGAAGGAATAAAGGAAATACCAAATTACCATCAGGCAAACACTGCAGTAATAATTTTTACAGGCAAGATCCACTGAAAGATACTAAATCATCAAGGAAACTTGAAAGACACCACCTTAATCAAGTGATCAAGGTTAACATTATCAGTAGTAAGACATCTCAACACTATGTAACTCCCTGATATGATGCACTGAGAAGATCATAACATCACTTCTGTGGTATTCTTGCCAAAAATGCGTAACTTCAATCTAATCATAACTAAACCAAGGATTAACTCAAATTGAGAGACATTCTACAAAACAACTGACCTGTACTCATATCAAAAGTGTGAGGTCCTGAAAGACAAGGAAAGAAAGAAACTCAGGCTGGGCATGGTGGCTCATGCCTATAATCCCAGCACTTTGGGAGGCAGAGGCAGGACGATCACTTAAGTCCAAGAGTTTGAGACCAGTCTGGGCAACATGGCAAAACCCCACCTCTACAAAAAATCAGCCAGGCATGGTGGTACTTGCCTGCAGTCCCAGTTACTTGAGAGGCTGAGGCGGGAGGATTGCTTGAACCTGGGAGGTCAAGGCTGCAGTGACCGGGATTGTGCCACTGCACTCCAGCCTGCGTGACAGAGCAAGACCCTGTCTCAAGAAAAAAAAGAAAAAAGGAAAAAAAAAAAAGAATGAGAAACTCATACAGATTAGAAGAGACTAAAGAGACACAACAAATAAATGCAATGTAGAATCATTGAAGTGAAAAAAAGATATTAGTTGAAAAGCTGATAAAATTTGAATAAGCCCTGTAGTTTAGTTAATAATAGTATAGCAAAGTTAATTTCCTGGGTTTGGTCATTGTGCTCTGGTTATGCAAGTTGTTAACATTAGAAGAAACTGGGTGAAATGTATGCATGACCTCTCTGTACTATTTTTGTAACTCTTCTGTAAGTCTAAATAGGTGAAATTAAACAAAAAAATAAATTAAATAAGCACATGGAATCAGACTGTCTCCTGGATCTCTGTAGAAACCATATCAAACATCCCAAACGCTCTTTTATGCCCATTCCGAGTTGGGCCAGAACGATCAGAATAATGGTTCCTAATGTACCTTGATAAACATGGAAACTCCCAGGACCAAGTCCTAAGATGCTCTGATTCAATAGGTTTGGGGTACACTTGAGAACTGATCTTTTTAATAAGGGCCTCAGTCTGTGGAACTATTGGCCTCATGTGCCCTGTGGATAATCTTGGCTGTTGATTCATTTTTCTTAACTTGAAACAGTGGCAGAATCTATGGGGATTTTCAAATCTCTAGGCTAGAACATTAACTTTTAAAAAATTCAGAACAATATTTTATTTACCTCAAGCCTGTGAATGGGGATCCCACACATCACCCTGCACGGAAGACAATGCCCGTAATGAGGTAACCTACCCATGAGCCTCTGCAGGCTTTAAGGATTGTCTACCATCTCCTCCCTAAGAAGGGCTCCCACAGTATAGCCCTTCTGCTTGCTTTCTATCTCCCTATCACCTGCTAAAGAAGGACCTCACCTTTTAATCACTTTCATTGCCAAGGGACACAAGGAGCCCCAAACTCTGTCGCCTAGGAAGAGCTTGACCTCTTGGTTCCCACACTGTGTGCTTTTATGTCCCTGCTCCAGGAGATGATGGACATTGTCAAAGCCATCTATGATATGATGGGGAAATACACATATCCTGTGCTCAAAGAGGACACTCCAAGGCAGCACGTGGACGTCTTCTTCCAGGTAAGTGTACACACCCTGCACGTGAGCTGCAAGCCCAGCCTAGATCAAGTCAACCCACGAGCATCTGAGCAAGTGATTTGTGTCCAACCCTGTACTAAGCATGGCTGGAAACTGAAAAGAACTATCAGATACATGGTCCTCAAGAAACAGATGATCTCCTTAAGCTGCAAGTGTACATGACAGAAGAGAACAAGAAAGTATAGTATTAAATATTAGTGGTATAGTGTGAACTCTAAATCCATAAAAATTAGGGGATCAGAGTAAACACAAAAGAATTCACTAATTACAATTGTGGAGGTGCTAAGCATTTGTGTCTGGGAAGTAAGGGGAAACAAGATTGGAAACTAGGATAGGGCCAGATTATGAGACCTTAACTGCAAGAGTTTGGCCTTGCTCTGGTGCAGGATGGGCAACTACTGCTGATCCTTGACTAAGGGAGTGGTATGATCATTGGGGCATTTTAGGAAAAAATTGTCTAGTGGTAGAGTATCAGAGAATATCAGAGCTCACTCTAGCCCAACTTTCCACTTTGCAGATGGGAAAAGAGAATCCTCTCTGGCCTGTACAGCAGGTACCAGGCCAGAATCAGAACCTCTAGTGCCCAGTGTTCTGCCAGATGGACAGGGTAGCAGGGAGTCTACAGAAGAAGCAGAATAAGCCAGAAGTGAGGTGATGAGTGTCCAGAGCAAGTCTTTTGATTTAAGGAAACTCACGGGGGTCAAAGTGTTGTAATCAGGACCTAACTGGAGTTGTCTGGCCAGTGAAAGACAACTCTCATTCTCAGGGCAAAGTTGGTTAATGCAATGAATGAAATGTGCTCCAGCAAGAAAGCAGGAGAGTAAGCTTTGGAATGGAGATCACCAGATTCCGTAAAGTGCTTTCTGTTTTGTCTTTCAGAAAATGGACAAAAATAAAGATGGCATCGTAACTTTAGATGAATTTCTTGAATCATGTCAGGAGGTAAGGAGAGATCTCAGGGCACAATAATTCTACATCTGGGAAAGGAAACCTGGGGCCTGGGGACCTGCAGAAGGAAGGTGATGAGAAACCTGCACATACCCACAACCCCTCCCATCAGAGCCAACAACACTAGCAACAACTGTGAAGTCCAGCAGTTCCACTCCTCAACCTGGCCTGTGATTGGTCTTGGCTAAGCACAGGACTGAACAGAGAGCCTAAGTAGGGGTCTAGGGGGATGTGGATGTGAAAACTCACAGGGGGTCTCTGTGAAAACAGACTTCCCAGGAGGGCAACACCATTATTTTTTAGCCTGCCTCTGGCTTGATGACCCATTCCCCAGACTACAAGGAAGCAGCTGGGAGCGGGGCGGGGAAATCTACAACTGTGTGATTCTCAAACCACAGTGTGCATAAAAATTGCCTGGAATGATTCTGAAAATGTATATTTCCAGGCCTCAATCCCAAAGACTCTAGATCTGGGTCACTTTAACACAAATGCCCTCAACCAAGGCTTCTAAAAATTTAATGTGTGAAACCATATCCTTAAAGATCTTGTTAAAATGCAGATTCTAAGTCCGTAGGTCTGGGGTGGGGCCTGAAATGTTACTTTTCTCACATTCTCCCCAGTCACGCCAGCAATGCTGGTCCTGGGAACACAACTTTCATTAAGTCTAACCAATAGACCAGCCCCAGAGTCACCAGAGACTGAACTGGAAATAATTGCTTCATCTACTTTTGAGAAATCCATTTGTACCCCTATATTATTTTAAAAATGTACACAGTTACTCTGCGCTCCAGCCAAGAAGAATAGCAAATGTAAGAAAGCAGGGGAGAAGTTACTAGCACATACTGAGCCCCCACCGAGTTTCAAGCACATACATAAACATCACAGCCACCCTGTTATGTAGATGTCCTATATGCAGGGTGATATCCAAGATATTTAACAACTAGAATGGAATGAACATTGACCCCCTTGGCGGTGAGTTCTCACTCTGTTAGTTCCCTCGAGAGCTGGTTGTAAAACAGCCTGGCACCTTCCCCACCCCCAACCTTCCTTCCTCTCTCACCATGGGATCTCTGCACACCCAGCTCCCCTTCACTTTCTACTGTGAGTCAAAGCAGCCTGAAACCCTCACCAGATGCAGATGCTCAACTAAACTTTCCATCTGCCAGAATAATGAGCCAAATAAGCCTATACTGACATTAACCTTTTCATTTCTGATATTAATAATTTGAAAAGCAGTCTTAATAAGCATTTATCTACTTTATTGATTTTTTTGAAAGAGAGAGCTTTGGGGGGTTTTCTTATTGTATGTCTCCATTGCATGTTCTGTATTTTACATTTTTCTATTATTTATTCTCTGAGGTATAGTATTGAATGTAGAAAAATCCTCAAATGTTAGGTATTAAGCAATAAACTTCTAATTCATGGTTCAGAGAAGAAAATATCTTGAATCAAAATAAAATAAAAATATGACTTATCAAAATGTGTAGGATCTAAAGCAGTATTCCAGGAAGGCAAGGTTGGTTTAACATTCATAATTGGTCAGTGTAATTAATCACATTAATAGAATAAAAAGGGAAAAAATACAATCATTTCAGTGGATGTATAAAAATAATTTTATGAAATGTAGTTGTTCAGAGCTTCTTAAAAGAACTCACTATTTTACTAGATGATTTGTTTCTTCTGAATTCCTCTTTAAGGCTACAGGTGGTGCTTTTTACTTTGAGCTGATCACTTTTTATGTCCCCATCCTTACTTCTTGTTTTTCATACCCTTGTAGAGTTTTCCCCATATAGGAAACCCATGCTTGAGATTTGCTCACCAGAGTTACAGAGCTCTCAGGGAGGGGACTCAGAGTTCTAACCATCCTCTTCCCCTCCTTTTCTCCCAGGATGACAACATCATGAGGTCTCTCCAGCTGTTTCAAAATGTCATGTAACTGGTGACACTCAGCCATTCAGTTCTCAGAGACATTGTACTAAACAACTACCTTAACACCCTGATCTGCCCTCGTTCTGATTTTACACATCAACTCTTGGGACAGAAACACCTTTCACACTTTGGAAGAATTCTCTGCTGAAGACTTTCTATGGAACCCAGCATTATGTGGCTCAGTCTCTGATTGCCACCTCTTCCTCCTTCTTCTTCTTGAGAGAGACAAGATGAAATTTGAGTTTGTTTTGGAAGCATGCTCATCTTCTCACACTACTGCCCTATGGAAGGTCCCTCTGCTTGAGCTTAAACAGTAGTGCACAAAATATTCTGCTTACATGCCCCCAGCCCACTGCCTCCAAGTCAGGCAAACTTTGGTGAATCTGGAAGCAAGAGGACCTGAGCCAGATGCACACCATCATCTGATGGCCTCCCAAACCAATGTGCCTGTTTCTCTTCCTTTGGTGGGAAGAATGAGAGTTATCCAGAACAATTAGGATCTGTCATAACCAGATTGGGAGAGCCAGCACCTAACATATGTGGGATAGGACTGAATTATTAAGCGTGGCATTTTCTGATGACCCAAACTGCCCATGTCATTTGTTTCCAGAAACGAGGGCCAATAATTCTCTCACACTGGCATTTGTGCTGGTAGTGCAAGTCCTTTAATATGTTTAGGAAGTGAGCCATTGCCCAGTGGTCCATATCTCCACCACATCCCCTGCTTGAGCCCAGCACTGCATGTCCCTCCCGAGAAGTCCAGAATGCCTGCAAATTGCTGTAATTTTATACCATGTTCTAACCAATAAACAGAACTATTTCTTACACTCTCAATCACTTCTTCATGACTCCATTAGGTAAGAGAGGTAAGCTGTGAAAAGGGAAGGCTAGTCCATTCACTTGACAGCCAATTATTAGTGCAGTTGTTCCTCTGTATGTGTGAAGGATCGGTTCCAGGACTCCCCATACCAAAATCTGCAGATACTCAAGTCCCACAGCCGGCCCTGAGGAGCTCATATTTTCAAAACCTTGGGCCTCCATATATGCAGGTTTCACATCCTAGAAATACTGCATTTTCTATCATGTTTGGTTGAAAACAATCTGCATGTAAGTGGACCCATGCAGTTTAAACTCATATTGTCAGAGGGTCAACTGTACTTACATTGTGCCAGGCCTGTGCCAGGCAGTGACTTCATCCTCCCCAGCCCCCAAGCCATCCCCAGCAAACATCTGACCCAAATACAAATGCAACTTCAAGACAAGACCCTTCACAACACTTTGCTTCCAAAAAGATTGCCACCTCTAAGACCCTCTGATATGAAAAGTCTGGAGCCTCTGTGGTGTGAGTGGGAGTGCAGAGATGAAGAGGATAACAGGGCCTCCTGCTGAGAGATTTTAGGGTCTAGAGGATGATCAAGCAGCTTCAGCCTATAACCAGCAAATGATTACTCATGCTGAACACTGTGGGTCTTGGTTTCCCCATTTGACATCACATTTAAAAGATTAAAAGCTAACAGTAGCATTCTGGGAAGGAAAGCAATTTACTGAAGCCCTATTTAGTGCCAGGTGCTGCACTAGGGGCTTTATATACATTATCTTATTTCATGCTCATGTGGAGTATTCCAGATGGTAGAGTACTGGGCATTCCAGATGGTAGAGTCCTGGGCATTCCAGATAGTAGAGTGCTGGTTGTACGGAAGAGGTTGCTGAAGCTCAGAGAGGTAAGGGGGACCTGCATAAGGTAGCACAGCTGAGAGAGACTCCATAGGGAGACTAAACTCTTCTCACTCTATCACAGACCCTTCCTATAAGGGGATTCTGCCTCACCCCAAGGATGAGGATACTTCCCACAAATCTCATTCATCTTAAGTCAGTTCAGAGAGGCATCGGTATTCTTTGAGTCTGTGTAACAGATGGGGAAAGAGATGCAGAGAAGGGAAATGTCTCAGGCAGCCGTGGTCACTGGCAGGGGCAGCCCACCAAAACATCTCCTGCATTCATGACACATCTCACTCAGATGGCCATTGGCTGCTGCCTCTTATGGTTGGAAACTGTAGGTGTGATGATGAGAATTTGTTGGATAGTCCAGACCTGTTCGTCTGTTTGGGCTTCCTGCATGTAACCATGTGGTCCCTTAAGGCTTCTGGGCACGTGGCTGGTCCCCAGCAAGGCATCCACTTAGGCCCAGGAGAGGATCTGTTCCCGAGACTCTTCCCATATGGGGTCCTAACCTGCATCTTGAGGCTATATGATGTCTACCCTGTATCTACAAGATGTATGTTCTCTATCCTGGCTGCATGTCAGAATCACCTGGGAACTTTGAACAATGCAAACACCTGGGTGCCACAGTAGCCCAACTGAAGGAACATCCCTGAAGGTGGGGACCTGGGCATCAGAATTCTTTAGAGGCCACCCAGGTGGGTGTACTGGGCACACAGGGCTAAGGTGGCAAACTGACACATCTAGAGCTGGGAATGAAGTGCATGGTCTGAGCCATGCCCCTGGCCACAAGGATCAATTCAGGGATAGGCTTGAGACCCACACTGGTTCAAACAACCTGAATCTCTCCAAACTTGTGCTGGGATGATGAGACAAAGATGTCCTCCCTCACCGGACATGAATGAGAACGCACACAGCCCTAAGACATGCCGGCAACTGTTTAGGAATTCTGAGAGTTTATTTAATAATCAGAGGGTTAATAAGCCAGACATCACATAAGGCAAGGCAGAGAGATGGAAAAAAAAAAAAAAAACAAGCAGAAACGAGCCTTTCATGACATCATTGATCTGCTAGATCAAGCTGCTTCTGAAGCCGGATACCTCTGATCTTTTCAGATGCCTGTCCCAGGTGCCTGTACAAGGTCTAAATCAGGCCAGGAGTGGTGGCTCATGCCTGTAATTCCAACTTTTTGGGAGGCCGAGGTCGGCGGATCACCTGAGGTCGGGAGTTCCAGACCAGCCTGACCAACATGGAGAAACTCCATCTCCACTAAAAAATACAAATATTAGCCAGGTGTGGTGACAGGTGCCTGTAATCCCAGCTACTCGGGAGGCTGAGGCAGGAGAATCACTTGAATCTGGGAGGTGGAGGTTGCGGTGAGCCAAGATCGCACCATTGCACTCCAGCCTGGGCAACAAGAGCAAAACTCTGTCTCAAAAAAAAAAAGATCTAGGTCAGTGGCTCCCTTCCTTCCCCACTGGCTGCATGTCAGAATCACCTGGGGAGCAGAGTAGGCGAATTTTTTTGAAGTGCCAAATGCCTGGGCCTTATCCCAAATGAATTGCATCAGAATATCTAGAGGTGGGGCCTTGATCATCAGTATGCTTTAAAGGCTTGCCAGGTGATTCCAATGTACACCTAGGGCTGCAAACTCCTGCTCTAGAGGAGAGGAAGGACTGGTACCCCTCTCCATGTGTTAGCTAGACCATGAGTAAGACACCAGCATCAGCCCTGGGCACTTAAAACTGAGAGGAAAACCAGCAGCTTAGATACTCAGAGAGAATTCATTGTGGAAGGGAGTTTTGTTTTGTTTTGTTTTTTGAGACAGAGTCTCACGCTGTTGCCCAGGCTGGAGTGCAGTGGTACGAACTTGGCTCACTGCAAGCTCTGTCTCCTGGGTTCACACCAGTCTCCTGTCTCAGCCTCCTGAGTAACTGGGACTACAGGCGCCTGCCACAATGCCGGGCTAATTTTTGTATTTTTAGTAGAGGCGGGGTTTCACTGTGTTAGCCAGGATGGTCTCGATCTCCTGACCTCGTGATCCACTCGCCTTGTCCTCCCAAAGTGCTGGGATAACAGGCATGAGCTACCGTGCCCAGCCGGAAGGAGGTTTTAAAAGTAGTCCTCAGATGGATAAACAACAGAAAGGGAGATGGTTGTCCTAATGAACAGCGGGGAAAGGACACATTGCAGCAATGATAGGGTATTGGCCTCATCTCCCACTTGTCTTCTTGGAGGGATCCTGCCCCTCTTGAACTGTCCAACAAATTCTCACCATCACGCCTGCAGATGGGGACTCAACTGTGCAGAAGGTGCTACGGCCACTTTGCCCAATCCCCTTGGTGCTCACCATCACCCTGCAGGTAGACTCAACTGCTGCCAAGTGCAACCACCCGAGAGTTTTTGTCTGTGACTCTAACCATCACAGAGTGTGTCCATGACAGCCCGCTATGTTTTGGGTATTTGACTCTCTAAGCCTCATGTTGACATTTATCTCCAATGTTGAAAGGGGGCCTAAGAGAAGGTGTTTGGGTCATGGGGGCAGATCCCTCAGGACCAGATGAAGGCCCTCTCTTGGGGCTGAGTGAGTTCTTACTCTGTTAATTCCCTCAAGAGGTGGTTGTTAAAGAGCCTGGCATCACCACCACCACCCACGCCCCACTCCTCACTTCCTCTCTCACCATGTGATCTGCGCACACCCAGCTCCCCTTCACCCTTCCACTACAAGTGGAAGCAGCCTGAAGCCCTCACCAAATGCAGATGCCAATCACACTTTCCAGCCGCCAGAAACATGAGCCAAATTAGTCTTTTTTTCTTTATAAATTATCCAGCCATGGGTGTTCCTTATAGCTATACAAATGGACTAAGACACAGGCCCATTCTGCCGTGGACATGCCAGGCCAAAGAATTAGGTTATTAACACCTCGTAGGAGAAGGCCTTGGCCAATGACTGATGAGAGCTGGTGGACAAATACTCCAAATCCCTCTCCTTTCAGCAGGAAGAAAGCTGAGGTCTCTTCTATACCATCTCCTAGGCTTCCCTGGTAGGACTGAGCCCCAGTTGCTCACAACAGTAACTTACGATGAATAAGACAGGCATGTGTCCTGCTTTCATAAACCTCATATTCTGGCAGGAGGAAACTGACAACAAATGAAATTATTTTAGATGAAATGGCATGAATAAATGTGTGACATGGCAAAGAGTACACAGGATGGCTGTGGGCTACTTTAGAGGGGTGGAGAGTAAGGCTTCTCTGAAGAGCAGACCACTGAGCTTGACATGATTTGGATCAGGGGGTTCTCCATGGACAACATCTTTCTTGAGTCTCATGACAACCCTGTGGGGCAGGTATCCTAGGCACCTATTTTTCAGATGAAAAAAATGATGCCCAGACTCATAGAAGGACTTATATACACAGCAGGAAGTGAGCTTAAAAGTCTGCCAAGCTCCAAAATCCATGCCCAGCTTTATTTCTTACAGAGCATAAAGACCATTCTCCACCTTCCTAAAACTAGCTCTGATGATATACAAACACCAGAAGGTGTTAGGAAGCAGATGCTATGAAAACTATTAGTAAAAAGCAATGAAAACAAACCCACAAATCTGAGCCAAATTACTCCTCCTGTAAAAGGAATCATGCCAAGGACATGTGCAAAGATGGCCATATGGGTTTCTTAGAGGAGTTGAAATATGTCCTTCCACATCAAAATAAGGCTCATCCTAACTGGCAGACCTCAGCAAGCCCTGCACTTTGCTCCATTACCTTACTGGGAACCAACAAAGCTCAGAACTTAAAGACTGCAGGGAACCCTAGAGGCAGCCAGCCCACCGGGTAGGATTCTGAAGACCCATGATATGCTACAGGTCCCATTCTAGAATAAAATATAGGGACCAAGGCTAAGCCAATCATTACCTCCCATGCCTCTGGCCGCGGTGAAATTTTAGGAATAGGCTTAAACCCTAAGCTCATGCAAATAGCATGGAATGTTAGGGCTTTTACTGAGAACAATGAGAGTTGCTCATTATCCTGCTGGACATGAATGAAAAACACAGAGCCCTGGGACCTATAGGCCACCATTTTCTAATCCACAGGGAAGACAAGTTAGAAATGCAGGTAAGAGACCACAGTGATCAAGGCAGAGGGATGAAAGAATGGGTTGCTGATGTCATTGAACTGTTGATCAAGCTTCATCTGAAGTTACATTTACTTCTAGTGTTTGTTGCACATATCCATAAATATCAAGAAATATGCCTCTTTTTTTTTTTTTTTTTTTTTTTGAGACAGAGTCTCACTCTGTTGTCCAGGTTGGAGTGCAGTGGTGCGACCTCTGCTCATTGCAACCTCCGCCTCCTGGGTTCAAGCAATTCTCTTCCCTCAGCCTCCCAAGTAGCTGGGATTACAAGTGCGTGCCACCACACCTGGCTAATTTTTGTATTTTTAGTACAGACAGGATTTCGCCAAATTGGCCAGGTTGGCCTCAAACTGCTGACCTCAGGTGATCTGACCGCCTCGGCCTCCCAAAGTGCTAGGATTACAGGTGTGAGCCACCACACCAGGCCAAAATTCACTTTTTAAAGGCAATTCTAGTTGAACTTTCTGTAACTTGCAACCTGACACTTTCCATTAATAAGCCCCACGGTCTAACCCTCTGGTGTTTCTTCTGGCCACTTTATTCCCCACCACGTTTCTCCAGCTACATCTCATCACTCTCTACTCCCAGCAGGAAGCCTGCCAACTCCAGTCTACCCCTTCTGCCCTCATCCCAAAGCCCAGTCAGGACCCCTTCTCCAGACTAGTGCGGATGAGAAACATAGGACTGCAATCCTGTATCACCCTTCCCTCCAGTGTGAACCACATTCAGCTGGTGTTCATGAGAATGCCTAAAGGGGGATAAGGATTTTGAGGCAGGGGTTTAAGAACAGAGAGTACGCAGTCCACCCCAACCCACTCCCTGCCCAACCTCAGGGCCAAAGCCCCTTACTGTCCACAATGACACCGAATAGGCAAGGGCTGGGGGAGAGCTGGCGAAAGACAGTTGTGGATTCTATGCAGAAGAGCAGAGAGGACACTAAACTTACTGTGGTCGACAAAGAAAGTGAAAGGAGGAAAGAACGAAGTGGGGAGCTGAAGGGGGGAGGGCAGAGGAGGAACGAATAAAGGGGATAAAGTCCTTATGTAGTAAATGTCAGCCCACCGTGATGGCAAATTTTATGCGTTAACTTGACGAGGCCATGGTAACCAGTTTTTAGTCAAACATCAGTCTGTTTGGCATTGCTGTGGAGGTGTTTTTCAGCTGAGATTAACATTTAAATCAGTAGACTTTGAGTACAGCAAGCTATCTTCTATAATGTGGGTGGGCCTTATCCAGTCAGTTGAAGGCCTCAACTGAGAGAACAGAAGCCCCCAAGGAAGAGAGAACTCTACCTCCAGACTGCCACACGATTCGGGACAGCAGCATCAGCGCTTCCCTGGTCTCGATTTTGTCAGTCCCCACAATCACAAACCCATTCCTTAAAATAAATCAGTCTGGGGGTGTGTCTGTCTGTCCATCTGTCTCTCTCTACACACACACACACACACACACACACACACACACACCCTGTTAGTTCTGTTTACCTGGAGAACCTTGACTAATACACGCATTAAAACCAAAATATGTCCTTCAGGGTGTTAATGTTTGATTGAGGAAACATAGACGTTTA
The DNA here is from genome assembly GCF_047675955.1 of Chlorocebus sabaeus. Taxonomy (NCBI): domain Eukaryota; kingdom Metazoa; phylum Chordata; class Mammalia; order Primates; family Cercopithecidae; genus Chlorocebus; species Chlorocebus sabaeus. The sequence continues at coordinate 11,684,636 of NC_132926.1, read as the reverse complement.
ACAACTGTTATCAGGCTGGGCATGGCCTGTAATCCCAGCATTTTGGGAGGCCACAATGAGAGAATCACTTGAGCCCAGGAGTTCTAGACTACCCTATGCAACATAGTAAGACGCTGTCTCTACAAAAAATGAAGAAAATTAGCTGGGTGTGGTGGAGCGCACCTGTAGTCCTAGCTACTCTGGAGGCTGAGGCAGAAGGATCGCTTGAGCCCAGGAGGTCAAGGCTGTCACGAGCCATGATCTCACCACTGCATTCCAGCCTGGGTGATACAGTGAGACTCTGTCTCAAAAAAAAAAAAAAAAAAAAACTACCAAAATTAGATAATTCTAGATAACTGAGAAGGAACTGTGCAGGGGCACCCTGATGAGTGCTCAGAGCAGGGTAGACAGCTGAGGGACAGAGGGACAGCATTTCTGGAGCAACTCCTACTGTCAGCGCCTGAGAACAGCACCTAATTTACTATCACGACCACCCTCTGACACAGAAATAGAAATAAACTACCCTTTTTCCAGACAGGGAGAGCTCAAGGTAAAGCCACCAGCCCGAGGTCGCGCTGCCAGTAATTAATGAGTACAGAACTTAATAATGATAATGATAATGACCATAGCAACGCTTATTCGGTGCTTAGAATGAGCCGGTCACCACTCTGAATGCCTAATATAAATTATCTAATTAATTCTCACCAAGAAAAAAAATCCTGTTTCATTTGATGTCGCACTTTCTCCACAAGGAAACCGACTCAGAAGTAATGGAGACAGGTTTCAGGTCCGCAGGTCCAATCCCAAAGCCCATGCTATGCGCACCCCTAATCTAGCTACCTCCGACTCCAACAGAGGCGTTTTGTCTCCAACACCTCCGCACCGCTGTTCACACAAAGGGAGGACAACCCCGGGGGTTCTGGTGGGCCGGGAGGAAGGCGGGCAGGAGAAGGGAAGTCTTGCGAAGGGGAGTGGTGTGCGCGGAGCAGAGGCTGCAGGGACGCTGAAGGCTGACAGGCGGGCCGGGGCGGAAACGGGACACCGCAGGATGGGACAGGCGGGCTGGAATGCCGGACGAAGGAAACGGGCCTGCCCGGCAGGTGGCAGAAAGCCGCAGAGGGGCTCCGAGGAGGTGGTGCTGTGAGATGGCGCTGCAGGCTGGAAAGGGGCTACAGGCAGTGTGCCTCCAGAGACCCCAAGAGAATAGCTTGGGAGGGACCCTGGGAAACTCAAAGAATTGCACCGCCCTCCCGGACCACCTGAGAAAACAGGGCGAGTGAGCGAATGAGGAGACCAAAGTACTCATGACGGGGCAGGAGCAATGTGAGAGACTCTGGAGGACCATGGAGAGAACGTGGTGACCGATGGAGACGGATGAAAACCTTGCGGCTGGTGTGAGTCTAAGGCGCCCCCAGGCCCCCCAGGGTGTGAGCGGCAGGTGCTGTTCGTCATTGCGCCGCTAGATGGAGCCGGCGCCCCGCCAAATGCGCAGGGATCCGCCGCGTGGATCTCAGGACCGGGCCAGGGAGCCAAAGCGGTGGCTCAGCGGGACCCTCCACGGCGCCGGACCTCAGCGCAGCCCTGGCTTCAGGGCGTGCGACCCTGAGCTTGGTTTAACGCTCTGCCACCACGGCCTTGAAATTCACAATTTGTGAACAAGGGGACCCACTTTTTCATTTTTATTTTTTATTTACATTTTATTTTGTTTTGTTTTATTTTGTTTAGTTTTATTTTATTTTATGTTATGCTGTGTTGTTACGTATTATTGAACGGGTCTCGCTCTGTCGCCCAGGCTGGAGTACAGTGGCGCAATCATAGCTCATTGCAGCCTCCACCTCCCAAGCTCAAGCCATCCTCCCACCTCAGCCTCCCGCATAGCTGGGACTACAGGCGCACTACCACGCCTGGCTAATTTTTTGTATTTTTTGTACAGACAGGGTTTCCCCATGGTAGCCAGGCTAGTCTCAAATTCCTGACCTGAAGTGATCTGCCTGCCTCAGTCTCCCAAAGTGCTGGGATTACAGGTGTGATCCAGGGCTCCCGGCCCCACCTTTTCATTTTTGCACCGAACTTGGCAAATTATGGAGCAGGTCCTGCCCAGGGCTTTCCATTTCCAGCACTTTCATGCCTTGACTCATTTTCCCTCCCACACTGCAGTGAGGAGAGGTTAGGATCCCATTTTGTAGACCAAGAAATGAACGCTCAGAGAGAAGAGACCTGTTTAAAGTCACGTGCTGGCCCTTGATGGAGCAGGGCTAGAAGCCACATTTGTTAACCCAAGTACAGAGCTCTTTCCCACCCACCTTAGAGGCTGTCCCCTGGCAGGCAGGGTCCCACCTGGAAGACCAAGATCCTCGCCCATGCCCAGTAGGGAGCCTCCTTCAGGCCCACCCGTGCTTAGGGATAGCTTAGGGTGAGCCAGGGCATCTGGGCTCCAGTTGCTCAGAGGCTGGGGCAGGGCTGGGACCGGTGGCAGAGCTGTTCCCAGAGACTGTTTCTTCTGATGATTGGAAACTCCCTGGCAGCCAGGAGGAAGAGGCAGTCCTTGGAGCCTAAACTGCCAGTCCTGGCTCTGCCTCCTGGACGGCCAGCCACAGACACTGGCGGTCAGAAGGACCTTCCCTTGGGGCAGCTGCCCCACCACGGAGCTCCCGCACACAGAGTGGGAGGGAGGAAAGGGGCCTGGCTTCCAAGTGAATGAGACAGACCAGAGCTGGAGTCCTGGCTACCCGCATTCCAGCTGCACGCCCTTAGGCGGGTGGCCCCTCGGAGCCTTACTTTCACCAGAAGTAAACTAAGGATCACAGTCTCGGGACGGCGGCAGGGAGGACTGCATAGTGAGAGCACCTGGCAAGTTGCGGCGGCGACTTCATAAATACTCCTTCACTTCCTCTCGGTTTCAGTCACAAAGGCAGCTGAGTTGTCTGCTCTGGAATCTCCCCCTGGGGGATGAAGCGCAGAAGCCTGCTCTGGGGTCACAGACTCTCCCCTAAGCAGGGTGGGGGCAGAGTGCTCCGTGAGGGGAGGGCTGGAGGGCAAGAGAACCGTGAGAAATGTGGTCCAGCAGGCCAGACCAGCCACCTGGGGGGAGCCCGCTGCGGGTCCCGTCTGGAGTGGCCTGCCAGGCGGCTTTCCACGCTGGTTGCTGCTGCAGACTAGCAGATGCGCTGAGGCCAGGCCACGGGGCAGGAGGAAGACAACAGAAAGATAATAATACTCGCTTTGCCCCATGTGGCCATACAACCCCAAGCTGGTGCCAAAGCTTTCCCCTCACTGCGTCACCACCCCACTTTACAGATTAGTGACCCAAGGTCAAGAGAGTGACACAAAGACTTGGGCCAGCCTCCTAATTTTTGATTCAGTGATCACCCTGGTATTGCAGAGTGTCCCTCCTCGTTCCTCCGTCTGCCAGCTCCACAGAGCTGGAGGTGGGGACTGCGGTCAGGAATCAGGGACCAGGGAACAAAAGGTTCCCATCATCCCAGGGCCTGTGCCCTCCTCAGAGTGCAGTCGCTTAGCTGAACCAGGATGGAAGGTTGTCCTGGGGCCCTTGGAGTCTGAGAGGCTGGACTCCAGCCCCACTGCTGCGATGGACTTGCTGTGTGACCTCGAGAACATGAGTCCCCCTCTCTGAGCCTCTGTCTCCTCATCAATGAAACAGGGACGATACTCCTCACCTCACGGGGTTGGATGGTATCGGGACGGTGTGTGGGTTTCACAGCCGGTCAGACTGACTTCAGACTCCAGCTCTGCCCTTTATTCACTGTATGATCTTGAGTAAGTCTTCACCTCTCCAAGCCTCAGTTTCCTCATCCGAAAAACAAGGATGTTAAGACGTCCTGCCAGCTGGACACGTGGCTGATGTCTATAATCCCAGCACTTTGGGAGACCAAGGCAGGGGGATTGCTCAAGTCCAGGAGTTCTAGACCAGCCTGAGCAACTTAGTGAGACCTCAACTCTACAAAACCATGAAGAAAATTAGCTGATGGTAGTGGTGTGCATCTGCTGATCCAGCTACCCAGGAGGCTGAGGCCGGAGGATTGCTTGAGCCCGGGGGTTTCAAGGCTGCAGTGAGCCATGATTTTGCCACTGCATTCCAGCCTGGATGACAGAGTGAGACCCTGTCTCAAATAAAATACCATTTAATTTAAAAAATAAAATATAAAATATATAAAATATAACATAAAATAAAGAAAACCTCCTGCCTAGGGTGTTCTAGGATGTTGTAGAGATTCAATAATGTGAATCTCCCCTGGAGAGATAGAGGCTGGAGGAAACCAGGGCTGCATTTCACTACAGAGGTCACCCAGCACCTGGCCTGGCGCCTGCCCCAGCACCCAGGCTTATCCAATGCCCACAGGGCCAACAGTGCAGAGGCATTCCTGCTGTCACCCAGCAGCCTTTCAGGAATGAAAGTTGTCAATCAGAACAGGTAGCAACATTAACCAGGCCACATCAACGATGAAACGACTGTGAATTATTTGAAATATGGATCTAAGAGACAGAAACGTTTTGTTCCATGAACTCAGAATCTTTCAAAGGCTCATGTGTTCCTCCTCACAACAGCAGCCACCAAAACACTTGGACAGGTGACTTAACTGTTCTGCCTCAGTCTCCTAATCTGTAAACCACAGAAGTGCTGTTCAGACCTCCTTCAAGAGAACCTGCCTGACCACGTCTTGAGTAAGGGTTCAGAGTAGGGGTGACGATGTTCCTGTGGTCACCCCACTCCACCCTGGGGAGAGGAGCTGGGATGGCTGCTGCAGAGGCCTGGCCACCAAATCCCCCAGGCTGTGCCCAGAAAGGGACTGGCCACCAGGGGCTTTAGTTCCAGGCCATTCCTGCTGGACACTGAGTCCTCCTAACAAGCGACTTGCTTCAAGGAGGGTAGTTCCACGCAGTGCTGTCTGTGGCTCTTTCTACCCAGTCTTTCCTTCTACAGATGCCAGACCCACACCAACCCTCCGCCTTTACCTTCATGGACTTCCTGCCCGATACATCTCGGGGACATCTAACCCCATCTTGGCATCTGCTCTTGAAGGGCTCTGACTGGCACAGGGAGTGATAGCAATGCCTGCTGCACTGAACCATTGTGAGGACACAAAGCAAACTGCTCAGAACACACGGGGAGCACAGCCTAAGTGGAAGAGCTGGGACAGTCACCATGGACCACATCCACTCGTGGGTTTGTCTGTTGGTAGAGGTTTAGTTGGTGTTTCCTTATATACCTAAAGAAAAGTAGTTTCAGGCCGGGTGTGGTGGCTCACGCCTGTAATTCCAGCACTTTGGGAGGCCAAGGTGGGCGGATCACTTGAGGCCAGGAGTTCAAGACCAGTCTGGCCAACATGGTGAAACCCTATCTCTATTAAAAATATAAAAATTAGCTGTGTGTGGTGACAGGTGCCCATAATCCCAGCTACTCAGGAGTGTGAAGCATGAGAATTACTTGTACCTGAAGGCGGAGGTTGCAGTGAGCCAAGATCATGTCATTGCACTCCAGCCTGGGAGACAGAGTAATACTCTGTCTCAAAAAAAAAAAAAAAAAAAATTAAAGAAAGAAAAGAAAAGTAGTTTTAGCCAAAGCAGGTGTTTCTCTTGCAGTGTAAGCCAGTTTCACCCAGGCCACCAGAATTGCCTCCCTCAGAAGCAAATATCTGCAGAAGATCCAAGATAATTTGCGCAAGGGTTAGCTCCCACCTTTGCTCCAAGAGACACTGGCCCCGCTGCTGAATGAACAAATTGTACAGCTCAGCCTGTGTTGGGCTGTATGCTCACGCCACCTCCTCTGGATCTTGGCTCCCTGGCAGATGAGTGCAGCTAGGCCCTGGGGTCCTTCCCAGCTGAAGCATTCTAGGATGAGGACGGAACATTGGCCTCTGTCTGTGGCCTCAGAGGCAGCCAGCTGCCTCTCCCCCCTCCCCCAGCTAGATCTTTTTTTGCCACCCACTCTGTTGTGTCCTGGGTGTGTGAAGGGGCTGCGCTTGGCTGCCTTTTCTTTTGTCTGGAGATGACAGTCCACAGACCACGAAGGAAAGGCGGGAATGACGGTTTGCGGAGGGAAGGCCAGGGGAGCTCTTTCCACGTACTTTGGCCTGGTAATTGATGAGCATGTGGGGAAGTTCCACCATTTCAATAAGAGGTTGCTTTCACCTTCCTCTGCCTTGCTCCAGAAGAAGCGCCCCTGATCCGGTGGAACCAAACACAGAGGGTTTCTTTCCAGTGCCATTCTCTGACATCAGCCCTCCTCCAGAGAGCTCCCCAGGGAGGGGTCTGGGTCTCCACCTTCCTCTGAATCCCTCTGCTCCCCAGATTTCATTCCCCACTCACAGGAGCAGCTTGCACTCCACAACTGTGCGGTGTCAGCCACCTAACTCCTCTCTTCACGTCTGGGGGATGAGCTGACTTGGGTTGTCCTTTTAGACTGCCCTGTGCTGCACATCTCCTGGGATTTTCATAGCTGAAGCATCTCCCACTTGCCACCTGGGCCAGCTCCCTGTCTTCCAAGCTCCCATTTCTACAGCCTCAACTACTGGAGACTTTTGTCTACCCAAGCCTGGGGAATTGCTATTCATGAAAACTGCAGTATTCATTTCTGAAGATGTCTAAGTCCCAGAAAACATAAGAAGGTTCAAGATGGCTTTTAATGTGAAGGAGAGCAGTCTTCATTTTTTTTTTTCTGGTGAAAGGAACACTTTTTAATGAAAGCTCAAGTTAACATTAAGTGACAAATGTCATAGACCAGCCACGAGTCTTTCTAACTTTGTTATGGCCATAAATGATAGACATGTACAATCAAGTCCCCAGGTCAACAGAGGGACAGATTGCTGGCAGAACCACCCTCAGCAGGTTAGCAAGTTGATCTAAAAGCTGCCAGGGCAGTTTGGAACGTTTGCGATGAGGAACTTGTATTTAGTTTTTATAGGTTGTCACATAACCGCTTAGGGCGGCTCTTAAAATATGTCCAAACAAGGAGACGGTGAATAGGTCTGGAATAACAGTCCCCCTTCTGTTTCAGAACTGACAGTTTCAGCCAATAGGAAGAGGTGAACGGTAATGAGGGAAGAATGGGCTTTTTAGACACACCTGGTGTTGAACTCTGACTCATCGTGTGCTAACTGAGACTGGGTAAGGTGTCCCACTCCCTCATCCGGCTTCCTCCTTGGCCGTAGAGTCAAAACACATCCTTTGCCCCACAGGGTTCTCATCAAGGGAAGGGAATAAACACAGCGCAAACACCTAGGAGGATGACACCCAACAGGCACCAAGAAATGTTCATTTTCTTCCTCTCTCCTACCGTCCCCCCAGCTCTAGCTCTCATATCTAGAAACTAGAACAGCTGTCTACCCCCTCGCCCAGGCTTTGCCCAGAGCCCAGATGGTTTCTAGGCAGACCCACAGGATTTAAGGTCTTGCTAATAACTAAAAGCCATGAATCCCTTTCCCTCTTCCCTGCTCTATTCTGAGTCCTGTGTGTCTATAGCTCATCTCATCTTCCCCATAGCCCTGAAGTGGATAGGCAAGAATATTGTGTCTGCAACTCAGAAAGGGTGAAATTAAGGCAGAGAGGTGAAGACACTTGCCCCATGTCACCAGTGGAGTGAGCTGATGATGGAGCCAGCACCTGAACCCAAACCATCCATCTAGGTCCAAAGCATACTAGTAGCACCATGCTACTACTCTGCCTCCTGAGCCACAGGACAGTAAGGATTAGACATCCATGCTCAATCATTCTAAGCAGAAGTAGCTAAGCAGAGAGGGTGAGGAGTCCAACAGGCTCAAGAAGGAGAGCAGACGCCAGCTGTGCTCACTCAAGAATCGGAAAGGCAGCTTGCAGCCTTTAGTGATAGAGCTGTATGCTCAAGGGGCTGCTTCCCAGAGAGAGGTCTGGAAGTCAGAAACACAGAGTGTGAAGTCCCCTGCTGGGTTAAACAGAGGCCAGACAAGGTGGCATATCAGAGAAACGGCCCAGGAAAGGCTGGGACAGGTTCAGGACTCACCCAGAGATACTGGGCCCTGAGTAAACCTGTTTATTCTTTCAGATTAAGTTGGTGTCAGATTGAAGGGTCAATATTATTTAGTATTATCATTAGTTATTCTGGAATAACTACTTATATTTGTTATGTATTTTCCAGGTATTTCACATGTATTCTCTCATTTAAGACTCACAGCAACTCAGCAACATATTATCCCCTTTTACAGGTGAGAAGGGGCTCATTGAGGCAAAGGGATTTCTTTATTCAAGTTTACATGGCTGCCTGTGGCGCGGTTGGGTGAACCAGGGCTGCTCTGCCTCTGTGCCTGCTATACCAAGTGAGAATAGGGTACTCATCCCAGGATCATCTTTGCAGGCATCCAGGTGTTTCCCGTGTCCACCTGCCCCCTCATTAGGTTCTGTAAGGTCACCATCCTGACCCCCAGGAGCACACTCACCCGTGGGGTCAGGCTGCTATTGGAAATTCCTTCCAGAGATGCCAGGTGAGAGGGAGGCAGGCAGACAGACAGCTGTGGGGGTCACATTCGCCCCAGACAGTTCATTGCCGGAAGGAAGCCACATGCCTCACCTCGAAGCTCATCTGATTGGAGTCAGGTACAGCCAGATACAGTCATGATTGTGTCCAGAGGCCCAGGGGGGCTGGCGGGGCCCTTCACGACAGCTGCTACGGCACAGCCCATCTGGAAGGGCTCTTTTTGTTCAACGCTTAACCCTCTGAGGACCCTCGGGACCAAGGGATGCCACACCCTGGGTGAGAGAGTTACTCAAGGAGGAGGGTCCCTCTACAGAGGATGAGTTAGGACACCCAGGATGGGCCCACATTTTCCTCCCCGCTCTGCTTCCCAGGGAGACTGAGGGTAAGGGGAGGCCCACATTCCACAGAAGAGAGACTGTGAGCCTCTTGAGTTTTAGGAATCTGTGAAGGAACACCCCCAAACACCTACCATGCTCCCCCAAGCAAGAAAAGGGGCTCCCCGAGTTCCAGCGGCTTGAGTAAAGGCCCAGAAAGTGACCCCCGTGAGGCTCAAGGAGGAGGGAATGTTGAGGGCCCAGCCTGCGGTGGGTGGGCAGCCCTGCCCCAGCTTCCTGCAGGTTCCCAGGAAATGAACAAAAGGCTCCCTCAGCTCACTCGTTGGCAGATGTCTCTGACCTGAGGCCATTCATGAACTCTCACTCAGGCACTCAGCCCCCCAGACAGCCTGGAGGTGCTGGCAGCAGACCAGAGAGACTTTCAACCAAAGACAGGTCTGGTTTCCCTGAAGAAAAAGAAACCTGAACTGGCTTCCTTCCCAGAGTGTCTCCTTGGGGAGGCCCATCCAAGTAAACAAAGCTGTTAAATGGGGGTGTGTGGGCCGAAGCCCGCTGCACTAGAAGCTCCCCCTGCACTGCTGGTGCTGCCCTGCCCCAGGCACCACTCTAGCAAGAGAGAGCCTCTCACCACCATGGGGCCTAGCCCTGCTGCTTACTAGCCTCTCCTACCCACAGCCTGGACTCTCTCTCCACCTGGACCCCCTCTCCTTCCTGCCTCCCTCTGATTCAAGCCCGGTGGGCAGGACTCCTACTCCTGTTCCTCTTCCCAGAACACAGTAACAGCAGGTGTGCTCCTGAGGGTGATGTGAGGGCAACAAGACTGACGACCTTCCTCCTCCACCTGGGGAGCTCATAGAGACCCATCGCATCCACCCCCTGCCAGCTCTGCAACCTTGAACAGGAGGTGAGCTCCTCCAAGCTGCAGCTTCCTCATCTGTAAACTGGGAATAACAGGATCTCTATCAAAGATGATGATGACTATTCAGAACAGGCAAAGCCACAGAGACAGAAACAAATGAATGGTTTCCAGGGCTGGGGCAAGAGGAATGTGGAGTAACTGCTTCATAGGTACAGGGCTTCTGGTTTGGGGTGATGAAATTGTTCTGGCACAAGATCATGGTGACGGTTGCACAACCTCATGAATGGACTTAATGCCACTGAATTATACACTTTAATATGAGTTCAATGGCAAATTTTATGTTTTGTGTATTTTGTCACAATAAAAAAAAGTTCCTATGAGATTAAATGAAATGAAGGTTGTAGAAATGATTGCACGGCCTGGTACATTATTGGTCCTCAACAGATTTTAATGTCCTTCCTTCCCTGAGATCATCACATTGAAATGTAGACAACATACCCCCCAGACCCCGCATGCCTACCAAGGGTGGACTACTTTTCTATTTAGATACTTGCTCCAAGATGCTAATAGGATGAATCCATGTTTTTCACAAAGTAAAGCTTTTGATTCACCAGTAGAAGAGAGAGTGTCCAATGCTGCCACCCCTGTTCCCTCTTCTGGACTTACCTGTTTCACTGGCCTGGTCTAGGGTAACCAACACCAGGATTGAGTCCTACCAGAGGAAGGTAAAAAGCTGTCTGGGAACCCAGGCTAGGGACTTCTCTCAGTATCTTTTTCTCACTGTTTCCAAAACACTGTCATCCTAAAAGATAAAACCTCTCATTGCTGGGAAGCATTTTTCCAAGAGTCTTTTGTGTTTCTGCACATCTTGTGAGTAGAGACACTACTTTGGTTACAATCTTTTCAAGAATGCTTGCAAAGTAAATAGCCTCAGAAGATACAGTGTCTTCCTTCAATGCAAAGAGCAGGTAGGCTTACTGTCCATTATGAAATATTTGGGTTCCCTAGGCTTAGGTCTCCTCTCCTATAATGCAACCCACAGCAGGCACAGATAACACCTGGCCCTCTTTGTGCCACCCCATGGGAATAAGGGTTTGGGGAACTGGAATGAAAAATGCATTGAACATAGCAAGGCTCAACTAGTATTTATAATCATTATTACTTGCCTTCCTTCCCTACTATGCTCTAAGCTCCTTAAGGGTAGCCAGTATGTTTTTATTTGTCTTTGTATTTCACAGAACGGATACTGATAAATATTTGCTGGCTGGGTGGATGGGTGGATGGGTGGATGGGTGGATGGGTGGGTGGGTGGGTGGATGGGTGGATGAGCGGATGGATGGATGGACAGGTAGGTGGGTGGGTAGGTGGGTGGATGGATGGATGGATGGATGGATGGATGGATGGATGGATGGACTGGTGGATAGATGGATGAATGGATGGGTGGAAGGACAGATGGATGGATGGATGGATGGATGGATGGATGGATGGATGGAGGGATTGGTGGATGGAAGGATGAATGAGTGGGTGGTTGGATGGATGGATGAATGGATGAGTGGATGGATGGATGGATGGATTGGTGGATGGAAGGATGAATGGGTGGGTGGTTGGATGGATGGATGAATGGAAGAGTGGATGGATGGATGGATTGGTGGATGGAAGGATGAATGGGTGGGTGGTTGGATGGATGGATGGATGAATGGAAGAGTGGATGGATGGATGGATTGGTGGATGGAAGGATGAATGGGTGGGTGGTTGGATGGATGGATGGATGAATGGATGAGTGGATGGATGGAATGAATGGGTGGATGGATGGAAAGATGGGTGGATGGGTGGGTGGGTGGGTGGGTGGATGGATGGATGGATGGATGGATAGAAAGGTAGACAGGTGGATAAGTGGATCGATAGGTGGGTAGATGGAATGATGGATGAATGGATGGATGGATGGATGCATGGATGGATGGATGGATAGATGGATGGAGAGATGTTTCCCTTGTGTCATCCTGGCAGTTTTATCTGATGCTTCCCCTCTCATTCTTACAGCTTTTCTAGCTCCTGACACCATACCCAGTATTTTAACCACTCACCTTGCCAGCTATTTTCCTGGCTCAAACCATGTGATATAGATAATAAGACTCAAGTACTCTGCGTGGGGCCTTGGATTTGGATGTCAGGGAGCATCCTGGATCGTTGCCTAGGTCTGGACATCTGTCCTGTCCTGCCCTCCCAGCTTTGTCCTAGCATCGGCTCCACTCCCAACTTCAGGACCTCATGGTGATGTGCAGTTCTAATATACCCAACCAGACACCAGTCCAGGCTACCAAACCACACATTGGTCACCTCTGAACCAGTCAAACAAGATGTTTGCTTCTCACATTTGCTCCTGTTAGGCTAGAAGGGGTCATAGTGCTGGGCACATAGCAGGTACTCTGTTAACATTTATTTCATGAATGGATGAATAAGCCTTAAATTCATTGCCTCCTTCTTATATTATTAAAGTCAGCCTCCTGGGCAATAAGACCTAAAAATATAACCAAAAAGAGGGAAACTGGAGATATCGCCCCAGACATTCCTTCTGGCTCAGCATCCACATGGCAAACACAATCTCCAGAACGGTGCGGTGATGGCATTGGATGTGCCAGCCAGTCTTCCCTGGGGTAAGAACCCCTGCCTCTGTGCACAGCTTCCTCACAGATCATATACGATGTATAAGGTGATTACAAAGGTATACCTGCTCTATATGCATTTGCAATTGCAAACAGCTACTCCCTTTTTCCACAGCCACACAGAATGTTTGACCAATTGGCATCTTGCCAAGAATAGCCCAGCAGTGAATAGCTGTTTAATGTAAAGGCTCTGGGGCCCATTTCTCAGATGGCTGAGAGAATGAAATGTCCAGCAGGCAAACTGAAGTGCCAGATCTGTGGTGCTGGGGTGCCGGACTCATCAGCCGTAGGGACACTGCATCCCCTCGCCTCAGTTCACCTAGGAGGGCTGAATTTTTTTTATTTTAAAGATAATATTTAACTGGATAAGATGCCTAATATTCACTGATGTATTTGTTTGCTTGTTTGTACCTCCTTTCACTCCAGAAGAGATTTGTGTAATTCTATAAGAGTTCACATAAAGTGGAATGAAACAGGATTGGTTAGAAAACACAAAACTACATATCATATGTTCTCTTGACCAAGTTCAAGAGAGCGCAGAGGTGTTGCCAGGCCAGGAAGAAGGCCTAGGTGTGGCTGCTGTGTTCCAGGGCCTGCCCTCCAGCATGCCAAGCCCATGCCAGCATGCCAAGCCCAGGAACTTGATTTTGCCAGGGCTCTGAGAGTTATCCAGCCTTAGAGGGAACCAGCTCATACAACCCAAGTCACAAGAGGCTCTTGTACAAACCGGAATTAACTTCACTTGACAAATGTATTCTAAGAATTAGATCACAAGAAGGACAAGAACAACAACAACAAGAGGAAAAAGAACAAGAAGCTGGGGAAGGAAGGAAGGAGAGAAGGGGAGAAGGAAGGAAGGAGGGAGGAAGGGAAGGAGGAAGGGAGGGAAGGAAGGAAGGAAGAGTGAGAGGGAGGAAAGGAGGATAGAAGGAAGGAAGGAAGGAAGGAAGGAAGGAAGGAAGGAAGGAAGGGAAGAAGGTAGGGTGGGAGGGAGGAAAGGAGGATAGAAGGAAGGAAGGAAAGAGGAAGGAATGAGGGAAGGAAGGAAGGGAAGGAAGGGTGGGAGGGAGGAGAGAAGGATGGAAGGAAGGAAAGAGGAAGGAAGGAGGGAAGGAAGGAAGGAAGGAGAGGAGAGAAGGAAGGAAGGAGAGAAGGAAGGAAGGAAAGAGTAAGGAAGGAAGAAAGGAAGGAAGGGAAAGGGAAGGAAGGAAGGTAGGTTATGCAACACAGTCAGTGCTGGTAACCCCAAAAACAAATTCAAAAGGGAAGCCAAATTATAAAAAGAACATCACTTATTGAGCTGAAATAAAAGCTAAGGAAAAGGAGGTTGGTGGCAGGTAGAGGGACTGTCACCCAGACCTGTGCTGAGGTCTCGTGAACTACTCTTTCTCCATCAGTGACAACCTTTCCAATGTCCTAAAACATTTCTGGCAGATTACAGCCTCTCTCCCTTGGAAGGCCCTGGAAAAACATTACCAAATTCTTGTTCTGCAAGTTTCCTATCTCAAGGCTCCAAGCTGACCATCCCTACTGGCAAACTCTGCTGTTCTTCAGAGACCATGCAATTCTACCGAAGACGTGTCAGCCTTAGTTAGAACCTCTTTCCTCCGCCAGCACATTACCTAGGTCACCTCGATTAGAGTTTGGGGCATTCCAGAAACACTTTTGCCATCCTCTTGGGTAATGTCCACAGACGATTTATTTCCTTCACTGTGCGTGAATTTTATTCTGTAACTTTTAAAGGGTTACATTAGTTCTAAATGACTGGGGTTGGGAAGGGACGACACTTCTCTCAGATGTGAGCAAATTATTCATAGTTCAATCAGTAAAGATACGGCTTAAAGAGCAGGGACAAGCCCTGGCTTCAAGCAGGTGTTTTCCATGGTCTAATTACACATTAACCATAATGGTTACCAACACCAAAACAGCCCATTGAAAATCGAAGGTGCTTAATGGCCTGGGCTCTGGTGGAAGTCGGTGGCTGGCGATTGTTTTTCACTCCTCTGACCTTTCAGTCCAGTCAAAGAAGGAACTGGCAGCAGGCACATACACACCGCTGGTGACTCATCAGCAGAAGTGTTGTCATTTGGATTCCATTTCTCACACTATTCTAGAAATGCAGGCATCTGAACTCCCCAGGCACTTGTATATTTTGACCAATTATTTTAACAAGTTCCAAGCAGAGCATCGTAGCAAAAACGAGGGTCAGCAATTGCTCTCTGGGCAAAGAAAATGGATACGGGCCATTTTCCTTATGGTAGGAGCATAGTTGTCACATTAAATACCAGGATGCCCAGTTACATTTAGGTTTCAGATAAACATCAAATGATGCACTATTTAGGACATACTCATACTAACAAAGCATTCATTGTTTATCTTAAGTTCAAATTTAACTGGACGTCCTGGGTTTGTATTGCTAAATATAGCAGCCCTAGATAGGAGTAAAAGAGAAAATTTTGAATTCATCCTTCCTAGTGAGTTACATGTAAAATACATACCTGCAGAGATGCCTCGGTGACCGTAGCAACAGATTCACCCTGAGGCAGCAGCCCAGAGCCAGAGCAGGGAATCCTGGCTGTGAGGAGTAGGAAGGCTTCCTCCCTGTTTTGTAAACTTCTCTGGCATGGAAGAAAGGAGGAGGGCTGCATTATTTAATATAGTACTCTCTACTGAACCCTCTGCTAACATGCTCAGAGGAGAAAGGCCACTTTTGGAGTCACACGGGCTCCCTGAATGGAACAGGCAGCAATGAAAGAAGGGGGGTGTTTTCTCCACTCCTCTCACTGTCCTGTTATCTCTTCTCAGGATATAAAGGCCAATCTTGCAGAAACTGAGAAAACATAGCTGGGAAACCAATAACCTCTGGTCTGGGGATTGAGATAATTCGAGAAGAGGAGAGTGGTTTTTTTTCTTCCACAAGTTTCCTAAGCAATTGTATCCATCTATCCCCACCTGTAGGTACTTTGCAGTGGTATCCTTTCATAATCGGAAGAGTCACAGCCCCACGTGTGTCTTTGGGAGTTCTAATGCTGCCGTTGGCCACAAGTGGGATCCGGGGTAATTCGTGTACGTTTTCAGGATCTCATTTTTCCCATCTTTAAAATAAAAGAAGGTCTTTGATCATTAGAAAAGGGGGAAAGGAAGAGGATTATTAGTCTCAGAACTCAATGGAAAAATAAAACTTAATGAAAAGATGGTATAAGAACCTTCCTGCTCTAAACTTCTGTGAGTTTATGTCAACGTTTATATATTGGCTGGAGCATGATCTACCGTTAATGATTATGTGCCGCCCTTAATGCGACAAGATGTACGTCCGGCACTGCTCTTCCAACCAGCTCTAGGGACTGAAGTTTGTTGAGTCATCTACACTTTCTTTTTATTTCTTTTTTTTTTTTTTTTTTTTTTTTTGAGATGGAGTCTCGCTCATGTCACCAGGCTATAGTGCAGTGGTGTGAGTTCGGCTCACTGCAACCTCCATCTCCCGGGTTCAAGAGATTCTCCTGCCTTGGCCTCCAGAGTAGCTGGGATTACAGGTGCATGCCACCACATCCGGCTAATTTTTGTATTTTTAGTAGAGACGGGGTTTCACCATGTTGGCCAGGATGGTCTCGATCTCCTGACCTCGTAATCTGCCTGCCTCGGCCTCCCAAAGTGCTGGGATTACAGGCGTGAACCACTGCGCCCGGACATACTCTTTCTTATTGGTCTACAGAGTTGATTAGCAAGGCGGGCAGCACAGTTGGTCTGCAGCCTCACCATAAAGGTTTCTCCACCTAAATCTCACTGCCTCTCCAGGCACCAACCACATGACCTGCACACTGGAGCTCTTCTCTAGCAGATGAGCCTGTTCCCATGCTCTGTATGCCAAGTGAGCAGCTCTCCAGTTAAATCCTCTGTCGGCTCTCCATTGTCAATGTGATAAAGCCCGAACTTGTTGGCTTCTCCCAATGGGTCACAGGCCCACCTCTTGACACTCCTCTTTCTGTCTCCTACCCTGATGTCTTCCTAAGACTCCTTCTCGCCCTCACAATCTCTGGCCTTTGCACAGACTGTTCCCTCCACTGAGAAGGGCCCTGCTGCTCATCCTCAAGAACAAGTTCAGGTGTTACCTCCCTACTGAGTCTGCTCAGAGTCCCAGGTAGTTACGCCCTCCCGCCTCTCTTCTCCCACCTCCTCAGGCCCCTTTCTCTATCATGGCACTTCCCGCCTTACATCGTGGGTTGCTTGTTTACAACTTTCCTCCAGTTGTCTGTGAACCCCTCCCTCCAGGGGGTCCTATATACCATGTCTTATATCCTCTTTGAGTCCCCAGGACCTACCACAACGCTTAGCCGAGAGCAGGTGCTAGCAAATGTTGACTGAATTAATGAGTGAAGAAGCCACATATAATTCAAATAATATTTCCCCAGCCTGTAAGTTATGGTTGAACAAGGTAGTTCATAATCTCCGAAGATTCTACACACACCACGATCTCACTAGCTAGTAGGGACAAGTCGCTGTGGAGTACAAGTGCAGGACAATGTCATCATGATCTCAGGAGGCAAGTCATGGGCAGGGCCTCTGCTTCATTCTGATCTCAATCCCTGAGTCCCACCTTCGAGGACCTGGCTCCAGGTCTTTCTGTCAGGGCCCACGGTGCTGGGGTCATCCTGGTGGAGGCTGGGGAGAGCAACTAGAGCTCAGCCTGAGCCTCTAGGTGGGAATTGCTGCTGAGCAAAACCAGAGACGGGAGGGAGCTGGCACTCTGTGCTCAGGTTGCTGTCATTTGCCAGCTCCCAGATCCATCGTGTTCCCACAAATCAGAGATATTTTCTCATGAGTTATTGTCTGGAAAAACGAGTTAACTGCTTTACCTGAGAGCTGGTCTGGCAGGGGCCCCTGTGGGGTTGGGGGACATGACCCAAATGGTCATATGGGACAGGAGCCAGCTGAGGTGGAGGGAGATTTACTGCAGATGGCACTGTCAGTGACGCCAGGGACAATAGCCCAGATAACCACACTGAATGGGGGTCAGTTTACACTCCTGAAGAGTCAGACAACCTCCACCTTCACACATGTGTGTGTGCACGCACACACACACACACACACACACACCAGCAGAGCAACCCTCTCCCTCACAAGAGCTTTGGGGCTCTGGCTTCAGGGACCCTTCAGAGCATTGTCACTGGCTCCCATCTGCACCTCCTTGGTGGTCCCTTCAGGATAAAATGGCCCTGATGGCCTCACCTCCTGGCCCATCTTCTTGGGCTCGGGGACTCTTTGCAGGTAAGGTAACCACAGACAAAGACGAGGCAGAGCCTACCTACAGAGACCCCTGCCACTCCCCAGGCTCAACACAACCTTCTCCAGGCATCGCCCTATCCCACCTCTTGATCTAATTTGTGTCTAATGACAAAGATTCTTTACTTGATCAAACCTTCACCAGGCTACTGGACCTTCTCTTAGGTCCATCTGTGC
Source organism: Chlorocebus sabaeus (assembly GCF_047675955.1). Classification (NCBI taxonomy): domain Eukaryota; kingdom Metazoa; phylum Chordata; class Mammalia; order Primates; family Cercopithecidae; genus Chlorocebus; species Chlorocebus sabaeus. Next base: position 11,666,876 of record NC_132926.1, on the reverse strand, counting down.
ATTTTCTTGTAAAACTCAGTTTTAGCAAGAACCCCCACCCCACCCTTGATATCTGAACATGCTTGATGTCTGCTCAGCTTCTGCACCCTCTGCCCTCCCCTAGGTGAGGTCTGATCACCCTGGCCTACCTTCAGCAAAAATCTTTTAGGTGGGTTTAGCCAGAATCCTTCTCACTTCTGATAGTTCCTCTTAGTCATTTTCTATCCACTGACCCCACCCTGCTCCCTGGTCATAAACTCTTACTCTCCCATGATGTATTCGGAGCTGAGCCCAATCTCTTTCCCACACTGCAAAAGCCCATTGCTGTAGTTTCTCTACCTATTGCAAGCGTCCCGAAGAAAGTCTTCCTTACTGTGCTCTATTACGTTTCATCGAGTAATTTTTTTCTTTTACACCGAGACCCTTCTGCCTGGTACCGATGGAGCCTGGGGTCATTGGCAGTGCTCCTGACTACGCCTGCGCCTTCAGCTTCCTCATCTCACTTCCTCATGGGGCCATCCCAGACTCCCTCTGGATCTTTCTCCACACTCTTTTGAGGAGTGCAGTAGAAAAAGAGCAGGGGCCTCAACAAGGACCAGGGGTCCTCGGGTCAGATTTCACCTCGGCCAGCGATGTGAACGTGGGCAAGTTATTTGAACTTTGGGACCACTGACTCACCTTACATGGGGATATTACCTACTAACGAGGCAGCCAGAGCACCTGAGCCACAATTGGCATAAATTCCTTTTCATTTCCTCTAAGCAAGTCACCTGGCTGCTTTTTGTCTTTCTAATTTCCTGACCCAGGGTCCGTGGGAGATGAGTAAGGGTGGAATGGGAGGAGGTTTCTTATGCACAAGCCATTTACAGCTATTGAACATCTATAAACAGAGGCATCCCATGTTAAAACAATCTGCTCTGAGAAGCAGAAAGGTACCAGGTGCGGTCTCCAGCTTCCATTTTTCATAACTCTCTCCTCCCTACTTCCTCTCCCTCTCCCCTTTCTCATTCATCCACACCCAGAGGGTATGAGATACCAAACATTACTCAGGAAGGGGAAAGACCAATTCAAAATGACTCTCTCCATTCAACACTGAGCCCATGCCGGGCGCTGGGCTTGACTCTGGCGATGCAGGGATCATATGAGGGTCCCGAATTTCCTCCCGAATTTCCTGTCTAGTGGCTTTGTATATAGGTGGGATGTATGTGGAGGGGGTGGGGGAACAGGTACAGATATACAGGTACATAAACTATAACAATATTATGTGGTAAATGTGGTAGTAGAGGTGGATCCACAGGCACAGAGGAGGGAGGGGGACAGAAGGGCAAGGTTGGGGGAGGGTTCACAACAAGAGGAGCTAGGGCTGAAGGGTGAGCAGCAAGTTAGCAGGTGGCTAAGGCTGAGCAGGGGAAGCCAAGGGTGCGCCTCAGCTGAAATGCTATCTTGAATGCAGGCTTCAGTGTCAGGCTTCAGGAGCAGTGACAGGGGCACACTGCAAGAGATCAGTGTTGGGGGTGCAGGCACACTGAACCCAGCACAAGGAGGTCTTGAACCCTGATCCAGAGCCACCCCTTACTTAGAGCAGTGACACCTCAGCCACATATGCCAAGCATCTGAGCTGCAGCAGCTAGTACAAAACGCATTCTATAAACATTCGTGGAATGAATGAGCAGACGAATGAATGAATGTTCCCGTCTATCAAACGGGAGTGACGCTATTTACTCCAGCTCTGCCACGGGATTATTGGTAGGGTGAAAAGAGATGATAGAGATGGAAAAGCCCTCTAAACTGTAAAATACTATGTGGATGTAAAGATTATAGTGTGAACTGATATGGTTGATTGCCAGAGAAAAAAAATTATCTAGCAATCAGCTGGTGATGGTGCAGTAACTTTCCTGGACTGCAGGAAGCAGCTTTAATTGGAGCTCTTAAGGGAAATCTCTTCTCTCCATCGTCAAATTACTAGGACTGTTAATGACTATTATTGGAGACATTTTAAAAATGTTTTACATCACTGAATGGAACAAATCAAGCAAGATTTTGGGTGATAAGAAATAGCAGGAGGATTGGGCACATAGGGTGGACGGAAAACCTAAGAACGGTCGCATCTTAGCATTCCAGATGAGACTTAATGATGGCCGAGTCCCACTCCCTCTTTTAGAGTGAGGGAAACCGAGGCCTGGAGAACATGCAGTGTCATGGTGCTCACCTGGATTAAGTAATAATCATAACAGCTCACATTATGGACTGAACATCTGCATATGAGGTTATTTGATTCATACAATAACCCTATAAAGTAGATACTATAATTATCTTCATCTTACAGTTAAGAAAACAGAGACTTAAGCCCAGTAGCTAGTCCAGGTGTACACAGTTAGTAAGTAGGGGTAATATACTAACAGGGTTAGTTGCCAGAGCAACTGGAGGTCCACAGGTAAGAATATCACTGTGGGAAGAAACACATTGTTTCATTTACTTGGGGTTCGGGGAATATTTGACTAAAATGATGACCGATGCTGGACATAGAACGGGGGAACCCCTACAGTGACGTCTCTTACCTCGGAGTGAAAACATACGCAAGGACTCTCTCGGGGTTTGGAAGCCAATCAGCTCAAGCCAGGCCCCGCAGAAAGGAGAGCTGTTAGAGGCGCTGTAACTCCTGAGCCCTCCTGCTCCCTCTCTCATTAGCTGACACCATCAATTCAAGGTTAATGCATGCCAGGATTGGGAGCTAATTATTCCACCATTACAGAGATAAATTTCCCCTGGAGAACAGCCAGAGACGGGACCTGGAGAGAAGAGGAAGAGACTGAGGAAGGAAAAAGGCCACCTAGTTCTGACGGATGGGAAAATAGCATGTCATCATGGGAGGCGGGCTTCCCGACCACTAGAGCCTGCCTCCAGGAAACCTCCGCATCTTTCCTGGTCGTTCTCCAGGCTGACTCCTCTGCCCACACTCCTATTTGCCTGGATTTCTGCCAGTCACCGAGCCCCCACCCCCATCGGTCAACCTCCATATTTCCTAAAACAGCTTGCAGAAAACTCTTCAATTCCACAATTTATCTAGTCCCTAGTCCATGCCAAGCAATGAGATATAGGATGGGGGGTGCTGCCCACAGTGATTAATAATACATAGTAGCTTTTACTACTGGGGAAGACAAATGTCCATTCAATGAATTCTAGCACTTGGCTGTATTATGGGGACAAAGTGCTATGGGACAAGAGAGTCACTTGAGATAGCAGGTTCTGAAAAGGAAGAGCCATTGGAAGTGTGTCTTGAAGGATGAGAAAGGTTTCAAGAGCAGGGAAATGGGAAAGGACGGGTATTACTCCAGGTAAAAGAAACAAAAGCATAATGGCAAAGAAGGCAGAAATTGCTTGCTATGTCTGGGATATAGGTTAAAGCATGCTGAAAGTGAGCCTGTAGTGGGAGTAAGGACTAGGGAAGGCAGCTGGAAGAGACCATGAAGGGCCTGAACAAGCATGATTTGGAATTTAGAACTTCTATTAGAGGCAATGGGGAGCCATGGATGGCTTCTGAGGAAGGGAGTGACATCATGGGATCTGCATTTTAGAAAGAGGGTGGGGCGGTGTGTAATAAAGGGGAGCAAATGGAGGGGTGCAAGAGGACCCAGCTTCAGGAGGAGTCCTTGAAAGACTCCAACAGGAAGGAGTGGGAATTGCAATTAGTGGACATGTTGGTGACCTCGTAAAAGGAGGTGACCTTTTAAGATGAGAGAGGCTTTCATCCACCCATTCAAGTTCATTTAGTGTCTCTTTTGCGTGAAGACAGCTCGAGCCAGATTTCTGGCCAGTTGTTGTGGCTGGACACTTCTGTGTCTGCCTTAAAGAGTCTTCTGGAGCAGGCTGCCCACTGGCCAGGGCAGGTGGCAGGCAGGGTTGTTTGACCTGGAGGCCTCCCAGGGTGAGTGATGGAAAGAGTCATCATGGGCAGGTAGAGGGCCTGCTCAGGTGGGAGACAGCAGGTAATGGGTGGGTGGGGAGAGCTCAGAGGCTGCTGCAGCCCAGCCCTGCTCAGCGGCTGAGGGCTAGGGGACAGGGGAGTGAGCATGTCAGCTCAGCCCCCAGAACTGGCTGCCAACCGAGGGCGAAGAGCGGTGCTCCAGAGCAAGACAGCAAGGCAGGGCACAGTGATCTGATCATCCAGCCTCTGAGACCCTGGCAACTTTGAAGGAGAGTGTGCCTAGAGCAGCCTGGGACAATGGCCCCTACTGTGGGTTTGCACCTACAGAGAAGAGATCAGCTCATCCAGTGAAGAGAGAAAGGCTGGGCTGAGCACTCTTCATGAAACTTCTCTTCTGGACCTGGCTCTTCAGTGGGCTATCTGGAGACCTCTCACAGGTATATTGAACTCCTGAGGCATACAGGAAAGCATCAAGTCCCAGAGATGCTTGGGACTGGGAAGCATCCTTTGCAATCTCCTTCTGGAGTTCCTTGACATTGTTCTGTCTAAACAAGGGTGGCAGATTCCTCAAAAACCTAGAGCAAGGCGGAGCAATACTGGAGAAAAGGAAAGTTTCACTTGTGGTTGTAGGCCTTTCTAATTTTCAGATGGTGAGTACACCGAAGGACGTACATTCAGACACGTTTACAGATGAAATGCTGTGCCTCCAAATCAGCGACGCCCATCATCATCTTGCTGAAAATCAGACCAGAGAGGAAAGTGTAGAAATGCTTATGAGTGGATACACACACACACACACACACACACACACACACACACTCCATGTGCCCTATTTCCAACACAGATATGTTTGTATATTCAGGGTGGGAGGATTGAGGAAGATGATGGACTCAGAACACCCCCTTACATGCACATGAAGTTCAAAGGGAGGAAGGCCTGGGCAGAGCAGGGTTACCTCCAAAGTCAAGAGAGAGATCAGGGAAACGCTAGGAGGCAGATCCTGAAAAATCTTGGCATAGGGCAATATGGAAGTCATTAGGAAGAAAAGAAAAGGAAGGTAGAATTTCGCCGCAGATGCAGAGGATGCTCCGGAAGGCCACCGTTTATTAAGCACCTTCCATGTGCCCTGTGTTGGGCTAGGTGCTTTGCAGTGAAAGCTGATTCTCACGATAACCCTATGATAGGCGTGATTATCGCCTTTGCAAACAAGAAAATCCAGGTTCAGAGGTATCAGGGAAGCGATTTGTCCAGGGTCACACGCAGAGCTGGGATATCTTTCAAAAGCCCGTGTTCTTCGTCTACACCAGGAGTTCTCAACCGTGGCACTGCTAACTCTTTTGGCTGGATAGTTCTTTGTTACGGAGGCTGTCTGTGCATCACAAGATGTTTAGCAACAAGCTTGGTATCTACCCCAGGTACAAATAGCACCTGCCCCCTAATTGGGACCATCAAAAATGTCTCCAGACATTAATTGCTCCATGTCCACTGGGGGCAGAACTACGTCTGACCTAAGGCCACTGCTCTGCACCTGCTACTCCCCAAACAAAGGCATTTAGGATTCCCACCCCCAGCAATCCAGAGCTGGTGCAGACCAGCCCTCCTGTCTTCTTTCTGCCGATGGAGTGATCATCCCACAGCCTGCACACTTCATGAGCTCTGTGAGGCAGGCTCAGTCAACACCACCACGCCCAGACTCAGCTCCTGACCCTACTGTGTGGGGTGGAACCATCTGCTTCTCCTGTGTGTAAAAAAACGGGGCTGGTGGTCCTGACCAGCAGTTCTCAACCAAGGATGCACTTGAGAGTCACCCGGGGAGCTGTTTTATTGTTTTGTTTCTTCTTTGTTTGTTTTTTTGTTTGCTTGTTTGTTTTTGATATTCAAAGCAAAGATACCCTTGTCCTGTCCCAGTCCTCTGATGCCCAGGGTTGCACTCTCCTGGTTGTTACGCCTGGCCCGAATCATTTCTAGGGCTCATTTCAGCCTCACCCTTCACTTCTGAGCTCCCTTGGATTCATTCATTCACCTCCCAGTCAATTTTCCCTCCTGTGTGCCAGATGCCAGTGTTAAGGACCGGGGCTCAGACAGGGCCGTCAGTCAAGGAGTGAGGGACAGGGAATGAACATGCCATGGCGCAGGGCAGGACCTGCTGAAGGATAGCCAGGCCCAGCAGCGTAGAGAATCGGTGAGCAGCTGCTGTTGAGGGGAGGGAGTACGGGGCTGAGGCGGGTATATGATGGGTGCGGGGAAGGAGGGGTGGTGGGGCACATCTGTGTATGTGAGTGGGGGTATTCGGGAGGGAATACGGGACTGTGTGCCTGTAGAGGGGAAGCAGTTTATGGGTGTATGTGCATATGTTATATGCATGTGACTGTGTGAATAGTGTATACGGTACATGTGTCTTGTCTGTGTGTACAACTGCACATCTATGTGTGAAGAATCTGGGTGCTGTGTGTGTCTGTGCCCTTGTATGTGCATGTGTCTGTGTGTGTGTATACAAGGTATGTATGTATATAGAGTATCTTTGTGCATGTGTGTGTGTGTGTAGAGGGCCAGGCAGCAAGAAGGCCTCCCAGAGAGTGCAGCCCTTGGTCTGGCTCTTGTAGGAGGAGGAACAGTTCAGTAAGTGGGAAAAGAAGGGGCGGGTCTTCCAGGAAGAAGGTCAGGCAGGCAGGGTGTGTACAGGCAGAGGTGTGACTGAGCCTGGCATGTGTGGGGCATGGTGGCAGGGGGGTGGGGGTGGCGAAGAGATGGGGCATGGATGGGAGAAGGTGAGGATTCCGTTTGGGGGCCACACTAAGTGTGCCTCACTGGAGCCCTCAGCACGCCTTTAGAATCTTTTTTTTTGAAATGGAGTCTTGCTCTGTCACCCAGGCTGGAGTGCAGTGGTGCTATCTCAGCTCACTGCAATCTCTGCCTCCCAGGTTCATGCCATGTTCCTGCCTCAGCCTTCCGAGTAGCTGGGACTACAGGCACCCGCCACCACACCCGGCTAATTTTTTGTATTTTAGTAGAGATGGGGTTTCACCATGTTAGCCAGGATGGTCTCGATCTCCTGACCTCGTGATCTGCCTGCCTCGGCCGCCCAAAGTGGTGAGATTACAGGCGTGAGCCACCGTGCCCGGCCCCCTTTAGAATTTGAGGTGGGCTTGCCAGAGTTTTGGAGAGACAGAAGCGGCAGCAGGGCAGCACCTCTGGGAAGTCCCGGGAAAAGGCCTGGCTAGGCCAAATCGGGGCCACACCTGAGCTGGCTGCAGGACTGTTTACAAAGCAAATGCATGCTGAAGGGATTAGCAACCTGAGTTCTTGGCCAGCCAAGGTGGGTCACACCTGTAATCTCTGCGCTTTGGGAGGGTGAAGTGGTAGGGTCTGTGCAAACCAAGCCTCTCCACCAAATCACCTGCCGCCTCCCACCCACCCCCAATCCCCACCCTAAGCCAGGTGTCTTTAATCTCTACTGCTGAGCATGAGGAAATCCAGCACAACCCCACCACCAGCAGCAAGTAGAGCACCAGCTGTAACCAGGGCACAGCTCCTGAGCCAGCGGGCTCACTTTTCAATCTGGTTGCAGAGGAGGACACTGAGAAGCAGCCCACAGAGCTGCAAGAGTTCAGGCTGTGAGGGGACTCGAACCTGCCATCAGCCTCACTGGTTGTGCCTCCGTGGACAAGGCTACCTCCCTGGCTTTCTGTTCCCAAGCAGGAATCCTGAAATGCCAGCAGCATTGAGTTGCTGTGATTCATTCAACAAATGTGTTCCCCTACTATGTGCCAGGCACTGGAATACAGCAGGGAGAAAACAAAGACCCCACCCATGTGAAGCTTGTGCTCTACAGGGAGGAGATCAATCAGTAATAAACAATAAACATAACCAATGACTCCATGGTGAAGGGTGCTAGAGGGAGATAAGGCGGGAAAAATGAAAAGAGCGGGGTATGGCGGACAGAATGCCTGGGATGGCGAATATTGGAATATGAAATGTGGTTGACATGTAGAGGCAGTTAGGGAAATGCTGATTTTGCAAATGAGATCTCGTCATTTCCAACATGGATGGAACTGGGGGACATGTTAAATGAAATAAGCCAGGCACAGAAAAGCAAACTTCTCATATTCTCATTCATTTGTGGGAGCTAAAAATAAACAATTTAACGGGGATAGAAAAGTAGAATGATGGTTAACAGAGGCTGGGAAGGGTAGTGGGGTTGGGGGGATGTAGGAATGATTAGCAGGTACAAAATATGCAATGAAAGCAATACGATGAATATGATCTGTTATGGATAGCGGAACAAGGTGACTACAGACAACAATAATTTGTTGTACATTTTCAAATAACTGAGGGAGTACAATTTGAATGTTTGCACCACAAGGAAATGATGAATGCTTGAGGTTATGGAAACCCCGTTTACCCTGACATAATTATTACACATTGCATGCCTGTATCAAAGTGTTTCATGTACCCCATAATATATACACCTACTATGTGCCATAAAAATTTTGTAATAAGCCATGCTGAAAAGGGCTCCATCAAGTGATGGAGAATAAACAGAATGAATTATTCTCCGTTATTTATTAATCCAGTCAACACCTACTATGTGTTTGGTTCTATACTAAGAATTAAGGATGGATGCAAATAATTTCTGTAGGGGCTCATAGTCTGGTATGGGGGACAGGCAAGGATACCAACTAAGGATCCTGTGGTTCACGGTATGGTGGGTGCTATTCAAGGGGTCAGCCTAGAGGATGGGGAGAAAACCTGGTTGGGACAGGAGGGCCTCCAAGGGACCTACTGAGGTTGGCCTGATGGATAAGAGGGAGAAGACAAAGGGCGTTCCAGGCAGGGGAACAGCAGGTGCAAAGACTAGGGGAAGGTAGGGGTTGAAAAAAAAGAGGCAGAGTGAGCCACCTGGCGGCATTTGGAGAAGTGTGAGTAGTTCAGGGTGGGTTGAAACGGAGGAGTCACAGAGTAAGTGATCTTTGGTACCATATCCTGAAATCTTTTGAGTGCCATGCCAAAGGTGTTCCGGCTTTTTCAGAAAATAACCACTGAAGGATCTTTAAGCCGGGAAGTGATCTGATTGTAGTAGAATTCCAGGAATAATGCTGACCAGAGCAGAATGAGGGTGGAGGAGGGGAGCGAGAATAGAACAGCATTCTTTCCTTTGGGCCTCCTTTTAACGTCACCTCTTCAAAGAGACACTCTATTTTAAGTCCATCTGAATAGAACCCTCATCATGCCCCATCCCCGTTAGCCAGCTTTACATTTCTTTATAGCGCTTACTCCTACCCAACATTGCATCGACATCTGTATATATTTCTTTATTTTCTGGTCTTTTCTCTATAGGATATACATTTCACTTAAGCAGGGACTCTACCTATTTTGTTCACAGCTGTGTCACTAACACCTAGAAGAGCACCTGACACACAGTTGGCTTTCAAATTTTGTTGAAAGGAAAAAATAATAAAATTCCTATCTTTTAAGAAATGGAAAACTTTGCTGCGGGCCTGTTTTCATCTGAAGTGGTTGGCAGCTGCGACCTGGGTTTGCCCTGAGGATGGTGTTGAGCTGCTGTGAAGGTCAGCGAAGTGAGCCCCAGCCCGTGAGATCTGTATCCCAAGGCTCTGGAGCCAACCAAGCAGGCCCATGCTGTTGCAGAACCCTAAGAACCCGGGGCTGCAAAGATCCCGACCACGTGTGCTGACCCTAGCACCTTGGGGCTGGTAGGCTTCTGACGCTGGGTGCCATGCCAGCATCTTACAACACCAAATAGTTCCAGGGAGGGTGCTACTGGCTACTCAGGGCCCTGGGTCTGAAATTACAGATTAAAAAATACATTTTGAGTGCGGCGTGGTGACTCAAACCTGTAATCCCAGCACTTTGGGAGGCCAAGGTGGGCAGATCACTTGAGGTCAGGACCCATTTGCCTGGGCAACATGGTGAAACCTCATCTCTACTAAATAATACAAAAAGTAGCCAGGCATGGTGGTAGGCACCTATAATCCCAGCTACTTGGGAAGTTGAGGCATGAGAATCACTTGAACCTGGGAGGCAGAGGTTGCAGTGAGCCAAGACCGTGCCACTGCACTCCAGCCTGGATGACAGAGCAACACACCATCTAAAAAAAAAAATAAATAAAAATTTTTTTTTTAAAAATCATATTGAGCACAGCCTGTACCAGGCAAAATGTAAGATAGCCTACTTATACTACAAAGTAGGTATTGTTATCCCCATTTTACAGGAGAAAAACTGAAACTGAGAACTGAAAGTTGGTGATTTGCCAAGATCACAGAGCCAAGAAACCAGAAGCCAGGTTTGACTCCAATGTTTGTGTTCTGTTTGACTCAGCCACATAGACCAAAATGTCTAATCCCAAACAAGACCCACCATCCCAGAGCTCCAAGCTCGGCTGGCCTCGCCGCAGAGACCTTCTATCCCCTGTGATACACAGACCCTCAGCACCCCTCACCCAGCAGAGCCCTTTTACTCCCAGGGAAAATGCCAAGCCAAGGTGGGCAGGGTCAACTTGGTGAATGAAATGGAGAAATAAGAAGCCCCCCTCAGCTCTAAAACATGCTGTAGAAGATGCAGAAGGATATTTGGAATCAAGAACCCCTGGAAACTGACCAGGGACGCATTTTGATGAATGAAACTAATGCATGCATAGCCTGACCCTCTGGCAATGACATCAATGCTTTTTCATTTTTTAATGTATTTTATTATTGATTTGAGTTGAGGGAACCTGGTAAGGCCGGGTGTGCTGTGCCTGAGCTCTTTACAGCGGGTAAAGTGATGCCAGGGACTTGGTGAGGTTGTTTCCCTGGAATGGTCCCCAGTCTCCACGGCTGGGATTACAGTGTCGGCCACAAATCTTTCATCCAGGCCGCCCCTCCCTGGGAGCAGCTTCCCACGATGCACAGTAAAGGGTGCGGCCCGTCTGTCCTCAGCAGGGACTCAGACTGCTTTCGGGAGATCCAACCCACCTTCTCTCACCTGCCCTGGGACCCACAGTGCCAGTGATTGTGTCTGTGGCTTGAGGTCTTTAATAACCTCAGCTTCTGACAGTCTTCTAAAGGTGCCAGTGACTTAGCAGCTGAGAAGAAAAGGCTGATTGAGAGAAAAAGAACAAAGCACCAAGGGTTGGAGAGAGTGGGTGGAGACCTCCCTTGGCTTTGGGGGTTCTCAGATTGTGGGAGTCTGGCTGAACCCCAAGAGCTGTGAAAGGTTCCAAGTCTAACCTGGGGTTTATGTTACCATAGCTATTCCAGTTTCCCAGGGTTTGGGATGGGGAAGCTGCTGACGAGGTAGAAGCCCAGCCTCTGATTCTCCTCCAGTCAGGACCCATTTGCCTGGGCTAGGGGTGTTCCCTGAACCCCTGAGAGAGCTCTGCCCCCAGCCTCTGCCCAGCCTTCCTGCAACCCCTGAGAGAGCTCTGCCCCCAGCCTCTGCCCAGCCTTCCTGCAACCGCTGAGAGAGCTCTGCCCCCAGCCTCTGCCCAGCCTTCCTGCAACCGCTGAGAGAGCTCTGCCCCCAGGCCCTGCTCTGCCTCCCCTGCCCTCCTCGACACATGGCCGACTCCTTCCCACCCTCTAGGAATCAGCTTAAATGTCACCTCTCGAAGAGACATTCCTAGGTCGCTCCATCTAACCTGGCCAGCCCTGCTCCATTTTTTGTATTTCAGAACTCTTATCACACATTATAGTTAAATATGTTTTTCTTTCTTCCTTTCTTTCTTTCTTTCTTTCTTTCTTTCTTTCTTTCTTTCTTTTTCTTTCTTTCTTTCTTTCTTTCTTTTTTTTTTTTTTTGGAAATAGAGTCTCACTGTGTCGCCCAGGCTGGAGTGCAGTGACGCAATCTCTGCTCACTGCAGCCTCCGCCTCCCAGGTTCAAGCTATTCTCATGCCTCAGCCTCATGAGTAGCTGGGATTACAGGCATGCACCACCATACCTGGCTTATTTTTGTATTTTTAGTAAAGATGGGGTTTTACCATGTTGGCCAGGCTGGTCTCAAACTCCTGACCTCAAGTGATCTGCCAGCCTCAGCCTCCCAAAGTGCTGGGATTACAGGTGTGAGCCACTGTGCCCGGCCTAAATGTGTTTCTTAGGTATTGCCTGTCTCCACCTCTAAACTGCAAGCTTCAAAGGAAAGGCCAGGTGCGACTGAAGCAGCATTATTCCACCAGCACTTAGCACAGTGCCTGGCATGGAATGAGTAGGCATTCGGTAATATTTATTAACTGAATCAATGATGAATGAAATGAGAGCTCTACCATATAGCCATAGCCCCCAAATTTTAGGATGAATAAGAATTATCTGGGAAGCTGATTGACATTCAGATTCCTAGGTCTCATTTCTTGATCTTCTGATTCGGTAGGTCTGGGGAGAGACCCAGGAATGTGCATTTTAACAAGTACCCCTGGTGGTTCCTTCTGACAGAAGCACTTCTGGACAGGCCACATCTTGGGAAGCACTGCCTTACCTGCATGGTTTGTCTCCACTGCAGTGATACGGCTGAGAAATGAGTTTTTACCACCTGCCATTGCCTTTTTTCTCCAGTCCTTTAAGCATCTCTAGAATCTAGAGGTTTATGCCTTGGAGCTGTGGCAAGGCGGGGGGTGTGGTTGTGCAGTGTAGCAAGAGGAAGGTATGCAGTTATTATTATTAGAAATTATATTATTATTAGAAATTAGAAGCAGGCTGGGAGCGGTGGCTCACACCTGTAATTCCAGCACTTTGGGAGGCCAAGGCAGGTGGATCACCTGAGGTCAAGAGTTCAAGACCAGTCTGGCCAACGTGGTGAAATCCCAACTCTACTAAAAATACAAAACTTAGCAGGGCACAGTGGCAAATGCCTATAATCCCAGGTACTCTGGAGCCTGAGGCAGGAGAATTGCTTGAACCCAGGAAGCAGAGGTTGCAGGGAGATGAGATCGTGCCGCTGCACTCCAGCCTGGGTGACAGAGTGAGATTCTATCTCAAAAAATAAAAAATAAAGAAATTAGAAGCAAATATAAGAAGCTCATAATACTAATGCTGGTACCCAGATGTGCAGATATCATTGACTGCATTTGTTCATTGGCTCAGTAGACTTTTTGAGGACCCACGACGTGATCAAGGCACTGACTTCAACACTGAGGATGTAACAATTAACAGAACAAGGTGCTTGACCTCAGGGAGCCCTAGCTAAGCCCTTGCTTAGTGGTAGAGACAGGAAGGTCCATGACTGTTGAGCCCAGTAAGGCCCAGCAAGAGCAATGTACAAGGGCAGCACAAGGAGAGAAAGTTACCAAGGGAAGTCAAGGCGCTCCACAGAGGAGAGAACATCAGGGCCAGTTTTAGTTTAGCTAAAGCTTCCTCGGCCAGGAAGAAGATATCACAGAGCAAAGTTAGCACAAACTAGGAATGACCACAATGCACAGAGTGGGAGGAAGCCGCAAGGGACCTGTCTGGAGAGATGCACAGCGTTTTCCAGAGAAACAAGGTTGGTCTTGACCTGCTCCGAGCTTACAATCGCCAGCCCCCACATAGGATCCAGGCCACAGCGGTATTTCTTGTTGCCTGTCCACGTTTATACTTTTTCAAATTGGAATGTTTTTAGGCAAAGAACTCTCCTGTTCACCACGGTTCCCACCAGTCGTTACACTCAGCCTTCATACATCACATTACGTGCCCAGCCCCTGAAGTTGCCCAGCAACTAGGACTGCCACCCTTTGCCACCTGCTCACCTCAACACAGAGCTGAAATCAGAGAAGTTGCTTGATCCCCTCTGGGTTTTTGTGAAGATCAGCCTGGTGATCGACAAGAGGGGAATATATTTGGAGGCTGAAAAAACAGTCAGGAACTTCCTCAATAGCCTGGCCCAACTGTCTCCACACTTTTTTGATCCTACGTTCTCAACCTGTGTACATTAATTTATTTAGAAACTGTCTTACATCCTAATACGTGGTATGTGTGGTAAGATATACAAAAAAAAGAAGCATTTAAATGGGTGAGATAAAGATGAAAGACGACATAACACTACGTTTTAAGCTTTTATTTTGTTAAGGAAAACCCTTTTCACTGAAACAAATTTTTATGAAAACTAATATTTATAACAAGGTCGTTATGTTTTATCATGTTTGTATTATTTTAATATTAAACTTTTGTATTACGATATTTAGAAGACTAGTTTTAAGTTCAAATTATTTTGATATTTAGTTCTAATCGCTTTCAGAATGGAAAAAAATGATACCTTACTGAAGTGCAGAGATCCAAATGGAAAAGACACTACATTGGCTGTGCTTGCTATAGTAATAATTTTTCTATCTAGCCAATTACGCAAATTGATAATGTAGGCAAATAGAGAAGTAAAATAACATATGGTTGATGTGCAAAACTAAGACAAACCAGAATATAAGGCTATCTTCTAGTTTCCCAATGAGGAGAAAACAGAAATACTTAGGGGCAAATTGTGTCTAAATTTAGTTAGGAAATGTCATCTTCTCTGATGTTGATCAATTGTTCTTCCACATTTGTCATTGGCACTTTTATATTTTTAACAAGAGTTTGAAAACTCTTCATTTGGAAGATGTTTAATTAGGTGAAGATGAGGGAAGTGTCAGTGCTACCATTTTCTTGCTGTTTCCATTATTAGTGTTATCTTCTTTCAATAATTTGCTTTTGCAAAAATCTTTTTTTAAGCCACACATCAATTTAGGGTTAATTTGGTGAAAACAAATCATCAATCCATTTAACCTGGTCCTAAAGCAAAGGATTGCAAGACCAAGCCCTCCATGTTGTAAAGCCCCTGCTCCATCCTCAGGTTCACGTGGCTTGGCCCCGCTGTACATGACCTTCGATAGTCTGCCCATCACACTGGTGAGCAGCCAGTATCCATGCACATAGTAAATATTAGTAAAGTACAATCTCTCTCCCATTGTTTGAAGTCATAGAAGTTCTAATGTTTTCTCCTATAATTCAAAGCCTCATCTTGCACAGAGCCATTCAGGCCTCTTTTTGGAGATGTCCATTTCTAAGATGAGGAGATGCTGAGCCAGGCATTGGGAGATAAGACAGAACGAGTTATCAAAAGTGAGGGTCCATCAGGTGTTGAGGGTGGGGGAAGAAGGAAGACGAGAGGGTTGAGATTATCCTAGAATTTCCAGCTGGGATTGCAGGTGAGAAGGGTATTTAGTTCTGACAGGTAGTAGTTCCCGGGAAGCACAGGTGCAAAAAGTAATCTTTTCCCACCACAGTGTCCCAGGCAAGGGGAAGATGCAAAGGTTTTCTCTGTTCCCTGCTTTAGTTGAACTCTGTTTCACTGTACTCCCTACTATTATTGAATGGCCTTGTGGAGTAAGTGGCTGATTTGAAATTCAAAGACCCGGATTCCAGTTCATGCTGACTCCACCCCTTAATAGCTAGCTGGCTATCGCAGCTTCCTCATCTGCAAAACGACAATTTAAAAAGAAGCCCTGCCTGCTTCACAGGATTATTATGTGGCTCGAAGATAAAGCATATGCACAGGCAAAGGCTCTGAAAACTGCAAAGCACTATGCGAATGTATGGTGTTATTATGACTTAGTATCCTGCATGCATTATGATTGAGGTACAAGGCAAGACATACCTATGTACTCTCGCCTTTGTTTTTCTGGGACACCTTCTAGGAGAGAGCATGACCATGTGGAGTAAGAGGTGGATACTGAGATCGGTATCCTGTGGGCAGTACATCTGAACATCCTGAACATCCTAACACTGACCTTCGGCCTCCTGAGACCAGAGGTCACACTTGGAAATGAGGTGAACTGGATGATGCAGAGGCTCCTGGGAGCAAGAATGCCTGGGAATACTGGAGAAGAACCTAGTTTTCCTGGAAATTCCCCTTCCAGGCATTTCTTCATTTGATCTGAAGAAAATCTAAGAAGAAGTTGGCACTAGACTGAAGCATTGTTTGAAAGTGGGAGATAAGATGTCTTACCATACCTACTTTAACTTAAGATCTGGCCTTCCCTGGCCACCAGGGGTAATCAGTCTCTTAACGTATTTACTGGATGTCTACATAGAAGTACAATTCAAGCCCTTTGCAATGAAAATACTAACAATATGATTGGGAAGACTAAACACAGGATACATAGACAGATTGACAGATAATGGTGATGAAGATGGATTAGATAGATAGATAGATAATAGATAGATACTTGGATGGAGTTTTGGATAGATAAGTACAAACTTGACAAGATACTACACTATCAGGAGAAAAAGAACGATTTGTTGAGTGTCTACAATGTGCCGGATCAAGGTGCCAGTTGCTTTCAGATGTGTTAGCACATCTGTCATTGCTGACTCCTTACAGTAACCCTGTAAGGAAGCATCAGCCCCATTGGTCAGATAAGAAACGGAGATCCAGAGAGGTTCAGCAACTTGTTCCGGCCATACAGGTAGCCAGCCCATGTTCCTTCATCTAAGTCTCACCATTCCTGAATCAGAGGAAACCCTCCCACCCCCACCTCCCGACTCTGAATTGTCTTTGTTACTCTGGAGCCTTTGTTCTGTGTGAGAACATCTTAGACTTTTTGAGAAAAGCCCCGGATCTCTGTTCATTCATTGAGAACCTGAAACCGGCTCCTCAGCAATGCCTGCTCCAACCACCTGCAAGGTTCCCAAGTGAAAGTGAGGCCTCTCCCGAGAAATGAAAGCACTGTCTCTTTAGGTGCCCACTCCTTACCCACCAGCAGAGCAATGTTTTCCAGGCTGGCCAGGCTCCAGAAGCTCACTAAGGAAGTTGGTTTGGGGCCAAAGGCATCTATGGTGTATTGTATGCTGAGGCCCTCTCCTTCCTGCCCCTCCGTTTGCTCCCCTTCCTTTCTCTTTCTGGGTCTCTCCCTTCCCAGCTCCTAGACTGGGTCTAGGCAGGAGCTTCGCCATAATGTTAGGAGGGAAGGAGATGCCTCTGGGCCTCTCACCACAGCCTCAGCTCTCTCCCTGCCCCTCCATCTGAGTCCCTCCTGGCTCCCAGCTCCCTCAGGGTGCAAAGCCAAGCCTCCAAGGAATCCCCTCCCCCTACCTGCATAGCTGGAGCCAAGAGTGAGTTTAGGGCCACTGGCTATGATGAGGGGATGACCCAGGGCTCAGTGAGCACTGTCCAGGCACTTCTGTTAGGAAGTTTGCTTGGCCAGGGAGGAAGAAGGCCTCCCTCTCTGGGATGCTCCTGAAAGGACTTTGTGGGGAGTTAAAGAATCCTCTGTGTGAGGGCGGAATGGGGGAAGGTGGAGGGTTGGAGAAATCCAGCCCAATGTCTTCCAGTCTCCCCGCTTCCCCCTGCGTTGACCTCCTGCGCCCCTATCCTGCAGGCTGTTGCCTTCTGTGAGTCTTTTTGAAACTTCCCAGGCTGGAAAGCACTAGGTCCTGGGATGCGAAAGTCTCTTTTAACATAGAATAGGCTTTCTATTGATCCCAAAGATGCTCTTAAAATACACAACAAGAAATCAGAGTTTTACACACAGTCAGCTTCTAATTTTATAGACGGGAAGCTGAGGCCTAAGGAAGTGAAGTGGCCACTATAGCCATTCCATTGCACCAGGATGGAGGGCTGTCCACCAAATTCAGAACCTGGCATAGTGGGTGGGGTCACCCACTTTATCTGACTCTCATGGGTCCTTGATCTCAGGGGTCTTTTCTGGCAGAGGTCTGGGAGCATGACTGAGACATGATCTCAGAATTAAACCCCTGGAGGCAGTAGCTGTAGCAAGAGCTGACGATCACCAGACACGCAGGACCAGACGATCTCCAGACACTCTGGACCAGACGACCTGCAGACACTCAGGACCAGTCAGCGCCCCGACCAAGGACGGTGCTTTGAGAGGCTCCGCCCACCTCTGTTTCTGCACAGCAGGTTCAGCAGCTCCATTCTTCCGCAGAGAGCCACTCCATCTGAGGGTGGCTGCGTGTCCACATACGAGGGGACAGGACTGAGGATGGGGAGAACTCTGGGGACCCAGAAGACCATGCCTTGCCCGAAAGTCCTGCCTGTAGGCCTGAAGGACTTGCCCTAACGGAGCCTCAACAACTGCCTGGTAAGGAAACTGCTGGCCCCTCCAGGTGCCTGGAGAGAGGAGGGAGGGAGATCTAAATACAAGCCCTGCTGGGACTGAGGGAGGGGGCAGGTCTGGTTTCTGCTGAACACCTAATGTGTGTCAGGGAGTGCCACTGCAGGACGAGCAGCAGAGCCAAGATTAGAGCCCCTGCTGTCCTCACTGCAGCCACAGTCATTCACTCCTCTGCACCAGCTGGCCAAGACCCAGCAGACACAGGGCACAGGCCACACCACTTTATCTTCTGGGATTTTCTTAAGGAGGGCCCATGGCAACAATACCTTTCCTCACCTTAACCTAATTTGGGCTCTAATCCTGCTTTCCAACAAATTATTCTGTCTATGCTGAAGTGACAAGGATAGGAAAACAGCGCCTGCATAGGAAGGAAGCTGGAGGTGACAACTCGGAGAGTCACTGTATTTACGTGTTAGAAATTCTGGGAATAGAGTAGAAACAGTAGTAGAACCCTGCACATATTGGAATTACTTCTGCTTCCAGCCCGGGAAGTGTTGAAGAGACATAGAGGCCAAGAGCACGGAGTACAGAGGCTCAGCAGGCCAACCCAGGAAGAGGCAGGGGAGACTGGGAGACACTGGGCTGGATTTCTGGTTCAGAAAAAGGTGCCATCAGCTCCCTATGTGACCCTAATGCCCTGTGCCTGACCCTGTCCTTCCTCAGGTGGTGCCCGTTAGCTAACACTCTGAGTGGCACCTGGGGTGTATTAGGAAGAGCTTGAGCTTTAGGTTCTGTTAGCCATAGTGGAATCACTGAATTCCCATGGACGACATGGAAGGCAGAGGAGAATGAAAACTAATGTTTATTAAGTGTTTTCTATTCCCATTTGTCAGATGGGAAAACTGAGACTCTGAGAGGTTAAATGACTCGAGTGTGTCGGAATCCAGAGCTCAAGGTCTCCTCTACAAGTGGAGGTAGGACCTTGGCCAGAGATGCCCTCAGGGCAGAATAATGCATGGGCTACACTTACTCAGGAGCCTCTTAGGACCTCCTGAGTACCACATCTCTGCAGATGCAGAAGACCAGGTGGTTTCAGTTAACATCTGTGTTGCAGCTTTGGGGACAACCCTTAGGACACTGCCCTCTGGTGGCTCAGTACCTCTCCACTAAATGCCCTCCCCCAGCATCTGGACCAGAATTGGTGGCCTGAGCCTCCAGTGGAGGCTAGCTGACACATAAATAGCCACTGTGGCTCTTCTGCCACAGGGGTTGATGGCATCAGCTGCACTTGTCACTTGAGATGTGCTGCGGATGCAACACTCCATCCCCCAGATGGGTTTGGTATAAAAAGGACAAGATTCAAGTGGAATCCAGTTCAGCTTGGGGGTGCTGGAGGCCCTCCTCCTAGATGCAGGGCAAAGAAAAGGGACTTGGAAAACAGATTTAAATCATACCACTTAACTGTGTGACCTCAGCCAAATCCCTTTGCAAATCTGAGATTTGACTCTAAAAATTAACACCTACTGGGCCAACAGCCATGAGAATTAAATGACGTTAGGCACCAGACATGGCTTCTAACAATTCATGGGCGTTTAGAAGGCTTGTTCCTTCTTCTCTATTCTTACCTTGTAAAATGAGACGTGTTTAGCAACTTAACCAAGCAAACAGGGTGGGATGGGATTCCATTTCTGGCTCTAGCCTGGGCGAACCTTCTCAGATCACGAGACTCTTTAGAGGAGGTTGAGAGGCCCAGGGCCAAATGTTACATCTTCCTAACAGAAGTTTGGCCATCAGGAAAGCACTATTCAAGAGGAGTCTTGGAACTGAAGACTGGATGGTTCCCCAACTCACTTGATCGAGGGCCGTTTCCCATAGGAGGAGGAGGAAATGAGGAATATGCTGAAGTGGAACCATGTTCATTCAGGCCAGACCAGGAGAAAGACACAGACAGCCAAGGGCTGGTGGGAGAAGGCTGATAAGCATGTGGGAGAGAGGCCATGGGCAAGCCTCCACATCTCTGTCCAACATTTGGAGGGCCCCCACTCTCCTTTGTCCACCTGGCAAATGCAACACACTCTTCAAGAATCAAATTATCTTCTTTGTGACTTCCCTTTTGACATTGCCCCATCCTCCCCGCTCTTCTTCATACCAAGTATCCCCTGTCCTCTGCTCCTGTTATAGGATGGCTATAAGGAATGTCATTTACCGCTCACACATGTCTCTTCCTCACTAGATGGGTGTTCTGGTGGTGCCTTTCACATGCCTAGTTCATAGGAGGAGTTCAGTAAACCTTTGGAAAATTGAATGAGGCAATGGAGAGCATGGGAGCTGCTCCATGGACCCCCTTAAACTCGATGCTTGGACAGGGAAAGGACAGGAACTGGGGAGATGGACTAAAGGAAGAGAATGTGATTATGATTGTTGGTGGATTTATAATGTTGATTTTATAGCTTGTATTTTCAATGAGTGGAACAAAAGAGCTAACACAACAGAGAATAGAATGATAAGAGTTTACCTGTGTGCAAAACTGTTCTTCCCTGATTTTGTAATAGTAAAAACTTTGGAAATAACAACATTCATGGTAGGAGCTGTGTTCTAGAAATGTTGGTATATTCAGACCATGAGATACCTTGCAGCCATTAGAAAGAACAAGGCAGATTATAGGAACTGACATGGAAGGTGTCACTGATACTGCAACACAGCATGTTTCATGGTGCACTCATTAAAAGGACTTAGGTCAGCTTGCTTAGATGCACTTTTCTGCCCCTCATGTGCTACTTAACCTTGGAAACATTCCTTATCCTCTCTAATCCTCAGTATTCTCACCTGTAAAATGGGGAGAATGGTAGACCCTACTTCAAAGAGTCGTGAGGATTGTAGATATGCATGGCACAGTTGTAAGCATGCATTGTTTAATAAATGTCTGCTGTAATTATTAAGTTAAAAAAGTAAGCAGCAAAAAAGCATGCTATTGCCCCAATTTTGCTTTTTAATTTTTTGATACAGAGATATATATGTATATAAATATATATGCATTTCTATGGAGAAAGCAACTGTTATCAGTAGTTATTTCTGAAGTATGAGACAAAAGAGAAGAAATGAGGGGGGTGCTTTTTTTGTGTTTGTTTTTGTTTTTAAATAGACTTCTTTTTTAGAGCAATTTTGAGTCACAGCAAAATTGAGCCTTCTCTACACATGAAACTTTCTTTACAGTCAACATCCCACATCAGAGGGACACATTTGTTTTCATCGATGAATCCATATTAACACATCATTGGGACTTACACTTTTAATTTCTGACTTGTTGCCATTTCTACAATGAGTGTGTATTGGTTTTGAAAGTAAAATAATACTCATGAATGGCTGAATCACACCCTAAGCTCCAGAATGGCCAGATTCTAGAAAGTGGCTTGTTTCACAGAGGTTGCCACAAAGAAAGTAATCAACCCAGGGCTGCCTCAGAATGGGGGCCTGAGCCTGAGCACCCCCATTCTGCTGTCACCAGCATGACAGGTCACAGGCTGGCCTGCCTGGCTGCCCCCTGCTCCCTCAGAGGGAGGCCTGACAGCAGCTCCTGAATCTGAGGAGGCCGGGCCCCTGGGCCATGCCCCACCAATGGTCCTCACGAACACACCAGCTGGAAGGCTTCAGGAGACACAGGGACAAGGTCTAGGAGGTCACAACAGCAGCAAGGATCCTCGGGTCAACTAAGGCCCAGGCCCCAGCCTGCTCTGAAGGAAGAGAGTACCCAGGGGAGGCAGCCAGCCCTGGATTCAAAGTCTCCCCTGGCACTCACTAGCATGTGTCCTTCCCATGCACCTGTTTCCTTGTCGTAATAGTACAGGGATTAACCTGCCCAGTACACAAGGCCATGGTGAGGATGGAGTGAGCTCTGTGGGACAGCATCTAACTCATGACTTCCTGACACTGGAGGCTCTCAGGTTTTTGTTTCCTGTCTACATTACTGGCCCCACAAGCCGAGACCTAGGGATAAATAAGAGAATGTCTGGTTTGGTCGAGGTGAGTATAGAGTTGAGAGTGTCCTTCCTGGTAAAACTGGGACAAGGACAGGGCAAGGATAGCCTTGGCTCCTAGCAGATGTGGCGCAGGGGATAAACTGGCTGCCTTTCTGGTGCTAATGAACCACTCTCCACACGAGGTCCCAGTCTTAATTTGGGGTAGATTTAAAACATAATCCTGGGCCAGGCGTAGTGGCCCATGCCTGTAATCCCAGCACTTTGGGAGGCCAAGGCAGACGGATCACTTGAGCTTAGGAGTTCGAGACCAGCCTGGGCAACATGATGAAACCCCATCTCTACCAAAAATACAAAAAAAATTAGCCGGGTGTGGTGGTACGTGCCTGTAGTCCCAGCTACTCAGGAGGCTAAGGTAGGAGCATTGTTGGAGCCCGGGAAGTAGAGCTGCAGTGAACCGAGATCATGCCTCTGCACTTCAGCTTGGGTGACAGAGTGAGACCCTGTTTCAAAAAAATAAAAATTAAATAAAAAAAAAAAAACATAATCCTCCAAAATGAAGTCATTCCTGGAGGGAACACAGGGAGAAGGAGCTGTAACCAAAAGGTATGGAAAGAGGCTGCCTCCTATGCATGCTGAGAAAATGCTGCACCGGCCACCCACCAGAGAGAGAGGCTGGCCAGGAGCCGGTGAGCCTGTTGCACTGCCTTCCACTTACCTTGCCCCCTCTGTTTCCCAGGTGATTCCTCCTTCAACCCCTCGGTGGGAACAGCTCCTCAACATGAACTACAGCCTCCACTTGGCCTTCATGTGTCTGAGTCTCTTCACTGAAAGGTGAGCCTTGCTACCCCCAGAATGGCGGCCATCTTGAGTTGCTTTGCATTCAGGCATGTGGTGGGAGGGGCCAGCTCTTCCTACTCACCCACAGCCAAGCAAAACCTGGTCCCCTCACTTCCCTGGAGCACCGAACAATAAAACCTCCCGCCATTTACTCTATTTACAGAACACAAGCTTCCAATATGGTTATAGATGGATGAACCCTTATGTTTTTAAAGAAGACACTTGGAGGGTCCCCAAATTACCATGATATTTTGATCTATCGCAAATGGGTAAAAAATGGAGATACTAACTCAACAGCTGAAAACTAAGAGATTTTTCTGTAGGAATGTCACTGCTGGTACATGGGCAGGGCACATACATCCACACACACGTGGGCAAACACAAGCTCAAGGGTGTGTACACGTGTTGATTCACACATAAACAAGCAAATGCAACAAAGTCCATTTCTTTTCCAGGATGTGCATCCAGGGGAATCAACTCAACGTCGAGGTCGGCAGAAGTGACAAGCTTTCCCTGCCTGGCTTTGAGAACCTCACAGCAGGATATAACAAATTTCTCAGGCCCAATTTTGGTGGTAGGTCATCCTCTGTGTCCAGGACATCAATTCAAAGGGACGAAAACAGAGACAATAAGCAGTGCAGGGTTTCGGGAGGTTTGAGTTGACTCCATTTTCTGATCTGCAGCCTGTTAAGGACTGGCAATGATGGATGAGGATGGCTACCAATGATTTTTCACACTGCCTGGAAAAAGGCACCTTGCCTCTCCACCTGCAAGATAAAGCAATGCTCTTCTTCACTGAGGAGGTTGCGAGAGCCTCCTAACAATCACTCACACATTGTCCTCCGCCTGACCCCACTTCCAGGGTCACTATTCAATGAATTCACCGTGTGCCACCAGGCTACCCCACCTGGTCTTCCCCCTCCAGCCTGCCCCCTCTCAGAGGACTCCCCAAACTGCCATCGGGATGCCTCATGGGTCATTGCCCTGTTTGGAACACCCGTATGAGCCCCAGCATCCTTGCGTAGAGTCGAGGCACACCAGGCCCTTCCCAGTCCAGCCTTTGTCTGCCTGCCGTTCTCATTAGCCTAAGTCCCTGCTCCTTCCCCTCCTACAATGCTCCCCAGTGTACTCTGAATGCTCCCTGACATCCTTGGCCTCCCCTGCCTCTATGCTTTTACAGAGGCTATCTTCCTGGAATTGCTTCTTTAAACTTGGCTCCCTGGGAAAATGCCAGTTTTCCGTCATGTCTCAGAGCAAAGGCTGCCTTCTCCGAGAAGCTTCCCCTGATTCCTCCAGGCCCCATCTCCTTTCTTCACACTTCCTTGTGAACATGCCTCCAAATCATAGCCATTCCCATTATGCTATAACTGGATTAATGTCTGTCCTGGCTCCAGGCTGCAGCCCTCGAAGGAGTCTATTTCCCTCACTATCCCCCGTAGAAGCTCAGTGTGTGACATATAACAAATTGCTGATTAATATCTGTTGAAAGAATAAAGCAAGGAGGAAAGGAGTGAGGCCAACTACACAGCTCTTCATAGCAGAAAGCAACAGAAAGAGCCTTGGCATTGAACAAACCTGAATTTGGCTCCTAGCTTTCCTGTTTGGCAAGTAGTTTAGCCTTCTGTGCCTCACTTTCCCTTTCTGTAAAATGGGGACATCCCATCTATCTCACCGGGAGGACTGAATGAAGTGAAGTGTGTAAGCCTGAGGCACAGTGCCTACCCCATCAACAGAGTGTGGGTTATTTTCATCCCTTCTCCTCCCTGTTCCTCCCCTCAGATGATAAAACTCTGTGGTCTGATCTAGGATTCATGCGGTAGTCCAGATCCTCTGAGCAGCAGACGCCAAGAGCCAATGACTTCTTCAAGCTATTTAGGGGGACTATGTCTAGGAGGGAGAATGGGGCAGGGGGAGAGGGAAGCTAGGAGAGCTGTCAAACCTGCAGGTCTGGCCCCAGGAAAGGAGAGAGGGAAGGAAGGGAGGTTTGGTGGAAGTGTCTTAGAAGGTAGGGCAGTCCTCATGTGTTTGGAATGACCACCAGGGAGTCTTTGAGCTACGGCTGCATTCAGAGGAGTCTCCCATCTCTGTGCCTCCCAGGAACAGGCTGCTTTGATATCCCCACTGTGTTCAGTCTGTGGTTGGCCGTGGCCCATGAGAAGTGTGGCCTTGGGGCAAGCATGGTGGTATATTCCAAAGCACAGCAGCCGGGGCCCTCAGTCAATCACACCTGCTCCGTTGGAGATGGGAGAGATGCATTTTCATTCAGATTTGAGACACAATTAAGATGTGAGATCCTTACATTAAGGAACCTAAAGAGGCTTCAACATCCCCTGGTTTTCCCCGGCCCTACTGAACACGAATGACAAGCATGTGAGTCTGCACGCCTTGGTTAGTGCCACTCAACAATTTCTCTTGCCTCCCAAACCCCAAACAATTAATCTAGAACACACCCCTTCTTGTTTGCCTACTCACTGGCCAACAAGGTACAGGGTTCTCGGGCAAGGAGCTCATTCTGAGAACGGGGAGCCTGGGGTAGGCTTAAAGGGATATGATGCCTTGTCCCACCTGGGGTGAAAATGGGGCATGGAATCTTCAGTTTTAAAAAGGGAACAGTACAACCCCATGCCCCTTGTTTTGTGCCTCTTGGCACTTCACTCCTGAAAATCCCTATACTTGCATGGCAGCCTGAAGGCCCGTGGAGGGCCATTGCTCTCTGTAATATCTGTGCACCCAGTTTCCAGGACCCCAAGGTCCAAAAGAGACGAGACCTTCATAGGATTTCTCAGGGACTGAGCTAGATAAAGCAAAGGTTTGTAAGCAGGTGCTAGTGAACACTACCCAGGAGCTGGCTTTGACCTCGTTCTTAGGAGAAAGCTGCCCTCTGGTGGCACAGCTTGCTTTTATAACTCAAGGGGAAGAAAAGAGCACGCTCTGGTCCACTAAAAAAGCCAGTTGAGGCAAAGCCTAGACAAAACTGTGTAGAAATAAACTGGACAGAAAGCACAGTGGGACTGGCGCTCTCATGTCTTTTCCATTCTCTGCTTTCTTCAGCGAGGGCAGCTAACACAGATCTACGACACTTAAAGCAGATGCCGTAACTGTGCCAACCCAACCGTCGATGGCAGGCACTTGTCTTAGTCTGTTTTGTGCTTCCATAACAGAATACCTGAGACTGAGTATTTATAATGAGCAGAAGTTTATTGGCTCACAGTTTTAGAGGCTGAGGAGTCCAATATCAAGGTGCCGGAATTTGGCAAGGGCCTTCTTGCTGTGTCATCAGATGGTGGAAGGAGAGAGGGTGAGAGAGAGGACAGGAGGGGGCTGAACCTGCCCTTTTATGATGGCACCAATTCTACCCCTGAGGCTTAATCACCTCTTAAGGGTCCTACCTCTTAACATTCTTACAATGGCAATTAAATGTCGACATGAGTTTTGGAGGGGACAAGTATTTAAATCGCAGTGGCTCTAGCACTTTGGGAGGTCGAGGTGGGCAGATCACCTGAAGTCAAGAGTTCGAGACCAGCCTGGCCAACATGGTGAAACCCCGCCGTTATCAAAAATAAAAAAGTTAGCTGGGCATGGTGGTGGGTGCTGTAATCCCAGCTATTCTGAAGGCTGAGGCAAGAGAATCACCTGAACCCAGGAAGCAGAGGTTGCAGTGAGCCAATATCACACCACAGCACCTCCAGCCTGGGTGACAAGAGGGAGACTCCATCTCAGAAAAAAAAAAAAAAAAAAAAAGGGAAAGAAAGAAAAGAAAAGAAACCACAGCACAGAGAAATTTGAAACTTGCTCAAGGTCACAAAGCTGTTAGGTGGCCCGAGTGGAATTCAGACACCTGTCTCTGACTCCAGGCTTCTAGTCTCAGAGCTGCACCTTGCTGCCCTGCGAGGCAGAAAGCCACTTAGCACCACACCGCTTCAGCACCTTCCAGGTTCTGTCCTCAACGATCTCGCCCTTTTCCACCAGATATTAGCATTCAAGTATTGTTTAATTGCGTTGGCTCTAACACTTCATTTCCAAATTCCTACCTATATCCTATGGCTTAGTTTCCTTAGATTAATAAGTAGGTTGCTTTGCCCTATTCCTACCGATGAGATGTTTTTAAGCTTCTTTTGAATTCCGCCTGGCCTCTTCCTGGTTAATGCATTATCACAGTCCCCTGAGGCACCCCCGGGAGTTATTTATTGCAAGTGAATGCTATTCCATCTATTAGCCTGGTGAACAAAATTGTCCCTTTTCCAAAATTAGCTAGGATTACGGAAGAGAGGGGGAAGGGAAGGGAAATGCCATTTATTGAGTGCCTGCTGTTACGTGACTGATGGATGTGATGCTGGGAGATTTGTACAGATAACCAGTAATGAACACCTTCAGGATGTCCGGCTAGGCAGGCACTTCTGTTATACTCCCTATTGCCACCACCCCACAAAGACACTGTCACACGTCTAATCTCATTTAACCCTTCCCATGACCCTATGATGTCAGTGTGATCTCCACTTGCAGGTGAGAGAACTGCAGCTCTGAAAGATTTAGTAACTTTTCCCAAATAAAGAACTGGGAGGTGACAGAGCTGGGATCTAGGTCCGTTATTTCACATCTCCGTATAAAGAGGAGTAAACTTCCCTGACCTGGCCTGGCTTCTTGAAGGTGGCTCTGACACCTCCGTCTCTAGAGATAGAACTGTCTCTCTCTGAAGTTCAATCTGTCTGCTGAGAGTCCAGGACTGAGGCCCAACAGTCTGCACATTGGACCAAATGCGGAGGTTCTGAAATTCTAAATTGTTTAGGGTTCCAGGAGAGTAAAGGAAGAGAAGCAAAGTGTCAGCAGGTCAGCAAAAGCCCAGCCATGAGTCCTGAATGCTTCTTGTGGTAAATTTACTTAGCCAAGGAGGGAAACAACAACATGTGTGCACAATTAGATTACCAAACCTGTTACATTTCTAAACAATTAGTACCTTGCAAATGCCGTACGAAAAACCCTCCATGTAAGAAGTGGCAAATATCTCAGCACTATGTTCCTTAAAATATGCTTTAATTGACAGCATGACCAACATGGAGAAAAAAATACAAAATTAGCCAGGTGTGGTGGCACATGCCTGTAATCCCAGCTACTTGGGAGGCTGAGGCAGGGGAATCGCTAGAACCCGGGAGGTGGAGGTTGTGGTGAGCCGAGATCATGCTATTGCCTCCAGACTGGGCAATAAGAAGGAAACTCTGTCTCAAAAAAAAAAAAAAAAAAAAAAAAAAAAAAAAAAAAAAAAAAAAGCATTAATTAAACAGCATGAATTATGCAGTGTGGTCTCTCTTGCATATTAAGATACTTATGTATTTGTGCATATTTTTCATACAAAAGAGAGGCACACGATACAATGGTTATTCTTGAGAGGGGATAAGACAATTTTTCTTTTTATATTTATAGATGGTTTAAATTTTTCTAACAACCAAGCACAACTTTTGTAATTTTAATCTTTTTTAGAATGCACTGATGTAGTATTAGGACAGCCTATGTTTGTGTTTCCATTCTTTCTTGTTTTTTTTTTTTCTTTTTCATCTTAGGAGAACCCGTTCAGATAGCGCTGACTCTGGACATTGCAAGTATCTCTAGCATTTCAGAGAGTAACATGGTAAGCGCTGTTCCTTTGTACTCCACCCAAGTAGTCCCTCTCCGTGTGTTTAATGGGAATATGCTTTCTAGCCACTCAAAAAAAAAAAAAAAAAAAAAAAAAAAAAATGGCTCATGGCCCTCCTGCATTTGAAATGGCAGAAGTTGGAGTGCTGTCTCCAAACTCAAGACAGTGGAAGATTCTTGTAGAGCAGATTTTCTGAGTATCAGGAAGAAAATCGGTTCAAGAGCCAGGAGGAGAGAAACCAGACGATGAAGTGGGTACACTTGGTGATGGATAAAATCTGGGGAAAGGAATAGAAGTGTAGTAGGCAAGCCAGGCCATCACATGGTCTTTCATAACGGGGAAGACAACCCGAGGAAAACTGACAGCTGGTGCTGACAACGACCCTCTCCCTTAAGAGAACATATTCGAGACAAGGGCAAACTAAAGGCAGTTTGCCAAGAGGGCATGCTGTGCATTCCAGATAAATCATGGACAACCTAAGCACTTAGCCCACCAAAACATTCAACAATTTGATGGGGCCTTAGTGATCAGTGCAATGTGAGCTGTCACGCCACGTAAGTTAAAGTCTCAAACATAGGGCTCCCTTTTGGCAGAGGGAGCTGTTATCTCAAATAAATAAGGTGATTTGTTCTCTTATTGCAATATACCACTACCCCAAGACTGGGGTAACTAGAATGACTTATCAGTTACCCCAGTCTTGGAGTAGTGGCATATTGCAATTAGAATGGTAACTTTATTCACCAACATCTGTGTACTCTTACTCTAAGTGGAGGTGGGGAGAGGAATAAACCTTGACCATTTTTATCCTGTTTGGTGGGGTTTTCTCACCCACCACCCTCATCCATTTCCATACCCTGCCTCCCCCTCCCAGGACTACACAGCCACCATATACCTCCGACAGCGCTGGATGGACCAGCGGCTGGTGTTTGAAGGCAACAAGAGCTTCACTCTGGATGCCCGCCTCGTGGAGTTCCTCTGGGTGCCGGACACTTACATTGTGGAGTCCAAGAAGTCCTTCCTCCATGAAGTCACTGTGGGAAAC
The DNA here is from genome assembly GCF_047675955.1 of Chlorocebus sabaeus. Classification (NCBI taxonomy): domain Eukaryota; kingdom Metazoa; phylum Chordata; class Mammalia; order Primates; family Cercopithecidae; genus Chlorocebus; species Chlorocebus sabaeus. The sequence continues at coordinate 11,637,472 of NC_132926.1, read as the reverse complement.
AGGCTCATCCGCCTCTTCTCCAATGGCACGGTCCTGTACGCCCTCAGGTATGCGGACACCTGTGACCTCAGGGCTGGAGGGCAGCAGCTGGGAGAAAACATGCAGATGTGTCTTGGGTAGTTGTGACCAGAACTCAGATAGCCACTGTGAGGTCCCATGCCTTCTTAGATTCTTGTACCCATAATAGAAGGTCCCTCTCTCAGTTCATCATCTACCAAACACCTGCTCTGTGTCAAGCCCCATGGTGGCCACAGGATAGAGCTGAGTAAGACATTGCCCTGTCCTCAAGACACGGACATGGAAACAAAGGAGGTCCCCTGTGCTGGGGTCCAAGTTGGGGCGTAGGTGAGTGGTTTGGGGGTGATATTACAGGATTCTGAGCTGTGTCTTAAAGGGTAAAAGGAAGTTAGCAAGGGAAGTAGTAGGGGCAATGGCAAGAGCCAACAGAGAGGTGCATGCAAGGAACTTTCCTTTCATGGGGCTTAGTGGAGCTGTGGCAGCTCCAGAACACAACTGTACTTGTCTGAGTCATGTTTGTAGAGAAAACCAAGTGCAATGCCCCAAAGCCTCTGCCACCTGCAGCCATGGGCTCCCCTTTGCCCTCTCCCCAAATTCCTGAAGCTGAAGTTCCTTTCACCCAATTGTTCCTGGAGCCGGGTTGGATGGAACAGGACTCATCTCTGCCTGTGCAAAGACTGTGCAAACCTAAAGCTCCCAGAGGCTTTGGGGAGGAGGCCAGGAGCAAAATATCCATGGGGCTGATGTTTAATCTTAAGTAAGAGTCTGAAGTTATAAAACAGGGGTTGAGCTAAGCAATAAACTGAATTTCTGGACATGCCTCAACTGTGCTGAGTTTTGCAAAGACCATCTCAAAGCCCAATTCCTGTTTCTTGAAACATAATTAGACTTCTCTTTTGATCTCAATTCCAATTATCATTAATGTTCCCCTTCCCCACGTTCCCACAGCACATGTGTGAATGTGGGTGTGTGAGTGTGTGCATGCATTTGTGTGTGCATTTGTGTCTGTCTATATTATGGCACACAACACAATCAATATTGTGTAAGGATTACAAATAATGAATGATGTTTTAATAGCCTGGCTCTAGAATCATGAAGATTTGGGTACAATTCCCTGCTGTGTCCCTCAGCAGCTCTGTGACCTTAGGCAAGTTACTTGACTCTCAGAGCCTCAGTTTCAGCAGCAGTAAAATGAGAATTAAAATATTTCCTACCTAGTAGAGCTATTCAAAGGGGTAATGCATGCAAAGCACTCAGCCCAGGGACTGGCTCACAGTAAGCACTTAGTAAACCATAACTATTGTTAGTCTCTGTCTCCCTAAAAGAGTTGTGAGTAAGCATCCTGGAGGTGAGCACCATTCTGTAATCACCTCCATTTCCCCCAAGTACCTAGCATGGTGCTTAATAAATAAAGGTGCTGAATAAAAATGTATGACAATGAAGAAAAAGGAAGATAGAGGCCTGGTGAATGCCATCTTCACTGTGAGGGCTTAACTGACCTTTAATCGAACATCTCTGGAGTTAAGCCCCCAAAGCCACAGTGCCTGGGGCCCCCACTGCCTCTGCATCCTGGTTCCCATGAGGAGGCAGGGCCTCATGAGAAGAGCACAGCCTGGAAACCTGGGCTCCAGCCTCAGTTCTGCCACTCAGAGCCACATGAGCCTATGCAGGTCCCTATACCTGCTGTCAAGTGGTGACGATACTGACGGTGAACACTGTTCTAGGCCCACCCAGGTCTGTCAGGAAGATGCTAAAGCATCTTGGGCCCATGCATCTGTCTGTTCTGTGATACTGCCAGAAGTTTTGCCCCTTGAATGGCCAACATTCCAACTTCCTCCGCTCTGGACCCAGGTTTTAACCAAGCTTCATGGGCATTCTTTAGCACACAGAACCTCAAGGATGCTTTAGATGCAAGCTTCAACCTACATGTTCATTGGAAGAGTTCAAGTGAAAGTCCTCTCTGAGTGGGCCTTGGAAGGGAATGTGAACTTTCTATAGCTTCCTCATAATACTGTTTTTGAATCCACTTTTCCTTCTTAGAATCACAACAACTGTTGCATGTAACATGGATCTGTCTAAATACCCCATGGACACACAGACATGCAAGTTGCAGCTGGAAAGCTGTAAGTATACATCCTACAGACTTCTGAGATGATTTTCGTGGGTTACTTAGGTCTGTGTATTCATGAAAAGTATCTCATACATAGTGACCTTTGTTTTCTTAATGTTGATTCATTGTGGATTCAGCCCTTCTGACTGTACTTCCAGACAGATTTAGAGACTTCTCAAAGACATGCCTAATATCTTTTGGGGAGAACCATTATGCATTAGTGCCAGATATCTCCACCTGTGAGTGGACAAGAAAATCAAAGGAAATGCTTTAATGTAGTTGGTGGTCTAGGTCAGGGGTCAGCAAACAACAGCTGGTGTGCCAAATCCAGCCCATCACCTGTTTCTGCAAAGGAAGTTTTACTGAAGCACAGTCATGCCCATGTACTTACATATTGTCTGTGGCTACTCTTGCACTGCAGTGGCAGAGTTGAGTATTTGTGATAGAGACCAGATGACTCAGAAAGCCTAAAGTGTTAATATTCTTCTTTGCTGCAGAGTTTTTAACAGGCTCTGATAAGCTACTTCCACGTGAAATTCCAAGAAGGAGTGATAGCACTCCACAAATGTTTTAAACCATGGAATCTTCTTTCATGAGCGTTTTGTGGGACAATCATTTTATTAAAAACGTTTTGGTGACAACAAATCTAGACTAGCCCCTGAGACCTAAACTTTTAATATTGAGTTTATGCCATCTATCTGGTTACTAACTCTCAAAGGGTCTATGGTTCCAGGTGAGTTCTATGACCATGTTCTTTGCCACCCACCCACCCTTACTCTCCCAACATCAAGTCTGCCACAGGTCCCAGTAGAAGCTGATGAAAAAGGTCATGGACTTTTCATCAATGTACTCTTCATTTGTCAGCAAATATGTCCAGGGCTACCTTTTTAGGTCTAGAAAATCACAAAGGCTTTATTTTATTTCTTTTTTCTATGCAAAGCACTGTGATAATAAGAAAAACCTCACTCTTCGTTGCAAAGGAAGTAGAGAGGCTAGTGGAGAAAGACTTCTTGGAGGAGGTAACAAAATGTGTTTTGTGACCTCAATCTGCTGTTGCCCCAGTCTCCTTGACTGAACAACTTTTTTGTTAACAATAATAGTAATAATAATAGTAATAAATGGACTGGGCACAGTGGTTCACGCCTATAATCCCAGCACTTTGGGAGGCCAAGGTGGACAGATCACTTGAGGTCTGGAGTTCAAGACCAGCCTGACCAACATGGTGAAACCCCATCTCTACTAAAAATACAAAAATTAGCCAGGTGTGGTGGTGGGTGCCTGTAATTCTAGCTACTTGGGAGACTGAGGCAGGAGAATCACTTGAACCCAGGAGGTGGAGGTTGCAGTGAGCCAAGGTTGCGCCACTGCACTCCAGCCTGGGCAACAAGCAAGAACAAGACTCCATCTCAAACAAATATATATATATATATAGTAATAAATATTCTTTTCCCAATAAATACTGTAGCATCCATTTAACAATTGTTTAACCCATGTCTGGCACTGTACTAGATACCTTCCAAACAATCCTGATATATATATATATATATATATATATATATATATATAGTTTTTCTCATCTTGCAGATAGAAAAATTAGGATTTGGCAATTTTCCCAATGGAAAGTTAAGTAACCACACTGGGACTTGAACCCAGGTAGAATGGCCCCAACGTCCAAAGTTCCCTGAACTCTAATAGCCCTTCCACTGGGCTGCAGAGTCACACAGGAAGTTTGTTCCAGTGGCTTGTTTGTGATCTGAGCTGCTTATTTTTCCTAAGTATACCATAAAGTGCTTTTAAACTGTAATATGGGGATAATGAAAATCTTTTAATAACTCCTTTCCAGTTTCTCCAGTGTCCATTTATTATCATCATTGTTTCCCAAATTGAGTAACCATGTGACGCTTTTTTTGGACTCCCCAAATCCTGCCAGAACGTTCAACTGAATAGCAACCTGATTACCACACAGTCGTCCCAGACATATCCCTGTGCCAGTTTCTTTGCATTACTTAGGACTAAGACCAGTGTTTGTCCTTTCCTGTGTCTGTTAAGGAAAGTCTTTTTTTCTCTAATACTTTAGTTTTATATATTGTCCCACTAACGTCTCCAGCCAGTCTGGATAGCTGGTGGGTTCCATCTGTCTATCCTCATATAAATACGTTCAATTCATCCATTCAACCATTAAATGACTATTCTACGTGAGGTACTGTGGTAGATGTTTGCAATACACAGATAAAAGCAATGTTCCAGTCTTCAAGAACTCTACAGTCTAATAGAGGGTGTGGGACTTTAAATAATTACAACGGAATGAGTTACAACAATGAAAAGTAATAAGAGGATCAGAGTTTTCCTAGGTAAAGTGTCACTTGGAATGAGACATAGGGGATCAGCTGGAATGGACCAAAAGACAAGGAGTGGGACTCAGAATCTACTAAGAGGCAGATTATGTACAAGAAGGAACACAGCAGAAGGAATGGCAAATATGCAAAGCTATCCTTGACATTTATCACTCGTGCTTCCAGCTTTTAAAAGAAATTGCTTGATAGATATAAAGTTCATACAGTCATGCCAGTAAATGGGCATCTAAACTGTAATCTGGGGGTTTGCCTGTGATGAAGAATGAAGTTAATGTGTGATGAATGACCTCCCCAGCATTGTTAAGTAATCTCCATTGTTCCTTAGTAAACCGCTCCGAAATGCCCACCAAACTTGGGCACCTGTGATAGGCAAACAACATTGCAGATATGATTTATGAAGGCATCAAGGCAGGGCTTGTGTGTGGAGGAAGAAACTATAGTCAAGCTCTGGAGAGCAGTGGGCACTCCTTACATAAGGTCACAAGTGGGCAACATCTGAGAAGAACAGCCATTATGAAGCAGAAGCCATTTTTCAGAAGCAGACATTTAATTAAAGACCCAAACAAACAGATTAATTATCTCATTGATTAAATGCATGCAGAACCTTCTTGAAGCAATACAGCTGTTTGTTGGCAGAATAAAACTTGAGGTTATCAAAAAGAGAACTCATTTTCAGTTCCACGTGGAAAAAGCAATTACCTTCCGTGTATCATGGCTGGGCTCATCTCAAATCCCAGAAGAGAGATTCTCCTGGAAACTTCAGCCTCTGTTTCACAAAGACCATCCCAGTGAGCGGAGGGAGCTTTCTCTGAATGTTTATTAGCAGCATTTGGGTATAGAAACCTCACTATGGGTTTTTTTCTAAGTGCCATCTCTAGAAAAGAACTGATACCATCCCACAGTTTTCCTTATTCACCCAGGGACAGAGAGACCATAATGTAATGACTGTATGCATTTACTAGTTGTAAAGGCAGCATGTCCAGGAAGAAACTTGTACTACCCACTTTCATAGATTTTTTTTTTTTTTTTTTTTTTTTTTTTTTTTTTTTTTAATGTGGGATGGTAGCCGTATTTAGACAGCTGGCTTTACTACATGTTTGGATGCTTCCGAGGGAAAGACCACAGACAATTTTTACCTGGAAATCCCCCAAGAGTTTATGACTATATTTCTCTTCCCTGGAGAGGGAGAGATAACCCTTGCTAGACAATGGATACCATACTGTGAGACTTAACAAAATGTTAGTTCCAACACCGGTATCACATTTCCCAGTAGCCTTTGAAAACGAAGGCAATAGAGTTTTATGTTTAAGATCACAGGTACTGAAATCACTAGGTTTTGCCATCACTAGCTCTGTGACTCTGGGTGAGTTACTAATGTCTCTAGACCTCAGTTTCCTATCTGTGAAGTGGGAAGAATAGTAGTATCTGACTCAGAGTTGTTTTTTAACAGCTTTATTGAGGTATAACTTATATACCATAAAATCCACCCATGTTAATTGTACAACTCAAAGATTTTTAGTACATTTCCAAGTAGTGCAACCATCACCACCTGCCACTGTTAGAATATTTCCATCACCCCAAAGAGACCCCTGTACCCCTCTGCAGCCATGCCTCTTTCCCATCACTAGCTCCCAGGCAATGACTAACCTACTTGCTGTCTGTGTGAATGTGTCTTTTCTGGATATTTCATATAAATGGAATCATGCACTATGTGGTTGGTTGGTAGGTTGGTTGGTTGGTTGGTTTGTTTTGAGGTAGAGTTTTGCTCTTGTTGTCCAGGCTGGAGTGCAATGGTGCAATCTAGGCTCACTGCAACCTCCGCCTCCCGGGTTCAAGTGATTCTCCTATCTCAGTCTCCCAAGTAGCTGGCACGTGCTGCCACGCCTGGCTAATTTTTGTATTTTTAGTAGAGACAGGGTTTCACCATGTTGGCCAGGCTGGTCTCAAACTCCTGACCTCAGGTGATCCACCCGCCTCGGCCTCCCAAAGTGCTGGGATTACAGGCATGAGCCACCATGCCCAGCCCTATGTCGTCTTTTGCATCTGGTTTCTTTCACTTAGCATGTTTTTGAGGTTCACACATGTTATGGCATGCATCAGTACTTTATTCCTTTTTATTACTGAGTAGCATTCTTTTGTATGCATATGTATATATGTATATTCATGTGAGAGATATATATCACACTTTATTTATTGATTCATCACTTGATGGACATTTGGTTTCCACCCTTTGGCTATTATGAGTAGTGCTGCTATGAAAACTGTTGTGTGAGTCTTTGCGTGGACCTGATTTCATTTATCTTGGACAGATACCTAGGAGTGGAATGCTGGGTCAAATGGTAAATTTATATTTAAGTTTTTAAGACATTGTTACCGCGTTAGCGTTTTCCAAAGTGGTTGTGCCATTTCACATTCCCACTAGCTAATGTTCCAGGTTCTCCATGTACTGGCCTTTGTTATTGTCCGTCTTTCTTATTACAGCCATTCTAATGGGTGTGAGGCATTTTATTGTGGTTTTGATTTGCATTTCCCTAATGACTAGTGATGCTGAGTATCTTTTTGTTTGCTTATGAACCATTCATATATCTTCTCAAAGAACTATATTGAGGATTAAGTGAGATGATAATGTTGTAAAGCACTTGGAAATGCAATCGCTTATTAAATCATAAGTATTATTCTCATCATCACTCATAGACTTTGGGATTGAACTTTCCTAAGGTAACTCTTTCTTGCTTGCCTTATTATCCTGAGAAAGTTATGCAACCCCTCTGAATCTGAGAGTTTTCAAGAATAATGTGGGAAACTCATTATAGTGACTCAGTTCCATGGAACAGCATTTATTGAATAATAACATTTCAGGAAAAAAATAAGCTCTACTATATATAAAAATACATATATACACTATTATATATATTATATAGATATGAATCAACTATAAGATCCAGTTCAATTTCAGAAAATGTAAAGAAATGTCCATCTTAGAATTGAAGAAATATAGAAATGGCTACCTTGCAAGTTTACAAGAACATTAGTGACATAATGTATAAAGTACTTATAAATGTTCAAAAGGTAACTGTTGTTACTATTGTCAACTATATTAATTAAACTGCTTTGAGACTTATCTAACATGCATTTTTACATGCTTTAATAAAGCAAGTTTTTTGTTTTTGCTTTTGTATTTATGCCAATATGGAAATATGAAAAGATCAGTTCTTAAGTCCCTGAAAATATCATCAGAGCTATTATACAATCTTGAAAGGCAATATCTTTGTGTGTTCACAGATATGTGTTTAATAAATGTAATTGAAATAATGAGGGAGGCCACTTCTAATGACTTATCATCCACCAGGTCTACGCAATACCTAACACAGGACAAGCTCTCAATTGACGGCAAATTGTCCTAGCAGGTCACTTCATTCAGAGCAGACATTGCAACTGCACTTGGGAAATCATGCCAAGTTCTGCATGGGATTGTCCTTGGACTTACCACCGTGAAGAAGGAACTCATGCTGTCTCCGTATCACAGCAGTTTTCAGACCAGTTCAATCTGTAACACGCTTGCACTGACCAGGGCTCCATTTCATTTGCCAGGGGGCTATGATGGAAATGACGTGGAGTTCACCTGGCTGAGAGGGAACGACTCTGTGCGTGGGCTGGAACACCTGCGGCTTGCTCAGTACACCATAGAGCGGTATTTTACCTTAGTCACCAGATCGCAGCAGGAGACAGGTAACTCATGTGACAAACTGTATGAAATAAAAATAAGTGAACTGAGGTGTAGGGTTGCGCTCTAAGTCAGAAATGTCATCTGCTCACTTTACCTCTTTGGGATGCAGTGGAGAGGGACAGTAGGGTTTGGGCTGAGCAATTCCACCTCCTCCACATCCAGTATTAAAATGGTCCACTGAGGAACAGACCTCTGGACCAGCTCTGAAGCCTTGCACCATGTACCTCCAGATATTTTCTAATGATTGCTCAAATTCCATGCCTCCCTCATGCATAAAATTTATTCATATTTCTAACTGGAACACTGGTTCTTTAACACTGAAGAATGAAAATAAGAATACAGCTCAAAGATGAAGAAGACAGCAGCAATGCCCAACAAGAGCACGAAAACCCTAATTATTGCAAACGTGGCAGGAAGTATTACTTACTCATTTCATTTACCAGAAATGCATTTCTTGGTCTTTGGTGATTTTACATAGACATGTTTTGAAAGATGTGATGTTATATGTAAGCAGCAGGTATTTTCCTCTCACTTCCTTATGATAATATTAAAAATGCTTATTCTCATCAATATTTGCACCCTTAAAAATTACTGCATATTTTATTTTATTTTATTTATTTGAGAATTTGAGACAAAGTCTGTCACCCAGGCTGGAGTGCAGTGGCACGATCTCAGCTCACTGCAACCTTCGCCTCCCAGGTACAAGTGATTCTTGTGCCTCAGCCTCCTGAGTACCTGGGATTTCAGGCATGCTTCAGCATGAAAGGCTAATTTTTGTATTTTTGGTAGAGAGGGGGTTTTGCCATGTTGGCCAGGTTGGTCTCAAACTCCTGACCTCAAATGATCCACCTGCCTTGGCCTCCCAAAGTGCTGGGATTACAGGCATGAGCCCCTGGGCCCAGCCTACTGTGTATTTTAGTTGAGCCTAGATGACATTAAAAATCATATGTCACACCAAGATCATGGCTACATGAAAATTAGAAATTAAAGGCTATGTATAGAGAAAAGACTGGAATGGAAGAAAAGGTGATTTTTCCCCCTATTTTTCTTATTTTCCAAATTTTTCTTTTCTTTCTTCTTTTATTTATTTACTTATTTTTTTAATTTTATTTTCTTGAGACAGTGTCTCACTCTAGTGTCACCTAGGCTGGAGTACAGTGGCGCAATCTCAGCTCACTGCAACCTTCACCTCCTGGGCTCAAGTGATTTTCCCACCTCAGTCTCCCTGGTAGCTGGGACTACAGGTGTGTGCCATCACGCCTGGGTAATTTTTTGCATTTTTTGTAGAGACGAGGTTTCATCATGTTTCCCAGGCTGGTCTCGAACTCCTGAGCTCCAGCAACCTGCCTGCCTTGGCCTCCCAAAGTGCTGGGATTACAGACATGAGCCACCATGCCTGGCCTTATTTTCCAAATTTTAAGTAATTGTCATGTATTATTGTTGTAATGGGCAAATAAATACACTTTATTTTTAAAGACAACTTTGTAAATTAGGGCTATGCTGTCATAGTTTACCAAATCTAGATTCCCAAATTGGGTTCATATTAAAAATGGCTTCAGTTTTCAAAATTATGTAATCTCATGTAGCACATAACGACCCCCTTTAGGTACAAAAGGGTCGTTATTTAGTCAAATATTGATTCTAAGGTTTGCTTGTTTGTTTTTAAAACATTGACTTTCAAAATCAAAGAAATAAAGCAGGCAGTGTAGACTGATAAAACATCCCTGGACCAACGGGCGAAAGACCCGGTTTTTATCCTTTTTTCTAACATCAACTCCAGGTCCTTTTCAAATCACTAAAACTCCCTGTGTCTCAATTTAGCCATCAATAAAGTAAAATAATAAGTAATCTCTAGGGTCTCATCAAGCTCTAAAAGTATGTATTTTTATTCTATATTATATTTATCCAGGCATATGTCTGTTGTTTAGCTATTTAATGGTATAATTTCTAATTTCAGGCTTTAATTTGGGGGTGACAGGGGGTTGGAGCAGCTCCCATTCACTATCCTGCTTTTCCCCAATACCAATCTAAGCCAGACTTTTCCTGTTCCCAGAGGATAACCTCTTCATTCATCCATCCACACCGATGCTGGCTGCTACTGCTCACCTCCCCATAATAGAAGCACAGCAGGAGCAGAGCTTGGGACTCCAACCCATGGACACATGTTTTGTGCTACAGTAGCCTATTTGCCACACAGAATTTTGTTAAAGATAGCTCTCTAACACATGCCTTTCCCACATCTAGAATACACTGTTTCCTAAGGATGGCCCTGAAGTAGTATAAAACCTGGGGTGCCTCTGAAATCATCAAAAATTCACTTAAATTTAATAGGTCCATTAGGTCTATTCCATAGTATTCCTTGAGAAACAGATGGTCACAGGTAATCTTCATTAAATGGGTATTTATTGAACAACTACTTTGTGAGTGCAGAACTGAAAGATTCAGTGTTTGCCCCCAAGGGACTCACTGTCTAGTGAGGCAGACGTCAAGAAAACCAGTATTGATTGCACTGCTGTAGGAATACTGTGATACAGAAAAGCCCAAGATGGACACGAGGCAGAGCAGTGCCCCTATAAATCCCATTCAGTGCAACAGCAATGTCTCCTGTGGAAATCATAATGACGGTTCATACAGAACCAGATTTTGATCAATGACAGAAGGCTTAATGTACATATAGTTAAGTTAAGCATCCCATAAAGAAACCACTTGCTACATGAACAGACACAATTTCCTATCCGTTGTTTACCCTTTCAGGAAATTACACTAGATTGATCTTACAATTTGAGCTTCGGAGGAATGTTCTGTATTTCATTTTGGAAACCTACGTTCCTTCCACTTTCCTGGTGGTGTTGTCCTGGGTTTCATTTTGGATCTCCCTCGATTCAGTCCCTGCAAGAACCTGCATTGGTAAGCAGCTCTCACAGATTTCTAAGAACTGGCTTGTCAGGTACTTGCTTTTTTTTTCTTTTACCATTGTCTTCATTAATATTCCTAAGGCAGTTCCAACAGTTGTTTTCTTGAGAGGTTCTTTTACAGAGAAAGAGAGAGAGACAGAAAGAGACTACTTTAGGATTGTGGGTTTGTTGTTGTTGCTGTTGTTTGGCTGGTTGGTTGGTTTGTTTTTTTTTTTTTTTTTTTGGAGACGGAATTTCACTCTTGTCGCCCAGGTTGGAGTGGAGTGGCGTGATCTCGGCTCACTGCAACCTCAGCCTTCCAGGCTCAAGTGACTCTCCTGCCTTAGAATCCCAGGTAGCTGAGAATACAGGCATGTGCCATCATGCCTGACTTATTTTTGTATTTTTAGTAGAGATGGGTTTTCACCATGCTGCCCAGGCTGGTCCTGAACTCCTGACCTCAAGTGATCTGCCCACCTTGGCCTCCCAAAGTGCTGGGATTACAGGTGTGAGCCACTATGCCGTGCCAGGAGTGGTGCATTTTTAAACTTAAGTTTTACAGTGACAAGTAAGCGATCATTGTGCTTAGATGGTCTATTGTCAGTTCTTTTGCATACTGATCATCCCTTCCCAGGAGAAGACAGACGTGAAACATTTTAAAAAACACATCACTTATATCTGTACAAAATGGACAAATCAACCCTGTTCTAGAAGGTCACAGACTTTTCAAAATAAGATGCATTCCATTTCTGGGTCTTATCCTCACCCTGCCAATTCTCAAACGGGGACACTCTGCCAGGCTATGGTGGAGGGCTAACCAGTCACTTTGTAGGAATGTCCCCTGCCTGTTTTCCCAGGAGTGACGACTGTGTTATCAATGACCACACTGATGATCGGGTCCCGCACTTCTCTTCCCAACACCAACTGCTTCATAAAGGCCATCGATGTGTACCTGGGGATCTGCTTTAGCTTCGTGTTTGGGGCCTTGCTGGAATACGCAGTTGCTCACTACAGTTCCTTACAGCAGATGGCAGCCAAAGATAGGGTAAGAGTCTTGAGGGCCCTGTGTATGATACATCACTGGTGCCAAGTGCTGGTCTGTGGACATGGGCTGGACCTGGCTCCTATCCCCACCCCACCCCACCCCCAGTGATTCCCTGTGCTCCAGTGAGTTTTATCCTTGTTCAGGTGGAAGCAGCTGGAAGTCATGGTGCTCCTTGAAAAAGACCATTCTTTTCACCAAATACAATGAGATATTAATATGTTTAATTTTCCAGAAGAAAATATGTTATCTGCATGCAGCATAAAATCACAACCACAGGAGCAAGCATCCACGAAGAATCCAATATGAAACAAAGCATGATCAGCTGCTTGCAAGTTTCAGATTAATATATATTTACTTAAAATGTAATTCTTTTGTTGTATTATCGTATTCTTAAATTATACAAGTAATGCTTTACTGAAAAATGTATGGAAATATTAGGTTGTGACAAATTTCTTGGTTAGTATATTTTTCTGCTAATTGAGAAAAACTGTCATTATTTGGTTTAGCAGTGGAACACTGTAGTCCAGCTCTGTAAGTAATAATAATAGTCATTATTTATCAAGCATTTACATGTGCCAGACATAGTAACAAGCCTTTTGCAAATATTATGTTATTGTAAATGCTCATAACAACCCAATGAGGTTATCTTCCTTTTAAAATTTATGAAATCTGATAACAAGAAGGGAAAGAGACTTACTGCAGGGGATATAGATACTAAGAGGTAGAGCTGGGATTCCAACCCAAACCTACTTGGTTCCAAAGCCTGGCACTTATCCGCTATTCCCACTTGTGGTGAGCATTGGACCATACTCTTAACTATCACTCTTTACAGGCCCATGGACCCCTAATGTTATTTGGAAGCCAAATTTGATAGATAATGGCATACTAAAGTTCATGCTCAGAAGCAAGAAAATGATAGGGATCCAGTTCAGAAGAGGTGCCCACCTTTAGCAAAGTGCTAGGACCACAAAGGGTCTAATCGTGAAGAATGAGGAATCAAAATGACCCAAAGATCCAGTTGCTTTTTCCCTTGTGTTTGGCTACAGTGAGTAATGTTTCACAGTCGTGTCATCCAAGCACCAAAGGCAAATGACCATGTGTGCCAGCCAAAGAGGAACATGGCTTTCATTTATTTTGTTCTCTTAGGCTTCCTTGTGAGGAAAGAAGGAAGTTGAATTACCGCCCCCCCCCTCCGCAAAAAGAAATCTGAATTTGCTAGATTGGCAAAATGGGGATTGGTGAAATACTGACAGCCTCCTCTAAAGACACCAGAAAGCCCTTATTTTGCTGTGTATATGATAATCACTGCACTATGGAGTGATCGCTGTGTCCTAAACATCCGTCAACATCTCCTTTAGTTCATCCAACAACACAATGAAATGAGCAGCATTGTTATCCCAATTTTACTCTTGAGAAATCTACCACTCATTGATGTGGCAAATTTTTCAAGAGTAAAATTGGGATAATAATGGTACTCATTTCATTGTCCTATACAGTGACATGGTAACTCCCATAAGACCCCACACCTAGCAAGTGGCCTGGCCAAGGATCCAAAGCACACTCTTTCTGCCTTCACTACACTCCCACATTCCTGGGAGTTGACCCCAGCCATGTTGGAGAATGGCAACTCCTTGCAATGGCAGGGAGCATCACTATTTCTGCTTTTGTGGCAAAGCCTTTAAGACACATCTGATTTCTATTATCTCTCATAATCAGTTACTCCCTTCTCCCTGGAACAGAATTGAAGTCATCAAACACCTACCAGATGCTTTCCATTTATTACCATTTAATCTTCCCATCAGTCTCAAGATGGCAATACCAATCACCATTTGGCAGGTGAGGAAATCAAGTCTTAGAGGGATTGAGATGACTAAAGTTTCACAATAGTGAAAGGCCGAATGGAATTTGAACCCACGTCCACTAACTTCAAAGCCTGAGCATTTCGCATCTGGCACACTGCTCAGGATATCTACAGTGGGCCATGGTTACTCCTCCTGTTATATATGCTGGTGACCTACAAATAGGTGTCTCCAAACAGGGTAACAGGACTCCAAGCCTGGCTTATTGGCCAGTTTCTGAAGCACTCAATGCCACTCTCTATTAAGCCTAATTATTCAATCCTTGGGCCTCTAAATTTTTATTAGCTCATTACCTACTTATTTATTTTGCTAAGTCAAGTCTTTTAAGCTAACTGCATTGTCTGTGAACTAGGGGACAACGAAGGAAGTGGAAGAAGTCAGTATTACTAACATCATCAACAGCTCCATCTCCAGCTTTAAACGGAAGATCAGCTTTGCCAGCATTGAAATTTCCAGTGACAATGTTGACTACAGTGACTTGACAATGAAAACCAGCGACAAGTTCAAGTTTGTCTTCCGAGAAAAGATGGGCAGGATTGTTGATTATTTCACAATTCAAAACCCCAGTAATGTTGATCGCTATTCCAAACTACTGTTTCCCTTGATTTTTATGCTAGCCAATGTATTTTACTGGGCATACTACATGTATTTTTGAGTCGACGTTAAATTTCTTGCATGCCATAGGTCTTCAACAGGACAAGATAATGATGTAAATGGTATTTTAGGTCAAGTGTGCACCCACATCTAATGGTGCTACAAGTGACTAAAATAATATTTGAGCCTTTCTGCTCAAAGAATGAACCCCCAACCATTATTCTAAGCTGTGTAGAAGTCCTAGCATTACAGGATCTTGTAATAGAAGTATCAGTTCATTCCTCTTTCATCTTAATCAAGGACATCCCCATGGAGCCCAAGATTACAAATGTACTCAGGGCTGTTTACTCGGTGGCTCCCTGGTTTGCATTTACCTCATATAAAGAATGGGAAGGAGACTGTTGGGTAACCCTCAAGTGTCAGAAGTTGTTTCTAAAGTGATCATACATGTTTTACTAAAGCTCTGCAGTGCTTATAAAATACATTGCTGCCTATTTAGGGAGTAACATTTTCTAGTTTTTGTTTCTGGTTAAAATGAAATATGGGCTTGTGTCAATTCATTGGAAGTCAATTCACTAACTCAATACCAAGATGAGTTTTTAAATAATGAATATTACTTAATACCACAACAGAATTATCCCCAAATTCCAATAAGTCCTATCACTGAAAATTCAAACTTAAGTGAAGAAAAAGTTAGTAGATCAATAATCTAAACAAATTCCTCGGTTCTAAGGTACAATGGATTCCCCACACTGGAAGGACTGTGAGGCTTTATATCCCCACTATACATATCTTATCATTTTATTATTATACACACACCCATCCTAAACAACATCCACCCTAAACAATACTAAAGCCCCTTTCCCACGCATGGATGGAAATGGAAGATTTTTTTTTTTAACTTGTTCTAGAAGTCTTAATATGGTCTGTTGCCATGAAGGCTTGTAGAATTGAGTCCATTTTCTAGCTGCCTTTATTCACGTACTGATGGGGTACTAAAAGTGCTGGGTTGACTCGGAGAGTCACTGTCATTCTGTCATTGCTGCTACTCTAACACTGAGCAACACTTTCCTGGGGGCAGATCCCCTATATCATTCCAAGAGGAGCATTCATCCCTTTGCTCTAATGATCAGGAATGATGCTTATTAGAAAACAAACTGCATGACCCAGGAACAAGTGGCTTAGCTTAAGTAAACCTGACTTTGCTTGGATCCCGGATCCTTCCAGCTGGTCTACTCTGAGTGGCTTATCCTGCGTGAGCAGGAGCATGCTGGCCCTGAGTACTGAACTTTCTGAGTAACAATGAGATACGTTACAGAACCTGTGTTCAGGATGCGGGTGAGCTGTCCTCTCCAAATCCAGGCGGAGATGCACATTCCTTGGCCAGGCTCAGCCAACAGTACCAAAAGTGATTTTTTGAGAGTGCCAAGGTGAAGGCTTCCAGTTCAGCCTCAGTTATTTTAGACAATCTCGCCATCTTTAATTTCTTAGCTTCCTGTTCTAATAAATGCATGGCTTTACCTTTCCTGTCAGAAATAAACCATGGCTCTAAAAGATGGTTTCTCTTCTGTAACTCCCTATAGCCACAGGTTCTCATTCTTTTTCCCATTATACTTCTCACAATTCAGTTTCTGTGAGTCTGATCACCTGATTTTTTAACAAAATGTTTCTAATGGGAATGGGTGGGGGTGCTGGTGAAAAGGGGTGAAATGTGGTTGTATGAGCCAATCATATTTGTGATTTTTTTAAAACAAGTTTAAAAGGAAGTATCTGTTCTGAAACCCCATTTAAGCATTATATGAAAACAATGATAAAGATGTGAAACTGTGAAATAAATATACTATATTAGCTACCCACCAAATCAAGTGGTCATCTATAGAATGATTGTTATAAGATCCAATTTGGAGAAGGTGTGTGTCACAGTGCAAAGTCAGTGGGCTCACATTCTTCTATCCTCATGTCCCCCCAACCCCAGACAGTACACATATATGCTCACGACACACATACTAACCCTACCATTAATATCTTCTGCCAAGCAAATAGTAAATGCTAGGGACACAGCCAATGTTTTCTTTGATATCACGGCACCACAACACTTGCCTTGCAGTTAAACAATAGAGCCTGGTGATAGTGAGAAAGCCAATTCTCGAAAAATGTCACAGATTTTCTTCTAAGCATTCTTTATCACTTGGAATTCTCTTTTTTGTTGTTGAATGATGTTTTTATAATTTGAGAATACACTTTGTGGGGGGAACATCAATTCTTAGATTTTGTGTCACTCTGCACTAAAGTGTAGCTACTACATTAGAGTTCTCAGTAAAAACTTATAATATTCTAAATCTGTCCCTAGTATCCCCTACCCAGAGCAGTCCCACTGATTGTGTTCAAAATGTTTACTTCCTGTGTGAAACTATCAAGAACCTCACCAAATTTCCAAAGGGTATGAAACTAGCTAGAGCTGGGAATATTCTAAGTCATAGAAATATAATTATTAGTTAACCTGCTACTGAGACTAGCAATAGTCTCAATATAAGAAATCATACAAATACAGGAAGACACTCAATAGCAACTAAATGGCAGATGGTTCATTTCAAATGAAAGGGAGAAATGACGGTGGGGCACGGTGGCTCACATCTGTAATCCCAGTACTTTGGGAGGCTGAGGCGGATGCATCACTTGAGGTCAGGAGTTCGAGACCAGCCTGGGTAACACGGTGAAACCCCATCTCTACTGAAAAAGAAAAAATTAGCTGGGTGTGGTGGCAGGTGCCTGTAATCACAGCTACTTGGGAGGCTAAGGCAGGAGAATCGCTTGAACCCAAGAGGTAGAGGTTGCAGTGAGCTGAGATCACACCCCTGCACTCCAGCCTGGGCGATAGAGTGAGACTCCATCTAAAAAAAAAAAGAAAGAAAGAAAGAAAGAAAGAAAGAAAGAAAGAAAGAAAGAAAAGAACAGAACAGAAAAAAGAAAAAAAAGGGAGAAATGAGCATAGTAGAAAAGGGCTGGAGATTACAGTAGACCTCAAGCTGGAAATGAGCAGGCAATGCAAGGGAGTCCCCATCAAAGAGAAGTACAGGATGGCTTTCAGTGCCAGGTGATACGGTTTGGCTCCGTGTTCCCTCCCAAATTTCATCTCGAATTGTAATCCCCACATGTTGAGGGAGGGACCTGGTGGGAGGTGATTGGATCATGGGGTGGTTTCTCCCATGCTGTTCTCGTGATAGTGAGTTTTCACTTCTTTGGTCTCTCTCTCTCCTGCTGTCATGTAAGACATGCCTTGCTTCCCCTTTGCCTTCCACCATGATTGTAAGTTTTCTGAAGCCTTCCCAGCCATGCAGAACTGTGAGTCAATTAAGCCTTTTTTGTTTATAAATTACCCAGTCTCAGGTAATATCTTTACAAAAGTGTGAAAATGAACTAATACATCAGGCAAGTGTAGTGACAAGCATAGAGATCTGCAGTTAGTGGGAGTTTGAGATCAAGAGATGGTCTTTCGGCCAGGTGCAGCGGCTCATGCCTGTAATCCCAGCACTTCGGGAGGCTGAGGTGGGCGGATCATGAGGTCAGGAGATCAAGACCATTCTGGATAACACGGTGAAACCCTGTCTCTACCAAAAATACAAAAAAATTAGCCGGGCGTGGTGGCACATGCCTGTAGTCCCAGCTACTCGGGAGGCTGAAGCAGGAGAATTGCTTGAACCCAGGAGGCAGAGATGGCAGTGAGCCGAGATGGCGCCACTCCACTCCAGCCTGGTGACAGAATGAGACTCCATCTCAAAAACAAAGAAAAAAAAGATATGGTCTTTCTTCAATGTTGTGCTTTACTCTTATACATAGAGAGCAGTTCTTCTCAGCTGCTGGCCCATTGTGAATTTTTATCAGTTTATTTACTGCCAAAGTTCCTTGCTTTTTAAAACGTATACATTTTAAAAATTGTCTCTTAACAGACAAGGAACTATACCCTAATACATGACCAATGTGAGTTATGTGTGATACTTTTAAAAGAAAAAAATTGAAAACATGTTTACTCTATTTTTAATATTAAATATATATTAAATTACATATAATTTTCAACAGTTTTGTAAAGAATTTAAATATATATCAGATTGTAGTATATTTGGATTGAAAAACACTGAGTTCAATTTTGGCCCATACTTCTAGGGATGTACAGAATAGGGAAAGAGAGAAGAATGACAGAAATGACTTAAATAATAGAAAACAAGTCCAACAAGAAGAAGCTTTTGTACCTTGGAAAGGACTGTCATTATTAGGTTCAAGAGAAATTTTGTGAAAGGGACATGCTGTTCCATTATTCACCTGAATGAGTGAACTGAATAAAAGTAAGTAGGCATAAACACACTTCAGAGAAAGCCTAATTGTTTAGAAGGAAGAAAATGTGCAAGTTGATTAATGAAATGCTCAGATTCTCCATCTGGAAATTTCCCATGAGAATAAAGAATCATCTCTCCCTTTGATTTTGCCATCCACCTGCCTGAAAGCAGATGACTGTATTTTACCAGGTAATCTTGGAAAGTTGTAGATGCAGGAAGATGCCTCTGGCTGCAGAAAATTAAAGTGTCAAAGTATTGCTAACATAAAACGAATGCCTAAGAATATTCCTGGTGGCCCACAAGGTTGAACTTCAAAATTATGATTTCTTTTGGGGGATCTGAAGTGGAATCACGTGATTCATAGCTTTCAGTGACTTGGCTATGATATGAAACTTAACCATCCAATATCATTTCTTATAATTGTGCCTTCCCAGACATCGGATAAAATGCAATCCTATTTGAAAACTAGAAAAGAGAATAGAACATGAAAAGTGAGTAAATAGCTCTCTGATGGTCCAATGTCTCCGTAATCTTTGAGGACATCTGCATTTACAAGCCAGCTAGCTATTCCTCTCTCAGTGAAGATGAGAGCCAATGGTTAAAGAGTTGTAGAGCTAGGCAATGTTGTGTATCTTTTTGCTGTAATACATTATAGCCATGAGTACAACTATATGCATAGTCCTGTGAATCCTCCTAGTGAATCATCAAACCTAGCCAGTGGTCGTGGGGACTCTGGACACACAGGCTTTGAAGTAGTGGTTCCTGAATCCATCTGATCACAAGAGTCACTGGTGGAGCTTCATAGACAACTGATCCCAGAGTCTCAACTCAAACTTATGGACTCAAGACCTGTATTTTTCCAAGCTCTCCAGATGTGAAGCCAGATGGGAAGACAGATGCCACATGCCTTGGTGGAAAAGACAACAACTTCATGAAAACTATATTTTCAGGAGGGTGAAATAATACAGTGTGTCTGCCACATGGAAAAGTCCAACAGGATAAAACTATTTAATATGAATAATATGTAGACCAGACAGAAAGCAAATTTTTCCCTGTTTCATTAAATCTCCTGTTAGTGCCAAGAAGGAACAGAACATCTGATATGGTTTGGATTTGTGTCTCCACCCAAATCTCATGTCAAACTGTAATCTCCAATATTGGAAAACGGGCCTGGTGGGAGGTGATTGGATCATGGGGGAGGACTTCCCCCTCGCTAGTCTCATGATGATGAGTTCTCACGAGATCTGGTTGTTTAAAATTGTGTAGCACCTCCCCCTTTTCTCTCTTCCTTCTGCTCCAGCCATGTAAGACGAGCCTGCTTCCCCTTCACCATCTGCCATGACTGAAAGTTTCCTGAGGCCTCCCCAGCCATGCTTCCTGTATAGCCTGTGGAACCGTGAGCCAGTTAAACCTCTTTTCTTTATAAATTACCCAGTCTCAGGTAGTTCTTTATAGCAAACCAAAAAAACAAACTAGTACAACGTCTATTTCTGACGTGACCATAACATGACAAAAAAGCATCCAATGATAAATTTGTGGCTGAAGAGTGATGCAGGTATACAGGGATACAGCAGTTCTTTGTTGCAACTCCCAGTTTTTGAGACACTAAACTTTAACCTTAGTTAAAGTTAATTTGAGTTTATATAAATCAATTAAAAACCTTCACAGAAATGCAAAAAGTTAGACTACCTGCAACCAAAGAGCCTACTTTCTGTAATGGGTAGGAGGGGGCGGCTGGCTTGAATGATGCCTCACAGGTAGCCTCAAGGTCAGGGGGATCTGAAGTGGAATCAAAAGCTTCGCTAAGAACTCTCAGGGTAATGAAAGGAGGGAGCACTCAGCTGAGAAACATGCGATCGTCAGAGTTGTGACACAAAAAGGCAACTCCAAATTTTTCCACAAAGAATGTAGTTGCATTCCATTTCAGACTTATCCCAAAAGACTAATCCAGTTTAATTTAATGTGGGAACCCAAGAATGAGAGTCAGACTTCCTTCTCCTTCTTAGGGCCTCTTTGAGTCTAGCCTGCCACTTTACTCTGTATCTGCACCCAAGGCAGAGGCCCGCAGTTTCTTTGTGGACTAAGACACTTGTGTAATTTTAGAAGTTTTGAAGCTGGGCTTTCAGGTTGAATACATCTATGGACACATTTAACAGACAAGAATTGTGGCTATGTCCTTAAAACATACAGAGATGAAGCATGAATGATGAATAGACAGTTGGTCTCTATGAAAATATTTCTTTTTAGGGGAAGTAGGCAAATATGTCTCTGATGGATTTGACTTTTCAATAACAAATTATTGAACCAATTCACAAAAATATATCTTGAAGGATCGAAAAGCCCTCTTTCATAAATCAAATCATATCTGTGGAACAAAACAAAGGAAATGGGATGGGGTGACAGTGGAAACTGATAACCACAAATATCACCAGTAAAATTTAGACTCAGATGCCGTGGCATTTAGTGCCACAAACTTTAGAATGCAATAATAAAATGAATTTTCAGAATGTAAAGAAGTCCCAGGAGAAATTATCCATTTAAAAATATATGAGATGTGCTTTTTCTGAGTTTGTATATTTCTTACATCCTAACAAAACATTCTGATTCATTTCACAGAGGGATTCAAAGGCAAATTCTCAACAAGGGAAATACAACTTTGTTTTTTATCTACTTCTTTAGGAATTTAATATAATTTATTAAGTTATTTTTCCACAAAGAATCTAGTTGCATTCCATTTCAGACTTATCCCAAAAGACTAATCCAGTTCAATTTAGAGTAGGAACCTAAGAATGAGAGTCAAGAGACCTGGACTCTACTATTAACTGAATCTCTATTTGACTAAGTTTTGCAATATGTCAAAGGGAACAAATATATTCACCCTTTCTATCTCACAGGCTTGTAGTATGGTTAAAAATTAAGATTATAAATGTGAAAGTATTCTGGACACGGGATATCAGTCACACAAATGGGTCTCCATTAATTTGATACACGATTATACACATATTACCTACTCCCAGAAAATCAGTAGCTGGGACATGATGAAGTGCAACCAGCTTATATGACATGTTAGTAGAAAGGGTGGAAGACGACACAGGATGCGTCCAAAATCAGACAGGGCACAACCAAGACTAGCCGTGTCTCCTAAGCCTAGCATCTTTTCACTGATCCCATGACCTCCTCAAAGGATTCTGTGCACCCAGCTTCACACTCAGCCTATGCAGAAGCAATGCTGCAAGATTACAACATCTACAGTACAACAGCAAGCCACAACCTTATAAAGATTTAATGGCATTATTATCTGTGGCCTGTGTCTTGACGATCTCTCTCAATTTGCCAGAACTGTTCCATGCCCTCCCACACCCACTCACCAGAAATTTGAGGCAGGGGTATCTCTGGAATCTTTACTAGCGAAACAGATCATTCTTCCCTAGAAAGGACTTTTAAAGGCATTTGTTAGCCTAGAGGACCCTGCTTTTCACCTCTTCCGTCTGAAAGTTCCTGCAAAGGAGATCACAAAAGCCGGCATCTTGCCCACAATACATATTGGAGCAGCCTGGCTCGCTGCCCTGAGAACACAGTTAACAAGAACATCCTATTTCATCTCTACAAAGGTGAAAGATCTCAGTTCATGATTCCTCTCAGCACTACACTGGTGATTGTTTTAAAAATGCATTTGTATGTATACACAATGCCTTCCATTGCAATGAATCTTTGACGTTTTTAAAGGTAAGTTGTATGTTCTGATACTATAAATGGTAGTAAAGGTATTTCAAATTATCTCCCATTTGCTTACTGTATTAACCAAGAGAGTACATAAAGGGCAATAAAGTTACATCTTTATCAGAAAAGCATACTGTGCTTTGGTAAGCACTGTGCTGTCACAGCACCACTGTCTGCTCAAAGTTTTATAATGCTTTCCAAATAGAACACAGGAGTAAAGGAACTTTTATGCAGTTTGCTGGGGGAAAATATTAAGAATAATCACCATAGTGCAGTCCATCAGAGGTGTTTTTATTTTGCTTTTTCTCAGATAGAGACACTTGATGTTACATGTTGCATGGAAGGACGGGAGTCCACAGTGTGTAAATGCTAGTTAATAGCTACAATTTTTTAGGTGACAACTATGTACTAAGCCCCTCACCTACTCTATCTCTCATCCTGACAATAGTCCTATAAGGTAGATGATATTAACCCATTTTGCAGGGGGGAAAACAGTGATTCCAGGAGATTCAATGGCTGGCTCAAGGTTGTAGAGTTGGGAAGTTGCAGAGCTTCGATTTGAACCCAGATCTATTTGGCCTCAAAACATGTGCTTGGGCTGGGCACAGTGGCTCACGCCTGTAATCCCAGCACCCTGGGAGGCTGAGGCGGGCAGATCACCTGAGGTCAGTAGTTCAAGACCAGCCTGGCCAACGTGGTGAAACCCCCGTCGCTACTAAAAACACAAAAATTGGCCAGGTGTGGTGGCGCATGCCTGTAGTCCCAGCTACCTGGGAGGCTGAGGCAGGAGAATCACTTGAACCTGAGAGCCAGAGGCTGCAGTGAGTTGAGATCATGCCACTGCACTCCAGCCTAGGCAATGAGAGTGAAACTCTGTCTCAAAAACAAACAAACAAACAAACAAACCTGTGCTTCATCCACCTCACCGTACTGCCTCATTCTTACAAGTTGCTAGAAGTCTCCAGAATCTGGATCCAAGTTAGACAATAATAAAAATGAAAGAAATGCAAACAATAATAAGATCATGCCCCTTTCACTTTCCCACCTTAGAAATGTTCACTGAACTTTCCATCTCCAAAGCCAGTAACTCATAAGGGTGATGGGAAGAAACGAACTGACCCTGTGGAGAAATCAAGGAGTATACCGGAGAGGTTAGGAGGCTGGCTTTGACCTGAGTCAACTTAGGTTTCTGCCCTGGCTCTGCCTGTTACCAGCTAGCTGTGTGACCTGACTTAACCTCTTTGTACCTTATTTCCTTCTCTGTAAAATAGGAAAAATGTCCTCATAGGTTCCAATGATGCACTGTATGCAGTGCACACAATGATACCGAGTGTGCAGAACGCTCACAGTTCCTGGCCTATTGTTGCAGGCTCCATAAATGTTATCTCTTTTTTATCGGAACTTTGGCTGTGAGGTTGCTATATAAAAATAAAAGGCACATTATTGGTGAAACAAAACAAAATTCACAGTTTCTGGCTTAACTGGTTTTTGTTGGCACCTAATGGCCACACACCTCTTGATTTAAGAGAGCCTTAAAAACAAAGAGTGGATATCAAACACTGGGTTTCTATTTGCAAGGACAGATGCTCTTTTTTGGGCTCAGCTAAAACTGAAGTCTAGTCAGACAGCCCAAATCAAAACCCATTTTATTTCTCCTGCAAGTTTAAGTAGGAAATCAGTGCTGCTAAGAGTGTGAAGTGAAATCTCTAGAATTTATAATGAATGGGTCAGTCCCTGAACTGCACATTCCTCCCTTTCCTATTTTTACATATACAATTTTAGCCATCATTTCCACCATTCTCAAACTCTTCTATTAAAAAATTGTTCTAAATAATAGTATTGAAAATAAAATAGCAGGCTATCAACACATAGAGCTGACATAGGGACCACATCTGGGTAGGTCTCCTTTAAGGAAACTCTCTACTGGACCTTCAGTCTTTCCATGTATGGCTTAATACAAGAGCAAATGAGGATGTCCTCTTAGAAAGAAAGCATATTAAAACATTTACCTTAGGATTAATGAAGACTGGAAGACATTTGGGCAGGGAAGTGGGAAAGGAGAATGAAGACATTGGGGGCCTAACACCATAAATAACTTAGAAGTCAGGCACTTAACACAAAATTTTGCATTAAAGGTTAAAACCCAGAGTTTCCAAAAAGTAAAGTCTTTATGGTAGTTTTCACCAAATATCACCTATAGGGTTGGGTCCTTATAGAATTATTTTTAGGCTTAAAACTTCCCGGAGAAGCTTTTCTTTCCTCTCCAAAAAGCTCAAGTCCTGTGTTTCATAGACTATAGCAGTACATGCCTTTCACAAAAAGCCCCATCACTGTGATCGCAGCTGTAATTGTACATGTATCCAAATCATTCATTGTTAACTATCTGTCTTTCCCTGAGATGTGGACTTCATACAGGCAAGGACTCTGTCTGACTTTATTCCCTGAGCCCCCACATGCCTAACATAGTGACTCCACATGAAAAGAATCTAATAAACATTTGTAGAGTTAATAAATATATTCATTGAGTACAGAAATATTGAACCAAATTATGTCCTGGAGACTAGAGTAGTGCTTCCCCAAGAGTCCTTGGAGTGAGAAAGCCTGGGTTTGAGTCTTGGCTATGATACTTACTAGCTGTGTGGTCTTAGTCAAATTAATTCCTCTCTCTGTGCCTCGTCTGTCAACTGGTGATAATGATAGTTCTTACTTCACTGGGTTATTACACAGATACAATGAATTAAAACATATACATTGCTTAGGCCACGGACGGTGGCTCACGTCTGTAATCCTAGCACTTTAGGAGGCTGAGGCAGGTGGATCACGAGGTCAGGAGATCGAGACCATCCTGGCTAACATGGTGAAACCCTGTCTCTACTAAAAATGCAAATAATTAGCTGGGTGTGGTGGCACACGCCTGTAGTCCCAGCTACTCAGGAGGCTAAGTCAAGAGAATAGCTTGAACCTGGGAGGCAGAGTTTGCAGTGAGCCGAGATTGCACCATTGCACTCCAGCCTGGGCAAGAGAGAGAGACTCTTTCTCGAAATATATATATATACATATATATACACACATAGATATACACATATACACACATAGATATACATATATACACATATATATACATACATATATACACACACACATTGCTTAAAGCAATGACCTGTACATAACAATCCCTGAGAAAATATAACCTACTGTTATTATGATTCTTACAAACACCTCTTTGGCTAGATGATCTGGGGATAAAAAGGCATTTTTAGTCCAACAATTTTGGAAAATACTGAATTAAATAAAGTTAAAGGGCTGCCTGTTTCAAGACTTGTCAGAACGTTCAAAATACTAATGTGCATTATGAATGTCTAAGGGGGACATCATGTACAGTGTTTCCAAAATGTATTTGATGACAGAATTCTATTTGTGAGTAAATTATACTAGCATAACTCATGCACAGTTTATGGAACACATTCTGCAAAATGCTGGATTTGATTCTTTAGTAGAAAAATAACAAGATGCCAAGTGTAGTGGCTCATGCCTGCAATTTTAGCACTTTGGGAGGCCAGGGAGGGAAGATCACTTGAGTTCAGGAGTTCCAGACCAGCCTGGGCAACATAGCAAAACCCTGTCTCTACAAAAAGTATAAAAATTATCTGGGTGTAGTGGTGTGTGCCTGTAATTCTAGCTACTCGGGAGGCTGAGGTGGAGGGATTGCTTGAGCCTGGAGGCGGAGGTTGCAGTGAGCCATGATCATGCCCATGCACTCTAGCCTCGGTGACAGACCTGTCTCAAAATAAAAAACAAAAAGAAAAATAACAAGAAACAAAATATGGGAGGAAATATTTTTCAAAATTATAGATTGAAGAAATACTATTTAAGAAAGTAACTCTTTCTTAAAATATAATTAATGAGACATAAAATATATGAAAGCAACATCCAGTCTTAAGTGTTTTGTTTTGTTTTTTTGAGACAGAGTGTTGCTCTGTCACCCAGGCTTGTGTGCAGTGGCATGATCTCGGCTCACTACAACCTCCACTTCCCTGGTTCAAGCAATTCCCCTGCCTCAGCCTCCTGAGTAGCTGGGATTACAGGCACCCGCCACCACGTCTGGCTAATTTTTTTGTATTTTTAGTAGAGATGGGGTTTCACCATGTTGGCCAGACTGGTCTTGAACTCCTGACCTCAATCAATCCACCCACCTCGGCCTCCCAAAGTGCTGGGATTATAGGCTTGAGTCACTGTGCCTGGTCAAGTTTTTGTTTATTTATTTTTGGAGACACACTCTGTCACTCTATCACCTAGGCTGGAGTGCAGTGGCGCAATCTCGGCTCACTGCAACCTCTGTCTCCCAGGTTCAAGCGATTCTCATGCCTCAGCTTCCCAAGTACCTGGGACTACCGGCGTGTACCACCATGCCCGGCTAATTTTTGTATTTTCAGTAGAGATGGGGTTTCACTGTGTTGGTCAGGCTGCTCTTGAACTCCTGGCCTCAAGTGATCACCCACCTCAGCCTCCCAAAGTGCTGGGATTACAGGCGTGAGTCACCACACTCAGCCTAACATTAAATCTTTAAAGCCCAATGTCTTACTTGGGCTGAGGTACCAGACCCCTTATAGCACCTGAGAGCAAAATCCCAGCTTAAGCTTGGGAGCTTGCAGAAGGGTCCAGGCACAAGACAAGGCTGAGCTCCACACCCACAGGTGCACCTGGTGATACGCTTACTTACAAATTAGAGTTTGCCTTTCTCCTTCTCCCCACAAATAATCTAACCAGGTATATTTGTTTGCTAGGACTGCCATAACAAAGTACCACAGACTAGGTGGCTTAAACAACAAATATTAAGTTTCTTACAATTCTGAAGGCCAGAAATCTGAAGTGTCAGCAGGGCCAGTTTCTTCTGAGACTTCTCTCCTTGGCTTGCAAGTGGCCATTCTCTTGATGTCTTCACATGGTCTTTTGCTCTGTCCTTGTCCAAATTTCCTTTTCTTATAAGAACACCAGTCATATAGAATTAGGGTTTTCCTGAATGATCTCATTTTAATTTAATTATCTCTTTAAAGACCTGCTCTCCAAATATAGTCACATTCTGAGGTCCTGGGGGTTAGGACTTCAGCATATGAGTTTTCGGGCAAGGGATGGAAAGGACTGGAAATGACACAATTCAGCCCATAACACCAGCTCTGACTCCTCTCACTGGCCACCTCAAAGAGTGAGGGGTTACTGTGTGTCCTTTTCAATTTCCTGCATTACAAAACAAAAAGGACATTTTATTTTTATTTATTATTATTTTTTTTTCCAGATGGAGTTTCACTCTATCACCAGGCCAGAGTGCAGTGGTGCAATCTCAGTTCACTGCAACCTCCACCTCCCGGGTTCAAGCGATTCTTCTGCCTCAGCCTCCTGAGTAGCTGGGACTACAGGCGCCCACCACCATGCCCAAAATTTTTGTATTTTTAGTAGAGACAGGGTTTCACCATGTTGGCCAGGATGGTCTCGATCTCTTGACCTTGTGATCCACCCACCTCAGCCTTCCAAAGTGCCAGGATTACAGGTGTGAGCCACCTAGCCCAGCCCACAAAAAGGGAAAATTTAAGCCCTCTGCTAAGTTACCCATCACCATCATTTCTCGCCCAATTTTCCACCAACAATTTTAGCTCTTACTCTGTCTCCCACAAACCAAGAGAGCCCCCATGACTCAGGTCCTCCAGTGCCTCTACCTTCCTTTTGGGAACAGCTGAGCAGCATTGTGCTTCTCCACAGATTCCCAGTGCCTATCCTTAAAGAGTCTTTGCACTACTCAACCCAATCATTGTTTCCAGATCCTGCCACTTCTGCTGCTGCCAAGGGTCTGCTATCCCCGAATAAGGATTTAAAACCCACAGAATCCCAAAGTTTTCCCTGAGTAGTGTTAAAATAGGGATAATCTTCTTTCACAACTGGGAAACACAGGGCACTCACAATCTGATGACAGCTTACAGGACTGTGAACAGCCTCAGTACCTAACACAGCCATGGCTATTGTCCTAAAACAATGAGGATGGATTTCACCACCTTCCCTCAGAACCGGGACCCGGCTAGAGGGCATGGCTGTAAGAGTTAAAGAGGCAGGAAACACAAAACATGGCTTAACAGTCAAAGACAGGTTTATTTTAGAGAGATAAACCTGAGAGGGGCTTCTGGCCAATTGCAATCAGGAGTGCTTTCCCTGCAGACTAAGAGTATATATTGGTTTTAGGGTGAGGGGGCTTATCACAAGCTTGGCGTGTTTCTGTATGGAGGAGAAGTTTATGGCTGGGTTGGAATGTCTCTGGGTGGAGGGGAAGTTATCATGGGGCTGACATCTTTCTGGCCGGAGTGGGGTTATCTCAAGGCTGGCATCTTCCCAGCTGGTGGGGGGTTATCTTGGGACTAGCATGTCTCTGGTCAGGGAGGAGTTTGGAATGTTTCTGATTGGAGATGTTATTTGTGGTTTATGTTCATGCTGACCTTAGCCATTAGGCTGATGCCCTTTGGATTTAGGTGGTTTTTTATTAAGGTGAATTTTAAAATGAGGTGCTTGTCAGTGATGGTTATGCTGCTACTCAGTCAATGGCAAGGCATTTGTTTTTTGTAATGGAAAGCAGGAGACTTTTTTTTTTTCTTTTTAATTACCTTGTTATGTGATAGAAGTCACAGAGTGAAAGAAAAGTATGAAACGTTGCCTTTTTATATACCCGACCTTCTGATAGGCTATATGTTTTTAGGGACAGATAACTTCCTAATGAGACTTTTTATAATAAAGCTTTCATTGCTTCAAAAAATATTAACTTTTGTAGCTCTTCCGGCTAGATCAAACGGACCCTGCAGTTATAGTTACAATATCCTAAAGATTTAGCTTCTCAGTAATAATGGGTAAGAGCCTTAGCATTGCCATGGGCCAAAACTATATTATTTGAAATGAAACCTCTCATAAATATCCAACTATGAAGTCACTATCTATCAACTGCTGTTATATAAACAGGACAGAGCTGAATCTCCCATCTGCCAATATCAGAGCTGCCGCAAAGAATGATTTGGTGTCCAGTACTCACAAATTAAACAAGCTCTTGCTCTGTCAGCCAATTCTGGAAAGCCAAGTTTGGTTTGGGCAGCCACAGTGTAGGAGGGTCCACGTAAGGGGACCTGGTAGGGCCTGAGTTCCTCATGCATTTCCCTTTTGCCAAAAGCTTAGACCTTAGCCTCAGTAGTTCTCTTCACTGGTATAAGATGTGATCAGTTCTTTAGAAAGAACACTGGAGCAACTGGCATCCACCTCCTACCCCCTTTTCCACAGCTTTCTCCACACCTTTATGTAAGAGTCAAGCCCTGGACTCTGAAAACCAAAAATAAAATTCTAAGACCCCCAACTGACTAATGGACACCCTCTCAGCCAAGGGCACGCCAAAGAAACCTGAAAACCTAATTCAGGCCACGAAGGGAAGCAGGAGTCAGGCATGCCTCACTATACCCTCCTCCGTTTGGAATTCAGGCTTAACTGACCAGCATTAACATTAAAACAGAGATCTTAAGACTGACACAACAGACTCTGCTGCAGTAAGATACCAGCATGACAGCTAGCAGGCCCTGAAAGAAATCAAAATATTTTAACCCCAAATTTATTTATTTTACATATTTTGAAATGGCCCTGCAAAGCTGTCTCTTGTGGGGAAAATCTACATTCTGTAGAGAATCCCCTTCATCTTCCAGGTCTTTTTCCTGATCCAGGAGAGTCTGGCATCTTTTTTTTTTTTTTTCTTTTTTTTTTTTTTGAGACAGAGTCTTGTTCTGTCGCCCAGTTTGGAGTGCAATGGTGCAATCTCAGCTCACTGCAACTTCCACCTCCTGGGTTCAAGTAATTCTCATTCCCTAGTCTCCCGAGTAGCTGCGATTACAGGCAGCTGCCACCATACCTGGTGGCTAATTTTTGTATTTCTAGTAGAAACAGGGTTTCAGCATGTTCCCCAGGCTGGTCTTGAACTCCTGACCTCAGGTGATCCACCTGGCTTAGCCTCCCAGCATACTGGGATTATAGGCATGAGCCACAGCACCCAGTGAGTCTGGCATCTTTTTACATCTGATAAGAAACATTTGCAATGTATTTTCTCTGAAGCCTACTACCTGGAGGCTTCATCTGCATAATAAGAACCTTGGTCTCCATAACCCCTCAACCCAGACCCTCTGTTCTATTGATTTCAGGTCTTTAAAGATTTAACTCTTTCAACCAATTGCCAATCGGGAAATCTTTGAATTCATCTATGACCTGGAACCGCCCCCCCTGCTACAACCTGCTTTGAGATGTCCCACCTTTCTGGACTGAACCAATGTGCATTTTACATGTATTGACTATTGTCTTATGTCTCCCCAAAACGTGTAAAACCAAACTGTAGCCTTAACACCTTGGGCACAGGTTGTCGGGACTTCGTGGGGCTGTGTCATGGGTCATGGTCCTCATATTTGGCTAAGGATAAATCTCCAAATATTTTACATAATTTGACTCTTTTCATCAACAATTTCCAGCACCAAAGAGGAACCTGATCTCCCCTGAGCAGCTTCCATGTGTTGCTCTCACTCTACTCTAAGTGAGCTCACAGCTACCAGGTCCACCATAGTTCTTTTTTGTTTTGTTTGTTGTTGTTGTTTTCTTTCGTTTTTGAGACGGATTATTGCTCCGTCACCCAGGCTGGAGTGCAGTGGCGCAATCTTGGCTCACTACAACCTCTGTCTCTTGGGCTCAAGCAATTCTTGTGCCTAAGCCTCCCAAGTAGGTCGGATTATGGGCACACCTCACCACACTTGGATCATTTTTGTATTTTTAGTAGAAGTGGGGTTTTGCCATGTTGGCCAGGCTGGTGTTAAACTCTGGACCTCAGGTGATTTGCCCACCGCAGCATCCCAAAGTGCTGGGATTACAGGCGTGAGCCACCGTTCCCAGCCCAATTGTTGATCTTTTTGAGATAGGGCTCACTCTGTTGCCCAGGCTGGAGTGCAGTGGTGCAATCTCTACTCACAGCCTTGATCTCCGGGCTCAGGTGATCCTCCCACCTCAGCCTCCCGACTGGCTAGAATTACAGGCACGCACCACCACACCTGGCTAATTTTTGTATGTTTAGTAGAGACAGGGTTTTGTCATGTTGCCCAGGCTGGTCTCAGACTCCTGAGCTCAAGTGACCCATCCACCTCAGTGAATCAATCCTTAGAATCCAAAGTTCTGGGATTACAGGTGTGAGTCACCCTGCCTAATCTGTCCACTGTAGTTCTAGTCCATATCAGAAATGCGGATGGGACATCAGTGGTCACACCTTGAGAAACTGCTCTAAACAGTGTGAAATCATCAGTAGAATTTACTTTTAAAGGCAGGGATTATCTATTATTAACCTTTTCATATATCTTATTTGAGGGCCTGGAACATGATAGTCACCTAATACATGTGTGATGATCTGAGCTCAAGCCAAGATTATTGTTTCCAAGCCTAAGATTTTTAAGCAGAGAAGTATCAGAGGCGACCTGGCCCAGGGGCTCACACCTTTAATCCCAGCACTTTGGGAGGCCAAGCCAGGTGGATCACTTGAGGTCAGGTGTTCAAGACCAGCCTAGCCAACATAGTGAAACCCTGTCTCTACCAAAAATACAAAAATTAACCAGGCATGTTGGCAGGCACCTGTAATTTCAGCTACTCAGGAGACTGAGGCAGGAGAATCACTTGAACATAAGAAGCAGAGGTTGCAGTGAGCTAAGATTGCACCACTATACTCCAGCCTGGATGATAGAGTGAGACGCCATCTCAAAAAAAAAAAAAAAAAAAAAAAAAAAAAGGTGTCAGAGGCATTCAAACCAGAGCAACTCCATCTTGAATAGGGGTTAGGTAAAATAAGGCTGAGACTGGAAGTTAGGCATTCTTAGTCACAGGATGAGATGGGGGGTCAGAACAAGATACAGGTCCCAAAGACCTTGCTAGTAAAACAGGATGTAGTAAAAAAAAAAAAAAAAAAAAAAAAAAAGTCAAAACCCACCAAAAACCAAAATGGCAATGAAAGTGACCTCTGGTTGTTCTCATTGTTCATTATATATGAATTATAATACATTAGCATGCTAAAAGACACTCCCATCAGCACCATGATCATTTATAAATGCCATGGCAACGTTCAGAAATTACCCTATACAGTCTAAAAAGAGGAGGAAATTTCAGTTCCAGAAACTGCCTACCCCTTTCCCAGATAACTCATGAATAATCCACCCCTTGTTTAGGATGTAATCAAGAAGTAACTATAAGTGTATTCAGTTGAGCAGTCCATGCCACTGCTCTGCCTATGGAGTAGCCAGAGTAGCCATTCTTTTATGTCTTTACTTTCCTTTTTTTTTTTTTTGAGATGAAGTTTTGCTCTGTCGCCCAGGCTGGAGTGCAGTGGCGCAGTCTCGGCTCACTGCAACCCCTGCCTCCAGGATTCAAGCTATTCTGGTGTCTCAGCCTCCTCAGTAGCTGGAATTACAGGTGCATGCCACCACACGCTGCCGATTTTTTTTTTTTTTTTTTTTTCAGTAGAGAGAGGCTTTCACCATGTTGTTCAGGCTGGTCTGAAACCCCTGACCTCAAGTGATCCTACCGCCTTGGCCTCCCAAAGTGCTGGGATTACAGACGTGAGCCACCATGCCCAGCCGATTACTTTCTTAATAAACTTGCTTTCACTTTACTCTATGGACTCTCCCCAAATTCTTTCTTGCACAAGGTCCAAGAACCCTCTCCTGGGGTCTGGATCAGGACCCCTCTCTGGTAACAGAAGTAACATGATCGTTTTGGTTTTAGACAGCAAATAATAGCCAGGATGTTTAAAAATAGAAAAACTTTCACTCATACTTCATTACTTCTCTGAAACAGATTAACATACAGTGTCAATTTGCTATGTCTTTCTACAGCTTTAGTTAGAAAATGGAGAAAAAAGAGTAGAGCCCATGGTCAAGGGGATCAATTTTGACCCCTTTAATTAAAGTGGAAGAACACTTTAGAATAATCATTTCAGGTATAGGAATGGGTTTCTAATTGGATGAGATTGCCGTAACTCTAATGATGTACTGAACCCTATTGTAAGAGTATTTTTTTTTCTTTTTGAGATGGAGTTTTGCTAGTATAGTGGTGCAATCTTGGCTCACTGCAACCTCCACCTCCCAGGCTCAAGGAATTCTCCTGCTTCAACCTCCCAAGTAGCTGGGATTACAGGGACATGTTACCATGCCCAGCTAATTTTTGTATTTTTAGTAGAGACGGGGTTTCACCATATTGGCCAGCCTGGTCTCGAACTCCTGACCTCAGGTGATCCACCTACCTCAGCCTCCCAAAGTGCTGGGATTACAGGCATGAGCCACTGCAACTGGCCTTTTTTTTTTTTTTTTTTCCTTTTTGGAAGCCACTGTGTTTTTTTAATAATCTAATTTTGGAAGTGACACATGATCACTTCTGCTATATTCTGTAGTCACAGAGATCAACCCTGGTTTAGCATGGGAGGGGAATATACAATGGTGTGACTAGCAGGAGGCAGGGGTCAGAGAAGGCCACCTTAAAGGCTGCCTACTACAACCTTTAGGCTTCTGTTTCTATCTCTTGGGGCAGATATTACCTGAATTAGGGTCATCCAGAGAAACAGGCCAATAGGATGTATATATATCTCTCTAGAAAGAGGTGTATCATAAGGTATTGGCTCATATGATTAGGGGGCCTGAGAAGTCTCATAAGCTGCCATTTGCAAGCTGGAGACCTAGAAAAACTTGTGGTATAGTTCAATGGCCTGAGAGCCAGAGACCCTGTGGTTCAGTTTCCAGTCTGAATCTGAAGGTCTCAGAGCCAGGAGTGCTGAGAGCAGGAGAAGATCGATGTCCCAGCTCAAGCAATCTGGCAGAGATAATTCACCTTCTTCTTCTTCTACTCAGGCCCTCAACTGAATGGATGATGCCAGCCCACATTGGTGAGGGCCATCTGCTTTAATCCGTCCACCAGTTCAACTGCTAACCTCTCCCAGAAACACCATCACAGGCACACTCAGCAATAGTGTTTAGCAATCCAACTGGGCATCCTGTGGTGCAGTCAAATTGACACACAATATTAACCCTCACACTCCCCGACTTTTCCTTGGTGGATTCTCGCTCTTCCCCTTCTGTCCATGTGGTTTGATGGGACTGATCCTGCCCCTGGAGGTCCCGCTGGGCTCCAGAGGAGGGCAACTGATCCAGGCCTGGACCATCAGCTTGCTCCATCCATTGGCTACCATGATAGCTTTACAGAAAAGCATGTGGCCAGGCTGATCGGATAAGAGCCAGTTACAGCATCCTCAAGAGGATGATGTCAGCCAGGAGTTGTGGTCTTTGCTACCTTGTGAGAAGATCCTCACCCCATGTGGTGACCACTGGAAAGCTGGCTGAAATAGCTTAACCATCAAAGAGAAAGGTTAGCTCCCTCTGAGGGAGAGAAAAGGAAACCAGCTCTACAGTTCCGCCTGCAGCAATCAGGATTTGGAGAAACAGGAGGTTACAGAGGCAATCCCTGCAGCCCAACTCTGTAGTATTTCCCAGGTCTTTCAAACACATTTAATTCTGCACAGGGAAAAAAAATGGCATCATTATTTAATCCAAAATACAATAACCACAATAGATTGCCCATGTGGGCACATAAGTCCCCTGCAGAGAATTTAATGTGCGTGCTGCCTTTACCCACATATACAACAAAGGCAGTGTGAATGGGGCCAGTCCCTTCTCGTGGCCTGGGAAGAGAGAACATGGATGCCCATAGTTGTTATAACAGCAAAAAGGGGGAAAACAAAGAAAGCCCAAGCATAGCTGCAACTCCACTTAAAACTAATGCATATCTTCATTTTAGTCCTCAGCAATAATCCAAAGGAACATCTGATGCTACTGAAAGACTGCTGCCATCCCTGGTAGATACTCATCAATTCTTATTAAGTATTGCACAGTTCAGGTCAAGATATAATATGTCTGAGAAAAACCATGGCACCTCCTTTTAATCTTGCATAGAAAACAATTAAAGTATATAAAGCACATTATTAAAATATGTAAAATTTATAATTTAATTATAAGATTGCATGGCTTTATGATCTAATAGTTCTGCTGTATTTTGCATATTAGTGAACAATTGCTTTCTTAAAGCACACAGTAGAATCATTTACTTGATGCTGGAGAATAAGTTAATTATGGATTCCCTGTATATGACTAATGGATTTAATAATCACTTTACTGTAGAATTAACTTATACTTCCCTGTGCTTATAGCACTAATGATGATATTCATAAAAGTTATATTTTTTAAAAAATGTAAGATTGGCACAAAAAGAGAAACCAGTGTACAAGTTGGTTTTTGAGCCAGCAGTTCTAAATAGATAGTTCAGCGCCATCAAGGCCCTCCTCTTGCTTTGTAATAAATCACACACACCCTCTCCACCTCCCACCCCCCGCCACCAACC
Source organism: Chlorocebus sabaeus (assembly GCF_047675955.1). Taxonomy (NCBI): domain Eukaryota; kingdom Metazoa; phylum Chordata; class Mammalia; order Primates; family Cercopithecidae; genus Chlorocebus; species Chlorocebus sabaeus. Next base: position 11,601,347 of record NC_132926.1, on the reverse strand, counting down.
CTGCCTCCATTGGCTTTATTAAGGGAATTTATTTTATTTAAGGGAAGACGAAATGCTTGCCAGATACATTTAGTGAAGCTTCTGATTTTTTTAACCTTGGTTGTGGGTTACAATGAGGATTCTTCAGTTACATCCACTTCATGAAGCTCTGGGAATCCCCATATATGCTAAGATCACGTTGGGATGCCCCAGTCTCTCTGCCTGTCCTAGTTTCAGGCTGTTGAAGCCACCCACTTTTCTCATTCAGCCAGAACAAACACTAGTGGAAGGCCTAGCAGTACCGTTCTTTATCTAACGAGAAGAGTCCCTAGCACTGCCTTTCCTGTCTTTTACCCTTCCTTACCACCATCACCACCACCGTCATCACCCCACCATCGTCACCACCACCATCACCACCACCGTCATCACCCCACCATCGTCACCACTACCATCACCACCACCACCACCATCATCGTGATCATCATCTGGGTTATTCTTTCCTCATGGAATTAAATGATGGAAGACCTAGATTTTATTTCCAGCTATGTTACTTTATAGCAAGGAGTGACCTCGGGTTATTAAACCTCTCCCAACCTGCTCCATGGCTCTACAATGGGAAAACCGACTACTTCCCTCTGACTCTGAATGTGCTTTTATCCACTGTTCAGTCCTAAATACAGACAGTGAATCATTACAGTGCGCTTTCCTATCCCAACAGATGTCACCCACCCCTTGATAAAACACTCTGCCGTTTTGGGCATGGAGATTTAAAAATTCTGGAAGAAAACAATTAAGGCTTGTGTTCTGGTATAAGCCTTCTTGTACAGAGCTGTTCAAGAAGTATATGTTTACTAAATATATGCTGATAAATTGACTGAAAGAATAAATTCTTAATTCACTCCCTGAGGACCTGAGGAATTGTAATTTTCTTTAGGTGAGAGACCTGTAGCTCTTGCTGGAAAGCCTTGAATCATGCCTTTCTGCCTCACGTCCCCCACCAATGGCTCCCAGCATCATGCTCTGCAGATTGCAAGGTCACAAAGGTGAGAACGGACTACCAGGAAATAGGATCTGGCTCCCAGCGGGGACTCACGACACCTAAGGGCACCATGAACTTCGCCTCTGCTGGTTTCTTCAAGGTGTTGGATATCTCTTTTCCTCCTCCTTAGCATTATAAAATACTAAATTGCTTTGACAAGAGAGAAATCCACATTTGTTTTACTATAACTTACTTAATACATTAAAGGGAAATTTTTAAGCTAAAATTTCAAGATTTAACTCAGATCTTCTTTGGATAATTAAATGTTGCTGGAAAACAGGAGGCAGCACTGAATGTCCTGATCTCTGTTAATACCTAAACTTTTGTCGTTGTTTAATGAGCTTCATTTATAACACATGGCCACCAGAGCCCTCTCTCAGGCCACAGTCCAGTCACTGCCGTGGTAATTGGAATGATTTGTTCACAGTCTGTTTATTCACTTAAAATATACTCAGAATACTTCCTGAAAATCCTTATTCTCATTGAAAATATGTAACCCTGAAAAGCCCTTGCCCAAGTTCATGCCCTTTTCTCTCCACCCACAGCCTTTGGCTTTTGGCCTAAATCAGTGCTTCCGGGACCACGATGTGCGTGCACTTCACCTGGGGATCTGTGCATGGTCTTACTCGGGTGGGGCCCAGATGCTGCATTTCCAGCAAGCTCCCAAGAGGAGCCAAAACTTGCTCCCAGGCCACACTTTCAGTAGCAAGAACCTAAACTTTTTGTGGATCAGCCTCAAAATAATTCCCCTTTAATTTTACGCCAAGAAAATCCACATTATACTTGTATCATTTTGTAATGCAAGAGGAACAAATGTTTAAGCTAAGCAATTTCTACTACCGCAAAAATAATTATATTATTCTTTTTCTCTTGAAATACTAAAACCTGTCATCTTTTATTTCTATCTCCACTTCATCTCCATTTCAGCCTCATGTTCCCTTCTCCTATTTCAACCTGCTTCACAAGCAGAAGGCAAACTAAATACACTGAGTGTTACACGAGCACAACCGCACCTCAGATTTTCAGGGGTCATTTGCCTTTCAAACGTTAAATAATACCTCAAATGTCTTGAGCTTATGCAGTACTTTATGCCTTACAAAGGGCTTACATGCACTTATTTCATAAAAATATGTTCGCGTCTGGGAAGAGATGGAATAATGGAGTTTAAAAAAAAGGTAGATATACTTGGGAGTGAGATTCACAAATCCTGGCTCTGCTAAGAAGTCCATCTTGGGCAAATTACTTAACCTCTTTGCTTATATTTTCTCATCTGTCAAACAGGGTGTATAATAGTGGCATCATGAGCTAGCTATTTGGACAAAGATTATAGCTGGAAGATTTTAGAGAAAACTGAATGGGCAATACTTGGAACCTAGAGGACCTTTGGTATGTGTCCCCTCAATACCCACATCAGCCTGTTCCTCTAATTCTACTTCCTGTGCAGGGGTCTTTCAATGCACTCTGTCCTGGGGTACCTGTCCTTCTCCAGGATAGACCTAGAGTCTAACACCATCACTTCCTTTCCTCTTTATCTGCAGACCTTTCCAATTCCTCTATACAACCTGCTGCTTTTGTGAAACGTGCAGTGGTATTTGACACCCAGGTTTCAAGTGATCAAACAAGACATGATGACAAATCTAAGAAAAATGACACCAACCCTTTGAAGGAAACCAAAATCAATTCTCTTTCCCCCTCTTCTTTGAGCTCCCCTCTTTTCCCACTGTTATCTTACCTCATCTATCATACTTAGACAGAAATCCATATGTCTAGTTTCAATCACCGTTTCTCAGGCAACAGCCAAGCCACTTAGCAAGAGTCTAAAGCAAGCCAACATAATATTCTGCCCAGAGTAATATTCGGCCAAAGGTTACTGTGCCAGAGTAGGTTAATTATCCTAAGAGGGCTTACTTTTACTATAATTATTGGTCACTCTGAACTAATTAAAAAAAAAAAAATCCCTGCTGTTTATTAAGTGCCTCTGTATTCCGTAGAAGCTTTTACATATGTATCTCATTTCATCCTCATTACAACTCAGTGAAAGGTTTTTCAATTTTAAGGAAATTTTAAGATTAAGTCGGTGAGATTACTCAAGGTCACAAATTAGTGATAGGTAAGTCAAGATTCAAACAAAGTCATAAGCGATTGTCTGATCGTGTTTTGTTACTATTGCTTTTAATTTAAAAATTAGGTTTAGCCAAGTAACATGTGCACTATCTGAAGGTAACATCTCCCAGATAGGTCAGTTTCCCCATAGAAGGATCCCCTGGTTTCTCACTTGGAAGATGTAGACCTGGCTGCCAGCATTCTGGGAGCCCCTAGGGAAATGGCCTGAGGTCTCCCTGTTCAGTCCACTGACTTCCCCTTAATGTCCTGGTCCAGCATCTTATCCCTGGCCATAACTGAGCAAATCTTACAAGACAGAAAACTCCTAGCCTTTTTTCTTTGTCTTTTTCTTATTCTCTTGAATGAGCTACCTGCAAAGGAATCTTACTTTTCTATATAGCAATTTTCAAAACATCCTGATTTCAGGCCCAGTCCACAACCCTGCCTCCGGGGCTCATTTTGCTTTCAAGTCTTGACATTCTGAAGTTCTGCAGTGCAATGTGCCTGGCCTCTTGTCATCTTCCCCCACGACGGATCTCGAGGTCTACCCTGTCTCTGCTGTACTAAATCAGTTACCACCTATTCATTTGCTTTCCAGCTTCCAGACATTGTGTTGAGTTCCCCCATTTGCCATGGAGCCCTCTCTTGTTCTCTTTGCCTTTATTAGTTTGTGTTTTTCAAATTCCTTCGGTATCATTTAGTGGAGTTTGAAGAGAAAACCGTAATACATGTGAGAACTCTTTGACCATGTTTAACAAGAAGTCCTATCCTCTATTATTGGTTAATAGTTATTTTATTTTATTTTTTTAATTAAAACAATTTTAGATACTTATTTTTTTCTTTTTGAGACAGAGGCTTGCTCTGTCACCCAGGCTGGAGTACAGTGGCGTGATCTCGGCTCATTGCAACCTCCACTTCCTGGGTACAAGCGATTCTCCTGCCTCAGCCTCCTGAGTAGCTGGGATTACAGGCACATGGCACCATGCCTGGCTAATTTTTTTGTATTTTTAGTAGAGATGGGATTTCACAATGTTGGGCAGGCTGGTCTCAAACTCCTGACCTCAGGTGATCCACTGCCTCGGCCTCCCAAAGTGCTGGGATTATGGGCATGAGCCACCATGCCCAGTCACTTAGTAGTTATTTCAGTCATGGTGTGTTAAATAATGCCCTGAACCTCACTTGACCCCCAAATAAACAGAAGCCAATTAGGTTGGGCCATAGATACTTTCCAGTATTTCATAAAATAGCAGCCTAAATGTATTGGACATGTTAGTCTTATGACTAAGAAGAAAAAAAAAGAAGGAAGAAAGCAGGAAGAAAGAGAGAGGGAAGGAGGTTAAAAAAAAAAAAGAATGGAAAATAGCTCCCTAACAATTTTTAAATCATACATGATTATAAACTTTATACTTTACATAATTTTTCTTTATTAATACTTCTTGAAATTCACTATAAAACAATTTTGTTCTCATACAATAACTCTGTCAGGGTTTGGCTTCCAGGACCAATCAGGAGGCGAAAACTACAATTCCACTGTCAAGATTATAGTTTGCTTTAAACCCAAAAGCTGTCTTTTAAAAAACTGCATCCCAGAAGAGCATTTTTGGGTTTTTAAATATCCTATTTATCCTCTCTAAACTTGGAATCTGATGTCAACATTGGCTTGAAATCATCTGTGGCAGATTTATAATTTTTCTGGAGGGAAAAGAGGGAAAAACAAGATGAAAAATTGGGATGTCTTTTCTTTCAGCTTAAAACCAAAGATTCAAAGCTGGTGTGAATGAACGGCTTGGAATGAAGCCTTGGTGAGCACAGTGATGTTTGCAGCCCTACTACAACCTTTAGATGGTTTGCAGAGTCTCCCCACTTTGCATCATGAGTGCTGGCTGAGGTTATTCGGAGAGATGATAGCTGTGGAAAATGTGATTTTGAACTCTGCTCCCACCCTGCACGCTCCTGGTCCAAAACTGTGCTGAACTGATACAGCTCTACTTGGAATGGTGGAAAATGGGGAGAAACAGCTTTTTTTTTTTTTTTTTTGAGCCGGAGTCTCGCTCTGTCGCCCAGGCTGGAGTGCAGTGGCGCAATCTCAGCTCACTGCAAGCTCCGCCTCCCGGGTTTACGCCATTCTCCTGCCTCAGCCTCCCAAGTAGCTGGGACTACAGGTGCCCGCCACCTCGCCCGGCTAATTTTTTCTGTTTTTAGTAGAGACGGGGTTTCACCATGGTCTTGATCTCCTGACCTTGTGATCCGCCCGCCTCGGCCTCCCAAAGTGCTGGGATTACAGGCGTGAGCCACAGCGCCCGGCCTTTTTTTTTTTTTTTTTTTTTTTTTGAGACGGAGTCTTGCTCTGTCTCCCAGGCTGGAGTGCGGTGGTGCAATCTTGGCTCACTGCAAGCTCTGCCTCTGGGGTTCAAGTGATTCTCCTGCCTCAGCCTCCCAAGTAGCTGGGGTTGCAGGTGCCCACCACCAGGCCCAGCTAATTTTTTTTATTTTTAGTAGAGACGGAGTTTCACCATTTTGGCCATGCTGGTTTTGAACTCCTGACCTCAAGTGATCCGCCCACCTCAGGCTCCCAAAGTGCTGAGATTACAGGTGTGAGTCACTGCACCCGACCAAAACAGCCATTTCTATGATCAGTGTGTTAACAACCTAGCACGGTCCTGGATGCAGCGGTGCTGACAGATGGAGAATCACTGAGCCACAATGCATCTGTGTGAACCAGGAAAAAAACTGAGGATGTCCGCCAGTTCAAGAAGCTAAACTCTCAGAAGAGCACCAATAGTGGCGTGAAACATAAAGGACCTTGTGATTCAGGTAATACAGAATCTGCACACCACTCAATTCTTATTAAAGGGTAAAAGATATAGATCTCTGTACGTGCTTTTATATTTCTGACCTTGACTCTATGTATTGAAATGACGTAAGAGCCTAGTATAGGCCGGGCGCGGTGGCTCAACCCTGTAATCCCAGCACTTTGGGAGGCCGAGACGGGCGGATCACGAGGTCAGGAGATCGAGACCATCTTGGCTAACACGGTGAAACCCCGTCTCTACTAAAAAATACAAAAAACTAGCCAGGCGAGGTGGTGGGCGCCTGTAGTCCCAGCTACTCGGGAGGCTGAGGCAGGAGAATGGCGTAAACCCGGGAGGCGGAGCTTGCAGTGAGCTGAGATCCGGCCACTGCACTCCAGCCTGGGCGACAGAGCGAGACTCCGTCTCAAAAAAAAAAAAAAAAAAAAGGGCCTAGTATATGTTTTATGGTCACAATCTGATTTAATGTCTAGATTGTTTGACCTCCAGTAGATTTTAAAAAACTCAAGTGTGCAGAGTTACTTGTCCAGAGTTTGATTTGGTTCTCCATATTCAAACTACTCAAGGATCAAAAAATTAGCAAGTGTAGAGTTTAACTGTGTGACTTCAAGAGTAATAGCAAATGTTTCTGTGTTTATTTCACAACAGTAACAGAATTTTTATTTAGTGATATCTAGGTGGAATTAAAAATAATAAGAAGCAGTGAAGGGTAAATGCCTTAATAACTATGAAATATATCTTTGCTGAACTCAGCATATTTAAAAATATGATTTGATGAATTAATTGGATGAAATTGCGTTTTGGTGTGAGAGTCTAAACTTATATCCTCTGAAAGAATCACATGAAAATAGATTGTAGATCTACAACACTTGATAAGTAAGTAGAAAAGACTTCCTGTGTCAAGGGAAAATTTATTTGCATTCATTTGCATTTATTTTGGTACACTAAAGAACTGTAAGAAGATAAAACAGTTCTCACACGGCTACAATGTTCTTGATAGGAGAAAGAAGCCAACATAGACATAAAACTACTATACTCATTGGGAAAGATGAAAAAAAATAAAGCAATCACAATAGCAACTTTCACAAAGATAGTTTTATGACTCCATATTAATATAAATCATTCTTCACAAACAAGTTGCTCCAATTTCTTATAGATTTTCCAGTGTCCTAATGCATGCTCTCTGGAGTTCTAAATTGCTTATGAAACACTTATTAAAGCATACGTCTGGAAATAGCTATTAGTGAAACAGTGTAAGTGCAACAGTTTTCTCAGGGCCCAGAATCCACTTTATCACATGGGCTCACTCTAGACACATGTATTTCATGTGTGATTATTGCATTTGGTTTTCAAAAGTCCATTGGTATAATTTCCCCTGTTACATTTGTTTCTGACAAGTAAAAAATGTGAGATCTCAAGAGGCAGATTCTCAGAATGAAATAAGGCTTAGCCAACGATGTCCCCCACTGTGACAATGTCAGCCCATTCTAACACAGTGCTAGAATCACAAATACAAATGCAGAAGGTGTGCAGAGCATTGCAGTACTGGCTGTGCTGAAATCCAAGACTCCTGAGGATTACACACATTCAGCAAAGAGAATGATTTGCCTAAGATCCAGGTGTTCAAAAGAATTTCTCCAATCTGCTTTAGCCTCTTATTAAGTATGTATTCTGTTTTAAATGAGAAGCAAGAGTCATTTTCTCCAGAATAATAGAACCATAATGACACTTGAAGTAAGTTCAGTGATCCTGATATGATGATAATAATAATAATAATTGTTATTTTTACTTTGAGATGAGGTCTCTATCTGTTGTCCAGGCTGGAGTGCAGTGGCACAATCAGTGCTCACTGCAGCCTCGACCTCCTGAGCTCAAGCGATCCTCCTGCCTCAGCCTCGCAAGTAGCTGGGACTAACAGGCGTGCACCACCATGCCCAGCTAATATTTTTATATTTTTGGTAGAAACGGGATTTCATCATGTTGTCTTGAACTCCTGGCTCAAGTGATCCCAAAGTGCTGGGATTACAGGCGTGAGCCACTGTGCCTGGCCTATTGTTATAATTATTATTAATGACTATAAGACTAAGTTTTCCTTCCAGTGTCCACTTTTTTTTAGTTTTTAAAGAAAACTAATTTAATACGGTACCTCTTCTAGTATCATATTTGAAGTCATCAAAGCTAGTTTTCAAATCTTCTACATCACTTCTAATTATTTATTCACAACTCCTCAGTGTCATTTGTGAGTTTCTTGAGCTGAGAATATGGGTGTAAAGGACTAATGGTATCAATTATTCTGGAGTGTGGAACCTTACCACTCTCGATTTGGTTACCTGCTCTACACTCTAATTTCTACATGGATATTATAGCACTATTTGAAGTTAACATAGAGGAAAATGAATTCAGTGAGTAGGATTCCTTCAGAATTTTCTGACAAGGCTTTAAAAAGTCACGTTTACAGAAGCATAGTTAACCATTACTCTGTTAATTTATAATATGTTAATAGCTTCCTGTAATGGTCTGAATTCACATGCTTTGCAAAAAGACCAATTTACCAATACAATTATGATTTTTCTACATTCACATGAAATAATTTATACTTATTTTAACACGCCATTTTATATATGTGTGTATACATATATATACATATATGTGTATATGTATATATATGTATACATGTGTATATGTATATATGTATACATGTGTATACGTATATACACACACACTTAGCAGCAACAAGCCAAAATCCTTTAAAATACTTTCAAGGCTGCACTTTACTTAAATCTGATTCAATGTTCTTGAGCTAAATAATACAAACCTAATATGGTTTAACAGTCCATCGGGTGTGATTTTCTTTGGGGTTTTGGCATATAATATGATGGATTGAATTTGAACTTTGGTCATGCTGGGGATATGGAAAGTCTGTGAGACCTTTTGTAGACAAGACAGGTAGATTTATCATGAGTGATTTGGCACAGGCTATTGTGAGTATATTATGTTTGCAACATGCAGGGAAGTTAAAGGGCCAGCCTTCCTGATTAATATGTGACATTAGCTGGAAAAATTGAGTCAGTATCAGAGTTCCCCTTAGTCAAGAATATGTAATTGATTTGTGGGCAATTCAGGATCAAAACAAATAGATTTGATTCATTTAAGCCCAAGAAAAAGCTACTATTGTTAGCAATCAAAAATACCCCCAAAAGAGAAGGGAAAAAACTATTTCCAAATATTGGGAGCTTTTAGCACCAGCTGGAACAAAACTTTTGGTGGTTAAACAGGAGAGCCAAGCCATCGTCTATTCTTTATGAGTTTCTTGATATAAAACGTACTCCCTAATGTTGACAAGCAACAATTTCACACTAGTCCACTTTTTATTTCTTATCCCATTTGTATTTGATTTGATGTGGACAAGTTAATATGTCCAAGGGCCGTGTGCAGCAGTTTTGCCCTTGAAAGGGGGAATTTATGTGATTTCTGTTTTTTTACTGTGTGCCTTTGGCACTGATATTTCTGCTTTCTCAGGACAAAAATAAAAACTAATGTTAAATTGACTGACCACATTCTTATGTCCTGAGATTGCTATAAATGCAAAAAATACTTAATATTAATAAATAGAAGCCATGGAATATAAAATTTATAAAATCTATCAACCTTTATAGGACCCCATCAGCCATGAAATAATTATACAGTGTTAGTCAGTATCAATTGCTATCTTGACTACAACAAGTAAATAATTTGAAAAGTGGGCAAGATGATTCACATAGCTATATTAAAGATGTCTTGATTATTTTACCCTGGGTCATAACAAAGTCAATTTTCCAAGATGCTGTATCACTTAAGACAAAACTGAGCTATGTAACAATGACATTACATTTTTTTTCAGAAAGAAATTTTAGTATATATAACAAAATATATGCATATGTGTTTTAAAATATATGCATATATATGTGTTTTTTTTTTCTTTGACAGAATCTCCCTCTTGTTGCCCAGGCTGGAGTGCAGTGGTGTGATCTCGGCTTACTGCAACCTCCGCTTCCCGGGTTCAAGCGATTCTCCTGCCTCGGCCTCCTGAGTAGCTGGGATTACAGGCATGAGTCACATCACCCAGTTAATTTTTGTATTTTTAGTAGAGATGGGTTTTCACCATGTTGGCCCAGCTGGTCTTGAACTCCTGACCTCAAGTGATCCACCTGCCTCGGCCTCCCAAAGTGCTGGGATTACAGGCATGAGCCACCGCACCAGATTACATATGCATATACTTTTATCTTCTAAATGGATAAAAAATGTGCTCCGAGTCAACTGGTAGAAGTTTAGCACATATATATATATATATATATATATATATATATATATATATATTTGACTCTCTCTCTGTGTGTGTGTGTGTGTGTGTGTATCTCAAATATATGTATATATTTGAGATTGAGTGTTGCTGTGTCATCTAGGCAGGGTAGAGTGCAATGATGCAATCTCAGCTCACTGTGATCTCCACCTCCCAAGTTCAAGCGATTCTCCTGTCTCAGCCTCCCGAGTAGCTGGGATTACAGGCACACGTCACTATGCCCAGCTAATTTTTGTATTTTTAGTAGAGGCAGGATTTCACCATGTTGGCCAGGCTGGTCTTGAACTCCTGACCTCAAATGATCTGCCTGCTTTGGCCTCCCAAAGTGCTGGGATTACAGGCGTGAGCTACCGAGCCCAGCCCATTTTTATATAATTTTTTAAAAGTAAAACTAACACAAATAGAATAAAGGCTCTGTTTTAGATTTAGCTCCATTATTGAAATAAAATTATGAAATTAGCAGTAATACAGAGACCAAATGGTGTAATTGAAAAAATACTTACTTTGTAGACAGACAAACATTGTTTAAGTCTGTGCTCTGCCACTTAAGGATACAACTGACCTGCTTCTTTGAAGTAATCTGTAAAATTAGAAAATACCTGCCTTGCCAGCTGGCAGTGTTAAATAAAAATAATATAAAGCTTGGTGCATAGGTATTAAACATACTTTTTTCTCTCTCTCATTTTCACTCCTCATGGTGAAAATAAGATCTTAGAGTAATGGCTATTTTTGTCCCATGTATTATAGTAGCAATAATATCTTTTGTATTTTTTGATATGGTCCTTTTTTGTTAACAGCTTTATTGAGACATAATCCACATGCCATACAGTTCACCCACCTAAAGCGTATGATGCAGTGACCCTAGTAGATTGACAGGCTTCTGCATCCATCACTACATTCAATTTTAGCATATTTTCATTACCCCAAAGAAACCTCACTCCTATACACCCTCACCCTCCAGTCCTCTATCCTGCCAAGCCACGGACAATCGCTAACCTATTTTCATCTCTAGAGGCTTCCTATTCTGGACATATATAATACATGGTCATTTGTGACTCACTTCTTGCACTTAACACAAGGGTTTCCAGGTTCATCCTCATTGTAGCAATGGGTCAGTGCTTCATTCCTTTTTGTTGCTGAAGAATACTGCATTGCATGGACACACCACATTTTATTTACTCACCCATCCCTTGATGACATTTGGATTGTTTCCACTTCTTGGTTACTAGGAATAATGCTGTTGTGAAAATTCATGGAGAAGTTTTTTCTGTGGACATGTTTTCATTTCTTTTAGGTATATACCTACAGGTAGAATTGCTGCCTCACATGATAACTCTTTGTTACTTCTGGACTATTTTCCTTCCACAATATTTACATTCCTACCAGCAACATGTGAGGGTTTTGGTTTCTCCAGGTGCTCATCATCTCTTGTTACCATCTGTATTTTTGACTGTAGCCCTGCTAGTGTATGCGTGAAGGGCTGTCTCATTGTGGTTTTGATTTGCCTTTCCCAGATGACTCAGGAAGCTAAGCATCTTTTCGGTGTCTATTGGCCTTTTGTATATCATCTCCGGAGGAATGTCTACTCAGATCCTTTGTCGATTTTTCATTGGGTTATTTGGTTTTTGTTGTTGTTGTTTCGAGATGGAGTCTTGCTCTGTCACCAGGCTGGAGTGCAGTGATGCAATCTCGGCTTGCTGCAACCTCTGCCTCCCAGGTTCAAGTGATTCTCCTGCCTCAACCTCCAAAGTTGCTGGGACTACAGGTGGGCGCCACCACGCCCAATTAATTTTTGTATTTTTAGTATAGACGGGGTTTCACCGTGTTGGCCAGGATGGTCTCGATCTCTTGACCCTGTGATCCACCCACTTCGGCCTCCCAAAGTGCTGGGATTACAGGCGTGAGTCACCGCACTCGGCCGTGTTTTTATTGAATTATAATACTTATTTATATATTCTAGATAAGAGTTCCTTAACAGATACGTCGTTCCCTTTTTCCACACCATTTTCCTACTTTTTCTTCCTCTTCAGCGTCCCCAGCCAACTTTACACAACGCTCTTCACAGCTTCCATTTTCACCAGGACTTTTGGAAATTTGGATAAAAGTTTTTCCCATTCTAAATAGTTCATATTTGGCTGGGCACGGTGGCTCACACCTGTAATCCCAGCACTTTGGGAGGCTGAGGCAAGCAGATTACTTGAGGTCAGGAGTTCGAGACCAGCCTGGCCAACATGGTGAAACCCTGTCTCTACCAAAAATACAAAAATTAGCCAGGGATAGTGGCTTGTGCCTGTAGTCCCAGCTACTCAGATGGCAGGAGAATCGCTTGAACCCAGGAGGTGGAAGTTGCAGTGAATCGAGATCGTGCCACTGCACTCCAACCTGAGTGACAGAGAGATAATCCATCTGGGAAAAAAAAAAAGTCCATATTCAACTAAATGAGAGGCATCTCTGAATGAGTTTCTAAGCAAAGTTTTTTTGCTGTTGGATTTCCTTTTTCATACTGCATAAATCCTATACAGATTTTTGTAAAAATTTTGACTAAAAGTCTATTGACTATGTGAGTACTGAAAAAATACTCCAATTATTTATTCCAATTGCCTTTATTTATTTTTATTTTTAATTTTTTTGAGACGGAGTCTCACTTTGCCACCCAGGCTGGAGTGCAGTGGAACGATCTTGACTCACTGCAGCCTCCACCTCCCGGGTTCAAACAATACTCCTGCCTCAGCCTCCCAAGTAGCTGGGATTACAGGCACACATCACCACCCCTGGCTAATTTTTGTACTTTTAGTAGAGACAGGGTTTCACCATGTTGGTCAGACTGGTCCCCAATTGCATTTACATATGCACAAATTATTTCCAGAAATATTTCCTTAGACACTAGAGCCACTTTTTAGGATTTTCTTGTTTTTAATTTTTGTGGGTGTATAATAGGGGTACATATTTGTAAGGCACATGAGGTGTTTTGATACAGGCATGCAATATGAAATAACCACTTCATGGAGAATGGGGTATCCATCTCCTCAAACGTTTGTTCTTTGTGTTACAAATAATCCAATTTCACTCTTTTAGTTATTTTTAAATGTACAATTAAGTTATTGTTGACTATAGTCACCCGGTTGTGCAATCAAATAGCATGTCTTATTCATTCTAATTTTATATTTTTATCTACCCATCAACCATCCTCACATCCCCCCTCTCCACCCCCCAGCTTCCTTTCCCAGACTCTGGTAACCATCCTGCGACTCTCTATGTTCATCAGTTCAATTGTTTTGATTTTAGATCTCACAGATAAGTGAGAACATGTGATGTTTGTCTTTCTGTGCCTGGCTTATTTCACTTAACACAATGATCTCCAGTTTCATCCATGTTATTGGAAATGACAGGATCTTATTCTTTTTGTGTTTGAATAGTACTCCATTGTGTGCATGTCTTACATTTTCTTTATCCATTCATCTGTTGATGACCACTTAGGTTGCTTCCAAATGTTGGCTATTGTGAACAGCTCTGCAATAAACATGGGGGTGCAGATATCTCTTAGGTATACTGATTTCCTTTCTTTTGGGTATATACCCAGCAGTGGGATTGCTGGACCATATGGGAGCTCTATTTTTAGTTTTTTGAGGAGCCTCCAAACTGTATGGGAGCCATTTTTGACACAAATTTCTCACTTTTTTTGTAGCTTCTGTTATTCCTTTGCCTCCTGAAAATACAGAGAATTTCACTGGAAATAATGTCATTTTTGTTATTTCTTTGCCTCCTGAAAATACTTAATGTCATTTTTGCTTGTGAAAATTCAGCCTACCCCATAAAACATCTGGAGTGGAAGACAAAGGCAGATAAAACATTCCTTCCCAATGATGATAGGTGCATTTCAATTCAGGTACATGAATCTTTGGCACAAAACACACAGGCACTCAATATATATTTGTTGATGACATTAATGAATTCTCTTTCCCAGATCGCATTTTGTAATCCACCTTTGAAATATTAAGATGTTTCCATTGTAACCATGTCAGGCAATATAATGCCTTCCATATTCAAGGTGATAGAAGATATACAAAATCATTTCATATATATGATCTCATTAATAGGACCTAGGGGTCTGCAGGTGGTGACAGAAAGGATGAAAGGAGGTTTACAGCATGCTGTAGTGCAGTGTTTCTCAAAGTGCAGCTTAAAGACCACAAGTCGCAGCACCTTCTCAACACCCTAGTGAAACGATCAGCTTCAGGGCTCAAGTGCAGCTGAAAAAAGTCAAGTTTAGGAGGTGCGCCTCATGAATCTGCATGTGAAAATAATTGTTCCAGATGACCTCATGCCACTCTAAAATTTGACAACCACTGATACAGTTAAACAAACAAACAAACAAAAGTCGTAGTATGCCTCAGAATGAATTGCACTATGAGCAAATTACTTCACCTCTTTGATCTGGTTTCCTCTTTTTCTCAGGTATATCTCAGGATTGTTTAAAAATGAATATTGGACGGGTGTGGGGGCTTACCCCTGTAATCCCATCACTGTGGGAGGCCAAGGTGGGCAGATCACTTGAGGCCAGGAGTTTGACACCAGCCTGACCAACATGGCGAAACCCCGTCTCTAATAAAAAATACAAAAAAGATTAACTGGGCATGGTGGCACATGCCTGTAGTCCCAGCTACTTGGGATGCTGAGGCACAAGAATTGCTTGAGCCTGGGAGGTGGAGGTTGCAGTGAGCTGAGACTGCACCACTGCACTCCAGCTTGGGTGACAGAGCAAGACACTATCTCAAAAGAAAAAAAAAAAAGGAATATGAATCATTACCCAGTGCATTCCATTGCCAAGTGTAAACACTCAATTAATAGTAATTACTATAATCAGTGTTTTTAACCATCTCTCTTGGGGGATTCTTCTCGGAATAATGGGTGGAGACGACCCGTATGTAGAGGAAACAGTGTAAGCAAAGCAGCAAGGACAGTCATGTTACACAGGTCATTCACTACAGCTGTGCAGTGTGCATGAGTGACAGCATTCACAGGTAAACCTGGAAAAGTAGGATTGAACTGGATAAGAAGATTCAATAGGGTCCAGAGGTTGGATTTTTCACACTGAGCCATGAAGTCATAGAAAGACTATTTATTTTTATTAAAAGAAGTTTCCTCTTTTTTTTTTTTTTTGTCAGATTGTTCTACCCATTTTTTTTTCATTATACTTTAAGTTCTAGGATACATGTGCACAACATGCAGGTTTGTTACATATGTATACATGTGCCATGTTGGTGTGCTGCACCCACTAACTAGTCATTTACATTAGGTATATCTCCTAATGCTATCCCTCCCCACTTCCCCCACCCCAAGACAGGCCCCGGTGTGTGATGTTCCCCTTCCTGTGTCCAAGTGTTCTCATTGTTCAATTCTCACCTATGAGTGAGAAAATGTGGTGTCTGGTTTTTTGTCCTTGGGATAGTTTGCTGAGAATGATGTTTTCCAGCTTCATCCATGTCCCTACAAAGGACATGAACTCATCTTTTTTTAAGGCTGCATAGTATTCCATGGTGCATATGTGCCACATTTTCTTAATCCAGTCTGTCACTGATGGACATTTGGGTTGGTTCTAAGTCTTTGCTATTGTGAATAGTGCTGCAATAAACATACGTGTGCATGTGTCTTTGTAGAAGCATGATTTATAACTTTTGGGTATATACCCAGTAATGGGATGGCTGGGTCATATGGTATTTCTAGTTCTAGATCCTTGAGGAATCACCACACTGTCTTCCACAATGGTTGAACTAGTTTACAGTCCCGCCAACAGTATAAAAGTGTTCGTATTTCTCCACATCCTCTCCAGCACCTGTTGTTTCCTGGCTTTTTAATGATCACTATTCTAACAGATGTGAGATGGTATCTCATTGTGGTCTTGATTTGCATTTATCTCATGGCCAGTGATGATGAGCTTTTTTTCATGTGTCTGTTGGCATAAATGTCTTCTTTTGAGAAGTGTCTGTTCATATCCTTTGCCCACTTTTTGATGGGGTTGGTTGTTCTTTCTTGTAAATTTGTTTGAGTTCTTTGTAGATTCTGGATATTAGCCCTTTGTCAGATGGGTAGATTGCAAAAATTTTCTCCCATTCTGTAGGTTGCCTGTTCACCCTGATGGTAGTTTCTTTTGCTGTGCAGAAGCTCTTTAGTTTAATTAGATCCCATTTGTCAATTTTGGCCTTTGTTGCCATCGCTTTTGGTGTTTTGGACATGAAGTCCTTGCCCATGCCTATGTCCTCAATGGTATTGCCTAGGTTTTCTTCCAGAGTTTTTATGGTTTTACATCTAACATTTAAGTCTTTAATCCCTCTTGAATTAATTTTTGTATAAGGTGTAAGGAAGGGATCCAGTTTCAGCTTTCTACATATGGCTAGCCAGTTTTCCCAGCACCATTTATTAAATAGGGAATCCTTTCCCCATTTCTTGTTTTTGTCAGGTTTGTCAAAGATCAGATGGTTGCAGATGTGTGATACTATTTCTGAGGGCTCTGTGCTGTTCCATTGGTCTATATCTCTGTTTTGGTACCAGTACCATGCTGTTTTGGTTATTGTAACATGACTTCAAACTATACTATAAGAAGTTTCAAGCATCCTCAAAAGTAGAAAAAGCAGTATAATGAAGCCATCTATACCCACCACCCAGATTCAATAATTATCAATGGTTTGCCACATTTATTCATCCATCCTTTTTTGTTTTACTTTTTTCTTTGCCAAAATATCTTAAAGCAATCTCCAGATTTCCTCCTGTGTCACCCTGCATGGCTCAGTATGTCTCTATGGAATGTATTGCACTTTCTTACATAAACAAAATGCCTTTATCATACCTAAAAAATTAGTGATATTTTCTCGGCATCATCTATCAGCCTGTCCGTAATCACACCCCAATTTTCTTTGAAAAATTTTCTTTTTACAGTTGGTTTTCTGAATTAGACTTCAAACAGTTCACATGTCATAGTTGGTCACTAGGTTTCTCAAGTCCCTTTAATCTAGAAAAGTACTCTCCCTCATCCTTGTTTTTTATGTCATTGGTTTATGGCAGAAACCAGGTGCTTTGTTCATACAGAATACTCCATACTCCGGATTTGTCTATGGTATTCCTTAGGGACGGTGTGATCATTTATCTGTTAGTAAAATTACCAGAATTACAGTTTTAAAACAAATAAATATATATCGTACGGTAAGTCAAATAGTAATTATGTTAGTGTCATTAGAAACCAAGATAGATTTTTAGCATCAAAGAAAAGAAGTACAAATATAAGAGAAAGAAGATAAGTGAAAAATCTGTAACCTTAAATTTGAATTGAAAACATCAGTTTAAATCTGGGATGTAATTTTATTTTTGAAACAAAACAAAACCATTTTCCAGCTCTGAGCAATGAAAAGGCCTAGAAGTTATGGCCAGCCCTGTAGTCAAGAGCACTTGCAGCACCCAGATTATGGTTTTGCAATATAATTTTCCACTAAGAGGAAAGGAGGCTCCTTAGAGAAACGGCTGATTCCAGGTCTGAGGCAGCAAATGCACAGATTGAGTCTGAACATCTTGTCACACCAAAAAGTAAGGGCATTACCATTCCACTGGCACCTCCTCAACAGGACACAGTAACCAACTCGATGGGATTCCCACTGGCCAAAGAAACACAATGCAAACATCAGAGAACATAATGGCTAGCATGGATTGTAATAAATCAAATAAGTTTAAAACTTAGGTATTCCTAAAAATACTAACACAGGGCTAGAGAAACATGTGAAATGATACCACAGGGATGTAATCAGCCAAATTCAAAATGCAGGATACTTGACAGGACAAATAAGTTGCTTTCTTCAATAAACTAATGGCAAGAGAAGTAAAAGCAGGAAGCAAACTAGTATACATTAAAAGGGACTTGAAAATTATATCAGCCTGGTGTGGTGGCTCTTGCCTGTAATCCTAGCACTCTGGGAGGCTGAGGCAGGAGGATCCCTTGAGCTTAGGTGTTGGAGACCAGTCCTGGGCAACATGGTGAGAACTTGTCTCTACAAAAACTACAAAAATTAGCTAGCATGGTGGCACACGTCTGCAGTTCCAGCTACTCGGGAGGCTGAGTTGGGAGGATTGCTTGAGCCCAGGAGGCAGAGGTTGCAGTGAGCCGAGCCATGATTGTGCCGCTGCACTTCAGCCTCGGCAATAGACCCAGACCCTGTCTCAAAATAGAAAAAAGAAAAAGAAAAAATCATACCAACCAAATGCAATGTTGGCCCTTCTTTGGATCTGGATTCAAATAATTATATATAAAGATATATGTGAACTAATTGAATCAATGTGAATAGTGACTGGCCGTTGGATGATATTAAGGAACTGTTAAAAAATGTTAAGAGCTATACTACAATTATGTTTATGTTTTTTTTAAAAAAGAATCTTTATCTCACAGAGACCCATCCTAAAGTATAATATCTAGGAACTGCTTTACAATAAGCTAGTAGCGGGTAGAGAGACAGATCCTAAGGAAAGAATAAGAGATGAAAAAAGGCTGGCCTATGTATATTGTGGGTGACGGTATAGGAGCATTCATTATTATGCTAATCTGTTCTTTTTTATTTTTTTTGAAACAGAGTTTCACTCTTGCTACCCAGGCTGGAGTGCCATGGCATGATCTCAGCTCACCGCAACCTCTGCCTCCCAGGTTCAAGTGATTCTCCTGCCTCAGACTCCCAAGTAGCTGGGATTACAGTCATGCACCACTACGCCTGGCTAATTTTGTAAGTTTAGTAGAGATAGGGTTTCTGTTTGTTGGTCAGGCTGGTTTTGAACTCCTGACCTCAGGTAATCTGCCAGCCTCAGCCTCCCAAAGTGCTGGGATTATAGGTGTGAGCCACCGCATCTGGCCCTCTCTTCTTTTATATATGTTTAAAATGTCCATTGTAGGAAGTTATGCATAAATGAATAAATAACTCCTGAAAGAAAATTTTTCTAACAGATTAGAGGTGGACCTCTGAAATATGATCTGATGTGATGACTGCGAATTTAACGAACCAGGAAAACAGATGAATGTGTTGATGCTTGCCACACCAAAGACGAATATGGGATAGCCTACACATATGTAAGGCTGGTAAGTAGCTTTTTACTTCAAATTGAGGCAAAAACAGGAAAAATGGTGGAAAGATCTTGCTATACTTTTAAATGTAGTTACCCCTATACAGCATGAGAAGGGATAATAATAGCTATTTACACTTTTAATTCAATGCTAATTTTTAATAAATACTCTAAACTTGTATAATGAAAGTTGATTACTTTTGTCTTTTAAAAATTTTATTAAATTTTTATATTTCCATAGGTTACTGGAGAACAGGTGGTGTTTGGTTACATGAGTAAGTTCTTCGGTGGTGATTTGTGAGATTTTGGTGCACTCATCACCCAAGCATTATCCACTGCACCCAGTTTGTGGTCTTTTATCCCTCACTCCCTCCCCACCCTTTCCCCATGAGTCCTCAAAGTCCAACGTGTCTTTCTTATGCCTTTGCATCCTATAGCGTAGCTCCCAAATATGAGTGAGAACATACAACGTTTGGTTTTCCATTCCTGAGTTACTTCACTTAGAATAAGTGCCTCCAATGTCATCCAGTTTGCTGTGAATGCCATTAATTCATTCGACTACCATTTGATCTGGCAATTCCACTACTGGGCATCTACCCAGAGGAAAAGAAGTCATTATATAAAAAAGATACACATGCATGTTTATAGCAGCACAATTTGCAATTGCAAAAACGTGGAACCAACACAAATGCTAATCAATCAATGAGTGGATAAAGAAACTGTGGTATATATATACCATGGGAATACTACTTTCATCTTTTAAAAGCTAATATTTAAAGAGCAAATGGCATCCACCTTTCTGTATGATCTTTCTTTAACTTACACTCTGCTGTCTTTTGCACCTGATCCTTTCTTTCAGTTCTTACAAAAGCCCCTTAGTGGGGGTACCTACCTTCTGGGTCTTCCCCTGCACTTTGTCCTGAATATTATAACCACAGTCATCTTTTGACTTCATTTCCATCCTGTTCTCTCCCATTACCTGCAGAAGAACAGTCCACAGACCCCGGGCTGGTTTTGATGTTCCTCCATTACCTTGCTTTAGCCAACCTCGTCAAGTTTCTATCAACTATTTACCTTCCCAAGTCCTCTCTACAAACCAAACTGATTCACCCCAGTCCTTTGAATGATGTGATCCATATCTTCTCCCTTCTTTAAGAATACTGTGAAATATTTACCTTAGCATGTATTC
This sequence comes from Chlorocebus sabaeus, assembly GCF_047675955.1. Lineage (NCBI taxonomy): Eukaryota > Metazoa > Chordata > Mammalia > Primates > Cercopithecidae > Chlorocebus > Chlorocebus sabaeus. Next base: position 11,580,798 of record NC_132926.1, on the reverse strand, counting down.
ACGCTTCCATTCAGGAATGCTAATACTCCACATTTGTGACCTTTCATTCGGCATGATTGTGACTTTGTGATGTCTTTTTTGTTGTTGTTGTTATTATTTTCCTCATATCTGAATGCAAAATTGAGCCTCTAACAGTTTATGATTTGTTTCTTCATTGCATTAGAAGTCTCTTAAAAGCAAAGATGGTCTTAAACTCTGTGTTGCCCAAATATATAGTGGAATGACTTACAGAGAATAGAGATTCAAATGTTAGCTAATGGATATTGCCATTCTAATACAAGACTGAACGGCAACTTAGAATTAACCAAGATAGTTTGTGAATAATTTGAAATAGTCTTCATAGATTCTAGAACTGAAAAGTCAGAGTAAAACTTGGCCACTTAAGAACACAAATTTCTGGCCGGGCGCGGTGGCTCAAGCCTGTAATCCCAGCACTTTGGGAGGCCGAGATGGGCGGATCACAAGGTCAGGAGATCGAGACCATCCTGGCTAACCCGGTGAAACCTCGTCTCTACTAAAAAATACAAAAAACTAGCTGGGCGAGGTGGCGGGCGCCTGTAGTCCCAGCTACTCGGAAGGCTGAGGCAGGAGAATGGCGTGAACCCGGGAGGCGGAGCTTGCAGTGAGCTGAGATCCGGCCACTGCACTCCAGCCTGGGCGGCAGAGCCAGACTCCGTCTCAAAAAAAAAAAAAAAAAAAAAAAAAAAGAACACACATTTCTTTGCTCTTAGGTTCTTTGTATATTAAATAAAGGTACACAATGTGATTTGTCTAGGGAATATTGAACTCAAACACTTTAAGACACCCAGTAATAATATAAAGTAATCCAAACATGGCACAGGTCTAGTTTAATCTGGGGCTTGATAAATACCAGTACATTTATAGGGATGTGTGTACTGGGGGAGGAAAGGCCAAATAGGAGTGCCTTAGTCTGCTTGGGCTGCCATAACAAAATACCACAGACTCTGTGGCTTAAACCACAGAAATTCATTTTTTTCACAGTTCTGGATGCTGGAACATTCAAGATCAAGGTCCAGCAGTGTTTGATTTCTGGTGAGGGTGCTCTTCCTGACTTGCAGATGGCTACCATCTCACTGTGTCCTCACATGGTGGAAAGAGAGACATCTACTATCTCTTCCTCATTTTGTAAGGGCACCAGCTGTACTAGATTAGGACCCACTTTATTTAACCCTTATCACCTCCTCACAAGTCCTATCTCCAAACACAGCCACTTGAGGGTTAGGGCTTTAACATACGAATTTTGGAGGAACACAAACGCTCAATCCACAACAAGGGGTAAGGAAATAGTGGGGTAGCACTGTTTCATAACTGTTGGCCTGAAAGTAAACCTCTAAGTGTAGCACATTATAAAGTATATTCTATTTTTCACTTATGTCACCTCTAATCTATTGGATGCATAGGCTCTTCATTCACATATCAAGTTCCTGCATGGAACTGAGTCACAAATAATAATAAAGATTATGAAGACGATATTGAACAGGCCAGGCGTGGTGACTCACGCCTGTAAACCCAGCACTTTGGGAGGCCAAGGTCAGGAGTTCAAGACCAGCTTGACCAACATGGTGAAACCCCATCTTTACTAAAAATACAAAAAATTAACTGGCCATGGTGGCAGGTGTCTGTAATCCCAGCTACTAGGGAGGCTGAGGCAGGAGAATCGCTTGAACCAGTGAGGTGGAGGTTGCAGTGAGCTGAGATTGTGCCACTGCACTCCAGCCTGGGCAGCAAAGTGAGACTCCATCTCAAAAAGCAAAAAAAAAAAAAAAAAAAAAAGATTTCAAGACTATATTGAAGAAGAGGGAGAATATGAACCTGTCGACTATAAGAAAGGAAACACATTTATATGAGTATAGACATTTCACATAAAATATGTGTATTTACTTATATACTTACGATAGTTTTTTTAGGAAGTTGAGGTAGAGGTTTCCTATCAAAATGTTAAACATTATTATTCTTTCCAGACAAAATAGGATCTAGTTTTTTAATAGTATTCACCCAATTTAAGAGCCTGTCTTACCCACATGATGACTACATATCACTTTAGTTGACAAGAATAATTCAGTGGTCCTGTAAGTACTTTTCTATGCTAAACTTTCTGATGAGCATTATGGAAGAACTAAAACAGGCTGAATGCATGATTCATGCACTGAAGATTAACATTTTAAATGAGTTTAATCCTCTATTTCACAAATAGCTTAACAATGCAATCTTTAAATACTCTAAGAATCAATAAAATGATTTGCAATTGGATATTTGTAAAATGCTGCCCACAGCCCACCCTCAGCAAATGACTGGAAGATTAACCAGTTTGTGAAATGACTAAGGTTGCTTCATCTACAGTCAACATGGCAGCAGAGACAGATGTAAAATGGCATAAGTCATCCAGTTTTTAAAGAGATTGTCCAAATTGTGTGTGGGGAGGGGTGTGGATCAATGGAAACAGCGGGGTGAAAATCTTGGCTAGGATAGCTCATTTAAGATATGCCTTCGTCTGGCCCATTTTCAAAATTCAGGTATTTCTTTTGTAAAACAGTCAATATCAGATCGTTTGCAGGTAAGGTAGTCCAAGAGGTCCCACACAGGAAATGTCCAGTGCTAGGCAAATGTAAAATGACCAATGCTGGGTCCTTGCTGAAGGTGTCAGACCAATGGTAACCCCTTGGCGACGTGCCTCTGCTTTAGCCTAAATTCAAATGATCTGGTTTCAAATGGGGACTTTGGAAATGCCATACATTCTTCCCCAACCTCAAATATGCTGGTTGTGGTAAACCATACAGAAATAAAAACCACTGTCCAGATGGATTCTATCATCACTTTGTCAGTGGATCCCTTCAGAGGAGATTTCGATATTACTACACAGAGTGGCCAGCTATACGTCAGTCCACAGAGTGCTTCCATGTTGTTTTTATCATGTCATGAAGTCCCTTCTTAGTCACATGGCCAACGCATTAGCCAGCCATGGTCTCCTTTAACACTCTAAAATTTGATTATATTAATACATCCATATTTGCACAGATTCTCCTGGCCCCCTGAGGCCAATATTTTGACTTCTCAGACAACTACAGAGTGGGACCCTATTAGTTAATTAATGATGAATGTTACTAACATGTGCCTAGAGTATATCTTCATTTTTTCCTATATTAAACAGCAATTCAAGTATATTCCTAATGATGCAGACATGATGGGCACGACTTTAGTTCTCCTAGGTGAAGACAGTTTCTCAGAGGTTACATATTTTTTCCAAATGAATTCTGCCGTAATAAGGAACGGATCCTAGGGACCCGGCATGTTTTTGCAGATTATTGTCTATGTGTAGCAACTGTTTAAGTGATGCCATTTCAAGGATAATAAAAATTACCACTGACTGATTTTCTTCAAATCTAAGGCACATATCAATTGTAATAAGCCTAATTATTTTATATACCATGAATAAAGAAAAACTCTGACAGTTGAACTATATCAACATAACTTAGAATTCTTACTAAGTACTTATTGAAAGAGATCATTTACACTTATTTAGACCTGTATTTTACCTTTATACATTTTTTTTTTCCTGAGATGGAGTCTCACTGTGTCTCCCAGGCTGGAGTGCAGTGGTACAATCTTGGCTCACTGCAACCTCCGCCTCCCAGATTCAAGTGATTCTCCTGTCTCAGCCTCCCAAGTAGCTGGCTCATGTTTGTGTTTTCAGTAGAGACAGGGTTTCACCTTGTTGGTCAGGCTGGTCTCAAACTCCTGACCTCAGGTGATCCACCTGCTTCGGCCTCCCAAAGTACTGGGATTACAGGTGTGAACCACCGCGCCTGGCCACCTTTATTCATCTTGTATACACATAATTAAAAAACAGAAGTGAAATTAACTGGTTAAGAGATCCCTAAAACTTCTTTGCATATATAATTTGAATCTTCCAAATCACTTCAACTCAGAATTATTGGTGTCCATGTGTTTTCAATTAGTAATGTCCTCCTGGGACACAGCATTTTTTGAAAAGAAGGCTCCACCACAGCCACTGACTCTCATTCTGCAAGTTCTTAGGATGGCACTTTCTTGATCTTGCCAGAAGGGGCCAAAAAAAGATTTCTATAACCAATACGAATGTTCCTTCCTCAAATGAACCTGAAAGTGTTTGTTGACTGAAACATAGAAGGGTTGTAGTTTTCCAGCCAGGCTGCCAGTACTTACATTCAACTTTGCAAACATGTAGACAGTGACTAGTACTTCTGGCCTCTCTCTGGCTGTTCACAACTGTAAAAGGCCTTCCATTGTAAGGTACATCTTGACCTCAGAAATCTTAAAATGTGAAAAATGATGCTGTGCATCTGGAGTCAATAAAATATGACATTAACTACTGTGTGCTGTACACTTTAAACTTTCGCATAGTATCAGATGTTTAAAACGATCTTGCAGAGTGCTTGGCATTACATTCCTAAGGATCTCAGAGATTAGATAATTTTCCTTGGGTTAGCTAGGATGAAGAGGATTCAGAATGCAAGTTCAGATGTGAAAGTAAAATTCTTCATAAAACATTCTAATAAGGTCCCCATTAGACCTAATAGTGACAGTTTCATAAATCCCTATAATGGATGATAAATCCTTTCATTCCACCAAAACAAAGATTTACTACCACTTTGGGTAACATATTAATACCTTGGTGTGATACCAGGTAAATATGCTTGCTCTTGAAGAAGTATTTAATTATTAAACCTACTTTTAAATTGAATGATGATAATATCCAGTCTTCTAGAACAATCTCATTTATGCCAATTGTCCTGGAGTATTTTTTTGTGTTCTAGAATTATCTTTTTGGAAACAATCACAAACTTATACAGACTTACAGAAAAGTTCTAATTACACTGGAAAGTAATTTGCTAAGCTGATGACTATAATTTCCAAAAATATCAGTGTGTATTTCCTACAGACAACGGCATTATCTTGCATAACTACAATACAACCATGAAATTAGGAAATTAATATTGATATATTACTGCTTTCTAATCCTCAGATCTCGTTCAAGTTTTCCCAAGTATCCCCAAAACGTCCTTTATTGAAAACAATTCAGTTCAGAATTGTGCACTGCATTTATCACGTCTCTTTAGTTTCATTATTCTGAGACAGTTCCTTAGTCTTTCCTTGACTCTTGTCATCTTGACACCTGTGAACACTATAGACCAGTTATTTTGTAAAATGTTTCTCAATTTTAGTTTGGTGTCTCCTCATGATTAGATTCAGGAAGTGTATCTTTTGCTGGACCGTCGACAAGGTGGTGCTGTGTTCTACTGCATTCTATCAGATAGCACATGCTTTAGACTTGTCCCATTACTAATAGTATCCACATTAATCACTCAGTTATGGCTGTATATGCCAGACTTTTGTATTGAAAATTTACTTTATTTTGCTTTGTAATGAACAAGTATTTTGCGAGGTGTTACTGTGAGACTATGTAAATATTCCATTCTTAACCAAATTTCAATTTTTTTTTCCACCACTACAAAAGCATTTTTTTCACATAAATTCCAATGCTTTTGATCAGAACCATTGGCAAAATCAGTAAGAGGATTCTGTCTGAGATAAGTTGGCAACCCGGAAGATGGAGGTTGCAGTGAGCCAAGATCGTGCCGCTGCACTCCAGACTGGGCAACAGAGCGAGGTTCTCAAAAACAAAACAAACAAACAAAAAACAAAACAAAAAAAATGTGGCAATACCAACACCTGCTTAAATTCACCTTTTCTGATTGGCCTTGTCCTCTACACACCTCCCATCAATGTTTCTTTAGCCAGTACTATTTTTTTGTTTTGTTTTGTTTTTTGAGAGGAAGTCTTGGTCTGCCGCCAGCCTGGAGTGTAGCGGCACCATCTTGGCCCACTGCAACCTCTGTCTCCTGGCTTCAAGCGAATCTCCTGACTCAGCTTCCTGAGTGGCTGGGATTACAGGCACGCGCCACCACGCCCAGCTAATTTTTGTATTTTTGGTAGAGATGGGGTTTCACAGTGGCCAGGATGATCTCAATCTCCTGACCTCGTGATCCACCCGCCTTGGCCTCCCAAAGTGCTGGGATTACAGGCGTGAGCCACCGCGCCTGGCCAATAAGTACTTTTTAAATGAGCATTAAGGCAATCTGTTTAGATTTGACTTTTCGTTACACCATAAGTTTTTCTCTTATTATAAAACTGAATAATGTACATTTTAGGGAATCTTGACAGTACAGAAACATTATGAAGAAGAAAATAATCACCTGTTAATTCCACATTACCATTCACAAGATAGCAATGTTAACATTTATTTGTCTTCTGTTCCATTAATTTTTTTCTACACCTTTTTTCACTGGACTCAAATTTTGCATTTTGCTTTTTGCACTTAACTTTGTAATGTGGCATCTTTTTGTGTTTTTACAAAACAGTCCATAAGCATAATTCTTTCTAAAATTTTGTTGTAAATGGACAATTTACAGTTGTATATATTTATGGGGTACAAAGTGATGTTATGATTTATGAACACAATGTGGAATAATTAAATCAAGCTAACTAACATATCCATCACTTCAAATATGAATCATCTTTTGCAGTGAGAACACTTGAAAGTTACTCTCAGCAATTTTGAAATGTACAATATACTATTATTAAGTATATTCACTACATTGTTCAACCTATTTCTCCTGTCTAACTGAGATTTTGTACCCTTTGGCCATAATCTCCCCATTTTCCTTATTCCCCAGACTCTGTAACCACCATTCTCCTCTCTGCTTCTGTGAGTTTTAGATTCCACAGGTGAGTGAGAACATGAGGTGTTTGTCTTTCTGTGCCTAGCTTATTTCACTTAGCACAACATAAACATAATTCTTAGTGACTATATAAAATTCTGCCATATGCTATACTGTCATTTAACCTTTTCAGCTTTTCTCGATTATAAATCAGCTGTAATAAATATCTTCATTTTTTTTTTTTTTTTTTTTTTGCAGTTTAGATTATTTCTTAGGATTACTTTCTAGAAGTTGGGTGGAGAGGATGTACTTCTTCTTATTATTATTGAGATGGAGTCTCACTCTGTTTTCCAGGCTGAAGTGCGGGGGCACAGTCTCAGCTCACCGCAACCTCCGCCTCTCAGGTCCAAGTGATTCTCCTGCCTCAGCCTCCTGAGTAGCTGGGATTACAGGTGCCAGCCACCACTTCCAGCTAATTGTTGTATTTTTAGTAGAGACGGGGTTTTGCCTTGTTGGCCAGGCTGATCTTGAACTCCTGATCTCAGGTGATCCACCCACCTCAGCCTCCCAAAGTGCTGGGATGACAGGTGTCAGCCACTGCACCCGGCCAGGGTGTATATTTTTAAGGTTCTTGATATATATTGCCAAATTGCTTTTCAAAAAGATGTACTGCTTTATTTGTCCAATAGCATTGACTGTCAGGTGATATTTTATCATATTCTTGCTTAGCAGTAACTTTAAGGACACTTACTAACATAATATTACTATCTTGCTTACCTAATCAATTCCTTAAACTACTTAGTATTATATGGAAGCACTAATATGCAAATAAGGCAATATACAGAATGAGAAATATTTAAGTTTTACTTGTCAAAATAGGGCGTCATTATTATTATTATTATTTTGAGACGGAGTCTCATACTGTTGCCCAGGCTGGAGTGCAGTGGCGTGATCTCAGCTCACTGCAACTTCAGCCTCCCAGGTTCAAGCAATTCTCCGGCCTCAGCCTCCCGAGTAGCTGGGATTACAGGTGCTGCCACCATGCCTGGCTAATTTTTGTTTGCATTTTTAGTAGAGACGGGGTTTCACTATGTTTGCCAGGCTGGTCTTGAATGCCTGACCTCATGATCCACCCGCCTCGGCTTCCCAAAGTTTGGGGATTACAGGCGTGAGCCACCGCGCCCAGCCAATACTGGCATTATTAATACAGAGCAGTATACTTTTACTATTGCCAGTATGTTAAAAATGTAAAACTATCTAAAGAAAAGTAGGTATAATTTTTAGTATACATGTAATAATCAAGATTATGAAATAACTTGTATTCATATCAACAGTGGAGAAGAATTTTTTGTTATTGTACTCTGGTTTTGCACTGGATATTTAAATAAATTATGTTTAAGGTCAATGACTTGACAAAATAAAAATTAACCAGTAGGAAAGAAAACACACGAGTGAATATTTTATTAATATATAACTGTTGTGTTTTGGGAGGATTTAATGTAAATTTGAATTTTGAGGATGCATTCTCCTCCTGTTTCTCTCACCTGCCTGCCCTCTGCTGGATTCCCAAAGCTTACTGAGTTATTAAGCAATCTTTCTAAATGTACTTAATAAAATTGCAGTTACAGAATAAGCTAAGGGACTCGTACACTAATGTTTCCTGTACTTTGTTTAAAAGTGTTACTAAAATGATTGATCATAGATTTTACTTTTTAAGTACTGATAGAATTTCAGTTTCAGTCTCACAATTTACAAAAATATTAACATTAACAGCCTTTCCGTTTCATCCAGAAAGGTAATGTAGGTAATGTTACAGTCATTCGAAATTTTTCAGCCTAGGAAAGCTGGGTGAGGTGGGAGTAGGGCAATGAGGAAATATCCAGTTTGGTCAATTTACAAATTAAAAAAGCACAGAGTAACTTAGTCTGTTGGATTAAAATTATAATCCCACACTATCAAAATATAATTTTAAACATTATATTCAGAGAATAATATAAATGTACTTGATAATTTCTATTTATATAGCACTCATTATTTACCAAGTACCTTCTAAATACTTTACATATATCAACTCATTTAATCACCACAGCAACCTATGAGATAAGTATTATTACATGTCCATTTCTCAGATGGGGAAATGAAAGCATAGCGACGAAATGACTTCAAGTTTGCCAGCTGGTAAGGGATGCAGCTGACATCAAAATCTAGACTCTGTTTTCCTAACCACTGTACTCTCCTGCTTCACCTCACATTACTGTTCAGAAAATTATTTGAATTACAGACTTACTGTCATCCTGATCTTAGAAATAACAACTCAAAATTCAGAGATGTTAGATGAATTTCCTAAGGTATGGGAATTACAAATGTTAATTGAATATCTTGAAAAGTGCAAAGATCAAAGATCCACCTGTCTTTTTTAGAAGGCTAGTTTCCATAAAGGAAGATAATTTTATAATTCCAATGGGTTCTAAATGTCCTTTCTTTAATTGAGTTTTGTGATAGAAATGAATTATTTGATGTCCTGGAGCATCGTCTGTGGTAATTTTCATAGTTGTAGTGACATAATTCTATCTTAAATTTTATTAACTGACATAAAAGAGATGGAGTTGTATGCATATTTTGTTGATAGACACTCATGGAAGAGAGTGTTGACTGGAAACAGAAATCTTAAGCAGCCACTCAAATTTAAAAGGGAAAAAACAGTGGTCTTCTCGTCTCCAGAATTGCCTGGTGAATCCACAGAGTAGTTGGCCTCCTCTGTTGTTGTTTTCACAGCCCTACATTTCTGGTGACAATATTCTGGAGTGGGAAAAAAATTAAATGATTCAAAACTCAAATAATTGTTTCTCCCTCAAAGACCTAAAATTTGAAGTGATAAATCCATTTTAAAACAATAGCTTTAAAAGGTGGTTGAGTTTTAGAAGTTAGGCAAAAGCAGCAGGCAGTGAAAGTAATGGGGTATTGTGCAGCAGACATCTTACAGAGGTCAGAAATCATGACGGGTGTTTGCGATGTGGGCATTAGATATGTTGGGATGTGGGAATCACAGTTGAGACTGGATATCGAAAGTATTGAGACATGGAAATGGAAGTTATGACTATGGGAATCAGGAACTTTGGGACACAGGAGTGAAAAATGGCAGGGGGAGGGTATTAATAATTTTAAGATTTATAGGAATTCAGTTGTGGAAATGCAGATTTATGGACAGTGGATGAGCTATGAAAACCAAGGGTCAAGAATGGAAGTTGCAAACAGGCTTGTAATAATAAAGTATCTTATGTTGGATTAGACCTCCCACTGAAAACTATTACAAAGATAGGACACGTGTGTGTGTATGACAATTCTATCACATATATTAAATATATACAAAATTATGAGTAAATATGAATTATCAGCAATCATGCACACACACACACACACACACACACACACGCACACACGACAGATAAGTATCTTTAACAACTAAAGGCAATAGAAAAGGCAGAACTTAAGTGGCCACAAATCTTGAAAGAAGGAAAGCACAAAAGGTAAGATTCAAATTTACCTTAGATTCCCCATTGCTCCTCCCCATCATCACCCCAAGGCATTTTCCAAGTGGTAGCAAGGAGTAACAGCTAAACAGAAAGCAGCAGTCTCAATAGGCTAGGAGCAAAGACTGGAGTTGGGAACAAGAGCAACTGAGATTTGAGGGATAAAATTCTAGAAAGAAAGAAACTTTAGAGATGTGAGTCCCCAAATTTGTATCCGTTCCTAAGATATACATGCACATGAAGAGACTCTAAGAAATCCAGCAGAACAACAGTACCTAAAAAGCTCAACAAAGATTTCAGCAGCTACACACGGCTGGAGAGACAGAGACTAGAGTTCAAGCCACACAAGGTGGAAGGATCTTGGCAAACATTCCAGGCTTTTGTTTTTTTGAGACAGATTCTTGCTCTGTTGCCTGACCTGGAGTGCAGTGGTGCAATCACGGCTCACTGCAGCCTCTAGCTTCTGGGCTCAAGTGGTCTTCCCACCTCACCCTCCCGAGTAGCTGGGACTACAGGCACATGATACTATACCAAGCTAATTTTTTGTATTTCTTATAGAGATGGGTTTTCACCATGTTGCCCAGCTTGGTCTCAAACTCCTGGATTCAAGCGATCCACCCTCTCTGGCTTTCCAACGTGCTGGGATTATAGGCATGAGCCACCATGCCCAGTCACATTCTAGGCTTTTAGTTGAAAGACCTAGTAAGGACCATGGCCTAGGAGTGAGGTCAAAACTGAAGTTAACCAGAATGTAAAAAACTCAATGATCCAGTGGTACTGTTGTCTGCCTACTACAACAAGAAAACTTAGCCCTCTTTGGAGAAACCTGCTATCATCCAGAGCCTCTACGAATTTTCTTCTACATCGTTTGAATTCAACAAGAAATCTAAAAAAAAAAAAGGATGCTAAAAAAAAAAAAAAAAAAAAAGAAAAGAAAAAAAAGGGCCAAGCACCAAAAACCCAGGAAGACTCAGATGATTCAGATATTGGTGTTAACAGATAAGGGCTTTAAATAATACAGTTAAAATGTTTAAGAAAGTAAAGATAAAGAATTTCATCAAAGCCTTGGAATCTGTTTTTAAAATGGGAGAGAAGGAGGAAGCATGAAAATTTCAACTTTCTAAATGAAAATTCTAGAACTGAAAATACCATAACTAAAACTAAGAATTCAATAGAGGGGATGTATAGCAGCTCAGACACAGTAGAACAGAGTTTCTATGGAATGGGCAGCAGGCAAATAAAAAATACAGAAGAGAAATAAGGAATATAGCAAAAAGTTATACATGTAACTGAAGTTCCAGAATGGAGAGAGAGAGAGAAAAAAAAGAGAGAGAGAGAGAAGGGGACAGATGCAACATTTAAAGAAATACTGACCAAGATTTTTCAAAACTTGATGAAAAAAAACACATTCACACTTAAAGAGATTTATGAATCCCAAGCAGGATAAGTACAACACACACACACACACACACACACACACACACACACACACTTAGTGACATCAAGCACAAAGTGCTGAAGACAAAAAAAAAAAAAGAAAAAAGAAAAAAAGAGAAAAATGTTCAAGTAGCTGAGGATGGGGGTGAAAGACAGGATCAACAATTAGACTTATGGCTGATTTCTCAATAGAAACAATGACAACCAGAAGACAATGAAAAGACATTTTTAAAATGCTGAAAGATTAAAAAAAAAGCCAATGTGAAATTCTATACCCAGCAAAACTATCCTTTAAAAAATGAAGGTGAATTAAGATGATTTTATGTTAACAAAAGCTGAGAGACTTTGTTCTTAGCAGACCCAAATACAAGAAGTGCTTAAGGGAGTTTCCCTCTTAAATACTAAAGTACAGTGCTCCCAAACGGAACTGTTGAACTTGAAGAAAAAACGAAGAACATCAGAAAGCAGTGACTTTGACCCACTTCTGTTCCAATAAATTCTCATTGCAATGGAATCATTTGGTGTAAAATATAAGTTCATATTAAACAAAATGCAGACAAAGAATAAGAAGTAAAGCTTGAATGTTACAACTTAATAGCATGTAGACATGGTCAGCTTAATTTTAACCAAAATCAAGTTAAAAACGTTGTTAAGCAATAATGGAATTTGGGCCCTGGGAGTCAGGGGTCAAGGGCAACAGCTGGCATGTGGGAGTCAAAGGTTACGGCTTGTGTGTGTCTGTGGTTCGCGGCTGTTAGGAGACAAGAAAATCTCTGGAGATGCAGGGGTCGGGAGCCATGGGCAGTAGTTGTATTTTGAGGGTCAGGGGTCAAGAGAGCCTTTGGAAGACTTACGAGCCAGGGTCCACGGCTGACAGGTGGGTCGTGGTAGTTGTGTCAAAGGGCAGAGGTTAGAGGTCATAACCCACCAACACGCGCCGGTTGAAACCTGGGCGCAAAGGGCGGTTGAGATTCTCGGAGGACACGCCCCTATCGGCCCCGCCTCGCGCCCCGCCTCCGTCGCCCCGCCCCATCCCTCCCAGCCCCGCCCCATCCCTCTCAGTCCCGCCCCTCCAGCGCTTCGAATGCGGACGCCGAGCGCGGCTGAGACTGTGAGGGGCGAGCGAGCGCTGGCGAGCGGCGCAGGGACCCCGCGGGCGGCTGGGGCTTCCGCGGCGCCCGCCCCCGCTCCCTCCCCTCGGGCGCTGGGTGCAGACCGGCCGGCCGGCGCCGCCTCCTGGGAAGATGGCGCTGCACTTCCAGGTCAGTGCGCTCTGTGCCGCGGGCCCGCGCTCCGCCGCCCTGGGAACCCGGCGGGACGCGGGGGTCTGGAGAGCGAGGGCCGAGGACAGCGGCGGAGGCCGCAGGGCCGTGGGTCGGTGTCCCCGGAGTCCCAGCCCCTGCCTCTGCTCCTAGCCGGGGACCGGGACACTGGTCTGGGCTGCACACCCCAGGCCCTGGCCGGAGCCCGAGAAAGGGGCGGCTGAGCCTGGGTTGGAGGCGGCGGGTGGAGGGGGCGGGGACAGGCCCAGGGCTCGCCCCGGGGAAGGTGCGGACGCCGGCGGCACGCGCGCTGACCGCGGCTTCAGTGGCCCCGGGGCAGGTGGGAGTCCCAGCTGGGCCGGCTTTGGCGCGCCTCGCGCGGCTGCGGAGCGGAGGAGCAGCCTTCCCGCCTTCCCGCCGCGTCGCCGGCGCGGCTCTGTCGTCAGCCTCCCTCCACACAGTTGAACCCGAGCCCGAGTGGGGGCTTGGGATCCACCGAAGGAGCGGCGGCAGCAGTTGGACTTTAATTGGCCAGAGGAGACAGGGGCTGCGTCTGGGGGAAGTTGCGAGGGAGGGCTCCGCGGCCGCCTCTTTGGAGGAGGAAACCCGAGCCGGGCGCGGGCGCAAGGATCGCAGAGGGTACGAAGATGGGACGCGTGCTTGTGTATCCTCGGGCTGCTCTGAAATCCCCTTTCAGTTATTCAGCAAACATTTATTATCTCCCCGCCGTGCCTCAAGCACTGTGGAAAGTTCTGGGGTTGAAGGATGACATCTTATATCCTCGCCCTCATACAATTCACAGAGAATTACAGTACAAGTGAAAAATGTATGGTAGAAATAGTCACAGTATCATGGGAGCACAGAAAAGGGGGCAGCCAGCCAAACGTGTATGTTGAGAAAGAGTGAAGCAGAGCTGCTATGCTCTCAGCTAAGAGATGCTTTAAGTTTCTTTGAGCCTCCATTTTTCCATTTATTAATTATTGAGTGCCTACTATGTTAGGCGCTGAAGATACAACAGCTCTGAACAAAACTCTATGGTTTATACTCAGGGAACTTGCAGTCTACTGGTCCTTGGAAGAATCGTAGGTGTTTGCCGGGTGAAGAGGAAGGGAAGGGTATGGAGGTAGAAGGACAGTGTGAGCCAAGGCAAAGAATTGTGGAAGAACATGGTGTACTGCAGAAAGTTAAGTTTGGTTGGGACAAAGGGATGGGACCAGGGAGGCAGTCGGTGACAGGAGATGACCCCGGAGAGTGAAGGGAATTTCATAATATGGTGACAGTGTATCTAAGAATCTCATTCCCCTTGTAGACTTCTTCGAACCCCTTGTGATCACACAGACTTATAATTTGGCTGATTTATTGATTCTTTTAAAGGGTCTTTTTTTAAAAGCCAGTTACTGTCTGGTAATCGACAGTTCTAGAATGTTATGTAGTAAGCCCCACACATTACCTTTTGACTTCGTGCCATTTCTGAGGGTCCTCAGGTCAAAATAATGTATTATCACTTTAGTAAATGTGCCCTCTGGGAAATTTTCACAGGAAGAATCTTACAAGGAGGATTTATGGATTGTAAATAGGTAATCAGATGTTCACAGAGCCCGTGTAAATCTTGAGAGTAAATTAAAAGGTATGGTGGAACTTTGGAATTTTTTCATACATGGAAAGATGATGTATAGTAAATCACCAAGTCCTGGAAGACTTCTTCTTATCTAGGCACAGTGTTGGAAAAATTAGCTGCTAATGTCGAAACTACCCATATTGGTTTTGCGGGAATGTACTTCACAGTACATTCCTGTAGACAGCTTAGAAGTGGAGTTGGACAAATATAAGATCAGACAGTTTTGTTGACTAGAAAAAAACTGAAATTTCTCCATTTGAATTATTTTTAGCATATTGGATCATATTGTTAATCAGTTAACTCAAGGAACATTTGTTAATAGTGATAACCGATACCTAGCATTTTGAGTTTTCGTATCCTCACCCCTATAGAGTTGAGCTGCCACTAACTTAAAAAGTGTGCATATATACATTTTATTCTGAAGACACTGAGTCTTAAAACAGTTGTGACTTCCCCAACATTACAGAGTTAGTAGGCCTAATAACTCACAAGTTCCGTGTTCCCCATTACCTCTGTCTTACTGTCACCTACCCAAAGGGACAGCTAGGCAAAAATTATGCCATCAAGATGATGAGTAAAGAAGCAGATTTGTGTAGGGTGAGGTTAGGGTACTGGTCAACATCTTTTTCACATCATGACATACATAAAAAATGTTAATTATGTGTCTCATTAACATAAACCGCTCGTTGCCAAAGGCCATCAGTGTGCACGTTCCCCAATGTCTCAAGCCCTGCCCCTGCTGCCTGGAGAGCAGAGGGATCAATATCTCAGGCATACCTGTGAATCATTCAAAGAAGTTGCATTCTGGTTAGGAAGCTGTGAATTAGGATACCGTGTCCCAAAAGAATTAATGGGTCTGGATTCCCTGACAGGAGGCAATCCAGATACGGGGGCAGAGTGAGGAAAGAGATAGAATTGAGAACAAGTAAGAGGTAGGCACTTTAGATAGAACAGAGGTACCTTGATGAGAATCGAGAGAATGTTAGGAAAAATTTAAGGGACTTAGTTGATCCAACCTTTTTGCTCAGGCCAGGCGCGGTGGCTCACGCTTGTAATCCCAGCACTTTGGGAGGCCGAGGCTGGTGGATCACGAGGTCAGGAGATCGAGACCATCCTGGCTAACACAATGAAACCTCGTCTCTACTAAAAATACAAAAAATTAGCCAGGCGTGGTGGCAGGTGCCTGTAGTCCCAGGTGCTCTGGAGGCTAAGGCAGGAGAATGGCGTGAACCTGGGAGGTGGAGCTTGCAGTGAGCAGAGATTGCGCCACTGCACTCCAGCCTGGGCGACAGAGCGAGACTCTGTCTCAAAAAAAAAAAAAAAAAAAAAAAGATGGGGCACTTAAAGTGGAAAGCTTGTTCAATTCTGTTTGTGACATTTTTGGGTGATTACATCTTTCTAGATTTCCAAGAGAAAGAAATTTGTACACAAATACAAAGAGGGTGAACAGACAGGGCTAAAAATATGGACTGCCAGGCACGGTGGTGTGTGCCTGTAGTTCCAGCTACTTGGGAGGCTGAGGTGGGGGGATCACTTGAGCTTAGGGGTTCTGGGCTGTATTGTAGTGTGCTCCACCGATTAAGTGTCTCCACTAAGTTCAACATCAATAATATTGACCTCCCATCAATATGAGAATGGGAGACCACCAGGTTGCCTAAGGAATGATGAACTGGCCCAGGTCAGAGACAGAGCTGGGCAAAACTCTAGTGCTGATCTGTAGTGGGACCGTGCCTGTGCATAGCTACTGCACGCCAGCCTGGGCAACATAGCAAGACTCTGTCTCTTGAAGTATGGACTAGGACATCATCTCCAGGTGGATGATGATGGAAATAAAGAGTGGCAATTTGGGCAGGTTGGGGGGAAACAACATGCATTTGGGGTCTGTAGACTTGTATTTGACTCAGAATTTGATTATCTCTAAACTTGAGGAATTTATATATATTTGATCTCAGCTTCAGTTGTTTAAACTGCAGAGTAAATGTACTGAAAATACATACTTCACAAGAGCCTATTTTTCAGGGTTGGTTTGAAAAAAGGGTGAAAATACTTTTGTGAACTATAAAGCACTAAAACAAATATTATGTATTTCATTGTAAGAAGGAAGAATTCCAAGAGATCCAGATAAAAGCCTTCAGGAATACTCAGGAAAAGGTAGTAAGAGGAAGAAAAAAGAGTTTGTGGGAAATGAGTAACTTCAAAATAAAGGCAGTTTCTGTTTATTTTAATCAAGAAGCTTAATTCCAGAAGGTAGGAAAGATACAGGAAAGTAATTGACGAGATCTTTAAATTCAGTTGAAGTGGATTTTTGTGGCTTATTTATGTTTTACTATTAGGGAACATTTATTTCATGAAACGAAAGCGTTTATTCTCTTTTTTCAGTTTTACTGAAGTACAACTGATAATAAAATGTGTATATTTAAACTGGGCAATTAGATGGGTTTTGACATATGTATACACCTGTGAAATTGTCACCAAAATCAAAAAAATGAACATACGCATCCCCCCAAAAGTTTCCTTGTGCTCTTGTGCCCCTTTGTAATGTCTCTTTGCTGTACCCTTTTTCCCCCACTCCTCTGCTGTCTTCCCTCCCAGCCAGGAAATCACTGATCTGCTTTCTGTTTATTAAGAACCATACAATACACCCTCTCCAGCATTCACCTGTTTTGTGGCTGCTTTTACTCAGCATTCACCTGTTGATAGTTGCCTGTGTGACTTTTTACTTGCTATATAAAAAGAACTCCTCAGTTAGGGGCCAATTCTGTGTCAGGCACAAAGGCCAGAAATAAGTCCAGAATGATTTGGAAGACCCTTATTTAAACTATGGTCAGGATTACATCATTGTCTCCTAGGGTGTGAAAGTTGGATGCTGTCTGTTTTTTGTGTGTGTGGTTTTTTAAGACAGGGTCTTGCTTTGTCACCCAGGCTGGAGTGTAGTGGTGGGATCTCGGCTCGCTGCAACCTCTGCCTTCCATGCTCAAGAGAGCCTCCCACCTCAGCCTCCCAAGTAGCTGGGACTACAGGCTTGTGCTGTCACACCTGGCTGATTGTTTTTTTTATTTTTTTATTTTTTGAAGAGATGGGGTTTCGCCACGTTGGCCAGGCTGGTCTCGAACTCCTGAGCTCAAACAATTCACCCACCTTGGCCTTCCAAAGTGCTGGGATTACAGATGTGAGCTACCATGCCTGGCCTGTTTATATGTGACAGTTACTCTGTGGGAGGTGAATGATGTCCAGTTCTCTTTGTTTTACCTCTTAGTTATTTATATGGGCTTCTGATGTTATCATTAAGACTTATAGAAGC
The DNA here is from genome assembly GCF_047675955.1 of Chlorocebus sabaeus. Classification (NCBI taxonomy): domain Eukaryota; kingdom Metazoa; phylum Chordata; class Mammalia; order Primates; family Cercopithecidae; genus Chlorocebus; species Chlorocebus sabaeus. The sequence goes on along the minus strand of NC_132926.1, from coordinate 11,562,931 downwards.
TTTAAAAACTCAAACCTGATTTGTCAACAAATTGAGAAGGGATCCATTTTTCTGAGACCATTCTCATATTAATCATATTCTCAGATATCAATGTATAAAACTAAAATGAAAATTTATCAGTTTACTATGAAAAGTAAAGTTTCCTTAGATAATCAAGTGCTAAACAGAAGATTGCTTGATTGGTTAGTAACCACAATATTGTGGGTTTAATTGCTTTATATGTCTAGATAATGCCTTTCTACTAGGATAAGGGCCTTTATGTGTGTATCCCTTTTTCTCAAAAGGTTTTTTGTATACCAGGTATATGTTTGTTACCATTACAGTGAAAGAATAACTTGATTTTCTCTTTCAGTCTTTTGTAAAAGAAAATTCAGACCTTTCCCTTTTTTTTTTTTTTTTTTTTTTTTTTTAAATCTTGGATGGACTTTCATTTGTTAATAATCTGAAATATCTTTGGAAAAAAAGAGTGATTTAGGGTAACATTGTTGATTTAAATACTATGTAAATACACCCCAGGTCTGTTCTGTCTTGAGGTTTTTTATATCAGTAAAGCAAAACAGATAAATAATTTCCAGACTTCTCCATAATCTTTCCAAATAGGTTTATTTAGGTGCTATTGAATTGATTACTATTAATATTACTTTTCAAGTGCTCACAACACTTTTTTTTTTTTTTTTTTTTTTGAGTTGGGAGTCTCACTATGTTTCCCAGGCTGACCTTGAACTCCTGGGCTCAAACGATCCTCCTGCCTCAGCCTACTGAGTAGCTGGGATTACAGGCATGTGCCACTGTGCCTTAATACAAATTTATTTTCATAGATTTGGAGGCCAGAAATCTGAAACATATACAGGTTTGGTCCCTTCTGAAATGGCCCTGAAGGAGAAACCATTTCAAATGCCTTTCGCTGAGCTGCTTCTGATGGCTGCTGGCAATCTTCAGTGTTCCTTGGCTTGCAGAAACATCAGTCTAGTCTCTGCGTACATCTTCATATGGTTTTCCCTGCTATATCTCTGCATCTCAGATCTATCTCCTTTCTCTTATAAGAATACCAGTCAGTGGATTTAGGGCCCACTCTCAATCCAACATGATCTCATACCAAGATTCTTAATTCAGGATTTGTGAAGACCCTATTTCCAAATAGGGTACTGGAGTTGGGACATGGACATATATTTTAAGGGGATATAATTAAAATCATTACAATATTATTAGGTAATGTTAAAAACAACTGTGTACCAGAAGTTACATGACACTAACTCTTAATCCTCCAAACCTATGAGGCACTGTTACTAGTCTCATTTTTGCTGCCTTTTGTTAAGCAAGTCTGTTACTATTTCTTGGCCTAATTCTTTTTGCAGTCAAAGTCTACTTCAAAGAATCTTAGGCCTAGATGAATGCATGCCAGCAGGATCAGTTTATTAATTATATTGAGTATTACCAGTTCTAAAATTCAGTCCTCCAAATTTATTAGATGAAGGAAAAGGCTTCTTAGGTTGATCATGAGAGGGAAAAAGGGACTCCTTTTTATTTTCGTATATAAATACATATTTAGTTTTATTTTACTTTAAGTTCTGAGATACATGTGCAGAATGTGCAGGTTTGTTACATAGGTGTACATGTGCCGTGGTGGTTTGCTGCACCTGTCAACCTGTCACCTAGGTATTAAGCTCCACATGCATTCGCTATTTGTCCTGATGCTCTCTCTCCCTCTCCTCACCCCCACAATAGGCCCCCTGTATGTGTTGTTCCCTTCCCTGTGTCCATGTGTCTTCATTGTTCAGCTTCCACTTATGGGTGAGAACATTTGATGTTTGGTTTTCTGTTCCTGTATTAGCTTGCTGAGGATAATGGCTTCCAGCTTCATCCATGTCCCAGCAAAGGACATGATCTCATTCCTTTTCATGGCTGCATAGTATTCCATGGTGTATATATACACCACATTTTCTTTATCCAGTCTATCATCAGTGGGCATTTGGGTTATTTTCATGTCTTTACTATTGTGAATAGTGCTGCAGTAAACATATATGTGCATGTATCTTTACAACAGAATGATTTATATTCCTTTGAGTATATACCCAGTAATGGGATTGCTGGGTCAAATGATATTTCTGGTTCTAGGTCCTTGAGGAATTGCCACACTGTCTTCTACAGTGGTTGAACTAATTTACATTCCTACCAACAGTACAAAAGCATTTGTGTTTCTCCACAGCTTGGCCAGCATCTGTTGTTTCTTAACTGTTTAATAATCACCATTCTGACTGGTGGGAGATGGTATCTCGCTGTGGTTTTGATTTGCATTTCTCTTATGATAGTGATGCTGAACTTTTTTTCATATGTTTGTTGACCACATAAATGTCTTCTTTCGAGAAGTGTCTGTTCATGTCCTTTGCCCACATTTTTTTTTTTTAATGAGATGAAGTCTCGCACTGTCGTCTGGGCTGGAGTGCAATGGCACAATCTTGGTTCATTGCAACTGCTGCCTCCTAGGTTCAAGCGATTCTCCTGCCTCAGCCTCCTGAGTAGCTAGGATTACAGGCGCCTGCCACCACGCCCGGCTAATTTTTGTATTTTTAGTAGAGACAGGGTTTCACTATGTTGGTCAGGCTGGTCTCCAACTCCTGACCTCGTGATCCTCCTGCCTCCGCCTCCCAAAGTGCTGGGATTACAGGCATGAGCCACCACGTCTGGCCAGTACCTTTGCCTACTTTTTGATGGGGTTTTTTCTTGTAAATTTGTTTAAGGTTCCATGTAAATTCTGGATATTAGACCTTTGTCACTTGGGTTGATTGCAAAAATTTTCTCCCATTCTGTAGATTGCCTGTTCACTCTGATGATAGTTTCTTTTGCTGTGTAGAAGCTCTTTAATTAGATCCCATTTGTCAGTTTTGGCTTTTGTTGCAATTGCTTTTGGCAATTTAGTCATAAAATCTTTGCCCATGCCTATATCCTGAATGGTATTGTCTAGATTTTCTTCTAGAGCTTTTATGGCTTTGGGATTAAAGACTTTGGGATAAGTCTGTAATCCAGCTTCAGTTAATTTTTGTATAAAATGGAAGAAAGGGGCCCAGTTTCAGTTTTCTGCATATGGCTAACCAGTTTTCCCAGCACCATTTATTAAATAGGGAATTCTCTCTCCATTGCTTATTTTTGTTAGGTTTGTCGAAGATCAGATGGTTGTAAATGTGTGTTCTTATTTCTGAGGTCTCTATTCTGTTCTATTGGTCTGTGTGTCTGTTTTGGTACCAGTACCATGCTGTTTTAGTTACTGTAGCCTTGCAGTATAGTTCGAAGTCAGGTAGTGTGGTGCCTCCAGCTTTGTTCTTTTTGCTTAGGATTGTCGTGACTCTACAGCCTCTTTTTTGGTTCTATATGAATTTTAAGGTAGTTTTTTTCTAATTCTGTGAAGAACGTCAATGGTAGTTTGATGGGAATAGCATTGAATCTGTAAATTACTTTGGGCAGTATGTCCATTTTCACAATATTGATTCTCCTTATCCATGAGGATGGAATGTTTTTCCATTTGTTTGTGTTCTGTCATTTCCTCGAGCAGTGGTTTATACTTCTTCTTGAAGAAGTCCTTCACATCCCTTGCTGTATTCCTCAGTATTTTTTTTTCTTTGTAGCAATTGTGAATGGGAGTTCATTCATGATTTGGCTCTCTGTCTATTGTTGGTGTCTAGGAATGCTTGTGATTTTTGCACATCGATTTTGTATTGTGAGACTTTGCTGAAATTGCTTATCAGCTTAAGGAGTTTTTGGGCTGAGATGATGGAGTTTTTAGATTGTAGGATCATGTTGTCTGCAGAGACAATTTGATTTTGTCTCTTCCTATTTGAATACCCTTTATTTCTTTCTTTTGCCTGATTGCCCTGGTCAGAACTTCCAATACTGTGTTTAATAGGAGTGGTTAGAGAGGGTATCCTTGTCTTGTGCCAATTTTCAAAGGGAATGCTTCCAGCTTTTGCCCATTCAGTATGACATTGGCTGTGGGTTTGTCATAAATAGCTCTTATTATTTTGAGATATGTTCCATCAATACTTAATTTATTGAGAATTTTTAACATGCAGGGTTGTTGAATTTTATTGAAGGCATTTTCTGAATCATTCTATTGAGATTATCATGTGGTTTTTGTCATTGGCTCTGTGATGGATTATGTTTACTGATTTGCATATGTTGAACCAGCTTTGCATCCCAGGGATGAAGCTGACTTGATTGTAATGGATAAGCTTTTTTTTTTTTCCTTTCTTTTTTTGAAATGGAGTCTTAACTCTGTCACCCAGGCTGGAGTGCAGTGGCACAATCTTGGCTCACTGCAACCTCCACCTCCCGGGTTCATGGGATTCTCCTGCCTTAGCCTCCCGAGTAGCTGGGACTACGGGCACGTGAAACCATGCCCGGCTGATTTTTGTGTTTTAGTACAGATGGGGTTTTGCTGCGCTGGCCAGACTGGTCTTGAACTACTGACGTCAGGTGATCCACCCACCGTGGCCTCCCAAAGGGCTGGGATTACAGGCGTGAGCCATGGTACTAGGCTTGGACAAGCTTTTTGATGTGCTGCCGGATTTGGTTTGCCAGTATTTTATTGAGGATTTTCACATCGATGTTCATCAGGGATACTGGCCTGCAGTTTTCTTTTCTTGTTGTGTCTCTGCCAGGTTTTGGTATCAGGTTGATGCTGGCCTCATAAAATGAATTAGGGAGGAGTCCCTCCTTTTCAGTTGTTTAGAATAGTTTCAGAAAGAATGGTACCAGCTCCTCTTTGTACCTCTGGTAGAATTCGGCTGTGTCTGATCTTGGGCTTTTTTGTTTGGTAGGCTATTTTTTTACTACTTCAATTTTAGAACTTATTGGTCTAATCAAGGATTCTACTTCTTCCTGGTTTAGTGTTGTGAGGGTATATATGTCCAGGAATTTTTCCATTTCTTGTAGATTTTCTAGTTTATTTGCGTAAAAGTGTTTATAGTATTCTCTGATGGTAGTTTGTATTTCTGTGGGGTCAGTGGTGATATCCCTTTATCATTTTTATTGTGTCTATTTGATTCTTCTCTCTTTTCTCCTTTATTAGTCTAGCTAGCAGTCTGTTTTATTAAGTTTTTATAAAAACCAGCTTCTGGGTTCATTGATTTTTTTTTTTTTTTGAAAGATTTTTCGTGTCTCTATCTCTTTCAGTTCTGCTCTGATCTTAGTTATTTCTTGTCTTATGCTAGCTTTTGGATTTCTTTGCTCTTGCTTCTCTAGTACATTTAGTTGTGACGTCAGGGTATTGATTTGAGGGCATTTAGTGCTATACATTTCCCTCTTAATGCTGCTATAGCTGCAACCCAGAGATTCTGGTGTTGGCTCTTTGTTCTCATTGGTTTCGTAGAATTTCTTGATATCTGTGTTAATTTCATTATTTACCTAGGAGTCATTCAGGAGCAAGGTTGTTTAATTTCTATGTAGTTGTGTGGTTTTGAGTGAGTTTCTTAATCTTGAGTTCTAATTTGATTGGGTTGTGGTCTGTGAGACTGTTATGATTTCAGTTCTTTTGTATTTGCTGAGGAGTGCTTTACTTCCAATTACGTGTTTGATTTTAGAGTAAGTGCCATGTGGCATTAGAAGAATGTATATTCTGTTGTTTTGGGGTGGAGAGTTCTGTAGATATCTATCAGGTCCCCTTGATCCAGAGCTGAGTTCAAGTCTGAATATCCTTGTTAATTTTCTGTCTTGTTGATCTACCTAATATTGGGAGTGGAGTGTTAAATTTTCCCACTATTATTGTGTGGGAGTCTAAGTCTCTTTGTAGGTCTCTTAAGAACTCATTTTATGAATCTAGGTGCTCTTGCGTTGGTTGCATATATATTTAGAATAGCTCATCATGTTGAATTGTTCCCTTTATCATTATGTAATGCCCTTCTTTGTCTTTTTTGATCTTCGTTGGTTTAAAAGTCTGTTTTGTCAGAAACTAGGGTTGCAACCCTTGCTTTTTTTTTTTCTTTCCATTTGCTCGGTAAATTTTCCTCCATCCCTTTACTTTGAGCCTATGTGTGTCTTTGCATGTGAGATGGGTCTCTTGAATACAGTACACTGATGGAACTTGACACTCTGTCCAATTTGCCAGTCTGTGTTTTTTTATTGGGGCATTTAGCCCATTTACATTAAAAGTTAATATCATTATGTGTGAATTTGATCTCATCATCATGATGCTAGGTTGGTTATTTTGCCCATTAGTTAATGCAGTTTCTTCATAGTGTGCTTTGTCTTTGTATTTCAGGATGTTTTTGCAGTGGCCAGTACCAGTTTTTCCTTTCCATATTTAGTGCTTCCTTCAGGAGCTCTTGGAAGGCAGGCCTGGTCGTAGCAAATTCCCTCAGCATTTGCTTGTCTGAAAAGGATTTTATTTGTCCTTCTCTTATGAAGCTTAGTTTGGCTGGATATGACATTCTGGTTTGAAAAATCTTGTCTTTAAGAATGTTGAATATTGGCCCCCACTCTCTTTTGGCTTGCAGGGTTTCTGCAGAGAGATTTACTATTAGTCTGATGGGCTTCCCTTTGTAGGTGACCTGGCCTTTCCCTCCTGCTGCTCTTTATATTTTTTCCTTCATTTTGACCTTGGAGGATCTCATGATTACGTGTCTTGGGGTTGATTGTCTTGTGGGGTATCTTACTGGAGTTCCCTGTATTTTCTGAATTTGAATGTTGGCCTCTCTTACTAGGTTGGGGAAGTTCTCCTGGATGATATCCTGAAGTGTGTTTTCCAACTTGGTTCCACTCTCTCTGTCTCTTTCAAGTACTTCAATCAGTCATAGGTTTGGTCTTTTTACATAGTCCCATAGTTTCAGAGGTTTTGTTCGTTTCTTTTCATTCTTTTTTCTCTGTCTGTCTTATTTCAGCAAGATAGTCTTCAAGCTCTGATATTCTTTCTTCTGCTGCATGGATTTGGTTATTGATACTTGTTTATGCTTCACGAAGTTCTCGTGCTGTGTTTTTCAGCTCCATCAGGTTAGTTATGTTCCTCTCTCAAATGGTTAGTTAGCAGCTCCTGTAACCTTTTATTTTGGTTCTTAGCGTCTTTTCATTGGGTTAGAACATGCTTCTTTACCTCAGTGAAGTTTGTTATTACCCGCCTTCTGAAGCCTACTTCTAAAAATTTGTCCATCTCATCCTCTATCCAATTCTGTGCCCTTCCTGGAGAGGTGTTGCGATCATTTGGAGAAGAGGCACTCTGGCCTTTTGGGTTTTCAATATTCTTTCGTTGATTCTTTCTCATCTTCATGAGTTTGTCTAGTTTCGATCTTTGGGGCTGCTCACCCTTGGATGAAGTTTTTGTGGGGACTCTTCGTTGATGCTGCTGTTGTTGTTTCTGTTTGTTTTTTTTTTTCTATAGCCAGGTCCGTCTTCTGTGGGGCTGCTGCGGTTTGCTGGGAGTTCACTTCAGGCCCTGTTAATCTGGGTCGCTCCTATACCTGGAGATGTCACCTGAGGAGGCTGGAGAATGGCACAGATGGGTGCCTGTTCCTTTCTCTGGGATCTCTGTCCTCGAGGGCCACCGACCACTTCCCTTGGCTGGGAGTAGGGGCTCCCCTGCCCTGTGTGGCTCTCAGGTGGGCCATTGCACCACCTTGCTCTCCTCCCTGTGGGTTACCCCAACTGCCTAGTCAGTCCTGATGAGAGAACCTGGATACCTTGGTTATCAGTGCAGGATTCACATGCTGTTTTGGTTCGGAGCCTCTGATCGCCACTGCTTCTAGTTGGCCATCTTGGCCCCTTATTTTTGTATTTCTTACCCTGGAGAAAACAAGATAATTTTTATGTATTCATGAACCATAAATATTGTATGCATTTTACTGTTGTGAACAGTATGTAGTAGTAATCTGGGCTTTTTGGGCTAATCTAGGTGGGGGAAATGTTTAAAATGTGGTTCATTTGAGGTTCTTTATCTTAATTAGCCTATTTGAAATCTTACTTTTGGACTTCTGTGTTTACTCTAGCAGGAAATTTCCAAGTCTGGGATGCTGGGCTCTGATGTAGATAGGGAAATGGAAAATGCTATAAAAGAGCTAAGAAGGAGAGAGGAAGAGACAAGTAAAAAGAATAATGGGAGCTGGAGTAGGTCTCATTTTGATGTTAATTGTGTATTCCTTTTTCTGAGAAGGTATATGCACGTGCACGTGAGGGAATGTGTGGGCTAGTGTAGGTATAAGGTTGCCGCATAAAATTCAGGCTAGAAAGGACAAAAAAAATGGCATTTTTTAAAATGAATATCCCATTACTTTCATATGCCTACCTGACTTTGAAATCTGTGCCAATATTTTTTCTTTCAGATAATAATTCTCTAATTCAAGTTTAAAGTGAGGTAATTTGTTTTCAGAAGACCTCTTTAACAAAAAAATTTTTAAGCTGGAGAGGAGTGATAAACTCATTTTCTGATTCTTTTTTTAGATGGTTTCCATGTGTCACATGCCGTCATATGAGATTAGATTTATATCATCAAGATAGGATTGTAAACACAACACTTTAGTCTTTATGCTTATAAAATATGAGCGTTTAATATAACTGGTTATTACATTGCTAGAAATACCCTGGGATCAAGTCAGAGTTCCTGAAAATCATGCAGCACTTTGAGTTGTTGGTTCAGAAGCTCCAAATCAACGTATAACAAAAATAATATATATATTTTTGAGACAGGGTCTTGCTCTGTCCCCAGGCTGAAGTACAGTGATGGTATCATGGCTCACTGTAGTCTCGACCTCCCAGGCTCAAGTAGTTCTCCCACTTCAGCCCTCTAGTAGCTGGGACTACAGGCGTACCCTACTATACCCGACTACTTTTGTTGTATTTGTAGAGGGGATTTTGCCATGTTGCCTGCAGTGGTCTTGAACTCCTGGGCTCAAGCGATCCTTCCGCCTTGGCCTCTCACAATGCTGGGATTATAGGCATGAGTCACCATGCCCAGCCTTAAATTCTTAAAATTTGAGAAAGAATATAAATGTGGTTATCTGCAACTTGTGCGTGATCATTTCCCCCCATCCATCTCCCTAGCTTCATCTGGTATCTCCTTGCTGTGTTTATCAGCCTCACTAACCTTTAATGCTTTGAAATTACTGAACTCCATTCTACTGAAGGACCCTGGTAAATGTTCTCTCTTTGCCTGCCTGGACTACCTTCTAGTCTTTTTAAAATCTGATTCAACGTTGTAGGTCTCAGCATAAATATTATTTCTTCAGGCGTACCTTTCCAAATCCTTGTTGTAGACAAGTTCTCCCTTTCTTGTATTTTTCCATTGCAGAACTATCAATTTGTAAGTAAATAATTTGGGGAGTAAGAGATGGGCCTGTTTTGTTTGCATCTGTATCCCCTAGTAAGTAGTTGTGTTTCAATAAACATGTATTGAATTAATGAATACACATGTGATATTTGTATCCCTTTTTTTGTGATTAAATATTTACCTTATTTTTTTCATTGAAGTAAAATATTAATTTTTTTTCTTTGAAGAGTTTGGCTGAATTGGAAGTGTTATGTACTCATCTCTACATAGGGACTGATCTTACACAAAGAATAGAGGCTGAGAAAGCACTCTTGGAACTTATTGACAGCCCAGAATGTCTGAGCAAGTGTCAACTTTTATTAGAACGAGGCACAGTAAGTATTTGGTAACAATGATTAACCATGAAAGATCAGTAGACGTATGTCATTGTTAATGAACGCCTGTGTTAGCAGTGGTAACTGATAGATACTGCCACATGGTTTTTTTGTTTTTGTGAAACGGTAGTTTCACTGTTAAAGGGATTAATCAGGAAAAGAATTGGAAAACCTGGAAAGCAAACTTAGGGAGGAGCCAGGAAATGAAGTAGGAATGAATTGAGATAGTTTCTTGATTACTATTGGTCTCTTTTTATGTCTCATATTAGTGGGCAAAAATTACATTTTTAGAAAGTTGACTAACAACTTTAAAAAACCTAGATAGGGGAGGCAGATTGTAATTACCTCAGAAACATGAAAGGATGATTCGAAAGCATGCTGATTACCTCCTGCCTGAGTCCCATCTAGATATTCGTAGTCTAGACATTCATATTCATTTAGTAAAATATTTAAATGTCAAACCAGGCACTGTACTGCTTACTTGATTTATGTACATGAATTAAAGTAGCTCTTTGTTTAGTTGGAGAGGCAGATATATAAATAGCTATGAAATGATTGCAGTAAGAGACTGTGTGTTCTAGAGCAGAGTTGGCAAACTTTTTCTGGAAGGGTCAGATAGCAAATATTGTAGACTTTGTGGGCCAGGAGACAAAATGGAAGATATTTAGTAAGAACATCTATAGAAAGAGAAAAAACAAATGTCTACAAAGTTTTATTGATGAGATTCAAAATATAATAATCTGATACAGATTTTTTAATAATACAGGTCTGTTACTGAAGAGAATAGAACTGTTTTTTTGGTGGATAAAATTTTGCTATTAATAATTGGAGTTTAGAGTTGTTTTCTATCATCAACATTGATTGCAAATGTTCATATGTTAATGCTGATCTATAATGAGATTTTACATATTTTATATTTGAAAATATCTTTTCACATAGATAGGCACTGCCAAATACTAATATCAGTCTATGAGCATATGATTATAATTAAGCACATTCATCGTTTAGAAGGCATTTTAAAAATTATGTTAAATCATGATATTTGCCTTTTAGCATGTCATTATACTGCAGATTGACCACTTCCAATTGAAGATTAGGTGGGAGCTCTTAATTGCACAGTTAAATGGATTTTATAATATGGAAATTGCCTTTACACTTGCATCAAGTTCTGAAGCTGGAGCTGTAGTTGAAGCTCAGAAAATATATCTCTGAATAGAGATCTCACTACTTGTTTTAACTTTCGACAATGTGGGAAGTATATAAAGCTGCCTGACATTACTTGCAATTCAAATGACGTTATCAAAATGGCTTTACTGCAGTATAAGTTCTGCATATAGGTTCTAAGCACTTTTTAGGCAATTTTGTAATTTTAAGTTGAATTTATTAAGGAACGTTACCAATTTTGCAGCAAAAAGTAAGTTCCAAAGCCATTTAGTGTTGAACAATGGTGACTTGGTTGTCTCATTCAGAAAATTTAGCTTTATCCCTAAGCTAAAAAAATAGCAGTGAAACTTTATCACTGATAAGCTATTAAACTATTGTGTGATGAGACAAGTGAGAATATTATTCCCAATACAGAATATTCAGATACTGCTTCTTTATCTTACAGAAATGAACAGAACTGAAGTTCACAAAAGTGAATGAAGTCCACTGTTAGCAATACTGATTCATTAACTTAAAATAGATTCATATATTTACCACACAGTATCTGCCGGTGAACAATATGGTGAATAACCATAGGCTTTAAACGTGTTACATTTTTCACAAGCTTTGTAAATTTGTTCAGCTAAGCCCTTTTCTGCTCCATATGTTTTTACCACTAGTGTGACATATCGTAGCAGATTCTACTTCAGTTTATATTGAATTAATGTGTCCTCAACTTCTTTGAAAATATTCTGGCCTGTAGTTCTCCCACAGTCTTCATAGAGCCCAATTCTTTAGTTGCGTCACACTCAGCATTGACTTCTAGAATAAACAGATAGTAAGTATTGGTAACATTAAGAGTATGAGCGTTATGAGAAACATCTGTCCACTCATCAAGACTTAAGGAGAACCTTTCCAAATCATTTGTCTTGTTTTCAAATTGACTTTTGATGTTGTTCCAATGTCTTCAACTCTTTGAGAATTTGTTCCCACCAGAAACTAGTAATCTTATTTTCTCTGCACATATAACTTTGGCTGCTATAATAAAACAATGATGATTTAATTAACTCATCATTGGTAAATGGCTGTGTGATTGACTAACAAATGAGCCACTTGGAAACTTTGGTTGCAGTCTCATTTTTTATATTTGTAAAGACAGTCTACTATGATGAGATAATCAAATTTTCTATTTTTTCTGACTTTTGATTTCCTGAGTTGGGAATATTTTGATGGGAATATTGGGGATATTACTTGGTCTGATATTGTCAGTGTGTATTATATTCTTTTAGGACAACCATAGTACCATTGCATAAAAAGCACATTGTTTTGCCATGTAATCAATAAAAGAATAGTCCACACTCCTTTGTGCCTTAAAAATTAGATATTTGAAGTCCACTTTTATCTTTTCTTATTTTGATATGATAGACATACGCTGGTAATAATAAAAGGTATGTGTCATGTCATGACAACACCCATGGCTCTCTAGGCACTGTAGAGTTGTGCCTACCTCACTGCAGTTTATGATACTCTGAGCAGCAGTAGGAAGCACTGAGCGCCACGTGTGGTCTCTGTCTTAACTATTCAATTCTGCCATCATGGCATGAAAGCTGCCATAGGCAGTGTGTAAATGAATGAGCGTGGCTGTGTTTTAATAAACTTTTATGGACACCAAAATATGGATTTCACATATTTTTCTGTCACAAAATATTGTTATTGTTTGATTTTTTTGAACAGTTGAAAAGCTGTTTAAAATTGTAAAAAACATTCTTGGATCACAACCTATGTAAAAACAGGCAGGATTTGGTCAGGGGCCATAGTTTGCCAGCCTCTGGTCTAGATTAAAAAAGAAGGAGTGTCTTTGCAAGAATTTCTAGGAGGTGGAGTGAATACGTGAACCAAATTTTAAAGAGTGAGCATGCATTTAGAGGATTTGAGTACAGTATTAAGATAATTGGGGGCCAGAGAGAATATAGTCAGACATGGGTTTCAAGGAACACGGAGGTCAGGGTGGGGAAGATATGGAAAGGAACCTGAAGGCTATCATGGTCAGAGCAAAGTCAAGAATGGAATCAGATGAATTTGAAGAGATAATCAGAGGCCAGATGGTGTACGGCTGTAGACCATGGTAAGAGTACTGTATTTTATTTGAACTTACTTAGTAATTTATTTCTCCTGTTTGCTTATTGTTATTTGAGATGACTGTCTATACCTCCCTCAACTAATGATTTCTTATGAGAGATTATATGCCTGTGTATGTGTATCCTTTTCTGTATATATGTATCTCAAATTGACGTATTTTATCTATTGTAAATTTGCCTGTTTGGAAAACTGGAAGAATTTCTGCTATTGCTCAGAAGAACATTTCTATCACAATGCTTTATTTTAATTTCATTTATGATAATAATAAATAAAATTATTCTTTACAGACATCCTATGCTCAGCTCCTTGCAGCAACATGTCTTTCAAAACTTGTCAGCTGTGTCAGTCCTTTACCTGTTGAGCAGAGGATGGACATCAGTAAGTGGCTTATTATGCTTTTTCACTAACTGTGCTTTAAAAAAACCTCTTCTTTTAAATATACTAAAGTGTTACTAGGATTGCAAATTTTTTGAGTCTGTCATTTTTTAAAACACGAGTATCAAGTCTCATTTACTCATCTATTGATGAACAATGTTGTGTTACATAAAGCAATCTCTAATCAAAAAAGCTTTTTTTTTTGAGACAGAATCTCGCTCTGTCGCCAGGCTGGAGTGCAATGGCGCAATCTCAGCTCACTGCAAGCTCCGCCTCCTGGGTTCAAGCAATTCTCCTGCCTCAGCCTCCCAAGTAGCTGGGACTACAGGTGTGCGATACCATGCCCAGCTAATTTTTGTATTTTTAGTAGAGACAGGGTTTCACCATGTTGACCAGGATGGTCTTGATCTCTTGACCTCGTGATCTACCCGCCTTGGCCTCCCAAAGTGCTAGGATTGTAGGCATGAGCTACCGCGCCCGGCCAAAAAAGCATTTATTTAATAGTAAACAATAACTAGCATTTTGTGTACTATTTGTTAAGATTTGTGCTATCTCATTTTATCCACCAAATAAGATTTTTGAGTTATCCTCATTTCACAAATGAGGAAATTAGATTTGCAGACAGGCTTTGTCATGTGCCCAAGATCACACAACTAGAAAGTAGTAGAGTTATGATTCAAAACTCCTCTACCTGTTTAGAGTCCAGGCTCTTAGCTATTATCTTAACTTGATATGCAACTGAATGACAGGACAGAATTCAGCTCTCTAGTGTTTTTCAGGATGCTGTATCAAAATCATTTGGCATATATGTAAAATAAAAGCAGGTTCTTATTAGGAAGATAATTTATGTATGGATAAACAGTGCTTGGAACTGTACTTGAAAAAATGATTCTGTAAAGTAGCAGTATGTTTTTCAGAGTTAATGTATTTTAAGTTTTTGTGTGTATGTAAGTAGTTTGCATTTCATATGGACAAAATTGTAATAATTGAGGTATGGGGTGTTTTTGGTCATCTTTGTTCATATTAGAAATAGATGGTTGACTCATTTCTGTTGTTCAGCCTCAAGGTTAACATAATTTATATTTATCAGAAAACTTAAAATGTATGTGATGGATCTTTAGGTTTAAATTTGAATGATCGAAGTCTCAGAATGATACATTGTTTTCCTCTATATTGACTGTTATTTCTGTAAGCACTCTGAGTCTTAGGTACTGCAGAAAGCCTTGAGAAAGATTTATCTACTGTTGAACTTTACTTAAGAAAGCAAAGGAAAGGAGTTTACAGTTTTACAGTTTTAAAAATAAGGGTTCAAATAATATAAAACTAAATCATAAAACTTGTGATTTTGTTTATTATACTTTTCCACACACACCTTTTAAATATATTTAATTTTTTTAGAGCAGTTTTGGGTTCACAGCAAAATTGAGCACAAAGTACAGATAATTTCCCTATACCCTCTGCTGCCACACATGCACAGCTTCCCAACTATTAACATCCTGCACCATAGTAGTACATTTGTTACAACTGATGAACCTACATCCACACATCCTCATTAACCAAAGTCTGTAATTTACATTAGGGTTCACTCTTGGTGTTGTATTTCTATGGATTTTGACAAATGTGTTAATACAATGACATGTATCCACCAATATAGTATTATACAGAATAGTTTTACTGCACTAAAAATTTGCTGTGTTCTCTGCCTGTTCATCCCATCCTCCCCCAACCCTGATCTTTTTACTGTCTCCATAGCTTTGCCTTTTCCAGAATATGATATAGTTGGAATCATACAGCCTGAGGTATCAGTCATACATGCAGGCTTTTCAGATTGGCTGCTTTCACTTAGTAATATGCATTTAAGGTTCCTCCATGTTTTTTTCATGGCTTAATACCTCATTTCTTTTTAGCACTGAATAATTCTTCATTGTCTGAGTGTACCACAGTTTACCCATTCACTTACTGAAGAGCATCTTGGCTGCTTCCAAGTTTTGACAATTATGAATAAAGCTGCTATAGACATACACATGTGGGTTTTTATGTGCCCATTTTCAGCTCCTTTGGATAAATACCTTAGAGCACAATTGCTGGATCATATGTTAAGAGTATGTTCAGTTTTATAAGAAACCACCACACTGTCTTCCAATGTGGCTGTACCATTTTGCATTCCCACCAGCCATGAGTGAGAGTTCCTGTTGCACCACATCCTTGCCAGCAGTTGACATTTTCTGCATTTTGGCTATTTTGATAGATGTGTAGTGGTATCTCCTTGTTTTAATGTGTGTTTCCCTGAGAACATATGATATACAGCACCTTTTTATGTGCTTATTTGACATCTGTACAGTTGACCCTTGAACAATGCAGATATTAGGGGCTTTGACCCCCTGTGCAGTCAAAAATTCACTTACAACTTTTGACTCCCCCAAAACTTAACCACTCATAGTCTACTGTTGACTGGAAGCTTTACCAGTAACATAAAAACAGGCTGACCAATCCATATTTTGTATGTTATATGTGTTATATACTATATTCTTTGAATAAAGTAAGCTAGAGAAAAGAATATTATTTGGAAAATTATAAGAAAGTTAAAATGTATTTACTATTCATTAAGTGGAAGTGGATCATCATAAAGATCTTTATCCTTACCATTTTCACATTGAGTAGGCTGAGAAAGAGAAAGATGAGAGATTGGTCTTACGGTCTTGGGGTGGCAGAACTAGAGGAGGCAGGAAAGGCAGGAGCACTGGGTATAACTTTATGGAAATACATTGTAATTTCTGTCTGACTTTTTTGCTTTTTCATTTCTTTAAAAATGTTTCTGTAAAGTACCAATCCTTCTATGTTCCCTTTAAATTCAGTGCCTGTATCGTAGAAAGGTCCATGTCATAAAAGAAGTCGGAATAATGGAAACGTTTCTGCCAGGTTGTCTAATGTTAATTTTTTTTTTTCCTGGCACTGCTGTTTCTGCTACATCTTCTACCTAATCATGTGGCACTGGTTCAGATGCACTCATCTCCATGAAATCATCTTCTGTAAATTCTGGTGTTTCTTTTGTTAGATTCCCTAGTAGGTGTAGGTTTCTCCCTTGTGTAAAACTAGCAATTTATAGGAAACTGTGATCTTTCTTTCAAATGAGGAATGTCTGACAGGCTTAGACCTTTTGTCCCCTTTACTTAGAGTTGAAGTTAGTAAATCCTTAATGGCTTTTTAGTAGCAGACTTCCAAAAGATCCCGGATTTTTAGCATACTTTTAATTTCAGGTTTTCAGCTGACTTTAGCTATAGTATACAGTAGGTTAAGACTCATGTCTATGACTTTTACTCGAAGAACAGCAGTAAAGTACAGAAGTCTTCTATATTTAGCCAAGATTTATTTCAGTAGAAGATAATCTTCTCTGACTACTCTTTGAGATTGGAATAAGCCTTTAAAGATAAACCTTAAAATTCTCATTTTATGGTAATATCGTCCATTTCAGTTCCTTAGGTTTGGCATAGGAGATAGTGACTGTACTGGTGTGTGACTCTCTTCCTGGAGATTTCTTCCTGAAAAATGTAAGAGTTGTTGGTAAGAGCAGACTTGCACTGATGATAGTTGATCTCTGGTCTACAAAGATTTTGTAACTCCTTGGAAAGCCTCTTATAATCATTCTTGACCTCTTTGTAGCTAAAAATTTAGAGTAGTTGAAATCTGTAGGAATGCACTTCTGGGGGCCAAAAATGTGACTGACTTGGGAACAATTCTTAAACTGATTAGCTGGAATATAGTTTTGTGAATTTATTGCACTGATCCTGTACCTTGTGGTTATATTTGTCCCTATTACAGAAGTGTTGTTTTGTCTTCTTTAATATTGCTTGTAAACAGTAGTGCCCATTGAAACATATTTGATTTTTTTTAAATGTTTCCTATGAAAACTACCTATCAGTTTTATTAGATCTTGAATTTCTCCAAGATCCGTATCTTGAAACTTTCACTCTCCACCTTTTTTTTTTTTTTTTTTTTTTTTGCCATATCCAGTCTCTTTCATGATTTCCTCGATTGGCTGTGTTGTAAATCCTGTGAAGTCATGTACAACATCTGGACAGAGCTTCCTCCAGCAGGAATTTATTGTTTCAGGCTTGATGGCTTTCATGGGTTTTTCTGTAACAACAATGGCATCTTCAGTGGTAAAATCCTTCCAGACTTTCATGAATGTTCTCTCTGTGGGAGTTCTCTTCCATAGTGTTGACAATCCTTTTTATACAGTACCGTGTGTCATGAGCTTTGAATAAAGGTCCTTATGACCCCCTAATTTAGAGACTAAATTAGAGATGTGTTTGGGGGCACATAGACCACTTTAATGTCCTCATTGAACTCATGGGGTTCTGAGTGGCCAGGGACATTGTTCAATATGAAAAGAACTTTAAAACGTATTCCCTTACTGGCAAGGTACTTAGTAACATCAGGGACAAAGCATCTATGCCTGGCTAATTTTTTGTATATTTTTTGTAGAGATAGGGTTTCACCATGTTGCTCAGGCTGGTCTCGAACTGCTGAGCTCAAGCGATCTACCTGCCTCACCCTCCCAAAGTGCTGGGATCATAGGTGTGAGCCACTCTGCCCAGCTACATCCGAGTTTTTAAAAAATGTCGTAAATCTCCAAAAAATTTTCCGATATATTTATTGAAAAACATCCGCGTGTAAGTGGTTCTGTACAGTTCAAACTCATGTTGTTCAAGAGTGAACTGTTACCTTCTTTGGAGAGGTATCTGTTAAGGTCATCGGCCCATTTTTTTCAGGTTGTATTCTTATTTTTGAGTTTTAAAAGTTCTTTGTGTAGTTTGGAAAACGGTTCCTTTGGTATGTCTTGTGCAAATATTTTCTCCTGATCTGTGGCTTTTTATTCTCTTGACAGTGTCTTTTGCAGAGCAGAAATTTTTCATTTTCATCACAGAGTTTACCTTATTCATTCTTTCTTTCATGGATCATGCCTTTGGTGTTGCATCTAAAAAGTCATCACTGAACCAAGGTCACTTAGATTTTCTCTTATTTTATCCTCTAGGAGTTTTATAGCTTTATATTTTACACTCAGGTCTGTGAACCATTTTAATTTTTGTGAAGGGCACATAGTCTGTGTCAAGGTTCCATTTTTCCGTGTGAATGTCCAGTTGTTCCAGCACTATTTGCTGAAAAGACTTTTTTCCATATTTAAAAGACTCATAACATACTTTGTTATTCCCTTTGCCCCTTTGTCAGAGATCAGTTGACTATATTTATATGGGTCTATTTCTGGGTTTTTTATTCTGTTCTGTTGATTGACATCTTAGCTGGTTTTGTGCTGCTGCCACAGAATACCTGAGACTGGGTAATTTATCAAGAAAGAAATGTATTTCTTTCTTTTTTTTTTTTTTTTGAGATGGAGTCTTGCTCTGTCACCCAGCCTGGAGTGCAATGGTGCTATCTTGGCTCACTGCAAGCTCTACCTCCCATGTTCAAGCAATTCTCCTGCCTCAGCCTCCAAAGTAGCTGGGACTACAGGTGCGTGCCACCACGCCTGGCCAATTTTTTTGTATTTTTAGTAGAGATGGGGTTTCACCGTGAGTTAGCCAGGATGGTCTTGATCTCCTGACCTCGTGATCCACCTGCCTCGGCCTCCCAAAGTGCTGGGATTACAGGCGTGAGCCACTGCGCCTGGCTGAAAGAAATGTATTTCTTACAGTTCTGGAGGATGGAAAGTTCAAGATCAAGGGGCTGGCATCTGGTGAGGGCCATCTTGGTGCATTATCCCATGGTGGGAGGGCAAAAAGAAGGCAAAAGAGAGTGATAAAAGGGGGCTGAAATCCTTTTTAAAGGAACCTACTCCTGAAATAATGACATTAAACCATTCATATGGGCAAAGCATTCTTGGTGTAATCATCTCTTAAAGATCCTGCCTCTTGGGCCGGGCGCGGTGGCTCACGCCTGTAATCCCAGCACTTTGGGAGGCCGAGGCGGGCGGATAACAAGGTCAGGAGATCGAGACCATGGTGAAACCCCGTCTCTACTAAAAAATAGAAAAAAATTAGCTGGGCGCAGTGGCGGGCGCCTGTAGTCCCAGCTACTTGGGAGGCTGAGGCAGGAGAATGGCGTGAACCCGGGAGGCGGAGCTTGCAGTGAGCCGAGATTGTGCCACTGCACTCCAGCCTGGGCGACAGAGCGAGACTCTGTCTCAAAAAAAAAAAAAAAAAAGGATCCTGCCTCTTAAGATGTTACAGTGGCAATTAAGTTTCAGCATGAGTATGGGAGGGGACAGACATTCAAACTGTAGCCGTTGATATGTCATTTGATTACTGTAGCTTTATGGTATGCCTTGAAGTGGGGTAGTGTCAGTCTTCCAACTTTTTTCTTCTTCAGTATTGTGTTGGCTATTTTGGGTCTTTTGCCTCTCAATATAATTTAAAATAAAGACAATTTTTTTTAGAATCAGTTCATTGATACACACAAAATACGGGGATTTTGATTGGGATTGCATTGAATCTTTGGATCAAGTTGGAAAGTACTGGTATGTTAACAGTATTGAGTTTCCTGTCTATGAACATGTAATATGTATTCATTTATTTAGATCTTCTTTGGTTTGTTTTATTATAGTTTTGTAATTTTCCTCATATGGGTCTTGTACATGTTTTGTTAGATTTAAACCTAAGTATTAATATTTCATTTTTGAGGGTATAATGTAAATTATTTTGTGTTTTATTTCAAGTTCCACTTGGTGGTAAAGCAGAGTGATTGACTTTGGTAAACATTAACCTGTGTTCTGTAACCTTGCTGTAATCATTTATTAGTTCATAATTTTTTTGTCAGTTCTTTCAGATTTTCTACATAGATTTTCATGCCATCTGTGAGCACAGACACTTTTATTTGTTCTTTCCTAATCTATATGCATTCTATTTCTTCTTCTTACCTTACTGTGTTAGCTAGGACTGACAGTATTATGTTGCAGAGCAGTGGTGAGAGGGGACATCTTGCCTTTTTCCCAATCTTAGTGAGAAAGCTTCAGGTTTCTTACCATTAAATATGATTTTAGCTGTAGGTTTTTTGTAGATGTACTTTATCAGATTGAGAAAGTTGTCCTCTATTCCTAGTTTGCTGAGAGTTTTTTTATCATCAATGCATGTTGAATTTTGTCAAATACTTTTTCTGCATCTATTTATGTTATCATGTGATTTTTCTTTAGCTTTTTTTTTTTTTTTGGTGGTTTCTTTTGGTTCCATGTTCTCTCTCTCTCCTTGTTTTCTTTTGCTGCCCTCTCTTTCTCACGCACTCTCTCTCCAAATAGTTCATAAGCTAACTCTCTATACATAGATTATAGCTTATACTTCTCACTGTTCTTAGAATTTAGGGTTGTTTCCATCAAAGGATTCTTAGTTAAATTTTGAGGTGTGTATCGTCTCTCTCCTTTCCTAAATGACATACTGGCTTTTGGGACCAAGGTAGAAATTGAATGTTTCTCCTTTCTTTTATATTATTTTTATATTTAGATAGCACACTCTAAAAGACTATCTACAAGTTTGGATTTAGAGTTTTGATTATTTTTATATTTAGATAGCATACTCTGAAAGATTATCTACAAGTTTGGATTTAGAGTTTTGATTATTTTTATATTTAGATAGCGTACTCTAAAAGACTATCTACAAGTTTGGATTTAGAGTTTTGAATTATGAATTATTATTAAAATATATGGTTTGTCCAATATTTGGAAACAGGAAACAAAAAAAAAATCGGAATGAACCAAAATAACCTGACTCAGAGTCCCAGTCATTACACCTTTTTGACCTTCATATTTTTGGTCTGTAAGACAGAGTAATGGTAATACATAATAGCAGTATCTTCACGTTGCTATGAGAGCCACATCAAGTATTCGATAGGAAGCACTTCACAATTTCTGACATGCTTCATAAACATGAAATATTGTTGTTACTGTGATATGGGCTTTTGACATGCAAAGGACCTCTAGTGTGTAGCTTTCCAATTTTCTACTGACTTTTGTCTGGGGTTTTTCCCAGCTGTTTGTTGTGGTTGTTGTTCTCCCATGTATCTTCCTGAACATTTCCATTTCTTTTTAGTATGGCTTTTCTCTATTGTACCAGTGAGGAGAAGATTGCTGATTTTTTTTTTTTTTTAATTATTATACTTTAAGTTCTAGGGTACATGTGCATAACGTGCAGGTTTGTTACATATGTATACTTGTGCCATGTTGGTGTGCTGCACCCATCAACTCGTCAGCACCCATCAACTCGTCATTTACATCAGGTATAACTCCCAGTGCAATCCCTCCCACCTCCCTCCTCCCCGTGATAGGCCCCGGTGTGTGATATTCCCCTTCCCGAGTCCAAGTGATCTCATTGTTCAGTTCCCACCTATGAGTGAGAACTTGCGGTGTTTGGTTTTCTGTTCTTGTGATAGTTTGCTGAGAATGATGGTTTCCAGCTGCATCCATGTCCCTACAAAGGACACAAACTCATCCTTTTTTATGGCTGCATAGTATTCCATGGTGTATATGTGCCACATTTTCTTAATCCAGTCTGTCACTGATGGACATTTGGGTTGATTCCAAGTCTTTGCTATTGTGAATAGTGCCGCAATAAACATACATGTGCATGTGTCTTTATAGCAGCATGATTTATAATCCTTTGGGTATATACCCAGTAATGGGATGGCTGGGTCATATGGTACTTCTAGTTCTAGATGGTTGAGGAATTGCCATACTGTTTTCCATAATGGTTGAACTAGTTTACAGTCCGACCAACAGTGTAAAAGTGTTCCTATTTCTCCACATCCTCTCCAGCACCTGTTGTTTCCTGACTTTTTAATGATTGCCATTCTAACTGGTGTGAGATGGTATCTCATTGTGGTTTTGATTTGCATTTCTCTGATGGCCAGTGATGATGAGCATTTTTTCATGTGTCTGTTGGCTGTATGAATGTCCTCTTTTGAGAAATGTCTGTTCATATCCTTTGCCCACTTTTTGATGGGGTGGTTTGTTTTTTTCTTATAAATTTGTTTGAGTTCTTTGTAGGTTCTGGATATTAGCCCTTTGTCAGATGAGTAGATTGCAAAAATTTTCTCCCATTCTGTAGGTTGCCTGTTCACTCTGATGGTAGTTTCTTTTGCTGTGCAGAAGCTCTTTAGTTTAATTAGATCCCATTTGTCTATTTTGGCTTTTGTTGCCATTGCTTTTGGTGTTTTAGACATGAAGTCCTTGCCCATGCCTATGTCCTGAATGGTATTACCTAGGTTTTCTTCTAGGGTTTTTATGGTATTAGGTCTAACATATAAGTCTCTAATCCATCTTGAATTAATTTTCGTATAAGGAGTAAGGAAAGGATCCAGTTTCAGCTTTCTACTTATGGCTAGCCAATTTTCCCAGCACCATTTATTAAATAGGGAATCCTTTCCCCATTTCTTGTTTTTCTCAGGCTTATCAAAGATCAGATGGCAGTAGATGTGTGGTATTATTTCTGTGGACTCTGTTCTGTTGCTTTGGTCTATATCTCTGTTTTGGTACCAGTACCATGCTGTTTTGGTTACTGTAGCCTTGTAGTGTACTTTGAAGTCAGGTAGCGTGATGCCTCCAGCTTTGTTCTTTTGACTTAGGATTGTCTTGGAGATGCAGGCTCTTTTTTGGTTCCATATGAACTTTAAAGCAGTTTTCTCCAATTCTGTGAAGAAAGTCATTGGTAGCTTGATGGGGATGGCATTGAATCTATAAATTACCTTGGGCACTATGGCCATTTTCACAATATTGATTCTTCCTATCCATGAGCATGGTATGTTCTTCCATTTGTTTATGTCCTCTTTTATTTCCCTGAGCAGTGGTTTGTAGTTCTCCTTGAAGAGGTCCTTTACATCCCTTGTAAATTGGATTCCTAGGTATTTTATTCTCTTTGAAGCAATTGTGAATAGAAGTTCATTCATGATTTGGCTCTCTGTTTGTCTGTTACTGATGTATAAGAATGCTTGTGATTTTTGCACATTAATTTTGTATCCTGAGACTTTGCTGAAGTTTCTTATCAGCTTAAGGAGATTTTGGGCTGAGACAATGGGGTTTTCTAAATATACAATCATGTCATCTGCAAACAGGGACAATTTGACTTCTTCTTTTCCTAACTGAATCCCCTTGATTTCTTTCTCTTGCCTGATTGCCCTAGCCAGAACTTCCAACACTATGTTGAATAGGAGTGGTGAGAGAGGGCATCCCTGTCTTGTGCCAATTTTCAAAGGGAATTTTTCCAGTTTTTGCCCATTCAGTATGATATTGACTGTGGGTTTGTCATAAATAGCTCTTATGATTTTGAGATACGTTCCATCAATACCGAATTTTTGAGAGTTTTTACCATGAAGGACTGTTGAATTTTGTCAAAGGCCTTTTCTGCATCTATTGAGATAATCATGTGGTTTTTGTCTTTGGTTCTGTTTATATGCTGGATTACATTTATTGATTTGCGTATGTTGAACCAGCCTTGCATCCCAGGGATGAAGCCCACTTGATCATGGTGGATAAGCTTTTTGATGTGCTGCTGGATCCGGTTTGCCAGTATTTTATTTGCATCGATGTTCATCAGGGATGTTGGTCTAAAATTCTCTGTTTTTATTGTATCTCTGCCAGGCTTTGGTATCAGGATGATGTTGGCCTCATAAAATGAGTTAAGGAGGATTCCCTCTTTTTCTATTGATTGGAAGAGTTTCAGAAGGAATGGTACCAACTCCTCCTTGTACCTCTGGTAGAATTCGGCTGTGAATCCATCTGGTCCTGGACTTTGGTTGGTAGGCTATTAATTATTGCCTCAATTTCAGAGCCTGTTATTGGTCTATTCAGGGATTCAGCTTCTTCCTGGTTTAGTCTTGGGAGAGTGTTAGTGTCCAGGAAATTATCCATTTCTTCTAGATTTTCTAGTTTATTTGCGTAGAGGTGTTTATAGTATTCTCTGATGGTAGTTTGTATTTCTGTGGGGTCGATGGTGATATCCCCTTTATCATTTTTTATTGCGTCTATTTGATTCTTCTCTCTTTTCTTCTTTATTAGTCTTGCTAGTGGTCTATCAATTTTGTTGATCTTTTCAAAAAACCAACTCCTGGATTCATTGATTTTTTGGAGGGTTTTTTGTGTCTCTATCTCCTTCAGTTCTGCTCTGATCTTAGTTATTTCTTGCCTTCTGCTAACTTTTGAATGTGTTTGCTCTTGCTTCTCTAGTTCTTTTAATTG
The DNA here is from genome assembly GCF_047675955.1 of Chlorocebus sabaeus. NCBI lineage: Eukaryota > Metazoa > Chordata > Mammalia > Primates > Cercopithecidae > Chlorocebus > Chlorocebus sabaeus. The sequence goes on along the minus strand of NC_132926.1, from coordinate 11,538,441 downwards.
TGATGTTAGGGTGTCAATTTTAGATCTTTCCTGCTTTCTCTTGTGGGCATTTAGTGCTATAAATTTCCCTCTACACATTGCTTTAAATGTGTCCCAGAGATTCTGGTATGTTGTATCTTTGTTCTCATTGGTTTCAAAGAACATCTTTATTTCTGCCTTCATTTCGTTGTGTACCCAGTAGTCATTCAGGAGCAGGTTGTTCAGTTTCCATGTAGTTGAGCGGTTTTGATTAAGTTTCTTAGTCCTGAGTTCTAGTTTGATTGCACTGTGGTCTGAGAGACAGTTTGTTATAATTTCTGTTCTTGTACATTTGCTGAGGAGTGCTTTACTTCCAATTGTGTGGTCAATTTTGGAATAAGTGTGATGTGGTGCTGAGAAGAATGTATATTCTGTTGATTTGGGGTGGAGAGTTCTGTAGATGTGTATTAGGTCTGCTTGCTGCAGAGATGAGTTCAATTCCTGGATATCCTTGTTAACTTTCTGTCTCGTTGATCTGTCTAATGTTGACAGTGGGGTGTTAAAGTCTCCCATTATTATTGTATGGGAGTCTAAGTCTCTTTGTAAGTCTCTAAGGACTTGCTTTATGAATCTGGGTGCTTCTGTATTGGGTGCATATATATTTAGGATAGTTAGCTCTTCCTGTTGAATTGATCCCTTTACCATTATGTAATGGCCTTCTTTGTCTTTTTTGATCTTTGATGGTTTAAAGTCTGTTTTATCAGAGACTAGTATTGCAACCCCTGCTTTTTTCTGTTCTCCATTTGCTTGGTAGATCTTCCTCCATCCCTTTATTTTGAGCCTATGTACGTCTCTGCATGTGAGATGGGTCTCCTGAATACAGCAGACTGATGGATCTTGACTCTTTATCCAGTTTGCCAGTCCGTGTCTTTTAATTGGAGCATTTAGTCCATTTACATTTAAGGTTAATAGTGTTATGTGTGAACTTGATCCTGCCATTATGATATTAACTGGTTATTTTGCTCGTTAGTTGATGCAGTTTCTTCCTAGCCTCGATGGTCTTTACATTTTGGCATGTTTTTGCGATGGCTGGTACCGGTTGTTCCTTTCCATGTTTAGTGCTTCCTTCAGGGTCTCTTGTAAGGCAGGCAGGCCTGGTGGTGACAAAATCTCTAAGCATTTGCTTATCTGTAAAGGATTTTATTTCTCCTTCACTTATGAAACTTAGTTTGGCTGGATATGAAATTCTAGGTTTAAAATTCTTTTTAAGAATGTTGAATATCGGCCCCCACTCTCTTCTGGCTTGTAGAGTTTCTGCCGAGAGATCTGCTGTTAGCCTGATGGGCTTCCCTTTGTGGGTAACCCGACCTTTCTCTCTGGCTGCCCTTAAGATTTTTTCCTTCATTTCAACTTTGGTGAATCTGGCAATTATGTGTCTTGGAGTTGCTGTTCTCGAGGAGTATCTTGGTGGCGTTCTCTGTATTTCCTGAATTTGAATGTTGGCCTGCCCTACTAGGTTGGGGAAGTTCTCCTGGATGATATCCTGAAGAGTGTTTTCCAACTTGGTTCCATTTTCCCCGTCACTTTCAGGCACCCCAATCAGACGTAGATTTGGTCTTTTTACATAATCCCATACATCTTGCAGGCTTTGTTCATTTCTTTTTCTTCTTTTTTCTTTAGATTTCTCTTATCGCTTCATTTCATTCATTTGATCCTCAATCGCTGATACTCTTTCTTCCAGTTGATCGAGTCGGTTACTGAAGCTTGTGCATTTGTCACGTATTTCTCGTGTCATGGTTTTCATCTCTCTCTGTTCGTTTATGGCCTTCTCTGCATTAATTATTCTAGTTATCAATTCTTCCACTCTTTTTTCAAGATTTTTAGTTTCTTTGCGCTGGGTACGTAATTCCTCCTTTAGCTCTGAGAAGTTTGATGGACTGAAGCCTTCTTCTCTCATCTCGTCAAAGTCATTCTCCGTCCAGCTTTGATCCGTTGCTGGTGATGAGCTGCGTTCCTTTGGAGGGGGAGATGCGCTCTTATTTTTTGAATTTCCAGCTTTTCTGCCCTGCTTTTTCCCCATCTTTGTAGTTTTATCTGCCTCCGGTCTTTGATGCTGGTGATGTACTGATGGGTTTTTGGTGTGGGTGTCCTTCCTGTTTGTTTTCCTTCTAACAGTCAGGACCCTCAGCTGTAGGTCTGTTGGAGATTGCTTGAGGTCCCCTCCAGACCCTGTTTGCCTGGGTGTCAGCAGCAGAGGCTGCAGAAGATAGAATACTGCTGAACAGCGAGTGTACCTGTCTGATTCTTGCTTTGGAAGCTTCCTCTCAGGGGTGTACTCCACCGTGTGAGGTGTGGGGTGTAGGTCTGCCCCTAGTGGGGGATGTCTCCCAGTTAGGCTACTCAAGGGTCAGGGACCCACTTGAGCAGGCAGTCTGTCCGTTCTCAGATCTCAACCTCCGTGTTGGGAGATCCACTGCTTTCTTCATAGCTGTCAGACAGAGTCACGTGCATCCGCAGAGGTTTCTGCTGCTTTTTGTTGTTGTTGTTTAGCTGTGCCCTGTCCCCAGAGGTGGAGTCTACGGAGACTGGCAGGCCTCCTTAGGTGCTGCGAGCTCCACCCAGTTTGATCTTCCCAGGGCTTTGTTTACCTACTTAAGCCTCAGCAGTGGCGGGCACCCCTCCCCCAGCCTCGCTGCTGCCTTGCTGTTAGATCCCAGACTGCTGTGCTAGCAATGAGGAAGGCTCCGTGGACGTGGGACCCTCCCGGCCAGGTGTGGGATATAATCTTTTGGTGTGCCCGTTTGCTTAAAGCGCAGTATTGGGGTGGGAGTTACCCGATTTTCTAGGTGTTGTGTGTCTCAGTTCCCCTGGCTAGGAAAAGGGATTCCCTTCCCCCTTGCGCTTCCCAGGTGAGGCAGTGCCTTGCCCTGCTTCAGCTCTCGCTGGACGGGTTGCAACAGCTGACCAGCACCGATTGTGCGGCACTCCCCAGTGAGATGAACCCAGTACCTCAGTTGATAATGCAGAAATCACCTGTCTTCTGTGTCGCTCATGCTGAGAGCTGGAGACTGGAGCTGTTCTATTCGGCCATCTTGCTCCCTGCTGATGTTTTAAATGATTGTAATTATTGGTGCTTACTGAATTGGAACAATCTTATAGTTTGTATAAAAAGCATAACATGAGAATATTTTGTCTAAAACATTCAGCTGAAGTAACAGAAACATATTCTAGTGAATTATTTTTTCTACTTTAGATAATGAATTTATTGGCCCCGGGTACCTTTGGGCGGTCTGGGAGCGTGTCCTTGTTGGTATCTAGCTGCCAGTGTGAAGTTTGGGTTGTCTTCCATTTGTTTGTTTTATTATTATTTTGAGTTTGCCCTCCTCCTAGTGGTTACCACTACCCATATATGGTTTGCCTGTACCCACTCCAAGATGAACGTTTTCAAGATATTAAAAATAAAAGTGTAATTGAAGTAAATACACTGGATTTTCTTTTATGTTCAGGAAGCAGTGTCATCTTAAGTTTTGTTTTTGAAACAAAAGATTACATGCGACAAAGCTTAGAACCATTTACTGTGATTCATAGGAGAAACCTCTCTGAAATCTGTCCTAATGCTAAGGAAATTATGCTTTTTTTCAAAATATATTTTATTTTTTTAATTGTATAGCAATATTTTAATATTAATAAAAATTAAGGTTGAAGTATAATAGTTACAAGAACTTTTTTAAATATCAAGAATCTTACTACAATTATCAAGAATGCTTGTTGAATACATTCTTGGATTTTGGAGTTGTTTCCATCAAGGCTGTTTTTAATTAAATATTGAGGTATTTACCTTTTCTTTACCCTTTTCCCAAATGGCATGCTGGCCTTTCAGGCCAAAGTGGAAATGGAGTTTTTTCTCTTTTAAAAATCCTTCTTGTAATTTTCTGAGAGACTTCTTGGTGTATTTGTTATCTGACTTCATTAGTCAACTAGAACACTCATAACTGAATTTACTACCCACTTTTAGCAGTTGTGGTGTGTTACCTTTATTATAAGCTTGACTTTCCTATTCTACTCATGCTTTCTTGAATTAATGTTATTTATTTTATCATATTGTACTATTTGTGTTTTTTTTTTGGGACAGCATCTCAGTCTCCCCCAGGCTGAAGTGCAGTGGCACCGTCATTCTCAGCATCCCGAGTAGCTAGGACTGTAGGTGCATGTCACAATACCCAGCTAGTGTTTTAACAATTTTTTGTAGAGACGGGGTTTATTTGTATTTTTAATGCTACCTCAAGAATACAGTGTATAGTCACTTTTGCTGTAATATGACATGTTCCTAAAAGTGACTGTGCTATGTAGTGCTGCATAATAAAAAGCACAGGACTTATGAGAGAACTTAGATTATGAAAATAAAATTTAAAAGTCTTGTCAGTGACATATTTTTAAAAAGGTAGAAATCAAATCAAAATTTAGTAGAGTTTTACACATATTAAATGGTTAAGAAAAACATAGTACAATAAATATGACACTCTATCTTGGGAAAGACCTGAAGTTTGTTCATAGAAGTGGGCCTCAGAAGGGTTGCAGCTTGTGAGTTATTGTAAAGTGGTGAAAGAAAGATGATCTGAAATAGTATGGAAAAATATAGTACCAGATAAGGATGGGTGGGGTTGATGATACATAGTAGATGTTTGAGGTGTATGCATTTTGTTGGTAGCTTAGTTCAATTTGGCCTCTATATTAGTCGATTCTCACAATGCTATAAAGAAATATCTGAGACTGGGTGATTTATAAAGAAAAGAAGTTTAATTGGCTCATGGTTCTTAAGCTGTACAGGTAGCCTGGCTGGGGAGGCCTCAGGAAACTTCCAATCATGGCAGTAGGTGAAGGGGAAGCTGGCATGTTTTACATGGCTGGAGCAGGAGGAAGAGAGAAGGGGGAAGTGCTACACACTTTAAACAAGAAGATCTAGTGAAAATTACTGTCATGAGAACATCAAGATGGTAATCTGCCCCCATAATCCAGTCATCTCCCAACAACAGGTCCCTCCTCCAACACTGGGGACATGAGACTTGGGCAGGGACACAAATCCAAACCATATCAGCCTGGTTTCAGTTTTCTGCATTCAGCTAGCATTTTTTGGTAGATAAAATCATGCAGAAACAAAAGTGATGTATATAACAAAAGTGTTCTATTCAGGTTTTTCCCTAATATATCAAATGCATTGGAACAAATTTGCTTTTCCAAAACAAGCCTAATAAAATAACTATATAAATAAATATATATCTTGAGTAGAGCTATTAACTTTTTGTCACAGCATGTCATTGCCACCTCTTTTTCTGTTTTTTTTTTTTTTTCCCCACAAATACTGCAACTTTTTTGTTTAAAGTTGACAAAATTCCTTTTTTTTTTTTTTTTTTTTTTACTTTAAGTTCTGGGATACATTTGCTGAACATGGAGGTTTGTTACATAGGTATATATGTGCCATAGTGTTTTGCTGTACCTATCAACCTGTCATCTAGGTTTTAAGCCCTGCATGTATTAGGTATTTGTCTTGATGTTCTCCCTCCCGTTCCCCCCATCCCCACCTCTCTTTCTTCATATGATTCACACTGTGTTGTTTCTGAGAAGTCCAAATGATCATGGAGTGTTTTCTTTGTAGGAAACTACATTCTGAATTATGTGGCATCACAACCCAAGCTGGCCCCCTTTGTCATCCAAGCTCTTATTCAAGTCATTGCTAAAATCACTAAGTTGGGGTGGTTTGAGGTTCAGAAAGAGCAATTTGTCTTCAGAGAAATTATTGCTGATGTGAAGAAGTTTCTCCAGGTAAGAAGTCGTTGCTACATTGTTAGAACATCACTACTTGCTTTTTTGGTTTAGAATACTGCTCTGCTTAAAGCCATATGGTTTGTTTTATAACCACTAGTACCATGTTAATTAAGATTTATTATTTATCCTCTGGATCCTTTGTCATTTATTGTCAGTAAATGAGGGTCCTGCTGTTATACAATTTCCAAACCAGAAGAATGTAAATAATCATGTTTTCTAATTCCAAAATGTATGTTCATTTATGACATGTATGTCTATGTACTGTATATATATAAAATATGTATATAATGCTTTTCATAGATTATGTAATTAAATGTTCGTCACAACCTAAAATGAAATGGATTTTATTTTGTAAATAAGAAAACAGGCTTAGAAGGGTTAAATTTCTGTAAGATTGCATGGTGGTGACTGATTAAAGCATACAGCTAGCGCTTTTAACAAGCCTCCAACCTATGATACATTTTAAAATTTTTACGCTGTACCACATTGACTATATTAGTTTCTCAAGAATGTTTTCAATTTGATCATTACACGTTGTGTATAGGTGTCAAATAGGTACAGCTATTACATATCAATAAAGAATGGTTATTTAAAAAACAGTATTTTTAACCTAAGTGATTAAAATAAAGTCATAGCATATGCACATTTAACTTGCATAAATTCAGATATATGGACTGCCAAAAAAAAAAAAGAAAAAATAAATAAAGGTAGGAAAGCATTAAACTAAATTATGCCAGTGATTCCATGTCCTGAGATGATTTAGGGAAACCTGAATCTGCTCTTGTTTCCTGTTTACTCTTACTTAGGGTAAGTGTCATGCCTTGCTCAGTATGATTCAGATATTTGAAGATATATGTATATATTTTTTCATACAAACGTAATTCCCAAGTAGAAGAAAACTATTTTATCTGATGTCCAGCTAAAGAAATGACCTGGGCTGGGCATGGTGGCTCACATCTATAATCCCAGCACTTTGGGAGGCCGAGGCGGGTGGATCACGAGGTCAGGAGATCGAGACCATCCTGGCTAACATGGTGAAATCCTGTCTCTACTAAAAACACAAAAAATTAGCTGGGTGTGGTGGCAGGCGCCTGTAGTCCCAGCTACTTGGGAGGCTGAGGCAGGAGAACAGCGTGAACCCGGTAGGTGGAGCTTGCAGTGAGCGGAGATTGCACCACTGCACTCCAACCTGGGCGACAAAGCGAGATTCCGTCTCAAAAAAAAAAAAAAAAAAAAAAAACAAGGAACATGATCTGTTAGTATTCTTGAGGAAAAATTGACAGTTTTGATTAATAGGGAGGTGGTTCAATTTTGGTTCATGGTTGAGTATGGGCAATTTTGACTTTCGGAGATTTTACTTTTATGCAGTAACTTTAAAATTCAACCCCTGTGTAAGAAATAAATTCATCATATAGTGCACTGCTGGAAACCTCAGAATATGAAATGCTAGGTTATGCTGCTTCTGTCTTATCCATGTTGTTAAAACCTGGTTAACAAATATTTGATCGTTTAGAACTTTACAGGAATAAGTGTTCCCAGCTCTGAGGAGGTCAGTTTATACTAGGGCAGAAGGGTAGTTTATTCAGGACAAGTATGAACTTCACACTTCAGAGTTGCATTTCTAATTTTGGCAAGCACAGTAGCATACCCCTTTTGTCTTTTACTAAGATTGTTCATCAAAACTTATTTGAGTAGACAAGAAGCGACCATGCAGTTCTTTTAAAATAAAATCAAGATTGAAACTGAATGAAATTCTTGTTGGCTAACATATCTCAAGCTCCCTCTTTAGTGGCCAGTAAGCTCAACTTAAGTTGGGATTCAATGTACTTTTGCCAGTTCTGGAAGACCAAAAGAAGCAAGATGTTTTAGCTTGAAAGTTTATTATATAATAGTATCACCACAGAATAGTTAGTACTTGTTTTCTAGATATATATATATCTCTCTGGAGATAGATATATATATATCTTTCTTGACCCAACCCTGACCCTGCATCATGAGAAAGTCAATTTTGGCTTTAGTGTTTTAGTATTCTAGAATATTACCGTATGGTTCCTTTGGATATTAGTAGCTTTTGTGAATTTTGTCCTAAAAATTATTTTAAGTTTGTCACATCTTTAACAGCCTGAACTTTTGTGCATTCTCTTTTTTCTATTATTACAGCCCTCTTGCTGCCACACTCCAAACATACTTATGTGTCTCCTTTCTACTTATATACTCAGGAGACCCTACTGTCATCTAGGGCAGTGCTATTCAAATTACTGGTCTTCAGCAAGATAAGGAGCTTATGTAAGACTGTAAATGAACATAGTGCCTTCTTCATTGAGAAAGACTTGCTATGAAAAAAAAAGCCAGCTAACCTAAACAGTGTACTTTGTGACTTAGCTGTTTTATAGTCTGTTACATGCTCTTTATTGTGTCACAGACCAGTAACTATTTTCAGATTAGAACTGAGTTTGTAGATCATCAGTCAGCTGGTTTTAGCAATTGGTCAGGTTACCACACTTTGGGGAACACGAACCTGGTATACACATAGGATGGATGTTTCAGTGTGTAGGAAATCTGGAGCTCAGTTCAGACACTCAGACTGTCCTGAAAGGCCGTAAATAATTAAGATGCAAAAATTGTGGGACTTTTTTTTGTTCTGAGGTAATTTGAATTTAATTACATCCAGTGATAATGGAATTCTGTGATAGTTAAAAGGGATGACCAACTATAAAATTAAGATTTGAAAAGTGTATCTATCATCTGTGTCAGTTTTTAAAAATGATTGCAATGTAATTGGATGCCACATTTATGATTTTCATAATTCCAGTATGATTTCACACAAGGGTAGTTTGTTAGTAATGTGCATATAAAGTCTGAATTTTAATGATGGAAAATGTGAGGTTAAATTGGAAGCTGATTAAATTAAAAACATTGTGTAGTCATGTATTTATCCCATTGCATTGTGTACTTTACATGCCATCATTATAGGTATGTAACAATTGCATACACATGCACAATTAATGTTAAAAGAGCCTAAGTGATCCTATCTGATGTTAGAACAAGAGATTTGAATTAGTTACTGAGCTATTTATTATTTGTTTATTGAGTGCCTCTATCTCAGTAGGCTCTAAGCAAATTATACAGCTAAAAGCATTTCTTGCTTATTTTAAATCTTGGTCTTATAAAAAGTATTAAGCTAAATTCTTGTATTTTGAAACTTAGTTTATTGTTTGTCCTAAGTGCTGGAACCATTTTGTTGAATATCTTGCATTTATAAGGTAGGAGCTTTTTCCCATTTAGCTCTGTGTACCTAAATTTATCCTTCAAAAAATAGGTTTGAAATTATTTTGTTTATAGAAATCATAGTGATTTTTCTTTATATTTTAAAATTTTATTTCAATTTTGTGATTAAGTAAATGTGGTGTTTTAGTCTTTAATTATTTGTAAATATTACTTGGTGCACACATTAAGAACCAATCATTTGTCTCCACTTAGACTAAACTTTGCTATTTTCTCCAAAGGGTACTGTGGAACACTGCGTAATAGGAGTAATAATCCTTTCTGAATTGACTCAGGAAATGAACCTGGTAAGCAAGCCTTTCCGTCTAACAGGAGCCTGAGTTTGTTTAAGTAATGCTGTTTCTTTTCTGCATTTATTTGTGGCAAAATAGACAGCCTTCTTTTTGTGGCATAAAACTCTGAATAATCAAGTTTTTTTGTGTCTGTCTGTTTTATTGATGGGGTAATTAAGTGGTGGAATATTTGCATTGTTATTGAAAATATCTGCAACAGTACAGAGTATTACAAAGAACAGAGAATTAGACATGGTTCTTGCTCCATGGGCACTTGGAGAATTGTCCTTTTACCTCATATACGCCAACCATAAGAAATATATGCAAAAGAGAAACAAACCTTTATTCACTTACAAATAAAATAGGTGGTTTGAGGAATTGGTTCTCAACAGTGGATATGCAGCAGTACTCATTAAAAAAACAGGACTTTTTTTGGCTGGGCGCGGTGGCTGATGCCTATAATCCCAGCACTTTGGGAGGCTGAGGCAGGTGGATCACCTGAGGTGAGGAGTTCGAGACCAGCCTGACCAACATGGAGAAACTCCATCTCTACTAAAAATACAAAAATTAGCCAGGCATGGTGATGTGCGCCTGTAATCTCAGCTACTGGGGAGGCTGAGACAGAATTGCTTGAACCCGGGAGGCGGAGGTTGCAGTGAGCTGAGATTGTGCCACTGCACTCCACCCTGGGTGACAGAGCAAGACTCAGTCTCAAACAACAACAGCAACAACAACAATGAACAATACAGGCCTTTTGGGTTGCAGGCAGAATGCAGAGGCCAGTGTGGCTCACAAGCGCCCCCAGCTGGCTGTGCACCAGCATAACCCAGTTGGTGGTCATATTGGTTGGCCAATGCGAAAACCAGATCAGCTGCTGCTTCTGGGACCTGGTGCTAAGGGAGCATGCTGCGGTCAGCCAGAAAGGAATTTATTATGAGGCAATAAGCAGCTTCTTTAGAAATGTGGATACCAGCCATCTTGATTGGCATGGAAGAAGGGATAGTGAGTGAAATTCTTCAGGGACCAGTGAGAGATGTATTTGATACCAAACAGCTCATCACTGATATTTCTGGCTCAGGAAATAATTGGGCTGTGGATCACAAAGTTTTTGGCAGTCTTTTTCAAGACCAGGTTTTAGAGAAACTCAGAAAGTTGGCAGAGCACTGTGATTGCTTGCAGTGTTTCTTTATAATACATTCTGTGGGAGGAGAATCAGGATCTGGACTTGGCACATTTCTTCCTCTTTTTTATTTTTTTAAATATTCCATTGCATTTGTGTGTATGTACAACCATATTTTCTTTATTATTGTACTTTAAGTTCTGGGATACATGTGCAGAATGTGCAGGTTTGTTGCATAGACATACATGTGCCACGGTGGTTTGCTGCACCCATCAACCAGCCATCTACATTAGTTATTTCTCCTAATGCTATCCTTCCCCTAGCCCCCTAACCCCCAGTAGGCCCCAGTGTGTGATGTTTCTCCCTCCCTGTGTCCATATGTTCTCATTGTTCAACTCTCACTTATGAGCGAGAACATGCGGTGTTTGGTTTTCTGTTCCTGTGTTAGTTTGCTGAGAATGATGGTTTCTAGCTTCATCCATGTTGCTGCAAAGGATATGAACTCATCCTTTTTTATGGCTGCATAGTATTCCATGGTGTATATGTGCCACATTTTCTTTATCCAGTCTATCATTGATGGACATTTGGGTTGGTTCCAAATCTTTGCTATTGTGAATAGTGCTATAATAAACATACATGTGCATGTGTCTTTATAGTAGAATGATTTATAATCCTTTGGGTGTATACCCAGTAATGAGATTACTGGGTCAAATGGTGTTTCTGGTTCTAGATCCTTGAGGAATCGCCACACTGTCTTCCACAATGGTTGAACTAATTTACACTCCCATCAACAGTGTAAAAGTGTTCCTATTTCTCTATATCCTCTCCATCATCTATTGTTTCATGACTTTTTAATGATCGCAAATCTAGCTGGCGTGAGATGATATCTTGCTTTATGAATCTGGGTGCTCCTGTATTGGGTGCATATATATTTAGGATAGTTAGCTCTTCTTGTTGCATTGATCCCTTTAACATTATGTAATGCCCTTCTTTGTCTCCTTTGATGGTATCTCATTGTAGTTTTGATTTGCATTTCTCTAATGACCGTTGATGAGCTTTTTGTCATATGGTTGTTGGCCACATAAATGTCTTCTTTTGAGAAATGTCTGTTCATATCCTTTACCCACTTTTTGATGTTTTTTTTTTGTTATTGTTGTAAATTTGTTTAAGTTCCTTGTAGATTCTGGATATTAGCCCTTTGTCAGATGGATAGATTGTAAACATTTTCTCCCATTCTGTAGGTTGCCTGTTCACTCTGATGATAGTGTCTTTTGCTGTGCAGAAGCGCTTTCGTTTAATTAGATCCCATTTGTCAATTTTGGGTTTTGTTGTCATTGCTTTTGGTGTTTTAGTCATGAAGTGTTTGCCCAGGCCTATGTCCTTAAGGGTATTGCCTAGGTTAGGGTTTTTATGGTATTAGGTCTTATGTTTAAGTCTTTAATCCATCTTGATTTAATTTTTGTGTAAGGTGTTAGGTAGGGGCCCACTTTCAGTTTTCTGTATATGGCTAGCCAGTTTTCCCAATACCATTTATTAAATAGGGAATCATTTCTTGTTTTTGTCAGGTTTGTCAAAAATCAGATGGTTGCAGATGTGGGGCATTATTTCTGAGGCCTCTGTTCTGTTCCATTAGTCTACATATCTGTTTTGGTACCAGTACCATGCTGTTTTGGTTGCTGTAGCCTTGTAGTATAGTTTGAAGTCAAGTAGCGTGATGCCTCTCCAGCTTTGTTCTTTTTGCTTAGGATTGTCTTGGCTATATGGGCTATTTTTTGGTTCCATATGAAATTTAAAATAGCTTTATCTAATTCTTTGGAAAAAATCAATGGTAGCTTGATGGGGATAGCATTGAATCTATAAATTACTTTGGGCAGTATGGCCATTTTCACAATATTGATTCTTCCTATCCATGAGCATGGACTGTTTTTGCATTTGTTTGTATCCTCACTTACTTGAGCAGTGGTTTGTAGTTCTCCTTGAAGAGGTCCTTCACATCTCTTGTAAGTTGGATTCTTAGGTATTTCATTCTCTTTGTATCAGTTGTGAATGGGAGTTCACTCATGATTTGGCTCTCTGTTATTGGTGTATGAAAGCGCTTGTGATTTTTGCACATTGATTTTGTATCCTGAGATTTTGCTGAAGTTGCTTATCAGCTTAAGGAGTTTTGGGGCTGAGACAATGGGGTTTTCTAAATATACAATCATGTCATCTACAGACAGACAATTTGACTTCCTATCTTCCTATTTGAATACCCTTTCTTTCTTTCTTTCTCTTACCTGATTGCCCTGGCCAGAACTTCCAATACTTCGTTGAATAGGAGTGGTGAGAGAGGGAATCCTTGTCTTGTGCCAGTTTTCAAAGGGAATGCTTCCAGCTTTTACCCATTCTGTATGATATTGGCTATGGGTCTGTCATAAATAGCTCTTATTATTTTGAGATATGTTCCATCAATACCTAGTATATTGAGAGTGTTTAGCATGAAGTGTTGTTGAATTTTATTGAAGGCCTTTTCTGCCTCTATTGAGAAAATCACGTGGTTTTTGTCATTGGTTCTGTTTATGTGATGGATTATGTTTATTGATTTGCGTATGTTGAACCAGCTTTGCATCCCAGAGATGAAGCCGACTTGATTGTGGTAGATAAGCTCTTTGATGTGCTGCTGAATTTGGCTTGCCAGTATTTTATTGAGGATTTTTGAGTTGATGTTCATCAGGTTTAGTGGCCTGAAATTTTCTTTTTTTGTTGTGTCTCTGCCAGGATTTGGTATCAGGATGATGCTGGCCTCATAAAATGAATTAGGGAGGAGTCCTTCTTTTTCTATCGATTGAAATAGTTTCAGAAGGAATGGTACCAGCTCCTCTTTGTAACTCTGGTAGAATTAGGTTGTGAATTTGTCTGGTCCCAGGCTTTTTTTGGTTGGTAAGCTATTAATTATTGCCTCAATTTCAGAGCCTGTTATTGGTCTATTCAGGGATTCAACTTTTTCCTGATTTAGCCTTGGGAAGTCTATGTGTCCAGGAATTTATCCATTTCTTCTAGATTTTCTAGTTTATTTGCGTAGAGGTGTTTATAGTATTCTCTGATGGTAGTTTGTGTTTCTGTGGGATCAGTGGTGATCTCCCCTTTATCGTTTTTTATTGTGTCTGATTTTTCTCTCTCTCTTTTTTTTATTTTTTGTTAGTCTGACTAGTGGTCTATCTATTCTGTTAATCTTTTCAAAGAACCAGCTCCTGAATTCATTGATTTTTTGAAGGGTTTTTTGTGTCTCTGTCTCCTTCAGTTCTGCTCTGATCTTAGTTATTTCTTGTCTTCTGCTAGCTTTTGAATTTTTTTGCTCCAGCTTTTCTACATCTTTTAATTGTGATGTTAGGGTGTTGATTTGATGTCTTTCCAGCTTTCTGGTTGTGGGCATTTAGTGCTATAAATCTCCTTCTAAACACTGCTTTAGCTGTGTCCCAGAGATTCTGATACATTGTGTCTTTGTTCTCGTTGGATTTAAATAACTTATTTATTTCTGCCTTAGTTTTGTTATTTACCCCAGTAGTCATTCAGGAGCAAGTTGTTCAGTTTCCATGTAGTTGTGCAGTTTTGAGTGAGTTTCTTAATCCTGAGTTTTAATTTGATTACACTGTGGTCTGAGAGACTAGACTGTTATGATTTTGGTTCTTTGCATTTGCCGAGGATTGCTTTACTTCCAATTGTGTGGTCAATTTTAGAATAAGTACGATGTGGCAGTGAGAAGAATGTATATTCTGTTGATTTGAGGTGCAGAGTTCTGTAGATGTCTATTGGGTCCACTTGGTCCAGAGCTGAGTTCAAGTCCTGAATATCCTTGTTAATTTTCTTTCTTGTTGCTCTCTCTAATATTGACAGTGGGGTGTTGAAGTCTCCCATTATTATTGTATGGGAGTCTAAGTCTCTTTGTAAGTCTCTAAGGACTTGCTTTATGAATCTGGGTGCTCCTGTATTGGATGCATATATATTTAGGATAGTTAACTCTTCTTTTTGCGTTGATCCCTTTAACATTATATAATGCCTTTGTCTCCTTTGATCTTTGTTGGTTTAAATTCTGTTTTATCGGAGACTAGGATTGCAACCCCTGCTTTTTTTTGCTTTCCATTTGCTTTGTTAATCTTCCTCCATCCCTTTATTTTGAGCCTATGTGTGTAGGCTACATGTAAAGGCGCATGAGATGGGTCTCCTGAATACAGTGTACTGATGGGTCTTGACTCTTTCCAGTTTATCAGTCTGTGTCTTTTAATTGGGGCATTTAGCCCATTTACATTTAAGGTTAGTATTGTTGTATGTGAGTTTGATCCTGTCATTATGAGTCTAGCTGGTTATTTTGCCTGTTAGTTGATGCAGTTTCTTCATAGTGTTGATGGTCTTTACAATTTGGTATGTTTTTGCAGTGGCTGGTACCAGTTTTTCCCTTCCATATTTAGTGCTTCCTTCAGGAGCTCTGTTAAGGCAGGCCTGGTGGTGACAAAACTCTGTAAAGGATTTTATTTCTCCTTTGCTTATGAAGCTTAGTTTGGGTGGATATGAAATTCTGGGTTGAAAATTCTTTTCTTTAAGAATGTTGAATATTGGCCTCCACTCTCTTCTGGCTTGTAGGGTTTCTGCCAAGAGATCTGCTGTTAGTCTGATGGGCTTCCCTTTGTGGGTAACCCAACCTTTCTCTCTGTCTGCCCTTAACATTTTTTCCTTCATTTCAACCTTGGTGAATCTGACGATTATGTGTTGGGGTTGCGCTTCCCTAGGAGAGTCTTTGTGGTGTTCTCTGTATTTCCTCAATTTGAACGTTGGCCTGTCTTGCTAGTTTGGGGAAGTTCTCCTGAATAATATCCTGAAGAGTGTTTTCCAACTTGGTTACATTCTCCCTGTCACTTTCAGGTACACCAAACAAACGTAGGTTTGGTCTTTTCACATAGTCCCATATTTCTTGGAGAATTTGTTGATTCCTTTTCATTTCTTTTTCTCTAATCTTGTCTTCACACTTTATTTCATTAAGTTGTTCTTCAATCTCTGATCTCCTTTTTTCAGCTTGATCAATTCGGCTATTGATACTTGTGTATGCTTCACAAAATTCTTGTGCTGTGTTTTTCAGCTCCATCAGGTCATTTATGTTCTTCTCTAAACTGGTTATTCCAGTTAGCAATTCCTCTAACCTTATTTCAAGGTTCTTAGCTTCCTTGCATTGGGTTAGAACATGCTCCTTTAGCTCAGAGGAGTTTGTTATTACCCATCTTCTGAAGCCTCCTTCTGTCAATTCGTCGAACTCATTCTCCATCCTGTTTTGTTCCCTTGCTGGCGAGGAGTTGTGATCCTTTGGAGGAGAACAGATGTTCCAGTTTTTGGAATTTTCAGCCTTTTTGCACTGGTTTTTCCTCATCTTCGTGGATTAATTTACTTTTGGTCTTTGATGTTGGTGGCCTTCGGATGGGGTTTTTGTGTGGACATCCTTTTCGTTGATGCTGATGCTATTGCTTTCTGTTTGTTAGTTTTCCATCTAACAGTCAGGCCCCTCTGCTGCAGGTCTACTGGAGTTTGCTGGAGGTCCACTCCAGACACTTTGCCTGGGTATCACCAATGGAGGCTGCAGAACAGCAAAGATTATTGTCTGTTTCTTCCTTTGGAAGCTTTGTTCCAGAGGGGCACCCGCCAGATGCCAGCCGGTGCTCTCCTGTGTGAGGTGTCTGTTGACCCCTGCTGGGAGATGTCTCCCAGTCAGGAGGCATGGGGGTCTGTCCCTTAGCAGAGCTTGGGAGAGCCCCTGCTCTCTTCAGAGCTGGCAAGAAGGAACATTTACCTCTGCTGAAGCTGTGCCCACAGCTGCCCCTTCCCCCAGGTGCTCTGTTCCAGGGAGATGGGAGTTTTATCTATAAGCCCCTGACTGGGGCTGCTGCCTTTCTTTCAGAAATGCCCTGCCCAGAGAGGAGGAATCTGCAGAAGCAGTCTGGGTACTGCGGTGGGCTCTGCCCATTTTGAACTTCCTAGTGACTTTGTTTATACTGTGAGGGCAAAACCGCCTACTCAAGCCTCAGTAATAGTGGATGCCCCTCACCCCCACCAAACTGGAGCATCCCAGGTTGACTTCAGACTGCTGTGCTGGCAGCAAGAATTTCAAGCCAGTTAATCTTAGCTTGCTGAGCTCCGTGGAGGTGGAATCCTCTGCTCTAGACCACTTTTCTCCCTGGCTTCAGCCCCTTTTCCAGGGGAGTGAACGCTTCTGTTTTGCTACTGTTCCAGGTGCCACTTGGCACATTTCTTTTAAAGATGCTTGAAGATGAATTCCTAGAAGTTTGTAGATTTATGACCTCCATTTATCCTTCCGGTGATGAGGATGTCATAACTTTACCTCATAGGGGCATCTTGGCGATGAAGGAACTTAATGAGCGTGCAGACTGTGTGTTGCTCATTGACAGTCTTTATTTGACATCATTAGCAAAATTGACCTCGTAGTGAAATCTGGAAAGTTGGGTACAACTGTAGATGCACTTAAAGTGCTGTGGCTTTAAAAAGCGGCATAATAAGCCCTTTGTTGCAGTCAACAACATTGTGACAAATTTGCTCAACCTAACAAGCTCTGCAAGATTTGAAGGGTCCCTTAATAAGGACTGTAATGAAATCAGCATGAATTTGGTTCCTTTTCCTTAGCTTCATTATCTTGTATCAAGCCTAACACCTCTATGTACGCTGGCGGATGTTAGCATTCCTACTAAAAGATTGGATCAGATGTTTTCAGATGCCTTTAGTTTAAAGATCACCAGCTGCTTCAGGCAGACCCCAAACATAGTCTTTACCTCACCTGCGTGCACATGGTTAGAGGAAATGTACAGATTTTACATCTTCGCAGAAATTTTGAAAGATTAAAATCATATCTACAATTTGTCTTCTGGAATCAAGAAGGCTAGAAGACCAACCTGTCACTCCTATGGGCCATTTTTATTCATTATTAGCTTTAGCAAATAACACACGTGTGAAGCCGACTTTCATGGAACTGAAAGAGAGATTCATGAGGCTCTGCAAGAAAAAAGCTCACCTTCATCACTGTCTACAAGTTGAAAGGATGGAAGAAAGCTATTTCACAGAAGCTGTGTTATTTTTATCAGCACTCATATGGGAATGGCCACAACTGTATGAGTGGACGCCACAAAAAACATAACCTGTACAAGATTTACCGAGCCTAAGCATAGCCGTGTAAAAAAGAAACCCTCCAAAGTGCTTTCTTAATTTCACATTGTTTTTTCTCACCTTTCTGTTTCAGCATTTCTTTGAGATTCAGAAAGTCCAGTTTGTTTTTTTTGTTTTTTTGTTTTTTTTGTTTTTTTTTTGAGACGGAGTCTTGCTCTGTAACCCGGGCTGGAGTGCGGTGGCCGGATCTCAGCTCACTGCAAGCTCCGCCTCCCGGGTTTACGCCATTCTCCTGCCTCAGCCTCCGGAGTAGCTGGGACTACAGGCGCCCGCCACCTCGCCCGGCTAGTTTTTTGTATTTTTAGTAGAGACGGGGTTTCACCGTGTTAGCCAGGATGGTCTCGATCTCCTGACCTCGTGATCCGCCCGTCTCGGCCTCCCAAAGTGCTGGGATTACAGGCTTGAGCCACCGCGCCCGGCCCCAGTTTGTTTTTAATGTTAGGAAATATTTTTGTCTAAAAGAGTGATTTCTGTTTAATCACAATTTGTTGATAATACCAATGTGTGAAATTAGTGAAATCGTAGTAGCTGAACTTCAGACATTTGTCTTCAGAAAAGTCCCCCTTTCTAAAATTGAGAGAATGGAGTTCTTCCGTATTATGTCATATTTGTAACCTCTTATTTAGGCATTTGTGCACTGATAAGACGTGTCTTCGATAAAAATATTGTACAGATATTTATTTGTCATTTATATTTTGATATTCTATTTAAATTCTCCTGATTCTGTAAAAATAGGTACTGGGAATAGAGGAACATAATATAAATATTTCTGTGTAATATCCACTAACTATTCAGGGATAGATTTTATTCCAACTATTAAGGAAGTTTTGTTTCTTCTTTAGATAAGAACTTGTTTGTTCAAAAGAATTCTAATTTGTACACTTAACATGTATTGGTATTAACATTTTTAAAATAATTACTTATCAAACCAGTTGATTTTATAATAATAAATGTTTATATTAAAAAACAAAACAGGCCTTTTTTCACTTTATGGCTCCTAGCTTGGATTTTTACCCTGTACCAGGAGAGTTTTCAGAAGCTGTACTTCTCCCCAACAGTGCTTTTATGATCTGAACATGTTTGTTTGCACATAACATGGTTCTAAACAGAATGAAAGCAGAAGTTGCTTTCTATGTGGAATAATTTTATAATAAAGAGGAATGTAGTGTTTAAAAACTGTCATCTTCAGTGGTACGTGTTTGCGTGTGTGCATGCATGTCCATGCACACATATAGATGTATGTATGTAGAAGAGCTTGCATACCCAGGATCACTTGCCAGCTCCCTTTGGAGTAACAATATAGCCATGTGCATAAAAAAATACAAAAGAACCATTTTCTACTTGTGTTCAATAAGAAATTAGAAAATATTTTTAGATTTATAGGATGGATTTCTAAAATTTAAAGTGATCTCTTAACTTATCACGGCTGTCACCTTCCTGCCTCCTCCGCCCCAGAGTATGTGCTATGTGTTTGTGTGTACATAGGTATCTATTAATAATACTGTGTCGGCAGGGATGTTATGACAGGGATAATCTTATTGAACTCTAAATATGTCTGAAGAACTGTAGCTTCCTTCCAAAAAAACTACATTTAAATATTTTCATAAAAGTGAAGAGAATAGTATGATAATCTCATGTACTTGTCATCTTCATTTTACAACTTTTTTGCTAATTTTGAAACTAGCAGTTTGATTCGTTTCCTGCTTCTCAGCATAATAGGAAAATAGTCTGCTCTGGAAATGAGAGTTTGCTGTGTTTAGAGTATCACTGAAATAAGAATAGTTAATGTGAAGTTCTGGTAAATGTGTAGTTTAGAGAGCAATAGGTTAGCTTCTTTTTTTAAACTAGCAAACTTGCAGAAAAGTTGTAAGTATAGTCCAGAGAAGTTTTTTCTCAACTATTTAACACTAAGTTGCTGACATGGTTCTCCACCACCAGGGAATTTAGTGTATTTCCTACACACAAAGACGTTCTTTTACATAACCACAATACAATGTTAAAATCAGAAAATGAACACTGGAATTATTCCCACTATCTAATCCTCATACCCCATTCAAGTTTCACCGGTTATCCTCAAAACACTCTTTCTAGCAAAAGAACCAGTTTAGGATTGTGTATCACATTTAGTTCTTCTGTTTTATTAGTCTCCTTCAAACTGGAGAAGAATTTCTCAATCTTTTTCACTTTCATGGCCTTGACATTTATGAAGATTATAGGCCAGTTGTTTTGTAAAACGTCCCTCAATTTGGGATTGTCTATTTCCTCATTATTAGATTCGGCTTATGTGAATTTGTCAGGAATGTCACAGAAATGATACTGTGGCCATCTCATTGCCTCCTATCAGGAAGCACGTGATGATTTGTCACATTACTGATGATGTTCACTTTGATCTCTTAATTAAGATGAACTCCTCCAGGCTCCCCCATTGTAGACTTATTTTTTCCCTGTTGTAATTAATACATATTTTGTGAAAAGGTACTGAAGTCTCTGAAAATATTTTGTTCCTTATCAGACTTTCAACTTACTGATTTGTTAATTTGTATTACTATGGATTTCTTGTTTCATTTTCTTTAATAGGTTATAATTCATTGCTAACATTATTTGTTTTGTTGCCCAGATTTTCCAAGATTTGACCAATAGGACCTTTTTCAAGCTGATCTTTGTGTCCATTGACATTTCCTCACCATTCTTTGGGTTCTTTCTTACCTTCTGGCACAAGATAGTCCAAGCTTTTCTTGCGTTGAACCAGGCACCTTTTAAGAAAAGCTTTAAGGTCTGAAGTGTGATTTTGGCTTTATATGGTGAAAAATATATATGGCTTCTGTGGAGACATTTCATTCAGCCTAATTTTATGACATTTACAATTTCAGCTAGCATTTGTTAAGCATTTCTGAACCAGGAAGTAGAGAGATCTATAATGCATGAGGATAATTAAATATTCTGGTTATCAGATATGAGCCAGATAAATTCATGTAGTATCCATAACAGGATGTGTCTTTTAAGAATAGGATCTATGCTTGAGTTTTCCTAAAAGTTAGGAGGATTATATAAGATATCCTGCTGTTCTAGAAGCTAGAGTTTCTGTTCCTGGAGTATATTCGCTATCTAGTCATTAAGAAGTAAAACATCCCGTGCCTCCGAGGTAGAGGTATATATATGCAATAGAAAATGGATGTGCAATCCTTCTTCTTAAAAGATTGGATATCTGAATGAGTAACCCAAGTGAAACAAGCATGCAGTCCTTTAATATAACTCTGGGATAAGACGTGGAGTGGTATTTTTGCTCTATTTTTACCTTTTACAAACTTCTTAGCTTCTTTAAAACTTATATTGTTACCTGTAAAGTGAGAATGACAACTACTTACATGGATCTTACTAAGATTATATTAACTTGCACAGGACTTAGTGTGTAGAAAGTGCTCAGTACACCTAAGTTTCTTTCCATATTATGGATATGATAGGAGTGAGAAGTTAGTCTAAGATAGTGTGCCTGTAAACTTGAATTTCTCATCTTTTAAAGTTGTCCTTTATTTCAAAACTCGTGTTTTAAAAAGATAAAGTGTGTCTCACAGATTAGTTTGAAAGAATAAGCGAAATAATATGTGAAGAATACTTTATAAATTGCAATTATAATGCTCTTTGCTTTTAATTTGTATTAAGGAAAAATATTTTTATATATTGGGGAAAGTGTAGGAGAGACAGACTTTGAGACTTGATTTAAATTAATCAAGAGAGGCATTAAAAATAGGCAGAAAACGTGAACAGACACTTCTCAAAAGAAGGCAAGTGGCCAAAAAACATGAAGAAATGTTCCACGTTACTAATCATCATAGAAATGCAAGTCAAAACCACAATGAAATACCATCTCACACCAGTCAGAATGGCCATTATTAAATAGTCAAAAAGCCAAGATGCTAGCAAGGCTGTGGAGAAAAGGAAACTCTTATGTTGGTGGGAATGTAAATTAGTTCAGCCACTGTGGAAAGTAGTTTGGAGATTTCTCAAAGAACTTAAAATAGAAGTACTATTCAACCCAGCAATCCTATTACTGAGTATATATCCCCCAAAACCCAAATCTGTCAAAAAGAAACATGCACTTACATGTTCATTGCAGTACTATCCAGAACAGCAAAGACATGGAATCAACCTTAGTACCCACTGATGGTGGATTGGATAAAGAAAATACGCGTATACCATAGAATGTTATGCAGCCATAACAAATAATGAAATCATGTCCTTTGCGGCAACATGGATGCAGCTGGAGGCCCTTATCCTAAGCAAATTAATGCAGCAGCAGAAAACCAAATACCACATGTTCTCACTTACCAGTGGGAGCTAAACACTAGATACTCGTGGACATAAAGATGGCAACGATAGAAACTGGGGACTACTAGACAGGGGAGAGATAGAAAGGAGTAAAGGTTGAAAAACTAACTTTTGGGTGACAGGATCATTCATACCCCAAACCTCAGCAACATGCAGTGTACCCAGGCAGCAAACCTACACATGTACCCCCACAAGCTAACATGAAAGTTGAAAAAAAAAAATTAGGAACACTGAAAATGCTAATTTAAATCTTACACATTGGGTATAGGTTCCATAACTACTTTGTGTAATCATTTGGCCTTCTGTTATGTTTCATGTTTTATAAGGAAATATGGCAATTGAGTATAATCTAAATTATATGTTGGAGCTTAGGAGGTATCACATAATCAGTTTTGAGCCCATTGCTTCTTTCCAATCTATAAACACTAGCAAGGAAAATGGTTTGTTTTCTTCTTCCACATAGCAATAAAAATAAATAGTAATGCTATAGCAACTGTAGACCATAGTGTTAATGTTAGCATGAGTGTCAGGCTTCAGCTTTGCCTGTTTCCTATTGATAAATGGGAATATTAATGGTATTAATAGTATAATTTTGAATATACTACATTTTAGGTTAGAGGCCTAATAGCTAGTCTTAGTTTATTCTTAAAAATTATTTGTCATTAGCTAATAAAGTATTCAGAGGGAATATACTATTCCTTATATAATAAATCAGATTTCTGATTATTTATAATTTCTGCCTTGTTTTCATAGTATCAAAAGATATATGAACCAATGACATATATGGTATATATAGGAATATCACTTTCAACTAGGAGAATTTTTCTGTGGCTAATTCAGTTTGCTTATTCATAGACAAAGTTAGAATTTGGAGATTGTCTTGGAGATTTCTCATTTTACAGGTGGAATGTGAGGAACAGGGAAGTTGTTACTGCATGGTGTAAAATATGGTACGTGGTTCAGGAGTTAATAGTCTTAATATCTATTTTTATTTTGTAATCTGTATTTATACTGCCTCTGAAAGTGTGATTCACTTGGGTTTTTAGAATTGGGTTGTAGGAAGAACATTAAATTAAAACAGTCTAGAAACTTGGGTTCTACTCAAGTTTATTTCCTTTTTTTTTTTTTTAAAATAAATTTTGCTTTGCTTTTTCATAGGTCTGGTTAAACTAATTTCATCTTTATCTTTTTAGGTTGATTATTCTAGACCTTCAGCAAAACACAGGAAAATAGCTACCTCATTTCGTGATACTTCTCTCAAAGACATTTTAGTGCTAGCATGCTCTCTTTTAAAAGAGGTAAGTTATTTAATAATTCAAATTCAACTTCCTAGTTAGAATATTTGGGAAATTTTAAGAGTTTCAAAATAATTTCAGTTGGATTTTCCCCCCAGTTCTGCCTTCTAAAGAATTATTGTGGACAGACTTAAGTATAGTAAATTTGCATAAATCTGTAAGCAGTTCCAAAAAATTCACTTTTACTCACTGGGCATATGAGAAGGTGAAACCTAAAGGGAATCTAATAACTTATCTTTAGGTAGCAGTTTCATTGCCTTCACAGTGTAGATTCTTTAATTACGGAAGCGAATTGAGTATTAGTTTCTTTATCTGCTTGCTTATATTTTGATAGGATACAGATGAAAAATGAAATGACAATATTTTCCTGATTCATCAACTATCAAAATTTATTCATAGTTTAGCCAAGATCATTGACTTTAACAACGTCTTTGGGAAATAGTATTTCCCCATTTGCTACTTAGTGCCCTATTGAATATTAGTGATAGCATGATTCATAATGATTCTGTCTTCTCTTGTGTGATATAGAGACTCCATCATGCTGTTCAAACCTGATAATTGGTATAATACAGCATTTCTGCAAGTATGCTCCAATAAGCACTAGTTTCCAATTATTTCAATTCTTTGGTATAGTAACATGACAACTGCCACACTATGTCAGACCCAAAGACCTTCTATTATCTTAAAATTTTCCTTTTAGCATAGAAAATTTTAACATACACAAAAGTAGATAGAATAACCAGTTAAGCTATCAGCCAGTTAAACAGTAGCAACTCATGGCCAATCTTGTTTTCCCTCTATTCCTACCTACCCACTTCTTTATTTATCAAGCAGAATCCCAAATTTCATATAATTTCCTCTATAAATATTTCACAATATATCTCTAAAAGGTATAATTGTTTTCGGTTTGTATGAGAATGGGCATTATTTTGGAAATAGGATTGTTCTCCAGAAGCTTTGTGAGTTTCCTCCAACATTCAGAGTTCTGATTGCCTTTATTAGCTGAATGTGATTGTTTTATGCATGAAGTTAACCCAGTTTTTCTTGAAGAAAGTAACATTACTTCCTCATATATGGAACAGTATAACTTTGTAAACTCTTTTACTAGTTTTCATTTGACATTGAAAAATTATTTTAATTCATGAAGTGTAAATTTATTGATGTATTTCACAGTGTTTTGATTTTATACTTTTTTCAGGTGTTGGCCAAACCTTTAAATCTTCAGGATCAATGTCAGCAAAATCTGGTAATGCAGGTCTTGAAACTGGTCCTTAACTGCCTTAACTTTGACTTCATTGGCAGTTCAGCAGATGAATCTGCAGATGATCTTTGCACAGTGCAGATTCCAACAACTTGGAGAACAAGTAAGAAAAAAGTTTGGTGTGAAGGGTCATCAACATAAAGGCACAGTATTAAGCAATATAGTTTCCCTGTGTATGGTTATCTTTTTGCTAGGAATTAAAAAAAGAGCTCAAATGAATTTGTAACCTGAAGTAGCTGCTGATGGCTAATATTTAAATGTTTTCTCTAATTTGTATTATAGTAACCTCCATATTTTGATTTTGGAAAAAAGAAAAACAAGGACTGCGCTAGAGCTAAATGGACAGGATTCCACTCTGTTTATGATCATTTTCAGGTGTCGGCTGCCAAACCTTTAAACCTTCAGGATCAATGTTAGCAAAATCTGGTAATGAAGGTCTTGAAACTGGTCCTTAACTGCCTTTACTTTGACTTCATTGGCAGTTCAATAGATGATTCTGCAAATGATCTTTGCACAGTGCAGATTTCAACAACTTGGAGATCAAGTAAGAAAAAAGTTTAATATGAAGAGTCGTCATGAGAAAGAAAAAAGTTTAGTATGAAGAGTTGTCAAGAGATGTCAACATTTTTTTCAGTGTTATAAAGAGAATGAATTAGATTAAGTGACCTAGAAGAGCAGAGTTACAACTTGCTTATAGAAAGGGATACCAAGAAAAAGGAAGCTAATTTGTTCTCCCATGTTCCAGAAAAATGGTGGCACCTAAGGTACCTCTGAACTCAGAATTGGGAAACGGGGCTGACGGGGTTTGATAAAAAGTCTATACTCAGAACAGTTAAATTCTCCAGGATCTTCTCTACCACCTGTGCAGCTAGGTGACTGCCTTTTCCTCCCTTTTCTCTACCTGTTCTACTTTACTTTCCAAGACCAGAGTTTTTTTTTTCTCAAGAAATAAAATTGGAGAGGCCTCATAATCATGGATATCAGATATAATAGAGGAACAGTATTAATTTTGTGAAAAACTTCTAATATGGAGATCAGAAACTACAACAACAAAAGGGGACTTTGTGTTCTGTATCTTGACTATGATGATGGAAACATGAACCAATACATGTAAAAAAAAATTTCACCGACTAAACACACAGATCTATACACACACAAGTAGATGTAAAACTGGGAAATCTGAATAAGATTGTGGATTGTATCAATGTGAGTTTCCTGGTTGAGATATTATACTGTAGCTTTGCAAGAAATTACCATTGTAGGAAAATGGGTAGGAGTTCACGGTGTCTTTCTGTATTATTTTTTGCAACTGCATATGAATCTACAGTTATCTCAAAAAGTTTAATTTTAAAATGGAGGGTAGTTAGTAGCAACAGAGACAAGGTGAAAAGTAGAAATAAACTTCAGAAAGATATGATGAATATGCCCAGAGAGATGATAAGATAATGCATCCCTGAAACAAGGACAGGATATTGTTTAGAGAATGTTCCAAATTTACAGGACAGTTGCCAAAATAAAACATCCAGTAGAAAAGTTGTAAGACAAAGTTAACACAATATAGAATGTAGAACAAAAAAGCAAGGAGATGTTTGATAGGAAAAACATAAGAAAACTAGAAGATGAAGTTAAGGAGGTGTGGTGGTTAGGAGTTCTAGAAAGAGAGGATGGAGAAAGAAGGAAATTTGCCAACAGACAGTAACCCAAAATGTTCTCAGCGCTGAAGCGTGTGCATTTTTTGAACGGAAAGATCCCACCAAGTTCCCAGCATAATGAATGAAAAAAGATATTCACTAAGTTTTATAATCATGACATTTTAGAATAGTAAGGATAAAGAAAAAATTCTAAAACTTACCAGAAAGAAAAGAGTAAGTCTAAGTCTCCTCCTACAAAGGATTGGGGTCAAGAAGGTATTAGACTTCTCAACAGCAGCACTGAAAGCTAGAAGACAACAGAGTAGTATCTTCAGGCTCCTGAGGGAAAATTGTTTCCAAACTAGACCAAACTTATCAAATCTAAGATAGAATAAAGACATTTTCAGCTATGCAAGTCCTTCCAAAATTTGTCCCTTATGTACTTGCTCTCAGGAAGCTACTTGATGTACAAACAAAGAAAGTGGAAGATAATGGAATTTGGGAAATGGGCACTTGAACACAAGATGACAGTGAAAGACATAAAAAGCCTACAGTTGTACAATAAAGTTAAGGAGCAACCAGTTCACGTTGAAGGCTCTGGGAAGTAGGGGTGGGTGAATGCAAATGATGGGTTATTTGATGCTATTGATGTTGTGGAACATGTCATGAAGAACATTGTGCCAATCCGTCAGAGCATTTGGAGAGAATTAGTGACACATACACAACTAAGCACAGAAAAGATGCTATGATTAAGTCCAGTGAGTATTAGAAATGTGATGTAATTACAGCTCAGCCGTTAATATTATGTACATAGTCATAATACATGTAAACACATGGAATTGATTTAATCACAAATTGTGATGATAGTGGATGGGTTTTTGAGAGGATTGATTGTGGAGAGAGTGGTAGAGATGTGGCATTAGTGATTAGACAGCTAAAGCGTTACAGTTGATGTCTAAAGTAAAACAATCAAATGAAGAAATGTCTAAAGTAAAACAATCAAATGAAGAAATAATATAGGCTATTATGAATGTAACTATAGCAAAAGAGTTGAAAAGCAGTTGGAATGGAACAGGGTACAGTTTTTTTTTATTATAAGCTTTTTAGTACTGTTTACTTTTTGATACTGTTTGAATTCTCAATGTTTATATTACTTTATTACAAATGAAAATAGAAGATTTTTCCAGTTCAAGTTGTAGTGCTACATAGAAATGAGGAAGAGCCTCACTAGTTAATTTCTCTCTGTATTATTTCAGCTTTCAAAGGAAAATAGCTAGGAATTAAAAATAGGCCTAACTGGAAGGAATGGCCACATGCAGAGGGCTTGGATTTCTCAGTTTGTGTGATATTGTCTTACTTTGTTAAGGTCTCTGAATTGAAAGTAAAGGTGTTAGAAAATATTTTTTTTCCCCAGTTTTCCTGGAACCAGAAACACTGGATCTTTTCTTCAATTTGTATCATTCACTTCCACCACTACTGTCTCAGTTAGTAAGTAAAAGTCATTCATTACTTCATTAAAAATACCTGTGATTTTTATCTAATTTAAATAAGGAGTGGTATATATTTACTTCAAAAATTCTGTCTATATATTCAATTGAATTTACATTTCACAATAAGTTCTTATATTTTCTGGGATGTATACTGCTTAAACTATTTGTCAGATTTTTGTTGTGTCAACATTACATAAATTTATTTCATGGGTGAGCCTAGAACCAGTAACTGTTAATTTAGCTCTTGCCCAGAGCCAGGACAACCTCCCAATCTCTAAATATATATTTTTTTCCTACTCAGTTCCCATAGGGCCTAAGTCCAGCAGCTGACCACCACACAAGAACTTTCCCTTCTACTACTCTTTAACTCTTCCTCAACCTTGCCTGGTCCATGTCTTAGGTTTGACAGAAGGCTACCCCCTTCAGATCTCTGAATAAGAAAGGAAGGGAATCTACTCACTTGAATTGTGTGCATCAAGCCAGTTATTTATTTGTTTTTTGAATCAGTGTAAATTCTGTTGCATGCTTAAAAAGTTCTTGATACTCCATAGTTACATAGAACTTTGAGACTCTGAGCTCCATCTTTGCGGAGCCTAAAGCAAATATGTCAAGGTTATTAAAAAATTGTAAGTTAAGTTTAATGTTTAAACTTGCAGAAGTAAAGCTGGGGAGTTCTTATATTGCCATTTTCTGAAAAAACATATTCCAGATTTAAAGTATATATCAGCAATATTTATGTTTAGGTATCTTGTTGCCTAAAAGGGAGGAAAGCATTCACAGAAATGTCCTTTAAAAAAAAAAAACATGTCTTCTCTTGAATCTGGAGTTTAAGGTAGTGCTTTTTAAACTGGGTTTCTTAGGGTACCTCATGTTTCCAGTTGGGGCCACAGCCTTCTGTCTTTCAGTCACAACAGTCTTGCTTTTAGTTGTTTAAAAATCATGGTTTCATGTAATTACGTTTTGGGATAAAACAAAAAAGGTACCAGTGCTTAAAAAATAAAGTAGAAAACAGCTGCTTTGAGAGATAGTAACGAACATTTACTGGACATGTCCTATTTATTGTGTGATACTTATCTCACTTAATCCTCAAAGTGGCCCTGAAAGATAAATAATAAAATCCCCACTATGTAGACCCAGAAAAACAGAAAACAGACCCAGATTGACTTAAGTGACTTCCCCCAGGGCAACAAAGAAGATACTGGCATTGAGATTCAAACACAGGTCTTTTTTGCCCCCAAGCCCCAGGTGTTTTTAATACACCAGTGGTTCCCGTGCTTGTACTTCTGAGTTTTCTAAGGAGTTTTTTGTTTTTGTTTTTAATTTGGGTTTTAGGTTCTAACGGTAGGGGCTGTGGCAAACTGGAGCACATCTAAAAACGGCATCATTTGATTTTTGTCTCTTTTCTTACCATAAAGTACCTACCTTTTCCAGCACCATTTTCAGACTGTTTTTTAAGATGCTAATGGATGGTGTAAAATATTCCTTGACCAACTAAATTTGGAATATGCTGGATTAAATTACAGGTTCCCCCACCCCCTCCCACTGGATACCACAGTACATAATGTGCACTGTTTTCCAAACATGCCTGTACCACAAAACCATGTTTTGTTTTTGGTAGAAAACCTGATTCATTAGAAAATGGAACTGGGCATCATAAGCAATTGAGAGCCTATTAAATGTATAGCATGTCCAGGCCTTGAACTGGCAGATTTTGTTAATGAAAGAACGTTGGAGGGAAATACATACAAATAGGAATTTTAATGATGGGGTAGAAGGATTGTGGGTGGTGGAAGTGGTTGATGATATTTAGCTTTTATTATTTTTATGTTCTATAATGCTTTTTATATTGCATTATAATGTATTATATTCTATAATGCATTAAGATTAAATTCATTTTAAATGTAAAGACTAGTATTCCTTACATGTGGCCACAGTTACTTTGAAAATTGAAATGAAATTTTTTTGGTATTTTTTAGGCACTTTCATGTTTAGTTCAGTTTGCTTCGACGAGAAGGTCCTTATTTAACAGTCCTGAACGTGCCAAGTACCTTGGTAATTTAATTAAGGGAGTAAAAAGGATACTTGAAAACCCTCAGGTATTTATGAAGTAATTTAATACTTAGCATATACAGATACAGTTTTTCAGCTAAAGGCACATAATAAACTCATCATGAATTTATTATGATTCTGGAAGAAAATATTTAGTATCATATTTATCTTCCTTAGAGCTCTTTTCTTTTTTTTTGAGATGAAGTCTTGCTCTGTTGCCCAGGCTGGAATGCAATGGCACGATCTTGGCCCACTACAACCTCTGCCTCCTGGATTCGAGCGATTCTCCTGCCTCAGCCTCTTGAGTAGCTGGGATTACAGGCATGCACCACCACCCCTGCTAATTGTTGTATTGTTATTAGAGATGGAGTTTCAACATGTTGGCCAGGCTGGTCTTGAACTCCTGACCTCTAGTGATCCACCTGCCTTGGCCTCCCATGGTGCTGGGATTACAGGCATGAGCCACCATGCTCAGCTCTTAGATCTCATTTGTAGTAGAGATGGGTAGTTTTTAAAAATGATTGTTTCCATGGCTGACTTCCGTGTTTCTCCTATTTTTTTCTTTTAGGCAAAGATGACTAGAGATTATGTATCTTACAATGCTTCTGTCTTTTACTATTCTATTACATTTCTTTGTTTGCACTTCTTAAACTACTGAAGTGATTAATTCAGTACGTCCACCTTCTGAACTAGAAGACATAATATAAATGTGAATGTTAATATGGGAGCAAGTGGCCTTAAATTATGAAATAATGTTTTCTTGCCCTCTTGTGGACAAGTAAGAGTTTGTAGATTTTATAATCTTTTCTGCATTAACTTTAGAGCTTCATTGCCAATATTCATTTCAGAGAATTGCAAAGCTGCTATTGAATGATTTTGGATGCTTAGATAAAATATTTTGTTTTACTTTTTATTTTGTTTTTGGTTTAAAATATCTGTAAAATACAGATTTTTAAAGATTAAATGATTTAAGGAGGTTTATCTAATTCTCTTGGTTATTAATTTTGGGGGGTGATATGTAATATCTTTGTTCAATAAGAATGTTCTACAAAAAGCAGTTGTTTTTGCATATCTCAGAAGTACTTTATGGGTTATGCATTTATTTTATCTTTTCAATGTTAGGATAGTTGTGAAATTTTCTGTTTAGCTGATAAAGAGGATTTTACCAATATAGTTTAAAGTTTTTAGTTTAACTATCATCAACCGATAGGTGGAAGATAATATGCTAATACCTGATAATTTATCTTAAATGATTTTCCAACATCCTTATGTTGATGTTTCATGGCTGTAAAAGTTGGTATGAATGTTAGGTTGTTTTAGAATCACAGACATGCTTTAAAGATCCATGATTACAACATTTTTTTGGTTATTTGTCCTTAATAATTAGATTCTATTTTCTGTATATTTCATGGAGCTTGTATGAATGAAATTGCTTAGAGACTTTCTGTTTTACAAAGATATGAATTCTGTTTCATGCCAGCTGCAGTGCATACTAAAACTCTTTTCAAGTAGCTTACAGACAACTGGGCAGGACCTTTTTTGTTCTTTTTTTTTAATCTGTCCTCCTCAACTTTAGTTATTTGTTCAGTGTTATTCCTAACATTGCAGTAATTTGTTTGAATGACGAGAGACGTGGAGAGACACGGAGTTGCTTGAGGGTACAGTGCCTGTAGATACTCAATAAATATTAGTTTAATTCAGAAAATTTCTGTTATTTGTGTGCTAGTATACACCATTTAAGTCTGGTGAGTATTGTTCTTTCCTAGAGTTTACTTTTAATCGTAAATATTTTCCAGGTCCTTTGTTGACTTCTGTTTAAACCACAGTACACACACACACACATACACGCTTTTGTGTACTATAATAGCTTCTCAAAAATTATAGTTTAGTCATTGTGATGCAGATCTTCTTCCAAGACCTCTACTTTGGATTCTTTATTATTAATCATTGATGACAAAACTAAACCTAGCAGAAATTCCTCTGTTTTTTTACATTATTAACTATCCAGTTGACACAGAGTATTTTAAGTAAGTACCCATGAGAATTGGGAGACTTAAGATGCTTTGGGGTTTTACTAATTTTATTGTCAGTAGGTTGGCTTGTTTTTAAGGCTTTTCTTTTTGTCTCATAATTTAGGGTTTGTCTGATCCAGGTAATTATCATGAATTTTGTCGATTTTTGGCTCGCTTAAAGACAAATTATCAGCTGGGAGAATTAGTTACGGTGAAAGAATATCCTGAAGTTATTAGATTGATTGCTAATTTTACCATTACTAGCCTACAGGTAGGTAAAAATATGTAATTATATTAAACTGTAGCCAGTTTTAAAAAACTTCCTGGTAAGGGTTGGTGGGGGTATTTTAGAAATATCTATGAATTTGATTACTTTGCTGGAAATGTTAATTGCAGAGTTTTAGGTAAAAAAGTTCATTGCAATGTATATAATAAAAATTGAGAAGCTACTTAAATATCTAATAATTGAAGAATGGCTTGAGAAACTATAATAAAACTATGTGAAGAAATAAAATTTTTGCAGATTATACTATGAAAAGTTTTTTTTTTATAAGTTTAAGGGAGAGGTTATGAAACTATATTTTTCACATGATATCAACTCTGAAAAATATTCATGGAATGATTAGAGGGAAGTAGAGTCATATTTTAATGTTACTCCGGGTGGTAAAATAATAGAGTTGTTGGTTTCTTTATACTGTTTTGCATTTACAAATTTGCTATATTAAGTGTTCATTAGTTATTTGATAAGAATAAAATTTTAAAAATGTATGTTTAGTAACTTTGTTCTGTAATTCTTGTTATAGGAAGATGTAATATTTTAAATAACTTCTGCTTTATTTTTTTGTAGCATTGGGAATTTGCTCCTAACAGTGTTCATTATTTATTAACTCTGTGGCAAAGGATGGTAGCATCTGTTCCTTTTGTGAAATCAACTGAACCCCATCTATTAGACACTTATGCACCAGAAATCACGAAGGCCTTTATCACTTCTCGGTTGGAATCTGTTGCCATAGTTGTGAGGTACTCAAAAACTAAATGTTTTTGTTGTATTTCCTTTTGATACTTGGAATTTTTTAAGATAAAGGTATAAATTTAAAATTCACCCTTTTTAGTGTACAGTTGTATGATTTCTGACAAGTGCACACAGTTGTGTATAACTACCATCACAATCAAGATATAGAATAGTTCCATCAACCCAGAAAGTTCTTTTGGCTCCCTTTTCAGTCAGCCCCTCTCCTCACCCTCATCTCTGGCAGTTACTGATCTGTTTTGTGTCCCTGTGATTTTTTTTTTTTTTTTTTTTTTTGCCTTTTCCAGAATGTTTTATAAATGAAATTATACAGTATGCAGCTTTTTAGTCTGATTTTTTTCCACTTAGCATAATGCATTTGAGATTCCTCTGTGTTGTGTTAGTGCTTTCCTTTCATTGCTGAGCAGTATTCCATTTTGTGGATATATCAGTTTGTTTACCAATTCACCTGTTGCTGGATATTTGAGTTGTTTATGTTTTTGGCAGTTGTAAATAAAACTGTGTAAATACTCCTGCACAGATTTTGTACGAACATGTTTTTGTTTCTCCTGGGTAAATACCTAGGTGTGGGATTCCTGGGATGCATGTTAAGGATGTATTTTACTTCATAAGAAGCTGCCAAACTATTTTCCAAAGTGGCTGTACTATTTTGCATTCCTGCTCTCAATGTATGAAAGACTCAGTTGTTCTGTGTTCTCACTAGCAGTTGATATTGTTAGTTTGAAAAAATTTTACTTATTCTGATGGGTGTGTAGTGATACCTTATTGTGGTTTTCCCTTAATGACTAATGATATTGAGCATATTTTCATGCACTTATTTACCATCTGTATGTATTCATTGGTAATGTGCTAGTCAAACCCTTTTCCCATTTTTTAATTAGGTTGCATATTTTCTTATATTAAGATTTGAGCACTCTGTATATTTTCTTCACAAGTCTTTGTTACGTGTTTGCAAATATTTTCTCTGTTGTTTACCTTTTCATTTTCTTTTTTTTCTTATTATTATACTTTTAAGTTCTAGGGTACATGTGCACAATGTCTTGCCACACTGTCTTCCACAATGGTTGAAGTAATTTACACTTCCACCAGCAGTGTAAAAGTGATCCTATTTCTCCACATCCTCTCCAGCATCTGTTGTTTCCTGACTTTTTAAGGATCACCATTCTAACTGGCATGAGATGTTATCTCATTGTGGTTTTGGTTTGCATTTCTCTGATGACCAGTGATGATGAGCCTTTTTTCATATGTCTGTTGGCTGCATAAATGTCTTCTTTTGAGAAATGTCTGTTCATATCCTTTGCCCACTTTTTGATGGGGTGGTTTGTTTTTTTCTTGTAAATTTGTTTGAGTTCTTTGTAGATTCTGGATATTAGCCCTTTGTCAGATGGGTAGATTGCAAAGATTTTCTCCCATTCTGTAGGTTGCCCGTTCACTCTGATGATAGTTTCTTTTGCTGTGCCAAAGCTCTTTAGTTTAATTAGATCCCATTTGTCTATTTTGGCTTTTGTTGCCATTACTTTTGGTATTTTAATCATGAAGTCTTTGCCCATGCCTATGTCCTGAGTGGTATTTCCTAGGTTTTCTTCTAGGGTTTTTATTGTTTTAGGTCTTACATTTAAGTCTTTAATGCATCTTGAGTTAATTTTTGTATAAGGTCTAAGGAGGGATCCAGTTTTAGCTTTCTATGTATGACTAGCCAGTTTTCCCAGCACCATTTATTAAATAGGGAATCCTTTCCTCATTGCTTGTTTTTGTCAGGTTTGTCAAAGATCAGGTGGTTGTAGATGTATGGTGTTATTTCTGAGGCCTCTGTTCTGTTCCATTGGTCTATATCTCTGTTTTGGTACCAGTACCATGCTGTTTTGGTTACTGTAGCCTTGTAGTATAGTTTGAAGTCAGGTAGCATGATGCCTCCAGCTTTGTTCTTTTTGCTTAAGATTGTCTTGGCTATGTGGGCTCTTTTTTGGTTCCGTATGAACTTTAAAGTAGTTTTTTCCAATTTTGTGAAGAAAGTCAATGGTAGCTTGATGGGGATAGCATTGGATCTATACATTACCTTGGGTGGTATGGCCATTTTCACAATATTGATTCTTCCTATTCATGAGCATGGAATGTTTTATCAAGGTTCATAGCTTCCTTGCATTGGTTTAGAACATGCTCCTTTAGCTCGAGAAGTTGGTTATTACTGACCTTCTGAAACCTACTTCTGTCAACATGTCAAACTCAGTCTCCGTCCACTTTTGTTCCCTTGCTTGTGAGGAGCTGCGATCCTTTGGAGGAGAAGCAGCACTCTGTTTTTTGGAATTTTCAGCTTTTCTGCTCTGGTTTCGCCCCATCTTTGTGGTTTTATCTACCTTTGGTCTTTGATGTTAGTGACCTACAGATGGGGTTTCTGTATGGATGTCCTTTTTGTTGATGTTGATGCTATTCCTCTCTGTTTGTTAGTTTTCCTTCTAACAGACCCCTCAGCTGCAGGTCTGTTGGAGTTTGCTGGAGTTCCACTCCAGACCCTGTTTGCCTGGGCATCACCAGTGGAGGCTGCAGAACAGCAAATATTGCTGCCTGATCCTTCCTCTGGAAGCTTTGTCCTAGAGGGTCACCTGCCTGTTTGAGGTGTCTGTCGGCCCCTACTGGGAGGTGTTTCCCAGTCAGGCTACACGGGAGTCAGGGACCCGCTTAAGGAGGCAGTGTGTTCCTTCTCAAAGCTCGAACGCTGTGCTGAGAGAATCACTGCTCTCTTCAGAGCTGTCAGACAGAGACGTTAAAGTCTGCAGAAGCTCTCTGCTGCCTTTTGTTCTGCAATGCCCTGCCCCAGAGGTGAAATCTATAGAGGCAGTAAGCCTTGCTGAGTTGCAGTGGGCTTCGCCCAGTCCTTGCTTTGTTTACACTTGTGAGCTACTCAAGCCTCAGCAATGGCGAATGCCCCTCCCCCCATCAAGCTGCAGTGTCGCAATTCGATCTCAGACTGTCGCACTAGCAGTGAGCAAGGCTTCATGCACGTGGGACCCGCCTAGCCAGGCATGGGAGGATATCCCCTGGTCTGCGGATTGCTAAGACCATGAGAAAAGCACAGCATTTGGTCAGAAGTGTACTGTTTCTGCAGATACAGTCTGTCACAGCTTCCCTTTGCTGGGAAAGGGAAATCCCCCTACCCCTTGCGCTTCCTGGGTGAGGCGACGCCCTGCCCTGCTTCAGCTTGCCCTCCGTGGGCTGCGCCCACTGTCCAGCCAGTCCCAGTGAGATGAACCAGGTACCTCAGTTGGAAATGCAGAAATCACCCATCTTCTGCATCAGTCTCGCTGGGAGCTGCAGACCGGAGCTGTTCCTATTTGGCCATCTTGGAAGCCCTCTCCCTTTTCATTTTCTTAACAGGGTCTTTAGAAGAGCAGAATTTTTAAGTTTTGACGAAGTCCAGTGCTTTATTTTTTCTTTTAAGTGTTATGTTTTAGTTGTTATACCTATGGAAACTAACCCAGTGTCACAGAGATTTTCTTTTATTTTCTCTTAGAATTTACATTTTAGTCTGTGATCTCTTTTAGGCTAATTTTTGTGTATTAGCTGATATAAGGCTAGTTCTTTCCTCTTTTTTTTTTTTTTTTTTTTTTTGGCATATAGCTGACCAGTTATTTCAACATCGTTTGTGTAACAAACTATCCTTTCTTCATTGAATTGTTTTTATGCTTTTGTCAGAAATTAATATACCACATACATGTAGTTCTATTTCTGGACTCTGTCTTCATTAATCTATGTGTCTGTTTTTTCACCGGTACCCTGTCTTGATTAGATTTATAATAAGCTTTGAAACAAGATAGTATGAGTTCTGTAAGTGGCTTTTCTCTTTCAAAATTGTTTTCGCAATTCTCCTTTCTTTGCTTTTTCGTATATATGTTTGAATCAGTTTCTCAGTTTCTACAAAGAAGTTCTTCTGGGATTTTGACTGGGATTGCATTGAAACTATAGATTAACTTGGGGAAAGAATTGACATCTCAACAATGTTGAGTCTCTTAGTCTCTGAGCGTGTCTATCTTTTATTTAGCTCTTCTCTGATTTCTTTCATCAAACGTTTTATGGTTTGTAGCCTAAAGATCTTGCATACGTTTAGGTAGATTTAATTGATAGTTTATGTTTA
This sequence comes from Chlorocebus sabaeus, assembly GCF_047675955.1. Lineage (NCBI taxonomy): Eukaryota > Metazoa > Chordata > Mammalia > Primates > Cercopithecidae > Chlorocebus > Chlorocebus sabaeus. Next base: position 11,501,563 of record NC_132926.1, on the reverse strand, counting down.
CTATTGCCTACCGTTTTTTAAATTTCAATTTCTGGTTGTTCACTGCCAATATATACTAATACCCATCATTTTGTACGTTGACCTTGCATGCTATGACCTTAGTAAACTTACTTATTAGTTTGAATAGCATTTTTGTGTTTCTAAAAATATTTTCTATTTACATAATCATGCCATCTTGAGATATAGACAGTTTTATTTTTTACCTACTAATACATTTCATTTTTTATTTCTTTTTTGTTTTTTTTAGAGACAGAGTCTCGCTCTGTCACCCCAGCTGGAGTGCGGTGGCGTGATCTTAGCTTACTGCAACCTCCGCCTCCCAAGTTCAAGCAGTTCTCATGCCTCAGCCTGCTGCGTAGCTGGGATTACAGGTGTGTGCCACCATGCCCAGCTAATTTTTGTATTTTTAGAGTCAGGATTTCACTATGTTGGCCTGGCTGTTCTCAAACTCCTGGCCCCAGGTGATCCTCCTGCCTCTGTCTTTTATTCCTTTATTATAGAATTTTTATTTAATGTAAAGTTTACTTGTGGTGAATAAAAGTCCTTCACATTCTAATGCTGTCTGCAAACTTACTCTGTGTTTGCAGAGATCACTTAGATGATCCACTGGATGATACTGCCACTGTGTTTCAGCAGTTGGAGCAGTTGTGCACTGTCAGCAGATGTGAATATGAAAAGACATGTGCTCTTCTTGTGCAGTTATTTGACCAAAATGCACAGAATTACCAAAAACTTCTGCATCCATCTTCTGGTGTGACTGTGGACATCAGCATTCAGGAAGGTCAGTAAACTTAGTATGATTACTGAGTATTATGTTGAATATTAAGTAACATCAATAATCACTTTAATAGTTTTACTGCAAATTATTTTTATGTATTTTCCTCAATTCCTGGTCCCCTAATAAACCGTTCATTTTATTAAACTCCTGTGTATATTGGTAATTTGTTGGTTGATTTTTTTTCTTTCAGTTTTCCTCTATAAAATTCATAGGATATACGTCTCTCTGGAATCAATATCAAGAAAAATTGATAATGGCCCTTGAGCAGATAGTTTATGAACATAACTATCGTAACTGGTTGTGTTTTCTTCTTTGCGGTACTTGATTGCAAACTCAGAACCCAATTTCAGCCAAAAAAAGTATATAATATATCATTATGATTTTGCTTTTATGTATTAGCCTTCATTATGGCTTTACTATTAATTTTATTCTTCAATTTCTTCTTTATTTTGTTTTTAATCCTTTATTGTTGGAGGAGGTATTTATTTCTGTATATCCTTTTAGGTCATTTTAAGAACATAAGGAGTAAAAATAAATACGTTTTTCTGATTTTCTTGATAAGATGCACTATGGGAATGGAAATTTCTAGGAGAAATTTCTGAAGTTGTTTTTCGTATTTGTATATCTTGTATTGGAAAGTGAGTTTAGTAAGGAATAATAATCATATTTACTTCCAGTGATTTCCCATTTTAACTTTAAAAAAATTTTTTAGAAGATTATCCTTTACATTTGAATAATGTTTTTTAAAAATGCCTTTTGTTTATTATCTGTCCATCTTGCATTAAGTCACACAGTACTGCTGAGGGGCTAGTGTGAGATAATCTTCTCTACTTCAGTGTGCTTTTTCTTTTATTGGGATCTTATTTGTAAATTAAATGGGGAGAACTAACACTTTTGCAGCGTTTAGTCTCTTCATTATTGACTTATTCTTCTAGAAGAGTTTTGAAAGTTATTAAATATCAAATTCATATTAAAGGATATTTGTATATATTGAGACATACAGAATAGCAATAACTACAGATACCATTACCTCGCTTAAAGATTAGATCATTGGGCCGGGCGCGGTGGCTCAAGCCTGTAATCCCAGCACTTTGGGAGGCCGAGACGGGCGGATCACGAGGTCAGGAGATGGAGACCATCCTGGCTAACACAGTGAAACCCCGTCTCTACTAAAAAAATACAAAAAACTAGCCGGGTGAGGTGGCGGGCGCCTGTGGTCCCAGCTACTTGGGAGGCTGAGGCAGGAGAATGGCGTGAACCCGGGAGGCGGAGCTTGCAGTGAGCGGAGATCCGGCCACTGCACTCCAGCCTGGGCAACAGAGTGAGACTCCATCTCAACAACAACAACAACAAAGGTTAGATCATTGCCAATACCTTTGCAGCATTTTTTGTTCCTCTTTCCAAATCTGTCCTCTTTCCTATCAGCAGAAAATACTTAACAATCTTGAATTTTTTGTTTATCAATTTATGCCTTTACTTCAGTTTTACCACATGTATGCATTCTGAAAATAATACGTGATACTGCATATTTCTCAACTTTATACAAATGGAATCATACTATATTTTTTCTTTGACAACTTTATTCTTATCATTTCTCAGTATTTTATTTATGACAGCTCATATTGATGCATATAGCTATAGTTGCTTCATTTTCAGTGCCATGCACTGTTACGTTGTTTGAATGTACCTCAGTTTATTTGTGCATTCTCTTGTTAATAGGTATTTGTTTTCTGGTTTTTGCTAATAAAATCAGTGCTCCTATAACAATTGTTGTGTATATCCATTATATATTCAGCTTTAGTAGGTACTGTTAAACTGTTTTACAAAGTGATTGAACTACTTGACATCCTACCAATAGTGTTTAGGTGTTCCCATCAATCTCTCTCAGGAAGTGGCAAACTTTTTCTTAAAGTGCCAAATTGTAAATGCTTTAGGTCTCTGTCACAACTACTCAAGTCTGCCTTTGTAGCTAGGAAGCAGCCATAGACCATACTCGTGTCTGTGTTTCAGTAAAGTTTTATTTACAAAAACAGGAGCCTGTCTTATAGACTGCAGTTTGCTGACCTGGACCTAGATTCTTGCCAGCAGCTCATATTATTATACCTACATTTTTAATGATCTAGTTGAGAATAATATACCTCATGGGTTTACTTTTCACTCTGCTGATTATTAAGTTCAGTATTGTTTCATGTTTATTGATTGTTGTGTCATCATCAGTGAAGTGTATGTCCATCTCTTTTGTTCATTTCCACCTCACCACTGGATTGCTTTCTTTCACTGATTTTTAGGAGTTTTTTATGTATTTTGACATTAATCATTTAGGTTTTTGAATTGTAAATATCACTCCCAAGTTTGTGACTGTCTGCTGCATATCATTTTAGTGTGATATTTTTATTTTCGTATCAAACTTGATTTTGATTAATTCACAAAATGTTTTTTGAAAAGGTAATGTATTTCATTGTGCAAAAATTAAAAAAAAATAAAATGTGTTCTGTTCCAGTACTCTGTCCTCCCTTTCTTCACTCTGGCAAGTAGTTATTCTTATAGTTTTGCATGTCTTTCCAAAGTTTGTATGTGCATATGCAAACAGTTATGAATATGTAAATTCTTACCTCTCTTATTTGCATAGAATACAGCATACCATACTCACTGCTCTACTTCTTGCTTTTTTCATTTAAAGTGTTTAATGAATATTTTCTAATATAGAGAGAACTCTTATTTTTTATAGATACATACATAATATTTTACATTTTGAATATATCATAATTTATTTAACCATTCCATCCACTGTTGACAATGATTTGAGTGATTTACAATCTTTTCCTATTAAAAGTATTCCTATACAGATAAACCTTGTACATGTCATTTCATGTATATATGAATTTATAAATTTCTCCTAGTGGAATTGCTGTTGGGTAGAAGTTTAATGTATTTGTAATTTTGCGAATGTTGTCCGGTTGTTTTCTGTAAGGAGTATACCATTTACTTGTCCACTAGAAATGTATGAGATGATTTCCATGTATCCTTCATAGGACAATTTTTTTTATTACACTTTAAGTTCTGGGATACATGTGCAGAATGTGCAGGTTTGTTACATAGGTATACATGTGCCATGGTGGTTTGCTGCACCCATCAACCTGTCATCTACATTAGGTATTTCTTTGAATTCTTGGCAGTCCTGTGTGTGACAAATGGTTTCGCAGTATAATTTAACTTATGCATTTCTCTTGTCAGTGAGGTTGTGCATTGTTTAAATTTAGATAAGAGCCATTTGATCTTGTTTTTTGGTCAATGAACAGTTCATTTCCTTTGCCATTTTTCTATTGGGTTGTTGGTCCTTTTTTTCTCCTTGATTTCTAAGAGCTTTTTACAGTTTGAAAGTGAGCCCCTTGTCTATGATCAGAGTTGCAAATATCTTTTTTCCCTTTTTGCTTAGCATATGTTTTAGAGATTCAAATATGTTGTGCATATTTTGTTTCTTTTTGTTGTTACATAGTATTCCATAGTATGGCCTTACCATTATCAATTCACCAGCTGATGGACTTTGAATTACACTTCCAGTTTTTGGCTTTTGCAAATAATGATATTATTAACATTTTTAAACAAGTTTTTGTAGAAGAAATTTTCATTTCTTTTGGATAGGTACCTAAGATGAGTGCTAGGTCATATGGTAAATGCATGTTTAATGTTGTAAGATACTACTAAACAGTTTTATGAAGTGGATGTATCATTTTTCATTCCCATTAACACTGTATGAGAGTTTCACTTACTCTGCATCCTTGCCATCGTTTGCTCTCTGTTTTCTTTAGGCACTCTACTTGGTGTCTAGTGTTGTCTCGTTGTGGTTATAATTTGCATTTCCCTAATGATGTTAAACATCTTTTCTATTCTTTTTTGCCACCCGTATTTCTTATTTTGTGAGAAGTCTGTTGCCCATTTTTAAATTGAATTGTTGGCTCTTTTGTATGTGTTATGGAATTGTAAGAGTGCTTTATATGCTCTATATTCTGTATACAATCTCTTTTTCACATATATATTTTACAAATATTTTCTCCCAGTCTATGGTTTATCTTCTTAACTGTTTTTCAAAGGTGAAAAGTTTTTAATTTTGATGGTCTACTTTTTCACTTTTTTCTTTATGGCTTGAGGTTTTTGTGTTCATGAAATCTTTACTAACCTAATGCTATGAAGACTTCTATGATTTCTATAAGTTTAATAGTTTCAGCTATTATGTTGAGGCCTGTGATCCGTTTGGTGTTCATTTTTGTGAATGTTGTGAGTTAAGGGTCAAGGCTTACAGTTATCCAGTTGTTCTAACACCATTTGTAGAAAAGACTGTCTTTCTCCCCCATTGAATTACCATGACACCTTGGTCAAAAATCAATTGACCATAAAGTGCTAGGGTCTATTATTGGAGTTTTTGTTCTGTACCACTGATCTATATATGTTTATCCTTATGCTAATACTATATTGGCTTGATTACTGTAGCTTTAATAATTCTTGAAATCAGGTAATATAAATTCTTTAACTTTTTTTTTCAAAACAGTTTTGGCTATTCTAGGTCTTTTCCTTTACTAATTAATTTTAGCATCAGCTTCTCAGTTTCTTCAAAGTAGGTGCTAGAATTTTGGTAGGGTTTACCTCAATCTATACATCAGTTTGGGCCAGCTTAACAACATTGAGACTTGCAGTTCATAAACATTTGGTTTTCTTTGAACTGTTTTATTGTTTTCAGTGTACAATTATTGAAATTGTTCACTGAGTTTATTCCTGTATATTTTGATGCTATTGTAAATTTCCTGATTATGCTCTGCTACTCTGTTAAACCAAAATTGAATTTTGTCTTTGTGCCTTATAACTTTGCTAAATTTATTAGTTCTAATAACAATTTCATAGATTCTTAGGATTGTCTATGTGATCATGTTGTCTGCAAGTAAAGATAGTTTTATGTCGTCTTTCCAGTCTCGATGCCTTTTATTTATTTTTCTTGCCTTATTCTACTGGTAGGACTTTCAGTACAGTGTTGAATAAAAGTGTTAAGACAGGAACAGTCTTGCCTTGTTCCTGTTTGTACATAGAAAGCGTTGAGCATTTTACCGTTGAGTATGTTATCTGTATGTTATTTTAAGACATTCGTAAGTTTGAGGAAGTTCTCTTCAATTCCTTAGAGTGTTTATGATAGCGTATTATTTTGGGGTTTTAAAATAGACCTTTTATGCATCTATTCAAATGACTTTTTTCCTTTATTTTACGAATGTAGTGAATTACATTAATTGATTTTTCGATGTGAAAGCAGCTTTGCATTCTCTGGATAAATCCTACTTGGTCATAATATAATGTTTCTTTAGAAATTGTTAAATTCAATTTGCAACACTTTTGTTATTTTGTATCAGTGTTTACGAAGGATATTGGTTTGTAGTTTTCTTGTGGTGATTTTGCCTGGTTTGGGTAACATGGTAATACTGGCTTCATAAAATGAGTCAGGTACTGTTCCCTCTTCCTCCTGTATCTTCTGAAAGAATTTGTGTAGTAATGCTATTATTTCTTCTTTAAGAGTGATGGAATTCATCTGTAAAGCCAGTGGGCCAAGAGGGTTTATAATTGTGAATTCATTTTCTTTAATCAGCATAGAAATATTCAAATTTTCTGTTTCCCTTGGAGTCAGATTTAGTCATTTGTGTCTTTCAAGGAATTTACTCAATCTTTCTATGTATTGGAATAAAATTATTCTTAATATTCCATTGTTATTAATATCTCCAGAAATTGAAGTTGAGATTGATAATTTTGTCATTTTTTTTTTTTTTGACTCTGAGTGATCCAACTAGATTTTCATCACTTTTGTTGATATTTTTAGAGAGCCATTTTTAGTTTCATTGATCATCTTTATTCTTTCTTCATTTTCTATTTCATTGATTTTTTTCAGCTTTATTATTATTATTTTTTTGCCTTATACTTGCTTTGGATGTTATTTAATATTCCTTTTCTCATCTGGGTGTAGACTCCAGATCTTTGAGTTTTAGATTTTTGGTCTTTTCTAATACAAACATTTAAAGCTATAAATTTTTCTTTAAATATTAGTTTAATTGGATCCCACAAGTTTTGTGGTTTTATTTTTATTTTCATTTAAAGATAATTTCTAATTTAATTGTTATTTCTTTGTTCTTTGTGAATTTTTGGATTGTTTAGAAGTGTGCTTTTAAGTTGCAAATATTTGGTGTTTTCCTAGTTATCGTTACTGATTTTTAAATTTTACCTTGGTCAAATGTCATTTTGTGTGATTTCAGTCTTTCTATATTTATTAAGACTTGTCATATGACCCAGAATATGGTCTGTCCTGGCAAACATAGCATATACACTTGAAAAGAATATGTATTTTGTTATTGTTGAGTGTAATATTATGTAAGTATAAATTAAGGTAATAATGTTAATATATTCTTTGTCTTTATTGATTTTTTTTTTTGTCTATTTCTTTTGTTTGCAGAGAGAGGGGTGTTAAAATATCCAAATATGATTGTGGAATTATTTATATTCTAATTCCTTAAATTTTTGCATCACATAAACATTTGTGATTGTTATGTCTTCCTTATTAATTGACCTTTTCTCTTGAAATCTGTCTTACCTGATATTACTGTAACCACTGTCTTCTTATGCTTACTGTTCATGTAGTATATCTTTCTCCATCCATTTATTTCCTGTCTGCCTGTGTCTTTATATTTAAATTGTGTCTCTTGTAGGTGGTATATAGTTGTTCCCTTTTTAAAAATTCATTCTGACCATCTCTTTTAATTGGAGTGTTTAGTTCATTTGCTAGATGGAGGTGGGGACACCAACTTAATTTCATTTAAATTATTTCCTTAGAATGAGGTTTTCATATCACACTGGTAGTCTGTATTTAGTCCACAAACCATCTGAGGTCTGACTTAGAGGTTTTTTCCTTCTGTTCACTTAGCAGTGAGGTCAAGTCAGACAGGTTTCTGTGTTGTCTTTCTCTGTTTAGGACAGATTTTTTCCCCTAGTTGTATTTTCATTTAGGGTGTAACTCTTTGCATCAGCTTTATTGGACTTCTCACATTGGGCTTGTCCTAGGCTTTTTCCTTTGGCCATTAGAGGAGAAGCTCAAACTTTCTAGTTGTTTCTGTGCCTATGTATCTAAATTTCAGCCTTCATATTATTTTTGGACATTGAGGATTATTTTACTCTTCTCCTAGCTCAGTAGTACATTTGGTACTTTTGTGCAAATTAGAAAAATGTTCCATTTCATCCAGGCCAGTGCAACAGCATGCTAGAGTAAATAGATTGGTGAGTAGAATATAGGCTGGATTTCAGTCCCAACTTGTCCTTTCAGTTGAGTATCTTTACAAGTGACCCTGTAAGCTTGTCTTGTAGTGTTACTGTTTTTGTTTTGACTGATGACACAATGACAATCTTTTGTCATTTCAGATTTGTGTTCTGTGTGCAGACATTAATTTGGATTATGTTATTTTATAATTTGGATTGTGTTTAGCCAGCTACCTATAAAATTACATTTTTTAAAAAATATATAATACAGACAATTAGTGTTTAGTTCTTCAGAAGCAGAGTTAGTAATAACTTCAGTGTGGTCAACTAGATCCTCTGAAAGGCCCTTTAGCTGCAAAACAGTCAGATCCTGGGCTTACAGTAAGTACGTGAAATTTCTTAGTTGTTTTTTTTTTCTTCCCACTCTGCTCTCTGATTCACTGTCTCTCCTTTCTCTGACTTCTTCCCTCCCAACCTCTCCCATCACCCAGATCAAAAAGTGAACTTTAATCAGAGTGGGATAGGTCAAACAGCAAACAAGGGCAAAAAACAGGGTTGTTCTCAAAGACAGATTATCAATATCAACGATAAAATTGGTGACAAAGCCTTAGGCCGGTAGCAAGATAGGTGTGCCAACCTGAGACTCTTGTATTAAGTTGAACCCTCAAAAGGGTATAACATGGTTCTAAATTTGTAGATACCCTGGCTTCCAGCAGAAGGGAATTAAAACCTTCTCCAAAGGATAGCAACCATAATATAGGGCCTTGGAAATCCTGCAGATTAAGATAAACAAGTGTTCATAATAAACAAAAACAATAAAAGCCAGCACATAAACAACGAAATAAGCTGCCATGAATGAGCACTAACAAAACTAAGTTATTTATTTGATTTAGAACCCCTATCTTCTAGAGACTCTTAAGATGTTGGAATTGGATAGGAATATAAAGCATTTATGCGTGAAATATTTAAAAAAATAAAAAAATCACAAATGAGCAAATAACAGGAGTGTGAAAAACAAGAAGGAGGATGTGAAAAGGACCTGAAAAAACTTTTTTTATTGAAAACTTTGTGATCTAAAATTTCATGGATGTGTTAAATAGTAAATTGGACCCAACTGAGGAAAGAATTAGCAAATTGGCAGTTAGAACCGAAGACATTTTCAAGACTTCAGGAAAGAAGGAAAATGAAAATATTAAAAGAAATGTTAAACGATAGAATGAGAAGTTCAGGTGTGTCAGAATGAGTCCCAGAAAGATAGAATAGAGGGAAGAGGAGAGGTGATAACTGAAGAAATTCTGAGAATTTTTTTGACTTAATAGAAGAAATGAATTCATCAATACAGCAAGCCCAACATATACCTATCAGAAACAAAAAACAACACTTTAGTCAAACTATATAACCCCAAAGACAAAATGTTAAAAGCAGCTGGAGAAGAAAGATCACTTACAAAGTAGTGTAAACTGGATTGATAACTCATTTCACAACAGTAAAAATGGAAGCCAGAAGATGTTAGAATATTATTCTCAAATAACTGAGCAAAAATAATTGCCATCCTATTATTGTATATCAGCAAAAATATCTTTCAAGAAAAAGGATGAACGATAGAGATTTCAGACAAATGAAAGCAGAAAGTTGCTACTAGCAGATCTTTCATTAAAGGTTTTTAATAAACATTTTAAAGGTTGTTTTTGAGGAAGAAGGGGCATGGTCCCAGAAGGAAGAAAAGGAGTACATGGAAATTGGTAAACTCATACATTTTATTTTATTTTATTTTATTTATTTATTTAAGATGCAGTCTTGCCCTGTCACCCAGGCTGGAGTGCAGTGTCATGATCTCGGTTCACTGCAACCTCTGCCTCCCAAATTCAAGCCATTTTCTTGCAGCAGCCTCCTGAGTAGCTGGGACTACAGTCATGTGCCATGCCGGGCTAAGTTCTTTGTGTTTTTTTTAGTAGAGATGGAGTTTTGCCATGTTTTCCAGGTTGGTCTTGAACTTCTCTCAAGTGATCTGCCCACCTCGGCCTCCTAAAATGCTTGGATTACAAACATAAGCTACCGCACCCGGCTGTAAACGCGTAACATTTTAACATTCATAGTCTGTACAAAAAAAGATTATGTTTAGTTTGTAGAATTAAGAACAGAATAAAAACAGGAAAAGACAGAAGCATGTCAGAGAGAGAGCTGGGGGAGTGGTGAGAATTAAAATTATTTTAAGTTCTTGTCTGATTTAGGAAGGGAATTAAAATGGCAGCACTTGAAGGGTAGCAACTAAAAGAGTAGAAACTGTATGATTGTCTCCCATAACCCAGCAAAGAGAAAATAATGCAATAGAAAAATAAGCAAATTCAACTTTTTTAAATGCCAAGAAAGGAGGAAAATAACCAGAGACAATAGGACGATAGACAACAATAAAAAAAAGTAGGTGTGTCCCAGAGATGTTATTAATCCAATAAACATAAATGAATTAAATTTACAGTTAAACCAGGTTGTAAATTTGAATATTTTAAAAATAACCAATTAATGATAAGTTACATACTCAAAACATTAAAACATGGAAAGTTGAAAGTTGAAAGTAAAAGGATTTTTTTAAATGTGCTGTGCAAATATGAACCTATAGGAGGCTAGGGTCATTGTTAATATCAAACAAAAATGACTTTAAGAAAAAAAGCATTATTACAACTAAAACTATTAGTTTTTGTACCAGGGAGGTACAGGTTGAGCACCCGAAATGCAAAAATCTCAAATCTGAAAAGCTCCAAAATTTAAAACTTTTTGAGCACTGACGTGATGCTCAAAGGAAATTCTCATTCAAGCGTTAAGAATTTTGGATTTTTGGAATTGGCATTTTCACCCAGGCATGCAAATACTCCAAAATCTGAAAAAATTCAGAGCTGAGCACTTCTGGTCGCAAGTATTTCAGATCAGGGGTACGCAACCTGTGTAACAATGTTAGATATCTAGTACTTAGTGAAGTAGTCTCAAAACGTATCAAGCAAAAATTGGTAGTCCTGCAGGGAGAAATGGACAGACTTGCCATCATAATGGAAGGCTGCAGTGCACTTCTTAATTGTTGGCATATCAAATAAGTAGCAAGTTAGTAAATTTAGAAAGGATTTGAACAATGTGTTTAATAGACTTTAATGAATTGATATATATAAAACACTGGAACCAACAGTTTGAAAATACCAATTTTCTCCAGGACACATGGCATGTTTTAAAAAAATTGTCCAATCATTATTATATGAAGTGAGTCTCAACAAATGTCAATGACTCAGTATAATAGAGACCACTTTTTTTTTTTTTTGCAATGTAGTTTTAATTGCCAATTGGTTAAAAAAAAAACAAAAACTAAATTGTGAAACAAAACAAAAACCCCACAAAACCCCATACACTTGGGAATTTAAAACATATACTTGTAAATATGAGGTAAAAGAAATCTTGAGGAAAATTTTAAAGTAGAGTTAACTCAATAATACAGAAGTACAACAGTTTTGGAATTTAGTGAAAGGCTTAATTCAGAGGAAATTTATTGACCAAAAAGCTTACTTGGAAAAGAAAAAAAGGCCAGAATGTTGGGACCTAAGCATCTAACTTGTGAAGTTAGAATGAGAGGAACAGATTAAACCCTGAGAATGGAAAAAGAAGGAAACTAAGCAGAAATTAATGTACTAAAAAATAAAGATTCAGTAGAATTTAAAAATGAGAAGTTAGATCTTTAAAAAGACAGACTAACAAACCTCTTGTGATTAGGAAGAAAGAATTCACAAATATATACTATTAGGAAAAAATGGAGGAAATGTAATAATGGATACAGCAAAGATTCAAAAAGTAAAATCATTCTTGCTATTTCCGGAGGTCAGTAAATGAGGAAATGAATAAATTTCTGGAAAAAATAATAAAATTGACTTAAAAAAGAGACAAGAATTTAGAAGATACTTGCAACACACACAATAAGCAAGAATCACCATCTAGAAGAATATGGCAAGAATTCTTACAAATCAGTAAAACAGTTCTTTAGGAAAATGATCAATAGCCATCAGGCAGAAAAACATAAATGGTGCATACGTTTTTTAAAAATGCCCAACTTCATTACTAATAAAATAAATAGACCACATGAAATATATTTTCCAGTCTACTGGGAATAAAATCATAAGAAATCTTACAGAAAAATGTGAGTCAAAAGGAATCCTTATATACTTCTGGTGGGAGTATAAAGTGGAATTAGTTGGAAATGGAATAGAAATGAATTTGGTATAGTCTTGTAAAGCAGAACTTTTGAATGCCCGTTGACCTGACACTTGCACCCTTACATGTATGCTCCAGAACAGGGGTCCCCAAACCCCAGGCCATGAAGCGGTACTGGTCCATGGTTTGCCAGGAACTGGGCTGCACAGCAGGAGGTAAGTGGCAGGTGAACAAGCATTACTGCTTGAGCTCTGCCTCCTGTCAGATCAGCAGCGGCACTAGATTCTCTCTCAGGAGCGTGAACCCTATTGTGAACTGCGCATGCGAGGGATCTAAGTTGGCACGCTCCTTATGAGAATCTAATGTGTATAATGCCTGATGACCCGAGGTGGAACAGTTTCATCCCAAAACCATCACCTCCCCTTCCTCCCCAGTCCATGGAAAAATTGTATTCCACGAAACCTGTCCCTGGTACCAAAAAGGTAGGGGACCGCTGCTTTAGAAAATCTGTACACAAGATGTACAATAATGTTCATAGCATTATTGTTTATAATGGCAAAAAGTGGAAACAGCTCAGATGCCCATCAATATGAAGATGAATAAATAGATCATAACATAATTATACAGTATTATATAACAATAAAAATGAATGAACTATACCTAATGAGTGTCAGAGATAAGATGTTTAATGAAAAGCAGCTCTCAGGAAGCTACATACAGCATGAAACTTAATAATTAAGTCTCCAAACAAATGAGACTTGAAGCGTATTGTTTAGGAATATATGTATATGTGAGGAAACTTTAAAAAATCAAAAGAACAATAAGCATTAAATATTGAATCATGGTTACTTCTAGGGTGGAAGGTAAGGGGACAAGCTCGGGGAAGGGTATGGAGGTAGGTGTGATAGTATTGGTAATGCATTGATTGTTCAATTGGGTAGGTGTTAGTTTTGTTACACTTCATATGCATTACATATATATTTTCATACATATCAATTATTACATTAAAACGTGAAAAGATTCAGTTGGAAAAGACCTATTTTCCTTCAAAAGGATATTGAATGAAGGTATGAATGTTTAAAATATATGAATCAGTTAGCTGAAATGTAATAATTTAGTGGTATTAAATAGGACTGTCTCTTGAATAAAATGCCAGACCTCATTCTTTGTTAATACAAACTGAAGGAGTTTTTATAGTTGAATACACTATGCAGTTTTAGTAAAAAAAAGTTTCAGAGTTTGTAATATAATGCCTAGTACTTAGAAAAATTTTTAATAGTATTAGTCAAAATGTCGGTGGGAAGGAATCTGTCTGCCCTTTTAGAGATATTTGTGGTCTGCTCAAAAGTGATCGTTTTATATTATGAAAAATGCCTAACATGGCCCTAGTTTGTATACACTGTGTGTGGTAGTATTCAGTTTTTTGGTGTGTGTAAACGCTTCAGTTAGTGTTGAACAAAGAAAATTATATGCTCTTGTTATGTGTGCTTTAATTTAGATGCTTAATGGCTTTTAATGTTACAAAATAAGTTTATTATTATATTATGATCTCATTTGTATTATATTGTCTTGCTCTTCTGTATTTGTGGTGATATGGTCATGGTTTACGAAAACAATAATCCCTAAGAAATAGGTCATTAACAGTAGTTAACGTTTACTTGTGATCTATGGTAATGACTGATTTCTTTGGGATTATTGCAGTTATAAACCATAATTACAGATTATTACAGCAATAATTATTTTGTTAAGGAAAAAATGTTCTATGTTTGAACAGCTGCTAAAACAAGCACCGTGAACATTTCAGGATAAATAGAAAAATGAAAAATTATAATGGAAATTTAGTAGGTTATAAAATGAGATTTAAAAAAATTTGTAGATATGAAACTCATGTAGCAGATTTTTTTTTCTCTACATGCAATTTAGATATGTGTATTTACATGGTTCTTTAAATTTTGTGAATGTAATTATGTTACCAAAATAACTTTTTTTGTGTATATTTAAGGTGTACAGCATGATGTTTTGATAAACAAATACATAGTGAAATGAATACTACAGTCAGCCAAATTATCTTATCGCCTTCCATTGTTACCATCTTTAAAATTTTTGTGGTAAGAGCACTTAAAATCTACTCTTTTAGCAAATAAAGTATTATTAACTATAGTCCTCATGCTGTACATCAGTAATCTTACTCCTCCTGTACCACTGCAAGTTTGTACTGTTTGACCTAATTTCTAATTTCCTCCCTTTCCTTACCTCTAGTAACCACCATTTTACACTTTGTTCCTATGTATTCTGCCTTTTTTAAGATTCTGCATATGAGTGAGACCATACAGTATTTTTCTTTCCGTTAGTAGCTAATTTCCCAAAGTAACTTCTTAACATTTACTGTTTTGAACACTGTGAGTCTAAAATTGTTCAGGGTTAGGAAATAGTTTAACGTTTATGAGAAATACTGTTTCTCTTTCACCTAAATATCAAAATTATATTTGACAGCTTAATAATAATGTCTTTTTTTTGAGACAGGGTCTCACTGTCACCTAGGCTAGAGTGGGGTGGTGCAATCTCAGCTCGTTGCAACCTTTGCCTCCCAGATTCAAGCTATTCTCCCACCTCAGCCTCCTGAGTGGCTGAGATTACAGGCACATGCCACCACACCCAGCTAATTTTGGCATTTTTTGGTAGAGATGGGGTTTTACCATGCTGGCCAGACTGGTCTCGAGCCCATGACCTGAAGTGATGAGTCTGCCTCGGCCTCCCAAAGTGTTGGGATTACAGGCATGAGCCACCACAACCAGCCAATAATAATATCTTTATATTTCACTCTTTATCTTTAACATTAATTCTAACTCATTCAGTACCTGCTGGATGTTTTAAGGTTTAAGAAATCTGCTTTTCTATTTCTTATACAATAGAAACCATTGCTTCTAAAACAGAGTAAATATGTACTCCGTTTTTCTCTAAATAAACTTCTTTCAAAATTTACCGTAATTTTAGAAGAAAGTGCTCATAATTAATCACATGCTATCTTTGCACAGCATTCCTTGATCTAATAAGTTTAATTCCAAGGTCACAGAAATTAGTACAAATTTAAATTTTGAGAAATTCACAATTTTATATTTAGATGCTTTAGTCATTGTTTTTAGACAATGGTGCTCATCATACTGCATTGCAAAAATTACGATTTTTTTCCTCTGTCTTATCTGTCTCTCACTAGGCTCAGTTCGCTGAGCATGGAGTCTCTCTCTCCCCTGCCCCACCCTTTCCCATACCTTTGTGTATTTAGTTATATCCCTACCATAGAACATGATACAAAGAAGATACTTATAGCAGATGTTTTTCTGAAATGTCTTTTACTTGGAATTTTTTTTTTTTTCCTGTTTGGAGGGTGTTTGTTTTACTAAGAGCATTAGAAAGTGTATATGGCTAATCATAACTAGCTTTAATTGTAATAAGCCTTTTTGGTAGAGAGGAAAGAACTTAAAAATCCTTACCGTGTGACTTCGTTTTCTTGAGCAGCATCTGAAGTAAGGCACAGAAAGAACATGATTGTTACATATTGGTATGTCTTATGTTTTTTTGTAGGTATGATACAGAACCATGTTAAAAAGGGGATGACAATTTAATAATAGTTACACTAGCCAACATTTACAGAGCACTTACAGCACTTACTCATATACTTTACATGCAAAATACCAGTTGGTGCTTGTCACAACTCTATGGGCCAGGTATTATTATCCTTGTAAGATTAAGTAGCTAGTGTAAATAAGCACTAGAAGCAGGATTTTAACCTAGGCTGTGTTCTTGTTAGCTAAATTGTACTGCTTCTCTTTTTTAAAACAAGTATTTATCTTCCAATAGAGAAATATAAAAAGTTACATGCATGGTGAAGTCTTTGTCTGTTTTCAGGTAGGCATGTTTTATCAAGGGCTAATAGGCGGTTATTTCTGTGTTTACATTATTGGTAAGCCCAAAAATTAAGCTTGCTTATTTTAAATTCACCTATATCAACCAGTATTCATTTTATGTGTCTTGTTTTGGAAATCAAGAAAAGTGTTAAATATCTCCTTGGTAATGATCCCCAAAGCATATGCAATCTCATCTGTGGTTAAGACTCAGGAGACAGCTAAAGAACAGTTCAGGGTTAGGACTCATAATGCGTTAAATCCTTAAGAGATTGTTGAATTATAAGATACTGTTGGATCATGAAGGTCTGTCTAGCTAACTGACAACTGTATTGCTGGAGCTTTCCCTTTTACCAATCTTGAGAGGAAGTATAATAGTTTGAGAATGATCTTTTGGAAATTCGTTGCCTAGATTTCAATCACAGCTCTGCACTTTTAAATAGGGATTTTGTAACATTAAATGAATATAGGCACAGTGTTTTAAACAGTGCCTAGTGCAGAGTAGCTACTATATAATGTTTGCTGTCATTTTTAATAATAATAAATCTTGTTTTAAGAAACCAGTATCTAAAAATCTAAATTGATAAAATATAACAGGAAGGTAATTATTTACATTTCAGTATTTTTCATTTTGAGAAATAATTTACAATAGGAGATTTTAAAAAGAGTGAATCCCATAGAGAGGTAAAATACTACATTTGCATTCACCAAAAGTCATGCTTGTAATGTTTCAGATTCACATCCATTACATGAAGTGTATGACATGTCCTACACACAATTGGAGCATAGTCTGTTAATGGCGACCTCAGTAAAATTCTGAGAAATACTACTAATTTTCGTTGTTTGGTAGTTATGTTATATAAAGTCACTGTGAACAATAAATTAGCAAATACCGAATCATTGCTCCTGTGGGCCACTGACTGCAACATTTTCATCAGCTAACCAACACATAACCTTTTTAATGTATGTTTTTGTAGAAAAACACCTTATTCAATATATATTGTCGATTTGTTGACACTGAACTCATAGCCAGCAGCACTGTTTTTCATGCTGGAACAAAGCTTATCTAATATGTGTTTTCTATATAAGACGCATAACAAGCTTTTTTTCTTTAGAAACACTGCATAGCACTTCAGCATTATGCTAGGATCATCTTAAACAGTGAAATCACTAATAAAAAACACAAAAATGTGGAAGTAGATAGACCATTAAAGCATACTTGTTTATATTATGAAGCTGAAACAAGAAGGTAGAGTTTCACTTTGTTTGCTCTGAGCTTGAAACATGCGTACTGGACAACTACAGATTTTCACTGCTTTGCATATCTGCAGATGACTGTGAGTATTGATTTGGGGATTATAAATAAATTTTATCAAGTAGGCAAATTCACAAATAATGGAATCTATGAATAATGAGGATCAACTATATCATATCTTATATTGAATATTATTGGAGAAGTCGCTTTAAGCAATAGAGATATAATTACTATTACCGTTCGCTATTAATAATGGGTCTACATTTTAATACATTTACTAAATTGGTAATGTTAACCTTTTCTTTCCTTTTTCTGCCGTGTTTTCTATATAATGATTTCTTAATTCAGTAACCCATATCTGTTGATGATATACAATATACCCAGCATTGTTTTAGGCTCTGGATATACAATAGAGAGCAAAACAGACAAAAATACCTGCTTTCATGCAGTTTGCATTCTATTGGAATACACAGGTAACATACAAGATAAATATGTAAAATATGTTAGAAAGTGTTAAGTGCTAAGATTTAAAATAATGAAGCAAGGAAAGAAGATAGTAAATGCTGGGGGGGATTGTGTTATCTATTGCCAGAACTTAATGGCTTATCAGATAACAATTGCATTATTATCTCTCAGTGTTCTAGGGGTTGATAAGTCTCAGATGGTTCCCTTTAGGGCTCTTTCAGTCATTGTAATCAGATGACAGCTGGGGCTGGAGTTGCCTGAATGCTTCTTTACTCAGTGGTCTGTTGTGTGGACTGGAAGGCTTAAAGTGTATACTCTATCTAGTTGGACATTTCTCTCTCTGTTCAGTCTCTCCAAATGGCTAGTTTGGGTGTCCTAACAGTATAATGGTCTCAGGGTATATGGTCTTCTTAAATGGTGACTGGCTTCCCCAGAGTGAACATTCTCTGAGAGACTGGAGGAATTTGCCGGTTCTTATAAAGGTTAGGCACAGTTCTAGGATGGTGTCACTTTCACCAAATTCTGTTGGTCAAAGCAGTTACAAATTTCCAAAGATTGGAAGAATAAACTCCACCTCTTGATGGCATATACATACATGGAAGGAAGAAATTGGTGATGAATATTTGCAGACAGACTGCCATGCTAGGTATTGAAAATTGATAGGATATCTTGGTAAGGCCTAAGAAGGTGACATCAAGTAAGACTGGTCAGCATAGTTTTATCTTTCCCCAGTTATATTAAACTGTGTGAGTATTGGCAGAGTAGTGGTGTAGTGGACATAAACAGTTATGGTTTTGTAAGATGAGTATATCATAGCAAAAGAGGAGCTAAATGTAAATGCAAGGCAGAGATGATAATTATTGACCGCAGAATTAAAGCTAGGTACATAGGGTAGAGAATATGTGAAGGGTGTAAGAGAGAGTGAAAAAATGGCAGATTCCCAAAAACTAATAAAAGAGATCAGCAAACTTGCAGGATACGGGATCAATAAATAAAATCAATGGTATGTCTATTTTTTAACGATCAGCAATGGAATATGAAAGGAAGAAAGAAAGTCCATTTACAATAGTATCAAAGAGGATAAAATACTTAGGCATACATTTTAAAAAGAAGTGTAAGAATTATATAGTGACACTGTAACGGTGTTGAAAGAAATTAAAGATGTAAATAAACAGCAAGACTTCTCACGGTCATGGATCAGAAGACTTAATATTGTTAAGATGGCAATACTCTTCACATTGATCTCCAAATCCAATGCAATCCACGTTAAAATCACATGGGTGTTTTGCAGGGATTGACAAACTGGTCCTAAAGTTCCCATGGAAATCCATGGGACCCAAAAAAGCCAAGATAATCTTGTAAAATAGTGAAATTGGAAGACTCATTTTTTTTTTTTTTTTAAATTTCAGAATTTACTACAAAACAATAGTAATCAAGACTGTTTGGTACCAGCATAAAGGTACACATTATAGGGCCTGGGGACAGTGGCTCATGCCTGTAATCCCAGCACTTTGGGAGGCCAAAGTGGGAGGATCACTTGAGCCCAGGATGTTCAGGAACAGCCTGGTCAACATAGTGAGACCTCATCTCTACAAAATATATTTTAAAATTAGGTAGGTATGTTGGTGTGGGCCTGTAATCCCAGCTGTTCGGGAGGATCACTTGTGCCTGGGAGTTAGAGGCTGCAGTGAGCTATGATTTCATCACTGCCCTCCAGCCTGGGTGACCGAGTAAATTTTAAGTGACTTTGGGTTGGGCAACTATTTCTTAGATACGACACCTGAAGCGGAAAACAGAAGACAAATTAGATAAACCAGATTATCTAATTAATTAGACAAATTAGGTACAGTAGAGTTGCAAATTTTGCACATCAAAGCATGCCATCAAGAAAGTACAACCCACAGAATGGGAGGAGAAATCTGCAAATCATATGACTGATAAGAGATTAGCATCTAGAATACATAAATAATTCTTACAACCCAGTAATGAAAGACAACCCTTAAAAATGGGCAATGGATTTGAATAGACATTTCTCCAAAGAGGACACACAAATGACTGCTAAACACATGAAAGGATACTCAATAGCCTTAGTTATTAAGGAAAGGCAGATCAAAATTATAATCAAATACCTCCTCACACCAACTAGGATGGATATAATAAAAAAGACAACTGCAAGTGTTGGCAAGATTTGGATAAATTTAATCTTCATACATTGCTGGTGGGAATGTAAAATGGTGCAGCTGCTTTTGAAAACATTTTGGCAGTTCCTCAAAATGTGAAAAGGAGAGGTACCATGTAACTCAGCATTTCCACTTCTAGGTATTCTCAAGAGAAACGAAAACACGCATCCACATAAAATCTTGTATAAAAATGTTCATAGCAGTATTGTTTATAATAGTCCAAAGATGGAGACAATCCAAGTATCCATTAACTGAATGGGTAAATGAAATGTGATATATCCATAGTAACCAAAATAGCATGGTATTGGTATAAAAACAGACACATAGACCAATGGAACAGAACAGAAAACCCATAAATCATATATTTACAGCCAATTGGTTTTTGACAAAGGTGTCAAGAACATACATTGGGGAAAGGATACCCTCTTTAATAAAATGGTGCTGGGAAAATTGTATATCCAGATGCAGAAGAATGAAACTGGACTTCTATCTCTTACCATATACAAAAATGACATCTAGATGGATTAGACTTAAGACCTGAAACTATAAAACTACTAGAAGAAAACATGGGGAGACACCTCAGGACATTGATCTATACAAATGTTTTATGGCTAAGACCTCAAAAGCACAGGCAACGAAGATCAAAATAGACAAATGGGATTATATTAAGCTGAAAAGCCCCTTCACAGCAAAGGAAACAGTCAACAGAGTGAAGAGAGCCTGTTGAATGGGAGAAAATATTTGCAAACTATCTGATCAGGGAGGAATAGAATATGCAAGGATCACAAATAACAGTATAAAACAAAAACAAAAAACCAAATAATTCAAATAAATGGCAGGCAAATGACGTGAATAGACATTTCTCAAAAGGAGAACATACAAATGGCCAATAGGTATATGAAGAAATACTCAACATCACTAATCATCAGGGAAATGCAAATCAAAACCACAGTAAGATACCATCTTACCCCAGTCAGAATGATTATTATTAAACAGAAAAAATAACAGAAGCTGGCAAAGATGTGGATAAAAGGGAACTCCTACACATTGGTGGTGGGAATGTAAATTAAAACGGCCATTTTGGAAAATAGGGAGATTTCTCAAAAATTAAAAATAGAACTACCATATGGTCTGGCAATCCCAATACTGGGCATTTATCCAAAGGAAAAGAGTTCAGTATGTTAAAAGAATAGTTAAAAGAATTTTAAAGAATAGTTAAAAGAATAGTTAAAAGAATGTTAAAAGAATAGTTCAGTATGTTAAAAGAATGTTTATTGCAGCACTGTTCACAATAGCAAAGATATGGAATCAACCTACATTCCCATTGATGGGTGGATAAAGTAATGTGGTATATATACATAGTAGAATACCATTAGGCCATAAGAAAGAATGAAATCATATCATTTGCAGCAACATAGATGGAACTGGAGGTTAAGTGAAAGAAGCCTGGCACAGAAAGACAAATACCGTGTGTTCTCATACATACGTGGGACCTAAAATTTTCATTTCATTGAGGTAAAGAATAGAATGATAGATAGGAGAAGCTGAGAATGGTGTGTGGGTGGGCTGGGGAGTGGGGCAGGATGAAGAGAGGTTGGTTAATGAGTATAAACATACAGTTAGATAAAAGGTGTAAGTTATAATGTTTGATAGAGTAGGGTGACTATAGTTAACAATTTCAAAATAGCTAGAAGGCAGGATTTGAATTCTTCTCAACGCAGAAATGGCGAATACTTGAGGCAGTAGATACACCAAATACCCTGACATGATCATTACACATTCTTCATATGTAAAAAAGTATCAACATGTACACCACAAGTATGAACAAATATGGTGTATCAATAAAAATAAGATCTATACAAATAATGGAATGTTATTCAGCTCTAAAGAAAAATAAGTATTGATACTTACTGAAAAATAAGTATTGATAAAATATGGGTGATCCTTGAAAACATTATGCTGAGTGAAAGGAGACAGTCACAACACTCACTTATTGTATGATTCCATTTATATGAATTGCCCAGAATGGGAAAAATTTAATGAGACATAAAGTAGCTTAGTGGTTGCTTAGGGGCTAGGGGCATGGTGGTAGGATGCAGAATGACAGCTAGTATGAAAATGTTCTAAAATTAGATTGTGGTGATGCTTGCATAACCCTGTTAATTTACTAAAAAACATTGAATTATGTACTTTAAGTTGGTTACTTGTGTGGTATGTGAATTATATTTAAGTGAAGCTGTTCAAAAAGTGATAGGCTCATGGATTGAAGATTCCCAGTAGAACAAAGGATTGTTGGAATTGTAAGATTCATCTTTGTAGATATTGAAATCACTAGTGATTATGATATAAATATTGTTGGAAAGAGTGACAGCCAAGAACCAATACTTTCAAAAAACAGGGAGAAATAATCTGCAGGAGAGTAAATTACAATAAGAAGGGATATTTGTTAGTGTTATTGATGATGTAAGATGTAAAGGCGAATGCTTTCTTGATGAAGAAAGATAAAATGTGAAGTAGAAATGAGGAACATGAAGATCATCTACTCCATATTCAAGGCCCAAGTACATGAGAAGTGGAAGAAAAAGCAGCTGCCACTTGATAGAGCCCACAGAGAAAGCAGGGTCATCAGGGTAGACTTTCTATGATAGATTTTTATATTGACCCTAAAATACTTTGAAATTCATAAGGTAACTTTCTGGATACTTTCAGCTTCTTACATGAAGTTTTTGTTCTGTTACTTTTGTCATGAATTATATGTGATGAAACTTGAGTCTGTTTTTCAATGGATTACTTGATCAAATTAGTGTTCTTGTTCTCCTATTTAATCTATTTCACATTCCTAATGTATAAGGCTGCATAATTGGTCAATTCTGATTTGTTGTTGTTTTGTGAGAGAATAAAGGATGTGAATACTTGCCAGGTTAGATTTCTAATTTACAGGAATCTTGTCACCCTAAAAGGTTGATGTGTCTCTCCAAAAATTTATAAAAGAGTTGTTGATTAATTGTAGTATAATAATAACTGCTAGTATCCATGGGAAAACAGAAAGAATTTGTTCTTTTTATACCTTTTATTTATCCTTCCTAAGTCTTCTAACAAGCACAGATAGCCTCTTTTCTTCATTGTTCAATACCATACCTTTTAAAAAAACATTTTTACTTGAAAAGATTTCTTAATCAGAAACAATTGATTTCAGTATTATGAAATAGCCCTCTTTGAAAAATCAGTCTCCAAGAATAGCATAAAATTTGTTTTTAGCAAGATAATTTTATGTTGTTAATTATCTATAAAGGTCTCAAAAGTACTGAAGGATCACCTAGATCAATGAATCCAGAGATATAAAATAATATACCTTAAGCAAAAATCATTCAGTAAATACTTCCATTTCTAAATTAGTCAATTTCAGCTGCCCCCAAAGTAAGATTTATGAAAACTGTAGATGTTGCCATTTGTGCCACTGCTTTAAAGCTATTTAATCCTCTACTGCTATCAGCTGTGAAGTTGACTGTACTGTCAAAACAATGTGAAATCTTGGATTTTTTTATATATCATGCATAAAAATACAGAAGGAATAAATTTATTACTATTATATTCCAAGCAGGGGAAATATTTAAAATGATCACACTGGTACTATCATGACATTGACCATTCAGAAAAGATGCTGGGCCGGGCGCGGTGGCTCAAGCCTGTAATCCCAGCACTTTGGGAGGCCGAGACGGGCGGATCATGAGGTCAGGAGATCAAAACCATCCTGGCTAACACGGTGAAACCCCGTCTCTACTAAAAAATACAAAAACAAAACAAAAAAAAAAAACTAGCCGGGTGAGGTGGCGGGCGTCTGTGGTCCCAGCTACTCGGGAGGCTGAGGCAGGAGAAGGGCGTAAACCCGGGAGGCGGAGCTTGCAGTGAGCTGAGATCCGGCCACTGTACTCCAGCCTGGGCGACAGAGCGAGACTCCGTCTCAAAAAACAAAACAAAACAAAACAAAACAAAAAAAACAAAACAAAACAAAACAAAACAAAAACAGAAAAGATGCTGGTCCTTGGATCATAAGAGTACGACCTGACTGAATAACAGACCTGGTCCTAGACAGTTTAGTGTTTTGTACTCAAATTTATTTTCAGTCGTGTCTTCATGGTAGACATTGTTTTTTCCATTTTACAAATGAAAACCTTAAGACTTAAAGAGGTAAGTAACTTACGCAAGATCACATAGCAACTTAGTAGAGCTGGGATTCAAATTAGTTTTATTTGGCTCTAAATTCTATGGCATTTTCACTGTTCTGCTGCCTTGATAAACTTAAAACCCATCTGCTTTCTATCAAGAACTGAGTTCACAGTGATTTATCACTTGTTTGGAAGAGTAGATCGTTGTGCTAATTTTGGAATTTCTCCCAAAATAAGCTGTGTTTCTATGAATACTTCTTAAACTTTTTTCTTTCTTATTCTATATCAGGACGTCTTGCATGGCTGGTATACTTAGTTGGGACAGTTGTTGGAGGAAGATTAACATACACCAGTACAGATGAGCATGATGCTATGGATGGAGAATTATCCTGTCGGTAAGTAAGAACTGTGTAATTTACTGAATTTTGCTAAATAGTTAAAAAAATTAGTTATTGAACAAGTACTATGAGCGAAGACATTTTGTATGTGGCCTTTGAGGAAGGTATTATTTCCCTTTTTATTGCTGGGAAAACCAAGACTCAAAGGTTAAGTGATTTGTAGAAGTCAAATCTCTAATAAGCGATAGACTCAAAATACTTTGTACATATTTGTGCAAATAATGTAATAAAGATTTAGGTTGCTTTTTATTACTTAGGATCTGAGCAATCACATCCAGTGTGTATTGGAAAGGTGGTAAAATTAGATGACTTGCATCTAGTCAGAAAGTACTAGGTAGTCAATTACCCATCGCAAGTTTTGTCACCTATTGGCCACAGCCTTAGGAAAAAGCAGTTGAATTATTCTCTTCAAGTTTCTATTCTAACCTGAGGAAAATTTCTATATATGAATAATACAAGCGAATTGATTTTCCATGTATTTTATTTTTAATAACAAATCTCCTTAGAGTCATACATGTTTTTATTGAAGACTTAAAACTTCAAATGAAAATAAAAATTATGTGTTAATCTGGAGATAACCACTACTGTTATTTTGTAAAGTCCCTTTGAGTCTTTTTAATTAATGTATATGGGTATATGTTTGCTGCATGTGTGTTTTTCAACTTTTCTTAAACATTACAAAACAATATAAGATATAGCTAATAATAATACCTAACTTATTTTGGGCTGTTACAAGGAATTTATTTTTTTAAATGCTTAGAACAGTGCTTGGCAATTAGTGATATATTACACACACACACACACACACAGCGCAACACTACTTTTTAAAATCAAGCACAATATCAACATTTTACCTGGACATTAAATTTTCTAAGCTGTACAATAATTTAAATAGACCCTTGTTTTTGGAATTTTAGGTTGTTTCTCAATTTTTTCTTATTATAAATTACTTTTAGATATAACTAAATTATTTTTAGTTATATCTTTATGTCGATTGAGATAATTTCATTAGAGTTCGTTCCTAAATGCAGAATAGCTGGTCAAAGGTTATGTAGCATTTGAAAGACTTTCAGTACTCATTACCACATGGTTTTCTGAAAAAGGACCAATGTATCCTCTGAACCAAGGGTTTCCAACCCTTGTACTTGGTCCATGGCCTGTTAGGAGCTGGGCTGCGTAGCAGGTGAGCTGCAGGTGAGCAAGGATTACCGCCTGAGCTCTGCCTCCTGTCAGATCAGCAGGGACATAGATTCTCATAGGAGTGTGAACCCTAAACTGCACATGTGAGGGATCTAGGTTGCATGCTCCTTATGGGAATCTAATGTCTGGTGATCTGAGGTGGAACAGTTTCATCCTGAGACCATTACACCACACCACCCCAAACCCCATCCATGGAAACATTGTCTTCCAGGAAACTGGTCCCTGGTGCCGAAAAGGTTGGGGACCACTGTGCTGAACCCTAATTGTATGATAGTTAACATTTGTTAGTGGTTGAGCTGCCAGAGAGTAGGGTTCATATTGTTGCCAGTTTATAGGTAACAAATGTATTGTTTCAATTTGTATTTATTTGGTTACTATTGGTATCAAACATTCTTTTCCACTCCCAGCTTTGCCATTTTTTCTTTGTGACTTTTATATCTATATTGATTATATTATTTACCTTCTTTTCTTTTGTGATCTTTTCTAACTTATTTGTAAGAGCTCAGTGTGTGTGTGTGTATATATATATACACACACATATATATGTCTCAGAGATGTTAATATTTTGCTCCTCATTTTGAAAATGTTTTCTCCATATTTTTACTTCAGAAATTTCTTCTTTACTGGCTTTAAATATTATGTATTCAGATCTGTGGACTTTTTCCTTCATATTTCTCTGCTGCTTATATTTAGAAAGATTTTTTTTTCCACTTCTGGTTAATAAAAATATCCACCTGTATTTTCTCCCAGCTCTCTTTGGTATTATTAATAGCTTTTTATATTTATTTTTAATATATCTTGACATTTGGTTTCATATATTTTTTCCAAGATTTCCAATTAATGCCAATCCTACCCTCTACTGATTTGAAGTGCCACTTACGTCTTACACAAAATTATTACATCTTTTTTTCAGGCCTTTCGTACTTTTCCATTGGTCTTAGAAGTATATTGTTATATATTTTTACCCTATTAAAGACCTTAAAATTGTTATACCTAGTTGTGATATTCTCCTTCATTATTCTTCTTAAATATATTTCTAAGTGCTTAGTAAATCTGTTGTACTGTTGGATAAAAAATTTCATTTTGTTCCATTCCCTTTCAACCTTTAAACTGTTTCTTCAATAAAATGTGAATCTTCATGGACCATGAATATTTTTAGTTTTTCTAAGATTTATTATTTTCTGTATCAAATTAAATTACTTGAAAATATGAATAATAGGTGTTTGGGGCTTCCTTAAAATGCTTTAGTTAATTTTCAGCCAAGCAAAAAGTTTGCTTCTGCACCATCTTTTAAGACAACATTACATATTTAATAAAGTGGAAATTAGGCATACTTTTTGCTATAGTTTGATTTTTTTTTTTTTTGAGACAGAATTTTGCTCTTGTTGCCCAGGCTGGAGTGCAATGGCACGATCTTGGCTCACCGCAACCTCCACCTCCTGAGTTCAAGTGATTCTTCTGCTTCAGTCTCCCAAGTAGCTGGAATTACAGGCATGTGCCACCTTGCCTGGCCAATTTTGTATTTTTAGTAGAGATGGGGTTTCTCCATGTTGATCAGGCTGGTCTCCAACTCTGCCTGCCTTGCCGATCTGCCTGGCAGGTGATCTGCCTGCCTTGGCCTCCCAAAGTGCTGGGGTTACAGGTGTGAGCCACCGTGCCCAGCTGATTTTTTTTTTAAAGTTTAATCATCAAGTAGGGAAATACATGGCTGGGCGCGGTAGCTAACGCCTGTAATCCCAGCACTTTGGGAGGCCGAGGTGGGCGGATCTCGTGATCTCGATCACGAGATCGAGACCATCCTGGCTAACACGGTGAAACCCCGTCTCTACTAAAAATACAAAAATTAGCCAGGCATAGTGGCGGGCGCCTGTAATCCCAGCTACTTGGGAGGGAGGCTGAGGCAGGAGAATGGCATGAACCCCGGAGGCGGAGCTTGCAGTGAGCTGGGATCCTGCCACTGTACTTCAGCGTGGGTGACAGAGTAAGACTCTGTCTCAAAACACACACACACACACACACACACACGCACACACACACACTGCCACTATCTCGTGAGAAAATGTATATTAGGAAATAAAGTAGGTGTATATTTGCCAATGAGAAAAAAAATATTAGTTTTTTATTTAAGCAGCAAACATATTGAACATTTTGAACTAAGATTTGTGTTTTAGCCTGCATTCCCTGGAAAACAGAGCCTTTGGTGAAGTTCATGGGCTAATATTTTTCTGGAGGTTAGGGAGAAGAGTACATTTTTAGAGAAGAAATAAGAGGAGGAAAGGGAAAGTAAGTATAAGAGAAAACAAATACAGTCAATCCTCATTATACCTGGGTTCCATTTTTTGTGAATTTGCCTACTTGATAAAATGTGTTTCTAACCCCAAAATCAGTCCTCATGGTGCTTTTGTGGTCACTTGCAGACATGTGCATAGGGATGAAGAAATTTGAGTTTTGTGTTGCACTTTCCCAACTGAGGTTGAACAGGTGATATTCTGCCTTGTTTCAGCTCTCGTACTGCAAAGAATTGTCCTTTTTATATTCTGTTTAGAGCCACATTTGTTGTACTTTTGTGCTTTTTGTTGGTGCTTTCAGTGTTTAAAATAGCCCAGCTGTATTGTTAAAGTGCTGTTTAGTGTTCCTAAATACAAAAAGGCTATCATGTGCCATACATGGGTTAGATTCTCTGTCTGGGCACCAGTGGGAGTACTGTGAATACTGCAGTAGTGTGTAAGTTCAGTGTTAACAAGTCAACAGTATATTTGAAAAAGCCTCTCTAAACAGAAACACACATGAAACAAGATTGTAATCCATTGACCAAAATGTCGTCACCAGAGGCTTGCAGGAACCTAATTCTGTATTTTACCTAGGAGCAATGGTTCATTATTCACTGACTCAGTGTTCACAGTGACTTTATAGAACATAACTACCATGAATAATGAGAACTAACTATGTAAGGTGGTATATTACTGAGAAAATACAACTGGTTGCTTGCTTTTATAGGAATTTTCCCCAGAGGCCACATGAAACCACTTGTGCCTCAGAACAACTCGTGGTTGGGGGAGTAAGGACAAGCAGTGTATATCCGTTGGCTTCTTTCTGTGTCTCGTTTCTTACTGGTTAATGTCTACTCCTGGGGTATTTAACTTTTCTACACTTCTTAGTTGTGTTTCCTGGCCTCTTTGAGGGGCTGCTGGGGAGACAGAGCTTTAATTGGTCCTGTTGGAGCTATGAACAGGAATGGTGGTTTGTCTCTCTTTTCTGGGAAGATTTGTAACTGCAGAAACTGTGTGAATCTTTTCTGGGGCTACAAGACAAGTGACTGAAGCCAGGGATGAGGTGGGAGATGATAGTGTGGTTGGTGGGTGTGCAAGCAGGGCCAAGCAAATTCAAAGTGGGGCGTATTCTAGGACTTACCCAACAGTCTGGAAATAAATAGGCATTTTAGAATATTGAGATTCTAAATTAAGAATGATGTCTTATGTAAAATTACAAAAAAATCACTTTCATATGAAGATGTTCCAAATAATTGGAACTACAAGTACTGTGGCCTTCTATATGTTGTATATGAAAGCATTCCTACTCCTCGGAGAACACTACCAAATTAGGAGATCGTGAAGCTCCTGCCAAAACTTATGTGCTATTTTGGCATGAAAGTTTGAGTCATAAAAGCTCCTAACATTGTGATGATTTATAATTATGATTGAAACATACTACTGTAAACATAGCAAATAAATATAATTATACTCAGGCCACGTATTTCTAATTAAATAAAGACATTTTATAGTCATTTTAGTTTCATTCATCATGACTAAAATGAAAACTTCTTGAGAGATTCTTCGGGGATTTTGTCTTACTCATCATGTGTCCTGTTAACCCATTTCCAATAGTGGAACCCAACCCAATTCCAATAGTGGAACACTAGGCATAAATATAATCCACTAGTGCTAGTAGAGTGCTAGCTTCTTTCAGACCTGTTCTACTTAGCTGTGCCACCCTCTGTCTCTCATTGCTGTCACCTACTCATCTCCTAGTCATCCCTCATTATCAAGACCTTAATAACTGGCTCAGAGTTTTCCTCTCTCTCCCAAACCCTACTATTATGTAAATAACTTCAACTGCTTTCTGATCAGATAGTATTTCTCCCCTTTTCCTACTCATAAGCCTCCAGTGGCTTCCTATCACACTTGAGACAAATTTCAAGGCCCTGTGATGGCCCAGAGTATCCTGTGCTACTTCTGACCTCATTCCTACCCTTTCCCATTTAACACTGGCCTCCTTGCTGTCCTTTGAGTATTACCAGTGTGTTTAGGGCACTTTAGGGCCGTTGCGCTTCTCTTTCTTCTGCTAAGAATACTTTCTTCCAGATGTTTGAATAGTACATTTGGCCCTTGAACAATGAGGGAGTTAGGGTCACCAAACTCCCATACAGTTGAAAATCTGCCTATAACTTTTGACTCCCCCAAATTTAACTACTAATAGCCTACTGCTGACTGCAAACCTTATTGATAACATAAACAGTCAATTAAAACATATTTTGTATGTTATGTGTGTTATATACTGTATTCTAACAAAGGAAGCTAGAGAAAAGAAAATGTTATTAAGGAAATCATAAGAGAAAATAAATTTTCTGTTCATTAAGTGGATCTTCCTAAAGGTCTTCATCCTCCTCATCTTAAACATTGGGTAGGCTTAAATGCTGAGAAGGTGAAGTTGGTCTTGCTGTCTCGGGGATGGCAGCGGCGCAAGAAAATTTGCATATAAGTGGACCCACACAGTTCAAACCTGTGTTGTTCAAGGGTTAACTGTTCTCCCTCACTTCAGTCAGGTCTCTGTACTCAGATGTCTTTTTCAAAGAGAGCTCCTTTGACCTCCCTATCCAAAATAACATCTTTACCCTACTTTATTTTTCTTAATAGTACTTACTACCTCTTGATGTTGTTTTTTCTACAGAGTAAGGGAAGGAATAAGCTTTGTTTTGCTTACTGCTGTATTTTATCTCCTCTGTGTGGCAAAAGCTTCACCCTGAGGGAATTTGTTGAGTGATAGTAAAAGAAATTGCACACTTCTGTGGATAGGACCCATTGTCACTTGTTGTTTTTAACCTCAACTAGGCCCTCAGCATTGCTCAGTGATTGTATTTTGTTTCAGTAATTCTTGTCTTCTGACTTCCAAACACCCATTGGACTGTTTCACTGGGATGTTTGCTTAAACTATGCAGTGACTTTATTGTTTTTGAGATTAACAACATGGCTTATGAGGCTGTTCATTATCTGGCTCCTGCCTGTCCCATTAGCCTCATTTTCTGCCATTCACTACATTATAGCCATGTTGAACATTATACAGCTGAGTAGCTGGGTTACGGGCGCCTGCCACCATGCCTGGCTAATTTCTTTATTTTTAGTAGAGACAGGATGATTTCAAACTCCTGACCTCAAGGGATCTGCCTGCCTTGGGCTTCCAAAGTGCTGGAATTACAGGCCTGAGCCACCGCGCCTAGCCCCCTGCCCCTTTAGATGGCTACACATGCTTTCCTCTTTGTCGCAACAATCTGTGGCTTTGCCTTGTTCCATCCTAGAATATTAGGAGATAACATTTGTTATAGGGCTTGTCATTCTTGATTCTAACTGCTTCTTTTGTCTTCTTCTTTGTAGATTATCGATTTCTAGAGGACTGGGGATATATATGTCTTGTCCTTTGATGTATTTTGAATGCCTAACACATACCTGACATATAGTGGGCCCTCAAATTTGTTGACTGAAGAAATACTTATTTGGTTGGATACCTAGGAAAATTCAGAACAGTTATCCAAAATTCATTTCATTATGTTTGAAATGGCATGCTTATACTTGGATCAAAGATTATTTATCTTTTTATTCTGTGCTTTTTACCAGAAATAATTTAAGATAAAGGAATAATATATGTAGGACAATAAATTGGAACTGGGAGTGGATATTATATACACATTGAGCATCCCTAATCCAAAAATCTGAAATTCGAAATGCTTCAAAATCTGAAACATTTTGAGCATCAACATGAATCTCAAAGGTCATGCTTAAAGGAAATGCTCATTGAAGCATTTCAGATTATGGATTTTTGGATTGGAGATGCTCAGATGGTAAGTATAATGCAAATATTCCAAATTTTTAAAAAATTAAAAATCGGAAACACTTCTGGTTTGAAGCATTTCAGCAAAGGGATACTAAACCTGTCTATATTGGTATGTATAGGCATTGGTCTTACACATTTGTTAGAGGTGGCAGCACATCTTCAGGGGGCACTGTGGTAGAGACTGTCAATTGTCTTTCATTTCTTCTTCCTTTCCCTTCCCATAATAAAGTACTTGATTGTTTTCTTGGGCAGATGGCCACTCTGAATAAAGACTAGATTTACTAGGTTGTTTGCAGCTAGGTGTGGCAAAGTGACTATGTTCTGGGAAGTTGAGTGTAGATGAACGTGTTACGTGTAACCTATGTAGACCGAACGTGGAGCTGAAGAAGCTACCTTAGACCACAAAGTGCTTGTGGAGGCAAGTGTGACAAGATGGAAGGAACCTGAGCCTCTGTTACATCATGGAGCACCAGCTAGCTTTAGGGAACTACCGTGGATTTTTGCTTGAGAGAGAAATAAATAACTATATTATTTAAGCCATTGTTATTTTGGATTTCAGACACTTGCAGCTGAACCTATACAACTGCTAAAACTTCTTTGACAAATGGATTGTGTACCCTGCTGGGAACTCATTCCTACTCTCCTCCTGGTGGGGATATCATTGCCTCTTAGGCAAATGCAGATCACCAGCTTAATATGAGTTGTAAAGGCACCACAACAGACTTTTTGTTCCACATCTTCTTTGAATTTGGGAATGTGTGCTATAAAAAGGAAATAAAAGTAAACAAAAGAAAGTACATAAAATCAACAAAGAACTTGAGTAGGAGAAGGGAGGTCCTATGCAGTAAAGAATTTAAAAGCAAGATACACCTTCCTTAAGTCACTTGACAAATCACGTGACTCCAGAGATGAAGTTTGATGTATACATCTATTTATTTAACTAAAACCTACTCCAATAACCTGCTAATTCACCAGTAAACAGATTTTAAAATTTAGCTTTACTCCTCCTCTCAAAATTAGAGCATAAGCGTATCAAACATCATTTTAGAAAAAAACCCTCAAAACCTGGTTGTAACAATCTAATTCTTAAATCTAATTCCTTAGCAAGTTCTCCGTAAATCTTAGCAGTACTGAGGATATTTGGTATGCAAAGGGTACTTTTAAATAAGTAGATTTATTTATAAATATAGGAAATAATCACTATAAAAACGCTTGTCAAAATATTTTTTCTTAACATGTTGGCAATACATAGCAAGTTTTTGAAAAAGTTCGTATGCTGTGACTTAGATATTTTGTTTCGAGAAGTCATTGAGGATAAAGGAGGGGAAAGTAATTATGTTTTACTTAGAAATATGAATTTTAATCCAAAATAAGATGATTAAATTTTGACGTAGCCTTAATTTTATGCAACCATTAAAAACAGTGCTTTGGAAAATTAATAATATGGTAAAAATAATTGGTCAGGATGTATTTAGTGTGATGGAGTGTAGAAAAGAATAAAGGGTTCAGTAAGTGTTTTGAATGCATAAGTGAATCCTAGTATATATGATAAGTGCTTCATAATGGTGAACAAAAGATAAACTCTACAGGAAATAAATGGTTTTGAAGCAACTGGATAGGCATCTTTAAAAAATAATGTTAGCTCCCTGTCTCACACTGTATAATCAAGATGAATCCCAATGTATCATAGAGGTAAATGTAGAAAGAAAGAATCACAAAATTCCTCAGATTCAGGTAAGACCTTGCTATTATGCAAAATCCATGAAAGAAAAAATTGATCAAATTTTCTGCATGAGAAAAACAATAACAAACTTCTGCATGGCATTAAACATTATAAAGCAGTGGTCCCAGGGACTGGTTTAGTGGAAGACAGTTTTTCCATGGACCAGGGCAGGGGATGGTTTCAGGATGAAACTGTTCCACCTCAGATCACCAGGCATTAGATTATCATAAAGAGCCCACAACCTAGATCCCTCGCATGCACAGTTCACAGTAGGGTTTGCACGCCTGTGAGAATCGTGCTGCCACTGATCTGACAGGAGGCAGAGCTCAGGCGATTATGCTTGCTTGCTCATTGTCCACCTCCTGTTGTGCAGCCTGTTTCCTGACAGGCCACGGACTAGTACTGCTCTGCAGCCTGGGGTTGGGGACTTTGTCATAAAGCCAAGAGACAATTGAAACACAAAGTTGTTTACAGTTCAACTGTAGGCGAAGAGGTCAACCCTCTGATGTGTAAATAATTTGTAAAACTCAGTAATTAAAAGACAACCAAATGGAAAAAAAATCAGCAAAGTATATGAGCAAACAGGTCACAGAAAATGACATGAAAAATTTTTAACCTCACATGCGTAAGAGGTATACAAATTAAAATACACCGAGATGCCATTTTTCAACTTTCCAGAAATTCTAATTTTCTGTCATCCTGAATTATCTTGTCTGTATGTATATAGATACTCTTATGGAGTGATGGTAAGAGTATAAATTATTTTAATTTTTATGGAGTGCACTTTGGTAATAGCTATCAAAATTATAATTTATGCATTTGAGTGAGTAACTTGACGTTTTGAAATGTATGTTATAGATGGACATGTGTGAAATGACATATGCAAGATTGTTAATTGCAGCATTTTGTAACAGCAAAAAAATTGTAAACAACTTTAGCATCCATCAGTAGGGGAATGTTTGAAAATATTATGGTGTATTTATATAATGGAATGTTAAGCAGCTTCAGAAGAGTATGAAGAACCTTCTTATGTCTGATGGATAAAGAGCTCTAAGATAGATTGTTAAATGGAAAAAGCTAAGCTTAGAACCATGTGGGTAATACGTTCTATGTGTTCAGAAGGTTTGGGAGGAGAATCTATAGTCATATTTGCATATACATACATAAAACATTATCTGGAAGGACATATAAACTGTTAATAATGTGTGTATATATGTTCGTGTGTGCATATATGGAAAACTGGGTGTGTCAGGGCTAGGCAGAGCTGCCTTTGTGCAAATTAGAAAAGGGTACTGTTTCCTCAACAACCTCTACTTCTGTCTCTTGAAAAATTATTATATTATATTGATTTTGTTAGCACACGGTACTTGGCAATCATCCACCAGAAAATTTTAATGAAAATAGATAATATTGAAGGATTTCTTTTTTGAGGTTCTGCACTAAGTTTTTCATTATATTGAATTAAGCTTTTTCTGTAGGAAATTTAACATAATCTTCAGTTCATTTATAATTTCCTAATAATAGTTTTGAATAGTAATAAATAGAAAAGTCATGATTTTCTCTTAATAATAGTTTAACTGGTGTTAGAAATATTTGATTTTGTTAAGATCACCTTGTAGTTTAAGGTAAACTTTTCTTATTCATTAAGGGTGGGATATAACTTTTGATAGATGTACCTCTGGATTTTTTTGGAACTTTGAGTCATAACCTCAAAATATTTAATTATTTAGAAATATAAGATTAAGTAAAAAAGTGAAATACAAGACTACATACTTAATATCGTTCTTCTTTTACTGAAAATTTATATCTATGTATAGGATTTTTTATGTGTATGCCATGCATTTATTTTATCAGTTTTTAGTAAAAAAAAATCTGTATATACATACAGAGTTTTGCATTTATGTGCATGTGTGTGTATGTCTTAGGGAAAAAAGGCTAGAAGGAATTAGACCAAGTTGTAGTATCTCTCAGTAGTAGGATTTCAGATGATTCAAAAAATATTTTCTTTATGTGTTTTTGTATTTTCCCACTTTTTACAGTGATTATGTGTTATATTACATTTATGGTAAGTGTTTTAATGTTGTTTCTCTAAGGTTTTGTACTGAAGCTTTTTCCCCCCCCTTCATGAAGAGTTTTTCAGCTTATATCTTTAATGGATACTGGATTGCCTCGGTGTTCTAATGAGAAAATAGAGCTTGCAATTCTGTGGTTCTTGGATCAGTTTCGTAAAACATATGTTGGTGATCAACTTCAAAGAACCTCAAAGGTAGGTTTTTACTACTAGAGAGTTTAAAACATGTTATTAGAGATGAAGAAAGATGAACATATATAACTGAATGATATATTTGGGAAATTTCTACATAAGATGTGTAATTGATTAATCTATTGATGAATTGGTATTGAAGTGCAATGTAGAATTAAGTTGCTTGTTTTATACCTAATTTACCATTTTCTTTAAAGATTGAGTGACAAGAGAGGTAGTGATTATGTTTTACATGGATAGTCATTAAATAGTTGAGATTATTTTAAACACTAATCAATTTTGCCTTATTGTATTTCAAGACTGAAAGCATAAGATTTGCTGTTTTAGTAGTTCCGGGGTTTTTTTGACACTTATTTATTTATGTGGCTTCCAGTGTGTTTCACTAATTTCTTGGCATTTTTACATGATTAAATAATGAGGACTAGGAAAATTAGATGTGTCCTTAAGAGACTGCACATAACCTTAATGTTAGGAATACTCATAGTATGATAATTGAATGTTTAGCATCAGCAAGTTAAGATGACTTGATCTTAAAGTCTAATGAAAGATTATTAAGGGCATTTATGTGAACCCTAAGCAGATATTTAGTAGAATTAGATACTGACACTGAGTAAAATCTTCTCCATAAGAAGTCCTAAGGATATTCTCATTTCTTTTGAACTTACAGTTTGTTTTAGTGATGTTGTAGGATTTTTTATTTGAAAATTCTAAAATAAACTTTTTATACTCATTTTAGCTGTTTTGTCTTAGGAAATTTAACTTAACCTTCAGTTTACTTAGGATTTTCTGATAATAATTGTGTAGTAGTGTGAAAAAAATATTTTGTTTGATTTTAAGATTATCCTTTACTTTATTTCAGGTAAAATATTCTTTACTTTTTTAAGGAAATGATGTCACTTGATAATTTCTTTCTCAAATATATTATGATATTGTCATTTAGGATTAATATCAATAAAATTCTCTTAGAATTTAGCTGCCACCGAATGAGACCATTTGGAAGAAAAAGAGTAGCTAGAAATAAATGTTTTAGGTTGTCAGTAAGACAAGTTAGAATCAGACAATAATTACATACTGTAAAATTTATATAACAGAGTGCCTTTTTTATAGTCCCAGATGTGATACTTGAAGATTGAATATAAATCAAATGATGATAAATTTTCTTGTTTAATATGTCTAGAGAGTATCTTTGCTTTTGCAAAAGGGTTGCCCTCAAAATATTGCTAATACAATATCCATTTGGTGTTAAGTCTTAAATCAAAACAGTATAATATGGAGTAGAAAAACCTAATTATTGTTTTGAAGGCACCTGGAAGGAAATATGTAAAATGAGACTAGTTGTTTTAGGGCTATGGGATTTTGGATTTTCTTTGAAAACTTTTAATGTAAGATAATTGTGAAAAAAACAAATTACAGATTAGTTTTTCGTTTTTGAAAAAGCTTGCACTTTAGGAAAAAGTAAACACGTCATCAGAATGGTATTGACTCCTTTATTGTAACTTTAACATCGTTGGTGTGTGTATCTTACCCTATTAAAAGAAGTTAGTCCTAAGGTGACAAAATTTCTAAGGCATTTCTATTGCATAACCCCAGAGTGAAACTAAATCTTCCTACTTTCTGATTTCTCTGACTTACCTGCTAATCTGTCTTAATAGAAATCATCTTCGGAAGTCCTTAATTATGTGTCCCGTCACTCTCCTAGGAACTCTTCATACTAGCTTTATTCCTTACTAGGAACTCTTCATACTAGCTTTATTCCTTACTGTAGGCTTGCAAGGTTGGTGTTAATGTCCTTATTTTACTAATGAAAGAACAGACTCTCTAAGACTTTTCTTAAGTACTATAAAGTACTATATATACAGTTTTTTTTTAGCAACCAACTATGTAAAGAAGAGTGAGTAGAACATATTTCTTGGTGGGTGTATTGTCTGATTCCAAATTGTGGCAAAAGTGGGAGAGTACTAGGTAATAGCAAATGAATGTTTAACAATTAATGTGTGCTTATTTTGTACCAGGAACTGTGCTAAGCACTTTTAAGTAGTCTCATTTAATTGCATCATATAGAGTATGACTTCAAGGTTCTTCCCAATCTCTCTTCTGCATATGTCGCCAGCTTCATACTTCAGTACACCATACTTGCACTGTATACTTCATATGTGGTAAACTTATTTCAGGTTCTTCAACAGTCTGTGCTCTCTGTTAATTCCAGGTGTTAGAAGAAAATGTTCCCCGTGCTTAACTATGCCTAATGTTCCATTTTTGGAACACTGAGCATGCAGGAGTTATTTATATCCTACTGCTCAAGGTCATCACCAAGGTCTGATTGCAAAAATTCAAAAAATTCCAACCTCAGGCATAAATGGGTTAAGACACTATTTTTTTTTAATCCAGCTTTCATTTCTCTGCCTTATTCTGCCAACTACTTATTGTCGTCAGAGACCTCATCCTTTGGGATGCCCTTTTTAACTCTCAAGTTGTGAGTGTTCTTTTTGTCTGTGTTCTGTAGCACCCATTTGTTCCCTGTTTTAATATTTATTACACTGCTTTGTAATTACTTGTTAGTGAATAGACTATAATTCTGGTTAGTACTATTTCTGCCTTGTTTATTGTTATCGTCTGAAAGAGCCTGGCATGTATGTATTGTTTGTGTGCTTTCAACTTACTGTTGAATGTGTGTATTTAGTAGAATTCTATAGGAATTTGGCCTAGATCTCATGTATAGTACTTTCAGGTAGTAAAGGATATATTCTTGAGTTGGAAAATTACGCTGACTTGAGTGAAATTATTCAGCAGTTATAAATAAAGTATGATATTAAGCATCTTGAACATTTTATAAAAGCCTGTATAGACAACAGAATATAATTTATAGAAATAAGTTATTGAGGAACGAAGGT
This sequence comes from Chlorocebus sabaeus, assembly GCF_047675955.1. Taxonomy (NCBI): domain Eukaryota; kingdom Metazoa; phylum Chordata; class Mammalia; order Primates; family Cercopithecidae; genus Chlorocebus; species Chlorocebus sabaeus. Next base: position 11,462,774 of record NC_132926.1, on the reverse strand, counting down.
GGAATTACTAAAATGTCCTAAGTGATGTATGTGGTAGAAGTCCTATGCCTGAGAAAAATGTTGTAAACAGTAGCCATAGGCATTTATTGAGCAATAAGTCTGTGTCACGTATTTTGCCCAGGACTTGAAAGGCATTATATAATTTCATTCTCACAAAATGCTGTGAAAATAGCGATTTTGTTAACATCCTCCCTTTCTGTAGACATGGAAATTGAGGTTTAGAGTGGTTAACTAATGTGTTTAAGTGGTTCAGCCTGAATTTGAACCCTAGGCACCTGACTGCAGAGCCTGAGCTGCCGACCACTTTGGTATATTGCCTCCTTTCTATTGGATCTTTCCACTGAGATGTTGAATGGGCCCTTCAAACTTACTTCCAAAAAAGAACTCACTATCTTTTAAAACTCTCTCTTCCTAGTTCTCCTATATTAAAGAAGAATGACATTGGATTTCCGTTTTGTACCTCTTGTATCCAATCTGTCACCTAATCCTGTGAGTTTTATTTTCAGAATATCTCTCAGGTGTACTCCTTTCTTCTGCCCCTTTCTTTTTAGCCTTACTCTCACTGCTTGTCATTTCCCATGGAATTTCAGAAGTATTCTACTTGCCCTCTTTGTTTCCATTTTGCTTCTCCCCACTCTAGTCTATTTTCCATACTGCCACCAGCGTATTTTTTATTAGAAAACCAAAGAGAATAATGTAATGAACACTCATATGCCCATCGTTCAGTTTTGTCAAGTCTTAATGCTTTGCTATATTTGCTTTAGATCTGTATATTTTTGAGTTAAACATTAATAATCCTGTTGCTGCTCCGATTTTATTTCTCTAGCTTCTTGCCCCAAAGTAACCACTGTCCTAAATTTAGTATTATTCTCATCCATGATTTTGTACTTTTTCTACATTTCTGTGTATTTATAAACAAAACACAGCACTATTAACTTTATATAAAAGTATTATGCAGTTTGGATCTTTAGGAATTCTTTTTTTTTTTTTTTTTTGAGGTGAAGTTTCACTTTTGTTGTCCAGGCTGGACTGCAATGGCGCGATTTTGACTCACTGCAATCGCCGCCTCCCAGGTTCAGGCGATTTTCCTGCCTCAGCCTCCCAAGTAGCTTGGATTACAGGCATGCGCCACCACGCCTGGCGCGGTGTATTTTAGTATTTTTAGTATTTTAGTGTATTATTGTATTTTTAGTAGAGATGAGGTTTCACCATGTTGGCCAAGCTGGTTTCAAACTCCTGACCTCAGGTGATCCACCCACCTTGGCTTCCCTAAGTATTGGGATTACAAGCATGAGCCACCACACCCGGCCGGAATTCATCTTTTTTGATCACTATTTTTGAGATTTATTCATAATGACACATATAGTTCTAATTATTTTAATTATTGAGTGGTATTCAAGTGGATTACTATGCCACTATACAGTCATTTTATTGTTGATATGCTAGATTGTTTCCAGGTTTTCAGTTTTTCCAAACAATACTGCAGTAAATATTCTCATATCTGCCTCCTCATGCATATGTAAGAGTTTTGTGAAGATAAATAGTAGAATTGCTGGGCTGTAAAATGTACATATCTTAAGCTTTACTAGATATTATTAGGTTGCCTTCCTATGTGTTGTAACAGTTTATTTTCTGTCGCCCAGCAGGGTAGGTGTCTGTTTCTATTGTCATTATATGTGCTTTTGTCAGACTTTAAGTTTGCCCAGTCTTTAAGAAAAATTTTTCCTGTGCAATTTTTCTGCTTAAATTTTTTTATTGGTTTCTTGTTACTTATAAAATGAATTCTTGCTCATGATGAAACTTTGCCTACCTTTGAAATCATTTCTTTTCATTTCACTTTATGACATGATTCATATGTGCTGCTGCCTTTTTTCCTTTGGTTTATTCCTGTTCATTACTCAGTGAATATTGATAAGTAACCACTATGTATTAATGCCAAGGATACCAAAGTGAATAGGATCATCCATGTCCCCTGTAAGTTTTTTGTTAAAGCGACCATGGACAAATAAGGGAAAAATTATAAAATTGATTCATGTGTGCATTCAAACAGCATATGATGAAATGATGACCAGACAGACTATTAAATACATACTGCTGGGATTTTTGGTTATCTGTATGTGAAATTTGGATTATGACTTCATATCATGCAAAAATCAATTTCTAGTAGAAGACAGACTCTAAATACGAAAAGCAGAATATTATGATTTAGGGATAGGGAAGAATCTTTTAAGACATAAAAAGGCTAAGCTCTAAACTCAAAAGTTGGTAACTTCCAGACCTATATTAAAAGTGAAAACTGTGAATCAGAAGACACAATAGACAGAGTAATAAAGAAAAACTGTAGGAATACATTCATAATACATGTGACTTATGGAGAATCAACATTCAGTTATGTAATTTCTGTGAATAAATAAGAGAAAAGCTACCTAGTAGTAAAGTGGCCAAAATAAATGAATAAACACTTCACAGAAAAAGAAATCACAATGGTCAGTAAACATTGGCTTAGTCCTCTGGGCTGCTGTTAACAAATACCATAAACAGCAAACATTTGTTTCTCACAGTTTGAGAGTCTGAGAAGTTCAAGATCAAGGCTGGCAGATTTTGTGTCTGGTAGGAGCCCTTTTCCATTTTCATAGTTGGTGCCATCTCCCTGTGTGTTCACATAGTGGAAAGGGCACACAGACTCGCTCAGACCTCTTATGAGGACACTAGTCTCATCCATGAGAGCTCTGCCCTCATGACCTAATTGTCTCCAAAGGTCCTACCTCTTAATATCATCATGCCGGGAATTAGATTTCAACATATGATTTTGTCAGGGACACAAACATTCAGACCATAGCATTTCACACTTGCCCTACAAAGTGCGTGTCCTTTTCATATGCAAAACGCCATTCCATTCTAGTTTAGTCCCCAAACTCTTAGTTTATCCTACAATCAGCTCCAAAGTCTGAAGCCTAGAGTCTCACGTAAATATCATCTAAATGAGATACTGAGACTCCATGATGATTCATTCTGCGCCAAATTACCCCTCTAGCTGTGAGCCTGTTAAATCAGATAACGTCGTATGCTTCCAAAATACAATGGTGGGACAGGCACAGGATAGACTTTGCCATTCCACAAGGGAGACACAGCAATGAAGAAATGACAGGTCTCGAACAGGTTCAAAACTTAAGGCAACATTAAATCTTCAGGCTCCAGAATAATCTTCTCTGACTTAACATCCTACCTTCTGAACACACTGGGGTAGGAATTAGGCTCCCAAGGCTCTAGGTGGTAGAGTTCTCATATTTTGGAGTTGGGTGCCAGCCGCTTTCCCAGGATGGAATCACATGCCAGTGGCTCTTTTAGTCTAGAGTTCCGGAGATGACTCTGCCTCCATGACTCCACTAGGCATTGCCATAGTGGTGACTTTCTCTGGTGGCCCTGTCCTCACAGCAACACTCTGCCTGAGTTGTACACCTGAAGCTCCAGGCAGCTCTAATTTTGGAAATGGAGGTGGCCACACCCCCATGGCTTGAGCATTTTGCAAGCTGGAGGAGGTGGTACTGCATGTGTGCCACCAGCATTTACTATCTGTGCCCCCTGAAGGGGTAATCCCTATAGCCCAGGCTGCACGTGGGCCTATGGAACTGCACCGGGGGCAGCCAAGGAGCACTGCATAAGAATGGGTGGAGTGGAGTGTTAAGGCAGGGCCAGGTAGCAAGTGCTAGGGTCCTGTGAGTACCTATGGCCCTTCCTTTGAAGTCATTCTTTCTTCCAGGTACTTGTACTCTGGGCCTGGGAGACAGACTGGGAGACAGCCCCAAAGATCTGTGATACACTTTCAGGGTCATTTTTTCCCTTGTCTTGATGGATAGCACCTGCCAGTCCAGCCACACCTTTTGTGTTCTCTCCTGAACACACTTTATCATTTTTTACAGTATGGACAGGCTGATAATTTTTCAAACCTTTAAGTTCTTTTTCCTTTTGATTAATAATTTTGTCTTTAAATCATTTTTCTTCTCACATTTTATTATTATAAACATTCAAGGGAAACCAAGTTACCATTTTGCTTAGAAATTTATTCAGCCAGCTGGGCATGGTGGCTCACACCTATAATCCCAGCACTTTGGGAGGCCGAGGCGGGTGGATCACCTGAGGTCAGGAGTTCGAGACCAGCCTGACCAATGTGGTGAAACCTCGTCTCTACTAAAAATACAAAAATTAGCCAGGCGTGGTGGCACGCACCTGTAGTCCCAGCTACTCTGGAGGCTGAGACAGAATTGCATGAACCTGGGAGGCAGAGGTTGCAGTGAACCGAGATCATGCCATTGTACACCAGCCTGGGCGACAGAGTGAGGCTCCAGTCTCAAAAAAAAAGAAAGAAATTTATTCAGCCAAATATTCTGTATCATTCCTTACAAGTTCTGTTTTACAAAACAGTAAGACACAAACAATAATTCAACTAGGTTCTTTGCCACTTTTATAAGGACACTAATCCCCCTTATAATTCTCTCCCAAAGGCCCTCTGTCTTAAAACCATCACATTGGAAATTAGGTTTTAACATATGATTTTCCCACATTTTTTCTGCAGCTCTGTTTGTCTCTTATTCTTTTTCTGTCTGTTCTTTGAATAGTACTAGGGTCTTAATATAGATGTAAAAGCTATTAAAAAATGGAAAATGGATTCCAACATCTTTTAAGTGCTTTCTCTTATGATCGAGAATAAGACAAGGATGGCTACTCCCTTCTCTTCTATTAAATAGTGTACTAGGGGTTCTAGCCAGATGAATAGGCAAAAAAAAAAAAAAAAGAAAAAAAAAGACATTCAGATTTTTTAAAAAAAGGAATCTAGAATAAAGGGATTACAACTCTAATTGCAGATGACATGATCTTACGTATAGGAAATCCTAAGGATCCACTGAAAAACTGTTAGAACTAATAACGTCGGTAAGTTTGCAGGATATAAGATCAATACAAAAACTCAACTGAATATCTGTGTACTTGGATAAACAAACCAAAAACAAAATGAACAAAACATTCCATTTATAATAGCACCAGAAAGAATTAAATAGGAATAAATTTAACAAAAGAAGTGTAAAACTTATAATCTGAAAACCATAAAACATTGTTGAAACAAATTAAAGGGATTGTAATAACTGGAAAGATAGCTTATAGTCATGGATTACAAGACTTAATATTGTTAAGAGCAGTGCTCTTCAAATTGATCTACAGGTTTAACACAGCCTCTACCAAAATCCTAGCTGTGGTCTTTGCAGGAATTGACAAGTTTATCCTTAAATTCATGTGAAATTAAAAGAACGCTGAATAACCAAAACAATCTTGACCAAAAACAAAGTTGGAATACTCACACTTTCCAATTTCAAAACTTACTACAAAGCAGCAGTAAGTTATTACTTACAATAAAGTTATTATGCTAAGAATAGTAAGACAGTGTAGTAAGAATATACATATAAATGAATGAAATAGAATGGAGAGTCCAGGTAAAAACCTTCACATTTGTAGTCAGGTGATTTTTGACAAGGGCATCGAGATAACTCAGTAGTGAAAGAATTTTCAACAAATGGTGCTGGTACAACTGGATATTCACATTCAAAAGAATGAAGTTAGTCCCCTCTCTCACACCATACACAAAAGTTAACTCAAAATGAATCAGTTCTAAAGGTGAGAAAAATATAAAATGCTTAAAACGTAGAAGTAAGTCTTTATGACTTTGGACAATGGTTTCTTAGCTATGACATCAAAAGCTCAAGCAGCTAAAGAAAAAGATACATTGGACTTCATTTAAAAACTTTTTTACTTCAGAGAACATCATCAAGAAAGTGAAAGTGCAACCTACAAAAATGGGAGAAGATATTTGCATATCATATTTGATAAAGGTCTTGCATCTAGAATTTATAAAGAATTCTTATAACTCTATAATAAAAAGATAAATAACCCAGTTTTTTAAATGGGCAAAAGATCTAAACAGACATTTCTCCAAAGAAAATGTATGAGTGGCCAATAAGGACCTGGAAAGATCTTCAGCATCATTATTTATCGTAGAAATTCATGTCAGTGCCGGAATTAGATACCACTTTATACTCACTGGGATGAATATGATAGAAAAAGATAATAACAAATATGAGCGAGAATGTGGAGAAATAGAAATCTTCATACACCATTGCAGGGATCGTAAAATATTGCAACCAATTTGAAAAACAGTCTGGCAGTTCTTCAAAAGGTTAAACATAGAATTACCATGATTCAATATTTCTGCTCTTATGTATATATCCAAGAAAATGGGAACTACGTAAACATTTGCACACATGTTCACAGAAGCATTATTCCCAATAGCCACAAAGTGGAAAAAAAATTTGCATGTCTATTAGGTGATGAATGGATAGATAAAATTTGGTATTTCCTTATATGGAATGTTATTCAGCCATAGAAAGGATAGATGCTGCAACATGTATGATAATTGAAAACATGCTAAGTAAGATAAGCCAGCCCCAAAAAAACAAATACCACATGATTCCAGTGGTTTGAAATGTCTGGAATAGGCAAATTCATAGAAACAGAAAGTAGATTATTGGGTGCCTAGGGCTGGGGTTATTGGAGATTGGGTAGTCGTGGACAAAAGGTATGACATATCTTTGTGGTATTGAAATATTCTGAAATTGATTGTGGTGATGGCTGCACATATCCATAGAAAAAAACACTGAATTGTGCATGTTAAGTGTGTGAATTATATAGTAGGTGAATATGTCAACTTGTTACCAAAAAAGCAGACCAAAAAACCCACTTTTAAAATGGGCAAAAGATTTAAACAAGCACTGATAAAAGGTATCTAAATGGCCAATAGGCATATAAAAAGGTGTTCAGTATCATTAGTCATCATCAGAGAAATACTAATTAATACCTAGTGAAATATCACTGCATATCTGACAAAATGGCTAAAAATTTTAAAAACTGATGAAACCAAACCTTGATGATGGAGTGGAACACGTGATACCATTTGTTGCTGGTGGCAGTGTAAATTGATAAAATCATTTTGGGAAACTATTTGGCAATATGTACTAAAGCTGAATATAGTCTACCTTATGACTTATCAGCTCTACTCTTATTTATCCAGAAGAAATGAATGTATATGTTTACCAAATGCAATGTACAAGAATATTTATAGCAACTTTATTTATAATATCCAAGAACTGGAAACAACCGAAGCATCTGTCAGCAGTCAAATGGATAAATAAATTAATGTAGAGCCATACACTGTAATACTGTACAATGATTTAAAAAAAGAAAAACTACATGCAAAAATTTGGATGAATTTATGATAAATTTACAGTAATCACTTCAGCTATGATGAAGAATGAGAAAAATCAAAAGTGGACATATTTTATTATTCCACTTACCAATTTCTATAACAGTCAAAATGAATTTATGGTGATGGAAGTCAGAATGGTGGTTACCTTTTGGTAGGGAGAATATTTTGACTAGGAAAGTGAACCAAGGGAGCCTTCTGGGTACCTTGAAATGTTTTATGTTGATGGGGCTTACATGAGTATAAACATATATAAAGACATACTGAGGTCATATTATGATTTATGCACTTCATATTATGCCTCAAGTAATTTTTTTTTTTTACAAAAGGTTATTCACAGAAGACTGGTGTGTAATTGTGAAAAAAAGTGGGAACTTGCCCATCAGTAGAAGAATGGATGAATTATGGTATAGTCACACAGTGGGATTTTTGTATAACAATGAAAATGAATGATCTAAAACTACATTTGTTTTTGGATAAATCTATAAAACCATCCACAATATGGTATGAAAAAAGTCATACAAGGATACAAATGACACTCTTATGTCAAATATGTTAAGAAAATTGTATGCTCATGAATTCTACCTATGGTAAAAATAATATATGCATGGGATTAGTAAACACTAAATTCAGGATAATGGTTATCTCTGGTTGAGAAGAGGAATAGATTAGAGCAAAAGACATAGTTCAACCATATCTGTAATATTTTCTTAGTCTGCATGGTGGGTGTACATGAGTGTTTATTATATTTTATGCCTTTCTCTATATTTGAAATATTTAATTTGCAAAAGAAATAATTAGAAGAACTCTAGTTAAATATAGCAAATTAAGTTTTCGCATTTACCCTCCTATCCCCTTGAAACTGTATTATAATGAGAGTAGAACAATAAAAGATAATACACTTTCAAGGAAAAAATTAGAGAATTATATGGTCTGGCTGTGTCCCCACCCAAATCTCACCTTGAATTCCCATGTGTTGTGAGAGGGACCTGGTGGGAGGTAATTGAATCGTGGGACAGGTCTTTCTTATGCTGTTCTCATGGTAGTGACTAAATCTCACAAAATCTGATGGTTATTATAAAAGGGAGTTTTCCTGCATAAGCTCTCTTAATTTGCCTGCTGCCATCCACGTAGGATGTAACTTGCTGCTTCTTGCCTTCTGCCATGATTGTGAGGCCTCCCCGGCCATATGGAACTGTAAGTCCAATAAACCTCTTTCTTTTGTAAATTCGTAGTCTCATGTATATCTTTATCAGCAGCATGAAAATGGACTAATAAAGTAAATTGGTACTGGAGTGGGACATTGCTGAAGAGATACCAGAAAATATGGAAGCAACTTTGGAACTGGGTGACAGGCAGAGGTCGGAACTCAAAAAGAGTGTGGAGAGCTCAAAAGAAGACAGGAAAATGTGGGAAAGTTTTGAACTTCCTAGAGACTTGTTGAATGGCTTTGACCAAAATCTGTCAATATCATGCTGATAATGATATTGACAGTGAAATTCAGGCTGATGTGATCTCAGATGGAGATGAGGAACTGGAGCAAAGGTGACACTTGCTATGTTTTAACAAGACTGGCGGAATTTTGACCCTGCCCTAGAGATTTGTGTAAGTTTGAACTTGAGGGCGATAATTTAGGGTATCTGGTGGAAGACATTTCTAAGCAAAGCATTCAAGAGGTGACTTGGGTGCTGTTAAAAGCGTTCAGTTTTAAAAGGGAAACAGCATAAAAGTTTGGAAAATATGTAGCCTGACAATGCAATAGAAAAGAAAATTCCATTTTCTGAGGAAAAATTCAAGCTGGCTGCAGAAATTTGTATGAGTAATGAGAAGCTGAATAATAATCCCCAAGACAATGGGGAAAATGTCCCCAGGGCATGTCAAAGACCTCTGGGGGAACCCCTCCCATCACAGGCTCAGAGGCCTAGGAAGAGAAAATGGTTTCATGAGCTGGGCCCAGGGTCCCCATGCTGTGTGCAGCCTAGGAAGTTGATACCCTGTGTCGCAGCTGCTCCAGCTGTGGCTGAAAGCGGCCAATGTAGAGCTCACGCCATGGCTTCAGAGGGTGCAAACCCTGAGCCTTGGCAGCTTCCATGTGGTGGTGAGCCTGTAAATGCACAGAAGTCAAGAATTAGAGTTTGGGAACCTCCACCTAGATTTCAGAGGATGTATAGAAATGCTTGGATGCCCAGACAGAAGTTTGCTACAAGAGCAAGGCCCTCATGGAGAACCTCTGCTAAGGCAGTGTGGAAGGGAAATGTGGGGTTGGAGCGCCCACACACAGTCCCTACTGGGGCATCGCCTAGTGGAGCTGTGAGAAGAAGGCCACTGTTTTCCAGACCCCAGAATGATAGATCCGCTGACAGTTTGTGGTGTTCTCCTGGAAAAGCCGAAAGCCACAGACATTCAACACCAGCCTGTGCAAGCAGTCGGGGGAATCTGTACCCTGCAAAGCCACAGGAGTGGAGCTACCCAAGACTGTGGGAACCCACCTCATACATCATTGTGACCTGGATGTGAGACATGGAGTTAAAGGACGTCATTTTGGAGCTTTAAGATTTGACTTCCCTGCTGGACTTCAGATTTGCATGGGGCCTGTATCCCCTTTGTTTTGGCTGATGTCTCCCATTTGGAATGGCTATATTTATGCAATGCCTATACCCGCATTGTGTCTAGGAAATAACTTGCTTTTGATTTTACACGCTCATATGCAGAAGGGACTTGCTTTGTCTTGGATGAGACTTTGGACTGTGGACTTTTGAGTTAATGCTGAAATGAGTTAAGACTTTGGGGGACTGTTGGGATGGCATGATTGGTTTTGAAATGTGAGGACATGAGATTTGGAAGGGGCCAGGAGTGGAATGATACGGTTTGGCTGTGTCCCCACCCACATCTCATCTTGAATTCCCATGTGTTGTGGGAGGGATCGGTGGGAGGTAATTGAATCATGGGGGCAGGTCTTTCCCCTGCTGTTCTTACGATAGGAAGTCTCATGAGATCTGATGGTTATTATAAAGGGGAGTTTTCCTGCACAAGCTCTCTTTTTTTGCCTGCCGCTATCCATGTAAGACATGACTTGCTGTTCCTTGCCTTGTGCCATGGTTGTGAAGCCTCCCCAGCCATGTGAAACTGTCAGTCCAATAAACCTCTTTTGTAAATTACCCAGTCTCAGGTATGTCTTTATCAGCAGCATGAAAATGGACTAATACAGTATGTTAGGAGACTTGAAACTAGCAACCAGATGTGTAAGTGGTATCTGTCTTAATGTACCTGAGAGATTTTAACCTTAAATTTCTATAGGGAAGAAAACCAGTAGTTAGATGACTTGCCCTAAGAACCCTGGAAAAGCTCAGAACTTGGAAACTCTAGATACCTTCGAATGCTGCAGTTCAGGGTGTGGCTAAAAATAGGATAACTGACTTAATTAGGATTAATTAAATTCCTAGAACTCTTACTGCCCCAACACAACTGGAGATTGTCTCTCTCCCAAATTCTTGCAAGAGACACGAGGTTTTTTATGGAAGTTTGAACATGAGGTTCAAGGGAATAAGAATAAGACACTGGACTGAAAAATATTCCTAGACACTTTACAACTCTTAGTTGTCATGAACTGTTAGCTAGGGTTAAAACCCCAAAGCAGGAAATTAGTGAAATGCTTTTGTGATGAAGAAGCTTATTCAAGAGAGAGACCTACAGATATAGATATATAGGAGCCTCAATTTTAAAATCAGCCTAACTGCTTATGACCCTACAGTGAGGTTTACTGGATGAGAAGCCCTGTTGTGAACAAAAAGCTCCTCTTCTTTTTTGAGTAACTCATTCTGATAATACAATTGACAATGGCTAGCCTCTTGAAGAAAATCTCATATGAAAACCAAAGAGAAAAACAAATAGAAAATAGGGAATTGGAGGAAAACAGAATTAATATTGAAACCATGAAACTAGAATAGGATTTTGTTAAAAGGATGATTCAGAGAAGAGCTCTTTGAAATTAAGACATGATAGAAGAAATTAAAACTTAGTAGGTTTAGAGATAAAGTAGCCAATATCACCTAGAATGCAGAACAGAAAGTTAAAACTGGACAATAGGAGAGAAAAGAAAATTAAGAGAATCCAGGAGGTCCAACGTTGAATTAATGGGAGTTCCAGTAAGAGAAAAAGAAAGAATACTAGAAATTTTCCTGTAGTGAAAGATAACAGGTTTCATATTGAACAGGACTATGCAGAGGTCCAGCAAAGTGAGTGAAAGAAGATCCATATTAAGGTATAGTATTGGAAATTCACAGCATCAGGATTGGAAAAAGAGGAGATCCTTAAAGCTTCCAGAGAGAAGGGTTACATTCAAAGGGCTAAGAATGAAAATTATATTGGTCTTCTCAACAGCAATACTAAAATAGAAGACGGTGAAACATTGTCTTGCCAGTTTTGAGAAAGAAAATGAATTTCAACTTAAAATTGTATATCCTGTAAAACTTAAGTATGAAAATAGAATAAAGACATTTTCACTTAGACAAAGCCCCAAACTTTACTTCTCTTAAATCTTTTGCCAGGAAGTTGCTGGAGACTATGTACTACTCAATTAAAAAAGTAAACCCAGAAAAGGGGAAGAGGGGAGACATGGTATCTGAGAATCAGAGGCTCAAACACAGGAGAGAGGCCAAGGGAAACTCTAGGATAACAGTTGTGCCTCAGGCCTTGAGAGCAACCAGTTCAAACTGGAGCAGATGGGAGGTCATAGGTGTTTTGTTTTGTCATTTTTCTTTAAAGAACTGATAGATTACTTGCTGTCTTGAGCCAGGTTGAGAGGAATTGAGTTTTACAGATCTGGAATAGTGTTTGAGGGTCAACTAGTAAGAAATAGAATCACAGAAAACTTAGGTAAATGAAAAGGAAGTCAAGCTAAACATTCCTACACAAAAGGAAATTGAATCATAGTACCATGGAACTTAGTTATGAATAATGAATATATTATCATAATTATGTTAGAGAGTCAAAAGATAATGTGAAAAATTTTGAAATCAGGGAATAGCTCTGTCTGCATGTTTATTTAGAAGAATGAATGAAAATAGTAAAAGAAATAGCTAAAAGAGTTGAAAGTGGGTTGACTGAGTATTGGAATCATATTGATATGGAGAGGAGTCTGTCAGAGGATGGCAGTTTTTTATTACTGTTTTACTTTTTAAATCATGTATATGTATAATTTTAGTAGAAATACAAATTTGGACAATTACAATGTAGTTTTATGCATGCAAAAATAATGGTAAGCATTTGGTGCATTGGAAACACAGGGGACAGTGTATTTAACCCAGATTTTGGGAATCAGAAAGGCTTCTGGGAGAGAAGATTCCTGAATGAAATCCAGAAGAATTAGTTGAAGCTGCTAAAGAGGAAAGAAAGAGGGATGCATGTTCTAGGAGGTAGAAGCAGAATGTGCAAAGCCTTAAAGCTCTACACTAGAAGAAATCCAAATAGGTTAGTATAGCTGAGTCTTGTAGTATTCCCAGTGACCATTGCAGAGCCTAATACTAGATTCTCAGCAAATACTGAGTAAATAAATAAATAACTCATGTAAGAGAAGGAGTTTAAGAGTAGGAAGTCTGGGAAAGCAGACACATAGCAGTCACATGCAGCCTACCTTGTGTCTAGAGCACCAGAATTCTAGTCAAGAAAGTATAGCAAATTCAGGTCTCTACCGACTGACTAGTTTGTCATCCAGGTGTATGGTTTCTTTCTGAGGTACATAAATAATCCACCCAGGAGTTTAGTAACTTACAATTTAAGTACTCCAGAATGTTCATGGAATTAAATATACTAACCAAAAGTGTATTTAGGCCAGACGCAGTGGCTCACCCCTGTAATCCTAGTGCTTTGGGAGATAAGGCGGGAAGATCGCTTGAGGCCAGAAGTTTGAGACCAGCTTGTGTAACATAGCGAGACCCTGTCTCTACAAAAAATTTTAAAAATTAGCTGGGCATGGTGACACACGCCTGTAGTCCCAGATACTCATGAGGCTGAAATGGAAGATCACTTGAGTCCAGGAGTTCCAGGCTGCAGTGAGCTGTGATCACACCACTGCATTCCAGCTTGGATGAGGCAGCAAGACCCTGTCTCAAAAAAACAAACAACAAAAAAGAGTGTAGCTAATAGTTAAATATTTATGTAAATAGATCACCTATTTATTAGGGTATAATTTAAAACATTAAAACTCTTAGAATATTTCTTAGACTGTATCAGAATTTTGCAGTATTTCCTTTTTACTTTTTTATCCATTACTTGTTACCTGGTATGTCACCATTTACTCTCATTATAAGCTATCTTAGTTTATTGATAATAATTTTAAGTATTACATTTTTATACTAAATGTCTATTAGAAAAGGTCCATTTTAATTTTTAATCCAATTAAAATGTAATTTTTAAGTTTTAAAAATGGATAAGGAACAGTCCTTTTAAAATACACACATATACACATGTAAACAGACACACAGAGGCACACACAGACACATACACACACAGACACAGAGGTACACACAGGCACACACAGAGCCACACACAGGCATACAAACACACAGACACATAAACACGCACACACAGACATGCACAGACACACACACACACACACACACACACACACACATCTTAGCTTCTGAATATCTACCGAAAGTTAGAAGTTTTGAACTTTGTTCTTAAATCCCTGTATTTATTCAAGCTTACCCTACCATAGCCATCAGTTTTGTCTTGGTTGGTTATGAAACCTTAACAGTGAGTGAAGTTCCAAAAATTAGTAAATATGTGGTTGTTAAGATCCTGGAATGTATTTTCCTTTAAAAATAGACCCATAAACAGTGATACTGATCAAGCATAGTATAACAGAATTTGCCTGAATTCTATCCTCCCAAAACAGGATACCAGAAATTGAGAGAAGTGATTCCCTTTCTCTCTTCGATTTAAATTTTGAAATAAACAAGTTAATCTTAGGAATTTTTGCTCTCATTCTTCATTCCTTGTTTTGATATCCGATTCAATCTTTCACCAACAGAGGATGAAATCCCCTGTATCTCTTTTATTCATCACCATCTACATATACAGGAAAACATACACGTGTATGCATTTGTGCCAATCTGCTTTCTTTCCATTACCTTGCATCTGCCAGATGTCAACTGGAAAACATTCCAGTTGAAGGATGTCATGCTGTTGTATAAATGAATTATCCTAGAAAGGATTGCCCTTCCTAAAGAAAATATTTGTTAGTGCCAAATAAATCAAATAGTATAACAAAGTGAAGTGAAAAAATCAGCATGTGTTGAGGTAGCTGCTTGGTTAGGGGTACCATCTTGTCTGGGAGTGTACACCTATGCTAGTTTCCTCCTTTTTATTTTTTGTCTTCATTCTTCTGAATTTACATATTTCCTAAAAATTTCCAAATTGCTTTTCAGGAAGATTTTCAAGGCGTTGGGAAGGTTATGAAGCCAGAGGGAGTGAAAACAGAATAGTAATTTATAAATAAGGTGAACATATGTCCAGATTGGCCTAAGATTTCCCCAGCTCACACCTGTTGTCATGGCAAGTTATTAGTTAATAGCTTCATCTTTCATTCTCAAAAATGTCTCTGGATGATAAATTATATGGTCACCTTACATATAAACCACATGTTTCTAAAGAGGATAATATAGTCATTCATAAATAAGTTTGTAAAGGCCAGGAAGTGAGCTTTTCCTTTTGACTCTGTGGCTCCTAGTACCTGAGTAAAAGCCTTGTTTATAAGTGTCGTGAACTGGTGATATACAAGCACGTTTAGATCTTTTTTGTGGAATAACTTGAAATTTGCATTAAGCTGATAAGTGCTCCAATAGTGTAACTACAGTGAACAATAATTTATTGTATATTTGAAAATCACTAAATGAGTGGAATTGGAATGCTCCTAACACAAATGGCAAATGCTTGAGGGAAGGGATACCCCAATTACCCTGATGTTTATTACATATTGTCTGCCTTTATCAAAACATCAGATGAACCCCATAAACATACATACATGTGATGTACCCAGAATACTTGCAAATCTAGAAATTTTCTAAAAGATAAGTGCTCATTGATGTATTTTCAAATTGTCCAAAATAAAAATGGGAATTATCTAAACTTTCAAGCTTCATCTGTGTATATGGATTTCTAAATTGTTTTGTGTAATTACTTATTATTCAGCCTTTTTCCTACTGTTGAGTACACATATGAAGCAGCAGATGGCATTCTTTCCCTGCAATTGTTATGTCTTCCTGTATGGTATGTTACTATAATAACAGTTACTGTTAAATTGAGTAAGGAAAACACGAATAAGGAAATAGAAAAACATATCATAATAGTATCTGCAATGGACTACTACAACTTTAAGTACAATCCAATGTTAAAATAATGAACTAGCTACTGTTTCTTGGTACTTGGATATATTTTGATTACTGGCAACTTGTATGTTTGTATTTGATACACAATTTGGTGGAAAAGTGTTCAGAAAGTTCAGCCTAAACAAACTGTTTCATACATAGAATTTTCACTTTGGTGAAGAATAAGTAGCAGTTTTAATACCTTCTAAACACTAAACGTTGAAACATTTTAAATATTTCAGCATGCCAAATATATCATGTAGATTATAGGGGAGAGGTACCTGTGACCTTTAAGATTATATGTTGAAGCTTGATTATTACAGAATATTGCTTAGTGACTTTGGGGATTTTTTTCTGTTACGTGTTTTAAAGCTTTTCAGACTATTTCTGGGCTGCTTTTTGACTACCATATACTGAATAAACATATCATAATCAGTTTTTGTAATAGATAACAATTTGACCTAGTTAGATTTTCCTTCTTGGTGAGTGGTTAGTGCTTATATTTCAAGTTAATGAACATACTGCTAGATAGTTTTATTGCTCAGGGATTTGTTATTTCATTAGTCATGTCATACGCTCAATACATATGTAATACATCAGTATTCAGATAGGCTTTTTTAAAAAAATTAATTTCTCTATACCCCTTCCCACTTTTTAATCCTACATGGTAATATGTATTAACTGTTTTTTAAAAATCACGTTTTTTTATACCTGCTTAACAGAAAGTTGAGCAAAGCAGACCAAAGGCCTAATTATTTTATTTAAAAATGTCTTTGCTGTATAAATAGATTTGCCAAATTATACTTTTGAGAATGAATTCCATAAGTGCATTTAAGTGTTGATGCAAGAGCATTAAGCACTAGACGAGGATGTTTGGGGCAGAAAAATCTAGTTAAAATCTTCGCAGCCACTGGTAATTAAAATTATGGTGTAAGTTAGAGGAATACAGGAAGTAAATTGGAAAAATATGAGCTTAGATTTTTTTTAATAAGCTGACTTTTACTATTTATTTATCACACCAAATATACCATTATTTGACATCAAATCTTGTGAGAATTATATTTTGTTATGTAATTATTTATATATACATTCATTAAACACTTACTCTCTCCCTTGTGCCAAGCACTATGCTAGATCCTGGAAAAATTCAAAGATGATGATTTTTTGTGATTACTTAATAAAATATATGCTTACCCACAGAATATTTTTAATCTATTTTTTCCTCTCATTTTTTTCTACGTACTTTTAATGATTATAAATTCTCAAGCATTGTAATATTTGATATCTGTGGATAAATGCACAAAGTAAAACTCCACGTGCATTCTGATATGAACGACACTTTTTGGATTGTTCTCTTGACTAATTATAGTTTTTTGTTTTTCTTTTTTTAAGTAAGGGAGGTGATAATGTCGGTAGAAAAAAGTTTTCTGTATTCCACTTACCTTTTAGTGTTTGATATTTTTTTGGTGATTCTAGGAATAATAATAATAAATGAAATACCATGTAGTATGTGACTAAATACCTAAATACCAAGTAGATGTACTTTGAAGAGTTGTCAGCAGTAAAGAAGACTTTCAATTTGAAAGAGGTTTTAGTTACTACATTTTACAACTTGAAAACCCTGTCCTCCATCAATCTAATTTTTTTTAATAGTCATTGGATCTTGTGGAAATCATGAACAAGGCAATCTTCCTCCACAAATCAGAAGGCTAGGCCTACAAATATGCATATTTTCCCCGATAAAAGATTTTCATAATTAAAATTTTATGTCTGCAGTTCATTATGTATGTATTATACATATATGATCTTTGCATTTATGTGATAGTTCTTGCTTCTGGAATAAGGATGGATGTTGTTGGACATTCAGAGATTCTGCCAGATACCTCTTATTTATTCCTACCAAATTAAATATACTAGAAAAAAAATTAGCCAGGCATGGTGGCAATGCACCTATAGTCCTAGCTACTGGCAACCAGTTTGTAAGATGAAGATGAGAAGCCTTCCTTACCGGAGCCTTGGGTGGAGTTTGCTATCTTAAAAATATTCAAGTTGCTTAAAGTAAGATCATGTGTGAATACATGTCAGTAACTTTGGTATTTCAGTGAGAAACTCCTAGGCACACCCTCTACTAAGTTTTTACTAGAAGTATGTTCACCTTTAACGGTGGTGCTAAAATTATCTTTATTATTTGTCAAAAATAGTTGTCAGTGAGAATCTCATACTGCATACCTGAAAGTGTTTTCTAATGCTTATAATTGATTTAAGTATCTTGTTTGAAGGGAATCAGGATGAGATATAATCTATCCTACTTGTGCCGCAGAAGTGCTGAAGCTATTCAGTCTGTGTAAATAATCTATCCCACATCTTTGCTTCCTCTTCAGTGAATGCTTACATCCATATATTATGATGGCTTGAGCATCATTTGGAAAGATAAGTCATAATAGCTACAAGTTTGTAAATAAAAATGATTGAAATATTTCCAAAATAATTTTAGGTTTCAAGATGGTGATCCTTTCATATCAAATGTTTCCTGCAAAACTGAATGAGGAATATTGTGAATTATTTCATTTTTTAATCATTTATTTCATGATAACATAAAAGTTCTCTATATTAATTACTTCTATACTAATATGTTATACTGTTTTGGTAGGATACATGTAAGAAGATAATCAATGGATATTATTCCCAAGGCAGATTAGTATTTGGAGAATAGATACGTTTAGCCTGAGAGCTTGGTGTTAAGTAATTAAAACATTTTAATAATGTGTTGGAGTATGTGTGTTTTTATATTTTTTCCTCAAATGTATACTGTTCTTTGCTAATTCATGTTCTTATCTAATATCCAGGAAGAAAAGTTAACAAGTTAGGCTTATTGAAAAATATATATGACTGTTAAGCCAGAATTACAGACTGTCAACTTACATGTATATAGTATGATTACAAAGATGTAAAACAAACAATAAAAGCTAAAATATTAGCAAAAGGACAGAAGAAATATGACAAAATATTTATTGTCTTTAGTACTAAAACAATGAGCATTTATTTTCTTGTTTTTTATATTTTCACATTTTCCCTACTTGTTATATACATTTTGGAAAATCAGCAAAGTCCAAGTTAAAGTGCATAAGTACAATTGTCTAAGTTTGAATGGTATTGCCATTGTTCAGATGATACTTTTAAGCAACAGTTTAATTCGTAGCATAGTTTGCAGTTTATAGAATAAAAATTTTAAAATACGGTATCAATAATTATTCTCCAGTTATACTATATTGTAAGTCTTATAACTTTAGGTTCCACTACACATAAATGAATGCAATGTGTATTTATTAGATTCCCACTGATCTCAGCAAAAGTTGTGCTTACGATATGTCTGCTTATTTTATCAAAGTAGCTACCTCTTGGTTATGTAATGTTAAGCATCTTGCCACCAT
This sequence comes from Chlorocebus sabaeus, assembly GCF_047675955.1. Classification (NCBI taxonomy): domain Eukaryota; kingdom Metazoa; phylum Chordata; class Mammalia; order Primates; family Cercopithecidae; genus Chlorocebus; species Chlorocebus sabaeus. Next base: position 11,443,668 of record NC_132926.1, on the reverse strand, counting down.
GTGGCAGTAAACCAGATAAATATAAACTTTAGTAGTGTAGAATATAATAGTTTATTTTTATATTCCATCTGGTACATTTATTTTTTTCCTTCCTCTGAAAAGGCCAACAAATTTTTTTCAGTTTAAACAAAGGATAAATGAGCATTCTGAATAAGGCTTCTTTACTGTCCTAATGATTAATGATCACTGAACACTTTTGAAAGATTAGCATTTTTCAGAGCTGGTAAAAAAATATACTGTTTTATTTAATTATAAGAAAGTAAAGGCGCTTCACACTGACAGGTGGTGGAAATTAGCAGGCAGTTTTGAAATTGTGCTGTGCACGAGAAATTAGATCTCATTTTAATTCTGCTTTTCTCAACTAGCAAATGAGGTTAATGCCATACATATTCAGCTGATATGGATGAAGAAATTGATATAAAGTAGATCAACATAGCTACGGGGCTAGATTAATTTATAGGTAAAGAGGCAGTGATAAATGAAAGTAATGTAGTAGTGGTCACTAAACTCCTCTGCCATGAGGGATTCAATAGCGTTAGTTGCTCATTAAAGGCATTGTCGGGGTGCATCAAATAGAAATTTGAAAAGGAATAGCCAACTAACCCCTAATTATCAAAATACAGAAAATACTAATTATGCCTTAATTAGCTTTTCTTTTAATGTACTGAAATTTGTTACTTTTTGTGTGGCACAAATGGATAGTTATATCAACAATAAATAGGTTGTTTTAATAACTTTCTTTTACCTCTGGGAAAACTACACTCCAATTTTTAATATGCAATAATGCTTCTCTCTAGCCTGTAGGAGATGAAAATTATTAAGTAGCTTTATTTTTTTGAAGATTTTACAGCAGCTTTGGGAAGAATTATTTCACCATGCATCAATTATTTTTAATTGAACTGAATATTTTTCAGATTGTACCAAATGCCTCTCATTTAAGTTTATCAGTTAGGATTTAAGAAAGCATCATAATGAGAACTGCATATAGTCTCTGTTATTTGTTACAATAGGACAGTGATGATTATTTATTTTGAATTTTTAAAAAGCAACCCAATTGTTGCTTGTAAAGGTAGTCACCTTATTTATTTCAGGTAATCAGGGTGGAGAATTAGAGACTATATATTCTAGAAACTTGGCTTGTGATTCCTTTTCTTTCCTCAAATAAGGTAGTTATCAACAATCCAGTTAAGAAAGGATTCATCTATTTAGAATAAAGATGTGGTGTTGCAGTGGGAAGCAACTTGGCCTTTTCGTCAAATAGATCTCCAGCCTGCTCTGGGCTTCAACTAGCTCTTACTACCCCGGAAAATCTCATTACTTTTTCTGAGTGTCAGTTTCCTAACCTGTCAACGGAAGTGATACCTTTTACAGAAATTTGGGATGATTAAGTAAAATATGGCAAATACCAAGCACAGAATTTAGTGTAGTTCAGCTGTTCAAAAAAACATAGCTGCTGTTGTTGGTAAGAATAAGAAGAAAGGACAATTTTTAAAATTTTACCACTATTTAAATTTAATGGGAAAATTCTCTTTGAAAGAATTATATGTAATCTTTAGAACACCTAATATAATTCTAAATTGTGTTGGAAACCAACCAATTTATCACAGATTGATTTTTTTGGTGAAGAATTTGGAAACAGTTGGTCTTTGGGGCAAGTATTTACGGTGATTATACATGTTGTCTCATAATGCCAGGCAGAACTTGGAATTAAAACCAGACAGTTTGATTCTAAACTCAAGACTCTAGAAAAAGACAAAAGTGTGACTTCTGACCTAATGAAATCTGTAATGAGTTCAAAAGCTCTGCTTCTACCCTCAGTTGCTTTTGATGCTTGTGTTGCATTTGTGTTCCATCCATTCCTCCTCTTTTGCTCTCCTCTGCTATCCTTTTTGGGGTTAGTAGTCATGAAATAAACTGGCTATTAACTATATCTGTGACACTGATTCTCTCCTGTGTTTTCCTTGCCAGTAAAATAAAATAATAATATTCATTGCTCTTTTTGGTAATTTAATCAGTGTAATCAGTGTGTTATGCCAACATCCTTTCATTAGTTATGTTGCCTCTTTTGTCAAAAAATAATTTGAATAGGAAAGAGGAGAGGGGGAAAGACATTTCATAATTTATCAAGATATGAATACTGTACTACCTTAAAAAATAAGCATTGCCCAGTCTACTTAACAGAATTATGAATGCTAAATAAATATACTGTATGTGAAAGTAAGTTGTAAACTGTAAAGCATTGTACATATCTCCATGGTACATGTCAAATCAGCATACTACCTTTCACCTGCTTGCAAACTGACCAAAAAGAAAAATTAAAGCAGTGATTCTGAAGAGAAGGAAAATGAATGGGTTTGTTTCTGTGGAGGGTATAGGAGAGTGGGAGAGAATGTCAGAGAGGAAGAAAGGAGGTAGGATTTTTATGTTTATCGAAAGGGATGGGATTTTAAAAGGTTAGAAATGTTGAACTAGAGTAGTGACCTCAAGCCGAGGTCCCAGATCAGCAGTGTCAGTCCACCTGGAAATGTTAAAAATGCAAATTCTGGAGCCCTGCTCCACATCTGAATTAGAAGCTCTGAGGTAGGCCCAGCAAGCCCTTCGGGTAATTCTGATGCTCATAAAAATTCAAGAACCACTGAATTGTTATTTGAAGGCAGATGCTGTGTCTTGTTTCTTTTTTATCATCACAAGGAACTAGGTTGGTTTGTTTGGTAATATCCCCTCCCCGTTTTTTTTTTTTTTTTAGTTTCGGACTTTTTTATTTGTTTGTTTATTTGCATACCTCAATACAAATTCAATTTAAAAACAACTGAAGGCAGCCTCCCCCATATCACTTTCTCTTAATTTCTGTATTCCTTTTAAAAAATTTCTCCAAATTCCCACCTATTCAAGTAACATTTGCTGAGCACCTCAATGTGCCTGGAATTGGACTGAAAGCTAGAAGTATTTAAATAGACAAATGTAATAAATGCAGTGATGGGTGTATGCACAAATTAAGGAGGGCTCAGAGAAAGGAGTGGTCCATCAGATGGGAAAGGGGCTTGAGTCAAAGAAGTCTCAAGCCCCTTGGAAGTTGAATCATCTGAGCTGGGTCTTGAAAGATGAATAGTAGTTCACATATACAAAGGAGGTAAACGCAGAAGGAACAGCACGTGTAAAGGCACAGAAGTATGAAACAGCAAACAGCATGACAGGTTAGAAATCTTTTTTTTGTTTGTTTGGTTTTTCTGAGACAGAGTCTCGCTCTCTCGCTCTGTCACCCAGGCTTCCCCTCCCCGTTTTTAACCTGACTACCAGGTCCTTTTTTTATCTTAACCTGTCATCTAGAGAAGGGAAGGGGGAAAAAGCCACTTGTCCATTGTATGTTAAACATTGTGCTAAAATACTCTAGGGGAAGGTATAAGTCAATAGGATCTGTGTTCTCCTGTTCCAAGAACTAAAATTTGAATGGTTATACACAGTTTTTATTTAAATTGTTTTAAATTTTCTCCTAATGACTTTTCAGAAAACTGGACATCTTAGTTCTCAAATGTAACTATTCCCTGTTCCTGGCATTTTACTTGTATTATATTGCTGGTTATCTGTAGATTTTAACTTTCTCAAATAAATATTTTTAAAGAAAAGTACTTGAGACACTGTAGCAAGATTAGGTCAGCAGTCACACTTGGTTTCTAGAATTTTGGCTTTAGAATCAGATTGTTTGGATTTAACTGCCAGTTCTGTCTTAGGCAAATATGTAATATCTCTAAGCCATTCTTTCTTCATCTAGAAAATGAGAATAATAACTTTAGGAAAGTTTTGACAATGAATGAGAGTATATATAAAATAGTTGGCACAGTGCCTAACATGTAAGTACTTAATAAATATTAACTGTTGTAATGATGGTGATACTGATGACCATTGCATGACTGTCACTTTTCTGGTTCAATTTAACCAACATACACTGTTTTTAGACTTACAAAACGTGAGCGTGTATATAAAATAGTTGGCACAGTGCCTAATATGGAAGTGCCTAATAAATATTAACTGCTGTAATGATGATGATAATGATGACCATTGCATGACTGTCACTCTTCTGGTTCAATTTAACCAATATACACTGTTTTTAGACTTACAAAGCATTAGAGACCTGAAGAGGCTACAGATGTAGTTTAAATGAGCCCTCTCCCAGCTGTTTTCTACATATCACAAGACTCTTGCAAACAGAATTTAACAAGTTAACCGCAATTTTTTTTCCCAAAATAAATTTGGAAAAGCCAGTGTATTATATCTCTCTTGGAAATTTATAATGCATATTGGCATATTAAAGGCTTTAAGGAGCTCCTACCTTAAATGATCCTTAGCGGCTATCAAAATTACTTAACCATAGAAACCTTCTCTGTGAGAAATACCTACTTACGTTTAGCAAAATATAGTCTGGGAAATGCTATCTAGACCAGGCACTTTCTTTTATTAAGAAGCATCTCCCCCACCCCACTCCGTAGAAATTGATGACTTGCCTTAGGTCATACAGCTGTAGACTCAGTTTGGAACTCAAAGTTTTTCCTAGTCTTGTTTCACTTGTTTATCTAATCAAGTTCGGATATAGAAAGGAAAATTATTTGAATTGGTAGAAAATTAGAGATGGTTCTATTATGTAGAAGGAAAGAGGAATGAGAGATAATTTTAATATAGTGCTGCTTATTTTTGCCTGATTGTAGGAGAATCCAAGATACTTGTTTGAAACACAGATTCTTAGACTCCTGTAAATTTTTTTTTTTTTTTTTTTTTGAGACGGAGTCTCGCTCTGTCGCCCAGGCTAGAGTGCAGTGGCCGGATCTCAGCTCACTGCAAGCTCCGCCTCCCGGGTTTATGCCATTCTCCTGCCTCAGCCTCCCGAGCAGCTGGGACTACAGGCGCCCGCCACCTCGCCCGGCTAGGTTTTTTTTGGTATTTTTTAGTAGAGACGGGGTTTCACCGTGTTAGCCAGGATGGTCTCGATCTCTTGACCTCGTGATCCGTCCGTCTCGGCCTCCCAAAGTGCTGGGATTACAGGCTTGAGCCACCGCGCCCGGCCGACTCCTGTAAATTTTAATTTGTAGGGATGAGGTGGGTTATCATTCCTGGATCATACGTGAAAAGGTCCAAGATTTTCAGAGTTTGATCTTTATAAATTGTGTCTTATGATTCTGAGTAAGTAGATAATTGGTGTTAACTTTCTGTATTGGCAGAAACATGATTAAATATGGACCAGATTCTATCCCAAGAGGTGCTCATAAACCTCATGTCATGTACACTTAGATCTTTAAAAAAGAATTTGGTTTACTTGCTTATTTGTTGTCTTTCCTTTCGATACCCTCTAGTAGCTAGTGCCTAATGCAGTTATAGAAATCTGTCTATTAAGGTAGCTGTAAGGTCATTTAGAGCTATACCTTTTAATCAGCCTAACACATTATCAGCGAGTTTAAGCTCTCTTTTCATAAATGACTCATTATATTCACTTTTTACTTTTGACCATGACATTGTTGGATTTATCCTAAAGGGATAGTATACCTATAATTTAAACTTAAATCTAGATCTTATGTCAGAAAACATGTAAGAATTTGTAACAGGTAAATGTTGATACTATCTAGAATAATAACATTGCCTTTATAACTGATACCTCTTCAAGGCCTATAAAGACAGTAAGAATTCCCAATGAAATGAGAATTAGTTCTGGTATATATTCAGATATCTGCTTTCAAATACTTATAGTTAAACCAGCCAGCTGAAGAAAGTCCAGCTGTGTATTGCATTAATTAAATTAATATTTTTATGATCTTATGTGGTGATTTTATGTGTTACAGTTGAAACATTTCTGAGACATGTTGTATGTATATCTTTTCTTTAAGATCTTGACATTTATGGCTAAGCTACATGCACATGTTCCCATTTAGCATGTTGTTTTTTACAAGTTGTCAGTTAGCATGAATTTTCTACGTATTAGATTAAAGATGGGTTTGTGTGGTTTTTACTTTCAAACTTGTAATAGTATTATCTTTTGTTCTCCAATTTATTTTGTAACCTACTTTTCTTTCCTGTTTTGACTTCAGAGAAACCAAACCAAATAAAATTATAATATGAAGGTCCTTAAAAATATTCATATCTATTGACACAGTGTTTCATGTCTGGAAGTGCAGCCTGAATAAATAATTTGAAATGCAGGCAAAGCTTTCTATACCAAGGTATTAATCCCAGTGATATTTAATAGAGTAGATGATTGATTAAATAGGTTATACAGCCATATGATGAAATATTAGGCAGATAATGAAATTGGTTTACTGAATGTAAAAAGTTTTGTTCTTTACCCCATTGTATTCCCTCTTTCTAGTCATAACCACTGTATCACTCCAGACATTTTTCTTTATGAAAAATGTTTTATGTGATACAATGTTTTGCATATGATCTTACATTTAAAAGGGAGGAGGTGAACAAATTATAAACATAAATGTTTTTAAGCATCACTAAAAAGATTGGAAGGAAATACATTAAAATGTTAATGCTGGTCACAGTGACATGTGCCTTGTAGTTCCAGATACTTGGGGAACTGATGCAGGAGGATCCCATGAGGCCAGGATTTTGAGGCTGCAGTGTGCTGTGATCACACCTGAGAATAGCCACTGCACTTCAGCCTGGCAACATAGGAGACCCTGTCTCTTAAAAAAAAAAAAAAAGTTATTGCTCATCTCAGGGCCTCTTGTATACCTGCAGTTACCCTCCATAGCCCCTCAAATAATTTTTTTTAAAAAGCTCATGGAATACAGATAATCTTTCTACATCAAAAGGGCTAGAAATCTAAAAGTCTGAGAAAGAGATTGCTTGAGGGACCTTCTCCTTTCTCATTGTTATTAAATTTAAGTGTTAGGTAAAGCTATTTTTTTTCCCCTAAAAAACAAGGCAATGAATGAAAAGATAAGGACAGTAGTAGACAATAATGTCAATGAAATAAAATGAGGAATGGAAAATTTTTTAATGGAAATTTGACTTGGAGTGATTGTCATAATACCTGTAATGGACTTCAGAGGAAGCAAAAATAGTCTTCATGAGATTGTTTATCTTGATCATTCAAAATCGGGGTTTGTTTTATCCATACTGTGTAAAATAGCTTTTCAGCCACTATACTAGGTGAATATGAAGAAAGTTTTCTGTTCTGGAGCATTTTGATTTCATAGTTATAATATGCCAAAAAGTTTTTGCAGATAAAAAGTCATGAAGACTCTGTTCTGTTACATTGGTCTGTATCTCTGTTTTGGTAGCAGTACCATGCTGTTTTGGTTACTGTAGCCTTGTAGTATAGTTTGAAGTCAGGTAGCGTGATGCCTCCAGCTTTGTTCTTTTGTCTTAGGATTGTCTTGGCAATGCGGGCTCTTTTTTGGTTCCATATGAACTTTAAAGTAGTTTTTTCCAATTCTGTGAAGAAAGTCATTGGTAGCTTAATGGGGAGGGCATTGAATCTATAAATTACTTTGGACAGTATGGCCATTTTCACAATACTGATTCTTCCTATCCATGAGCATGGAATGTTCTTCCATTTGTTTGTGTCCTCTTTTATTTCATTGAGCAGTGGTTTGTAGTTCTCCTTGAAGAGGTCCTTCACATCCCTTGTAAGTTGGATGCCTAGGTATTTTATTCTCTTTGTATCAGTTGTGAATGGGAGGTCACTCATAATTTGGCTCTCTGTTAGTCTGTTATTGGTGTATAAGAATGCTTGTGATTTTTGCACATTGATTTTGTATCCTGAGACTTTGCTGAAATTGCTTATCAGCTTAAGGAGATTTTGGGCTGAGACAATGGGGTTTTTTAAATATATATAATCAGTCACCTTACACCTTATATGAAAGGTAATTCAAGATGTATTAGAGACTTAAATGTTAGCCGTAAAACCATAAAAACCCTAGAAGAAAACCTAGGCAATACCATTCAGGACATTGGCATGGACAAGGACTTCATGTCTAAAACACCAAAAGCAATGGCAACAAAAGCCAGAATTGACAAATAGGATCTAATTAAACTAAAGAGCTTCTGCACAGCAAAAGAAACTGCCATCAGAGTGAACAGGCAACCTATAGAATGGGAGAAAATTTTTGCAATCTACTCATCTGACAAAGGGCTAATATCCAGAAATCTCCAAAGAACTCAAACAAATTTACAAGAAAAAAGCAACCCCATCAAAAAGTGGGCAAAGGATATGAACAGACACTTCTCAAAAGAAGACATTTATGCAGCCAACAGACACATGAAAAAATACTCATCACTGGCCATCAGAGAAATGCAAATCAAAACCACAATGAGATACCATCTCACACCAATTAGAATGGCAATCATTAAAAAGTCAGGAAACAACAGGTGCTGGAGAGGATGTGGAGAAATAGGAACACTTTTACACTGTTGGTGGGACTGTAAACTAGTTCAACCATTGCGGAAGACAGTGTGGTGATTCCTTAAGGATCTAGAACTAGAAATACCATTTGACCCAGCCATCGCATTACTGGGTATATACCCAAAGGATTATAAGTCATGCTGCTATAAAGACACATGCACATGTATGATTATTGTGGCACTATTCACAATAGCAAAGCTTGGAACCAACCCAAATATCCATCAATGACAGACCAGATTAAGAAGATGTGGCACATATACGCCATGGAATACTATGCAGCCATGAAAAAGGATGAGTTCATGTCCATTGTAGGGACATGAATGAAGCTGGAAACCATCATTCTCAACAAACTGTCACAAGAACAGAAAACTAAACACCACATGTTCTCACTCATAGGTGAGAATTGAACAATGAGAACACTTGGACACAGGAAGGGGAACATCACATACCAGGGCCTGTCTTGGGGTGGAGGGAGGGGGTAGAGATAGCATTAGGAGATATAACTAATGTAAATGACGAGTTAATGGGTACAGCACACCAACATGGCACATGTATACATATGTAACAAACCTGCACATTGTGCACATGTACCCTAAAACTTAAAGTATACTAAAAAATTAAAATAAAAAAAGTTAGAAAGCATTCAGACCTAGGATGATTGTACTCAAAAACACTTGCTGTAGATGTACATGATGTTTAGCATTTTACTTTCTGGGTAAGATGTACTGCTTCAGTTTGGAAATAAAAAATGTATCTTAGGTTACATTGTCATCATTATGACGTTTCCTTTTAGAAAAGAGTAATTTATCTTTCTCAAGTATATGAAAGGGAAGAACCTTTCTCTGTGTTCCTACTCATTTTGCATTAGTTTCTATAAAATTGATTGCTAGCAAAAAGAGGGGGAACCCAATTACAGTTAAGTCCCCAAAACTGCATTTTGACTCCAAATCTTCAGTGTGATGTGTCTACAAAGGTGGTTAAACACATAAGAACCCTGAATGATATGGTTAGGCTTTGTCCTCCCCCCCCCCGCAAATCTCATTTTGAATCGTAATCCTCATGTGTCAAAAGAGAGACCAGATGGAGGAAACTGGATCATGGGGACAGTTTCCCCCCATGCTATTCTCGTGATAGTGAGTGAGTTCTCACGAGATCTGATGGTTTTATATGTTTGTTAGTTCCTCCTACATTCATTCTCCCTCCTGCCGCTTTGTGAAGAAGTTGCCTTGCTTCCCCTTCGCCTTTTGCCATGATTGTAAGTTTCCTGAGGCTTCCCCCGCCATACAGAACTGTGAGTCAATTAAGTCTCTTTCCTTTCTAAATTACCCAGTCTTGGACAGTTCTTTATGGCAGTGTAAGAATGGACTAATACACAGAGTGGGGGTGGAGAGTTTGTTAAATCCAGAGTCCTGTCTCCCTCAGAGATTCACATGTAGTAAATCTGAGGTAGGACCCATAAATGTGTGTTTTAACAAGCGCTTCTGGTAATTTCGAGATAGATGATCCCTCAGCTACTCTTGAAGAAACTGGTCCAAAAGTTCTTCCTCCCAGTCCACACAGTGAATGTACTACCAAGGTTTGAGGGATTTCTTTATAGGTACTCTCAGAAAGTCTTTCTAGCATGCTTGACATAGGTTGCTGTTTGCCTGTTTGGCTTAGTTAAATACCACATACCCATTCTTGTGTAATTCCAAACTGTTAGAAAAGCATATACTAATCCAGTATTTCTGTTAAATTTAGCATGAACAGACTCACATCTATCATTAGGGAAATTTTGAAATCACTTGAGAAAAATGTTTCCTTTATGTTGTGAATGGAAAACAATACACAGTATTAAATAATGTAATAAGATCTCAACTGTATGACAACAGGAGGAACAAAAGTACTATAAGGAAATGAACCAAAATGTTCCAAAATGTTCATTTTCTTTAGTTCTCATGACACAGAGAATTCATTTTCCTCTACTTTTCTGTATTTGCCAGTATTATTTCTTATAAAAAGAAACATATTAATTTTAAAAATACCCTTTTTTTGGCCTGGCTTGGTGGCTCATACCTGTAATCCCAGCACTTTGGGAGGCTGAGGCGGGTGGATCACGTGAGGCCAGGGGTTTGAGACCGGCCTGGCTAACATGGAGAAACCCCATCTCTACTGGAAAACAAAACAAAACAAAACTCTTTTTCTGTCTTCACAGTTAACTTGATTATATAGATGAAAGTAACAATTTCACATTGCTTACTTTTATACTTAGTTTCCCAGTATGCTGTGAAGTCTGTGAAATGCATGTACGTTTCTCATTGACTGGAATATTTTATTGTTACGTGTGTAGATTTTTTGAATATAGCATTTTGAACATAATGGTCACGTTGGAGCAATTGCCATTTCAAATCATTAGGAACACTCAGGTCACGTTGGCATGGAGCTATTTTGTAAAAGACATAGAAGCCATTTATAAACCTTGGTTTGCTTTGTAAAAATTTATTTCATTCTGAGGCTTATCCATGTAAAATTACCAAAATGATTGTGGTTAGACTCTACATTGTCACTGTATTTAAATGTACACAATATGAAAAATGTATTTCCACTTAGAAATAATGTCAGTACTAAAAGTAGTAGAGGGCTTTGAGAGCAATATTAATCCATTGTTAAGCCCTTCTCATTAAACAGTGTAATAGTCTTATTGAAGTTTGTTAGGCATTTTAACCACTACTAATTAAAAATAGACCTACTGACTAGTCTTTTTTACTGTGCTTTCTTGTGTCTTGGATGTTCATTCAGATACTTTTGCTGTTGAGAAATCAAATCATCTATTACAGTTTCAATTGAAAAATACGTATTAGAGGGGTACAGGTCTTAGGGCTGTGATTTTTAATTCCTATAATCTTTTTTTATTTTGTAAAGGAAATTTCAGATTTTTTCTAGTAATTTTTCATTTGTGAGTATTGTTTTCTAGATACAGAAAATGAATAATTCATAAACCTAGATAAATGATCACATTTTAGGATATTTCGCTTGCGTGTTTTTATTTTATATTTATAGACTATAATAGTGTTGTATAGTTCAGAACAAGAAAATATCTTGATAAGTCGTCTGCTACCATGAGGCAGTTAAAAAAAATTTGAGGCTCACTGAAAGCGTGTGACTTGCCCACTGTCTCATATTGCTAGTATTACAGAGAAAACTAGAATGTAGGCCTTTATTTTCCTGATGTAATGATTTTATCTAATTATTATTTATTTTCTTAAATCATTGCATTAATTCATTTTTCACAAGTAGAGCATATGTCAGTGTTTGCAATAATTAAATTTTCAAGTATATTTCTATAATTATAAATAAAATCCTGACGTTTGTTACAGGATGGGCTTTTTTATCATATTTTTATAATAAAAATTAAGCAATTATAAAAATAAATAGCCTAGTTTTTCAATTGGTATAAGCTGGCTTTATTTTATACTGCTAATAAAGGCACATTATGTCCAAGCATTGCAATTATCACTGAAATGCATGTCCATTAACTGAAACATTAGGCTGAGTATATAATTACTGTCGAGAGCCAATATCTTTGTGAAGCTGTACCTATAATGCTATTAAACTATAAATAATATTTGTAAACTAATATTTAAATAATTCAGAATTGATACAATCTTTGTGAACTTAAAAATGAATGCTATATACATTTAGTTTGATTGTTTTTACGTGCTTAGAAAAATATGGGAATTCTCAAAGATAATTGAAATATGTGTCTTGAGACAGATGAATTTTTAATATAGTTGCTATAACCTAATACCTATTATTCTTTCTGAAGTCTTTTTTTCCGTATTTTTTATTGTGGTAAAATATATACAACATAAAATTTACTATCTTAACCATTTTAAAGTATGCAGTTCAGTGATATTAAATACATTCATATTGTTGTACAGCCATCACCACCATTCATCTCCAGAAGTCTTTTCATCTGCAAAACTGAAACACTATACCCATTAAACAATAATTTCCATTCTCCCACCAGTCCTTGGCAACTACCATTCTACTTACTGTCTCAGTGATTGTGGCAACCCTAGGTACTTCATGTAAGTGGAATCACACGGTATTAGTGTGCTTGTGACTGGCTTATTTTACTTCACATAATGTCCTTAAGGGTAGCTTATATTGTAGCATAGATCAGAATTTTTTTCTATTTTAAGGCTGAATGATATTATTCCATTGTATATGTATATCACGTTTTGCTTACCCATTCATTCATCAGTAGACACTTGGGTTGCTTTCATGTTTTAGCTATCATGAATAATGTTGCTATGAATGTGGGTATACAAATATCTCTTCAAGAGCCTGCTTTCAGTTCTTTTGAAGTAGAATTGCTGCATCATGGGTAATTTTGTGTTTACTTTTTTGAGGAACCTCCATGCTCTTTTCTACAGCAGTTATACCACTTAATATTTCCACCAACTTTGCACAAGGGTTCCAGTTTCTCCACATCCTCACCAACATTTATTTTCTACTTTGTTTTACTGAAGTGTTTTATTCATACAAAATAAAATATGTATAAATTCTGTTTACAAAAAAACTGAAGTAGCTATTATCAAGCTTTTTAACTTGAAAGGTCTTTTTGGGCCTATCATTGCAAAATTGCTTTTAAATCTGAATATATCGACTATGGAAATCTACTGTGTCATGCACATCCATGTCATGCGTGTCCGTGTGAAGAGACCACCAAACAGGCACTTTGTGTGAGCAACAAGGCTGTTTATTTCACCTGGGTGCAGGCAAGCTGAGTCTGAAAAGAGAGCAAAGGGTGGTAGGATTATCATTAGTTCTTACAGGTTTTGGGATAGACAATGAGTTAGGAGCAATGTTTTGTAGGCAGGGGGTGGATCTCACAAGGTACATTCTCAAGGGTGGGAAGAATTACAGAGAACCTTCTTAAGGGTGAGGGAGATTACCAAGTATGTTGATCAGTTAGGGTGGGGCAGAAACAAATCACAATGGTGGACTGTCATCAGTTAAGGCTATTTTCACTTCCTTTGTGGATCTTCAGTTGCTTCAGGCCATCTGGATGTGTATGTGCAGGTCACGGGATATGATGGCTTAGCTTGAGCTCACAGGCCTGCATTCTTGTCTTCTTATGTTAATAAGAAAAGCAAACAAAATAGTGGTGAAGTGTTGGAGCGGTGAAAAATTTTGGGGGTGGTATGGAGAGAGAATGGGCAATGTTTCTTAGGGCTGCTTCAAGTGGGATTAGGGGCAGTGTGGGAACCTACAGTGGGAGAGATTCAACTGAAGAAGGATTTTGGGGTAAGGGTGACATTGTGGGGTTGTTAGAAGGAGCGTTTGTCATATAGAATTATTGGCAATGGCCTGAATGTGGTTTTGTATGAATTGAGAAACTAAACGAAAGACACAAGGTCAGAATAAAAGAAGGAGAAAAGTAAGTATTAAAAGACTAAGAATTGGGAGTAACCAGGACATCCAATTAGAGAGTGTCCAAGGGAGTTCAACATTATTGTTTGCTTGGTTGGCGAGTTTTTAGGCTCTATCCAAGTTTTTGGGGTGCAATTCAAGTTGGACTGGTGTCTGGAATGAGACTGGGGCCTAATAAAAAGGAGTGTCCATACAGGAGCTTAAATAGGCTGTACCCTGTAGCATCTCAAGGACAGGATCTAATTCTGAGAAGGGCAAGAGGTAAAAGTACTGTCCAGTCCTTTTTAGGTTGGAGACTGAGCTTGGTGAGGTGTATCTTTTAAAAGACTGTTAGTCTGTTTTACCTTTCCTGAAGATTGAGGACGGTAAGGGGTACAAAGTTTCCACTGAATAGCAAGAGCCTGAGAAATTGCTTGGGTGATTTGACTAATAAAGGCCAGTCCGTTATCACACTGTATAGAGGTGGGAAGGCCAAACTGAGGAATTATGTCCTACAAAAGGGAAGAAATGACCACGGTGACCTTCTCTGACCCTGTGGGAAAGGCCTCTACCCATCCAGTGAAAGCATCTACCCATACCAAGAGGTATTTTAGTTTCCTGACTTGAGGAATGTGAGTAAAGTCAATTTGCCAATCCTGGACTGGGGCAAATCCCTGAGCTTGATGTGTAGGGAAGGGAGGGGACCTGAACAATCGCTGAGGAGTAGTAGAATAGCAGATGGAACACTGAGAAGTGATTTCCTTAAGGACAGATTTCCACAATGGAAAGGAAATGAGAGGTTCTAAGAGGTGGGCTAGCAGCTTGTAACCTACATGGAAGAGGTTATGAAATGATGATAGAATAGAATGGGCCTGTGAGGCTGGAAGGAGATAATTTTCCTTGGTCCAAGAACCATTTGCCTTGTGTGGGCAGAATTTGATAGGTGGAAGTTTCAGTGGGAGAGTAGGTGGGAGTGACCGATGAGAAGGAGAAGAACTGGCCGTGAGGGACAGAAGTTGGAATGCTAGCTGCTTCTTTAGCTACCTTATCAGCATAAGCGTTGCCCTGCATGATGGGATCTGATGCCTTTTGGTGGCCCTTGCAGTGTATGACTCCAGCTTCCTTTGGAAGTAAAGCAGCTTTGAGAAGAGTTTTTATTAAAGAAGCGTTAATGATGGAGAACCCTTGTGTAGTGAGGAAACCTTTTTCAGCCTGTATAACATCATGGTGGTGCAGGATATGGAAGGCGTATTTAGCGTCAGTATAAATATCGATGCACAGTCCCTTTGCAAGAATGAAGGCCTCAGTTAAGGCAATGAGTTTGGCTTGCTGAGAGGTAGTGGAAGGGGGCAGAATGGTAGCCTCAATGATAGATGTGGAAGATACTATAGCATAGCCTGCCTTTGCTGGTGAGTGGTAATTAGGCCTGGTGGAACTGCCATCAGTAAACCAAGTGTGATCAGAGTGAGGAACAGGAAAGAAGGAAATATGGGGAAATGGAGTAAATGTCAGGTGTATCAGAGAGATACAGTCATGGGGGTCAGGTGTAGTGTCAGGAATAATGTGGGAGGCTGGATTAAAGTCCAGGTCAGGAACAATGGTGACTGTGGGAGACTCAACAAAGAGTGAGTACAGATGAAGGAGCCGGGGAGCAGAAAGTTTATGTGTCAGGCGTGAGGAAGAAAATAGGTTTTGGAAGTTATGAGAACTGTAGAGAGTGAGTTGAGCATAGTTTGTGATTTTGAGGGCCTCTAAAAGTGTTAGGGCGGCGGTGGCCGCCACACGGAGACATGGCCAGCCTAAAACAGTAAGGTTAAGTTGTTTGGACAAAAAGGCTACAGGGCGTGGTTCTGGTCCTTGTGTAAGAATTCCGACTGCACAGCCCTGCATTTCAGCTGTGTGTAATGAAAAGGGTTGGAATGAGTCAGGGAGAGCTAGGGTGGGGGCAGTCTCTAAAGCTGTCTTCAAGGAATGGAAAGAGGAGTGGGGAAAGGATTTAGGATCTATTTGGTCAGCTAGGTTTCCTTTTGTGAGTTTATATAATGGTTTTGTTAGGATGACAAAACTAGGTATCCAAAGGCGAAAGTACCTAACTATGCCCAGGAAGGAAAGGAGTTGTTTTGTAGAAGGGGTTGGGGTTTGAGAGATCAGTTGGACAGAGTCGACAGGGAGAGCATGTATGTTTTTATGAAGAATTATGCCAAGGTAGGTAACGGATGGAGAGGTAATTTGAGCTTTGGAGGGGGATACCTGATATCCCTGGGAGAATAAATGTTGAAGGAGCATGAGGGTGTCTTGTTGAGAAGATTCAAAGGAGGGGCTACAAAGTAGGTCATCAGTATATTGCATAAGGTGAGAAGCGGAGGGGTGGAAAGAAAGTAGATAATGAGAAAGAGCTTGGCTCAAGTAATGAGGACTGTCCCTGAAGCCTTGCGTCAGTACAGCCCAGGTAAGCTGTTGGGACTGATGGGTGTCAGGGTCAGTCCAGGTAAAAGCAAAGAGAGGCTGGGATGAGGGATGTAGTGGAATAGTGAAAAAAGCATCTTTAAGATCAAGAACAGAATAGTGAGTTGTGGAAGAAGATATTGAGGACAACAGAGTGTACGGTTGGGCACCACAGAGTGGATAGGCAAAACAATTTGGTTAATAAGGCACAGATCCTGAACTAACCTGTAAGACCTGTCTGGTTTTTGAACAGGTAAAATGGGAGAATTGTAAGGAGAGTTTATAGGTTTTAGAAGCGTATGCTATAGCAGGCAAGTGATAACAGACTTTAATCCCCTTAAAGCCTGTTGTAGGATGAGATACTGGCATTGAGCGGGGTAAGGACAATTAGGTTTTAATGGGATAGTAATGGGTGTGTGATCGGTTTCCAGGGAGGGAGTGGAGGTGTCTCACACTTGTTGGTTAAGGTGGGAGCATACGAGAGGAAGACACGAAGGAGGCTTTGGGCTGGGAAGAAGGGTGGCAATGTGATGTGGCTGTAGTCCAGGAATAATCAGGGAAGCAGATAATTTGGTTAAAATGTCTCAGCCTAATAGGGGAACTGGGCAGGTGGGGATAACTAAAAAAGAGTGCATAAAAGAATGTTGTCCAAGTTGGCACCAGAGTGAGGAAGTTTTAAGGGGTTTTGAAGCTTGGCTGTCAATACCCACAACAGTTATGGGGGCAAGGGAAACAGGCCCTTGAAAAAGAAGGTAATGTGGAGTAGGTAGCCCCTGTATCAATTAAACAGGGGATGGATTTACCCTCCACTGTAAGAGTTACCCAAAGCTCAGCATCTGTGATGGTCCAGGGGGCTTCTGAGGCCATCGGGCAGCATCAGTCTTCAACTGCCTAGCCGAGGAGATCTGGGAAGGAGTCAGCCAAGGAATGTTGGGTTTGGGCTCCAGAGGCTTTTGGAGCAGCAGCGATGTGAGTCGGACAGTCCGACCTCCAGTGGGGGCCCACACAGACAGGGCATGGCTGAAGAGGAATCACGGGCTATGGGCATTCTGAGGCCCAATGGCCAGGCTTTTGGCATTTGAAGCAAGGTCCACGAGGATGTTTTGAAGGAGCCTCTGGGAGCTGTGGCTTGGATGTTCTGAAGTTCTCGTATGCTGGAGACATGGTTGTGGGTTGTCTTACAGCGGAGGCAAGTAGCTGTAACTCAGAAATGTGTTGTTGTCTGGCTGCCTCCTCTCTATTATTGTACACCATGAAGGTGAGGTTGATTAATTCTTGTTGTGGGGTTTAAGGGCCGGATTCCAATTTTTGAAGCTTTTTTCTAATGTCAGGAGCTGACTGGGTGATAGAATGCATATTAAGAATAAGGTGGCCTTCTGACCCCTCTGGGTCTAGGGCGGTAAAGCATCTAAGGGTTGCTGCTAAGTGGGCCATGAACTGGGCTGGGTTTTCGTCTTTACCTTGGGTAGTTTATTTAAGTTTGTTATAATTAACAGCTTTGTAAGCTGCTTTTTAAAGCCCTTCAACTAGGCAGGAAACCATGTAATCTCGCCTAGCTATACCTGGGGAATCTGCCTGATAGTTCCATTGGGGATCTTCTCAGGGAACTGCTCTAATGCCTTCCTGGAGGTCTGGCTCATGAAGTTGGCGGTTATCAGTGTGAGATTGAGCTCCCCGGTTCATGTGGGGAGAGGATAGAAGTTAGGATGACATTTAAGTCACTCCAGATTAAATGTAGGACAGAGTTAGATATCACAATTCCTGTATATATTTAGTGGGGTCTGATGAGAAAGAGCCTAAACACTGGCTGATCTGGGAAAGGTCTGATAGAGAAAAAGGCACATGTACCCTGACTATGCCTTCAGCTCCAGCCACCCCTCTAAGAAGAAATTGTCGGGCAGGTGGGGGAGAGCTAGTTGCAAAATGAAAGTGTAAACCAGACCGGGCGTGGGGAGGGGAGGTAATAGAAGGGTTATAGGGTGGGGGAGCAGAGGCTGAAGAAGAATTGGAGCCTGATTCAGCCTGGCGAGGAGCAACCTGCGGAGGAGCAGTCTGGGGAGGAGGTGAGAGGTCAGATGGGTCAGTAGAAAAGGAAGATTCACAAGACACAGCGATGCTTGGGGTTGGGATTGAAGGGACAGGAGGGAGGGAAAGAAGGAGGATTTGAGATGAGTCACACTGGGAACGGAGACTAGGGAGGGAACGAAGTGTGAAAAATGCCTGGACATAAGGCACCTCAGACCATTCGCCCATTTTTAGACAAATATTATCTAGGTCTCGTAGGATGGAGAAATCAAAAGTGCCATTTCCTGGCCATTTAGAATGATTGTCGAGTTTGTATTGCAGCCAAGTGATGTTGCAGAAGAAAATAAGATGCTTAGATTTTAGGTCAGGCAAGAGTTGAAGAGGTTTTAAGTTCTCGAGAAGACAGACTAAGGGAGAAGAAGGAGGAATGGAGGGTGGAAGGTTGCCCATCATGAAGGAGGCAAGTTTAAAGAGAAGGGTAGACATGGAGAAGGGGGTGGGTAGCAACCCTGGGCTGCAATGTGGGTGAGCAGCCAAAGCAGGAGTCCCCACAGTTGACTTGCCACCAAGGGAATGTGGGTAAATGACCAAGGCAGGCATCCCCACAGTGATTAAACACCAAGGGAAGACTGTCTTCCCGAGTCCGTGACTGGCACGAGTTTTGGGTTCACGGATATAATGTGTCTCCTTTGTCTCTACTAGAGAGGAAAAAGAACTGGAATTGTAAGGACAGGGAGATTTAAGGGTAGTGAGAGAGGCTGGAGAAGAGAGTGAAAAAGACCACTTACCCGATTTGAAATTGGTGAGATGTTCCTTCAGCTGGTTGGTCTAAGGACCCGAGGTCGTAGGTGGATCTCTTAATGGAGTGAGGGTGAGAACAGGAGACTGGTCTCCCGAAGGAGTCCCTCTGACCCAGGTCTTTGGCACCAAATGTCATCTGTGTCCTTGTGAAGAGACCACCAAACAGGCTTTGTGTGAGCAACAAGACTGTTTATTTCACCTGGGTGCAGGTGGGCTGAGTCTGAAAAGAGAGTCAGCAAAGGGTGATGGGATTATCATTAGTACTTACAGGTTTTGGGATAGGTGGAGGAGTTAGGAGCAATGTTTTGTGGGCAGGGGGTGGATCTCACAAAGTACATTCTCAAGGGTGGGGAGAATTACAAAGAACCTTCTTAAGGGTGGGGGAGATTACAAAGTACGTTGATCAGTTAGGGTGGGACAGAAACAAATCACAATGGTAGAATGTCAGTTAAGGCTATTTTCACTTCTTTTGTGGATCTTCAATTGCTTCAGGCCATCTGGATGTAAATGTTGCAGGTCACAGGGGATGTGATGGCTTAGCTTGGGCTCAAAGGCCTGACATACTGCACTTGTATTTTCAATTAAATGTACCACCTTTCTTTACTGTTACCACAATTTGGAAGGATGTTATGATGACTATTAAATATAGGTGCTTCCCAGTTTTCTACAGTGCTCCTTTTCCATTTGTATAATTTACATGTTATTATATGGCATTACTTATTTATTTGGCACTACTAAATGTTCATTTCAGTGCCATGGCTTGGGCATATATCTCCAAGCCATTTAATGAGGAAGACACAGTTAAGAGACTTCTTGCCTCGTTTTGTCCCTGCCACTAAGGCTGCATCTTGTAGTGGAAATCATTTTGGCTTTGAAATCTGACGAACTTGATTTCATTGCCAATCTTTATCACTTAGTAGGTTTGTGGCAGTTAGGCAATTTACCTAACTTTTCTGCATGTCAGTTTCCCTAAATAAAATATGCTGGATTGTTTGAGGGTTAGAGATAATAAATATAAAGAGCATCAAACAAGATTAGTGTTCTCTAAATCATAGCTATTAGCATTGCTTTTCTTGTAACTTTGGATAAGTTACTTAGAATCTAATCTTAGATTTACTTCATGTAAAATGAAAGGATTGAATTGGATCAGAATAAGTGGGTCTTAGGACCCTTGAGGTAATATACAGATATTTTTATTTTGTACAGTTTTGTGAGATTTGTAGTGTTCATCAGATTCATAAAGTGACTTTGTAAATCCCCCCAATAAAGGGTAAATTCTAAACTAGGTGATCTCCATGTTCTTTTCTTAGGATAAAATTTTCTGCCTATAGGCTACGTAGTCAACCTCAGTGTGACTGAGGTTAAGGAAATTATTTCTGAAAAATGTTTTAAATCAGGACCTCATAATGTAAATGTTTGTTGCCGTTAAAAGTCATTATTGTAGTCTTCTAGCTTTTAATAACTGATGGAAGCACTCGTATCAAATAACCATCTTGCTGATAACAATTGTAACCTCTGGACAAAACGTTATAAAAAAAAGTACTGAAGGCGCTGGAGAGTGACCAAAAGTAGGTAGAAATTGGAGATAAGATGCACCTTTATGGAAAGGAACCAAACTGGTTGAGGTCTACATTTATCTGACTTATTCTTTAAATAAATTCACAAGTTTATGCAGTATATGGGAATACAGCTGAAGTAGAAATCGCCCTCTTTTTGATGAGTTAGAGGATGATATTTAGGGCAATAAGAGCAGGTGAAAAATTGAGAGTGATCCCAGAAAGGAAGGAGTCACAAAGTGAGAGAACCGTACAATTTGTATGCAAGTTTCCCCCACATCCATGTGGGACAAGATGGCAGGAAACCCAGAGGCAGTGAAGGAACAATAGGCAGAAAGCTTAAAGAATTAAAGAGAGATCTTAGCAGTTGCTGGAGACTTTAGAGTTTCCTCCCTGCTTCAATAGAGGAACTTGGTAAATGCCTCAGGCTTGCTACCAAAAACCTGAAATGGCTGCACACAGTATGGATCTTATCCTATGATTAAGATCTTTGTGATAAAACCAAAGCCAAACTGAAATAGCTATCAATATGTTCTAACCTTTAAGCAAGCCCTTACAAGGTTAAGGTGATCCTCCATTACAGTTGTCTGGAAGAATAAAATTCATTATTTTCTGGAGGAAGCTAATACAATACAGAGTTCCAAGATTATGTGAAGTGCCCAGCCAGAAATTAATAGGCAAGTGAGGAAACAAGGAAAGGCAACTCATTGGAAAATAATCTACAGAAAGAGACAAGCAGTTCACTCAGATGCTGGATTACTAGACAGGGACCTTAACTATAATAAATATGCTAAAAAATCTAAGGGGAAAAAATGAGGAAACTCCCCTATCCCCCACAAAAAAACAGTATCAGAAATGAAAGAGGGGACATTAGTATAGATCCTATGGATGTTAAAAGGATTATTAGGGAACCTTATGAATAAGTTCATACCAGTAAATTTGACAACTTAGAGAAAATCTTTTAAAAGCAGAACTTATCAGAACTAATAAGAGAAGAAATGGAAAATCTAAATGGGTTTACATTTTAATAAAAGGAATTTTAATATGTAATTTAAAATCTTCATACAAAGGAAACTGCAGGCCCACAGGATTTCACTGACGATTTCTATCAAACACTGGAGGAAAAAATAATACCACTCTTACATAAACATTCAGAAAAAAGAGGAAGAGAAGAACTTCCCAGTTTCTTTTATGAGTCTAAGTTAACCAATACAAAACCTGACATGGGCATTTCCAAAAAAGATTGCAGACTAATATCTCTCATAAGCACAGACACAAAAATTGCCAATAATTTTAAACTTTATGCAAATGATTAGGTTTCAAAAAGAATTCATTAGTTTTTAAGATTATTTCAACTAACAGTAGATATTGTACTGCTTGTATTTGTTTAGTTTGCCATCACATAAGAATGTGAATAAATATTGATGTTATTATCCAATTTATTATCAGAAATGGCCAGGTATCATATGAGGATAACCAATTAGTATCGTTTTTGGCCTATATAGTCTCCCTTAGTACTTGTATAATGGGTCATTATTCTTTCTGTTCTTTTCTTTATATGTGCTCAAAAGGAATTGAATTTTAACCCATTTTTTTCATGATAATTATGGAAAATTATTTTTTCCAATGACATATTTTAGAAAATTTCAAACCCACAGAAAACTTAATAATTTAACAAATGCCTTCATACTGTGCATTTTGCCACATTTGTTTGATCTCTCTCTTTCTATGTCTATATATACATTTATGCATACATATGATACATAACCTTTTTTTGGTAAACCATTTGAAAATAAGTTACATCACATCATGAGAGTTAACCCCTATTATTTTTTATATACCTCCTGAGAAGAGGAATATTTTCATACACAATACTATTATTACACTCAAATGTTGTAATGATATAAGAATATTATTTAATACATAGTTCCTAGTTGTTTCTCTTGTTTGTCCCAGTAATGTCCTATACAACTTTAAAAAAAAAAAACATCTGAGCCGTACATGCATTGGATTTAATGTCTCTTTAATCTAAAATTGTTTTTGCTACCTTTGATGTTCTTGCATGTTTTTAACATTTTTGAAAAGTCCAAGCCACTGTTTTATAGAAAGTCTTACTATTTGAGCTATTCTGGTTAATGCCTCAGTAATAGATTTGTTTAAACACTATTTGCCAAGAATACTGTGTAGCTGAGGAAAGATAATTCTTAATAAATTTTTTCGCAAAAAGAGCACTTCAGAGCAATGAACTATGGAGCAAAAGACAAAATGACAGAAACAGCAGCCTTAAGTTCATATGGTTATCCTGGAGATACTGATTCTGCATTGCAGTGTCGTTGCTTGCTTTTCATTTAGCTGGTCTTACATGAAGGAAATGAACTAATATTTAGTATTTATCCAAGGTAAAATTCCATAGCTGTTTTTGAATTGCCAGTCTTTTCAGTTTACATAAACCCTTGCTGAAAAATCTGCTGCCTGGAATCTGTATATTATAGTTATTGTACATTTCCTAGGATTCTTTTGAGAAAACTAATTTTGATCAAGATTCCCACTCTTTACTGAGAAGAGTCATTGGGCAAAGTATCTCTTCATCTTTTAAGAAGTTTGCTTCTCATAAGTTAAAGTAGAAATTGTTAGTAGTCAATTGAAACATTTTCAGTGGTCAAACCCAAAGAGAAAGTAATAACAGTATATTTCCTTGTTTAAGTCATTATTTGCTGTTCCATTTTCAGTTGCCTCATAATTTTCATGACATTTTTAATAGGTAGAAATAATTACTTTCTAACTCAGACTTTTTCTACAAGTTGAATATTTTCTTTTAGTTGAGAGGTTTAAAGTATACTTTTAAAAACAAATGCATATGGTTACTTGCAGATATGATCAAATCATAGAATGGTTACATTTTAATTCCTTCCATCATACATTTTAATTTCTCCTGTCGTGTTAAGATAGTCTGTATAGCTTCATAATTCATCTGTCAGCTTTTCAGTTAACCCAAATGAGGAAACAGTCAATTTTTGAAAGATGTTCAGAAGCTTTGAATGTCTATTTTGTCTTTAGAGTTAAATCTCAGAAGACATATTCCATTGAGTGTATGTGTACGTTCAGCTTAGAACTGCCTTACGCTGCTGCAATAATACTGATGCACAATCATTTAGTTGATACTGCTTACAGTTCCTTATGAACATGTTTAGAGCAGTTCCCAGAACTCAAAGATAATCTCAGCATTCATCACCCACCATATGGCCCAAACTGCTGCTTTCAGCTCAACCGCTAGCCTTCATGGAGCATCAGACTGAAGCGGAGCTCTCAACTGTTGGACTTCTAACTATGACCCAGCCGACTTCCCTATTGACAAGCCACATAGCCCCCTTATTGGTTACTACCTCATCTTTTTTTCTTGTTCATAACCAGTCTTCTTAGAAATGTTGTCTGTACCACTTATCTCCATGCCCTCATCACCTGCTCATTTCTAAGCCTGTTCTAGATTTTTTTTTAACATATTAGTGTCAGGTTGTTGCAGCACTATTAGTTGAAAAGGCTATCCTTTCTTCCATTTAATTATCTTGGCCTTTTTTGAGGAACTCAATTAATTATATATGTATAGATCTTTTTCTGAACTATTTTATCCCATTGATCTTTAAGGCTATCCTATCCCAATATTTGGATTACTGTAGCTTCTAAGAAGTCTTGAAGTCAGATAGCATTCAAACCTCCAAATTCGATACTCTTTTTAAAAACTGGCTTTGGCTATTTTAGTTTTGTGCCTTTCCATGCAAATTTTAGAATTAGCACATACATTTCTACAAAAAATAGAAGAGTATGGTGTTTATTGGAGTTGCACTGAACTTATTACAGATTAGTTTGTCTTAAAATTTAACGTTTTAAGAAAATTGAGGGTTTTTGTGTTCTTCCTGATTCTCTGTGTACTTGGTTCTCTCAGTTGTTGAGAGAGAAGTGTTAAAGTTCTCTTATTATGGATTTATCTTCTTACACTTCTATACAGTTTCACTTTTTATATTTTGAAACTCTGTTGTTAAGTCCACAGATTTTTATATCCTTATGAATTGACCTTTTTATTATTTTGAAAAGACCTTCTTTATTCATGCTAATATTCTTCACTCCAGAATCTACTTTGTTTGATATTAATATAGCGACTTCTATTTTCTTTTGATTAATGTTAGCATGGTATATCTTTTTTTCATTTTTTTATCTTTAACCTATTTATGTCTTTATATAAATAGGGTGGTAGGCAGCATATGATTCAGCCTCCTTTCTTTATGCTATATGAAAATCTCTGCCTTTTAATTGAACTGTATAGACCATTATTAGCAATTATTAGCATGCTTGGATTTAATCTACTGACTTCCCTTTTTATCTGTTTTATTCAATGGATTTTTGCCTTTCTTTGGATTGAACATTTAATATTTCATTTATCTCCCTTTTTTAATTTACTAGCTATAACTATTTTATTATTTTGGTAGTTATGCTTTAGGGTTTATAGTATACATCCTTAATTATCACTGTTCACTGTTCCCTTTAAAATGATATTATACCATTTTACTTATCACAAAAGAACCTTCCAGCAGTGTACTTCCATTTCTCCCTGGCTGACCTTGTTCTGTTGTTGTCATATATTTTACTTATATGTACGTTTTAAGCCTCATAATACTGTGGTATTACTTTTGCTTTAAGAAGTTAATTACCTTCTGAAGAGATTTAAATAATAAGAAAATAAGCATTTTACTCAGATAGTTACCATTTCTGGTTTTCATTCATTTTGTGCAGACCCAGAGTTTCATGTGATATCATTTTCTTTCTTTCTGAAATTGTAAAATTTCATGTATTAGAGAAATCTTAATGACAGATTCTTTCAGCTTTCATATGTCTGGAAAAACATTTATTTTGCCTACTGTTTTGGAAGATGTTAACATTTGTATATAATTGTAGGTTGATAGTGTTTTTCCCCTTTCAATACATTAAAGAAGTTGTGTCGTTGTCTTCTCACTTGTATTTTTTATGATGAGAAATCTGCTATAATCCTTTTCTCTATATCACTGTATGTAATTTGCCTTTTTACTCTGCCTGCTTTTAAAATATTTTACCTCTTACTGGATTTAAGCATTTTGATTATTGTGTCCCTTGGTTGTTTTCTTATATTTCTTGTGCTTGGAGTTGAGCTTCTTGAATCTGTAAATTTTGAGTTTCATTTGTAAAGTTTGGAAAACTTTTAGCTTTTATTTCTTCAAATATTTTTTTCTGTCCCTCCCCCTTCACTTTCTTAAAGACTACAGTTATGCATTTATTAGACCACTTGAAGTTACCCAGCAGCTTGCTAATGTCTTTGTTTCTCTATGTACTTTACTTTGGATAATTTCTATTGCTGTTAATAAGTTTACTAAACTTTCCTCCACAATGTCTGATCTCTTATTAATCATATCCAGTCTATTTTTTAAAATCTCAGACATTGTGTTTTCTTTTCATGCAGTCTGGATTGGGCTGTTTTTATATTTTCTACATCTCTAAATGTATTTTCTAACTTTTTGAACGTATGGAATACATGTTATATTCATTTTAATGTCTTTGTCTAATAATTTAATAATCTGTAAATTTTTCTTCTCTTTGCATGCCTAGTAATTTTTATATTGGATTGCAGACATATCTTTTGTATTCCTATAAATATTTTTGAATTTTGTTCTGGGAAACAAATTACTTGGAAACAGTGTGTTTCTTTCAGATCTTGCTTTTAAACTTTATTATGCAAAACCAGAAAAGCACATAGTCTAGGACTAATTTTTCTCCAGTGCTGAAAGAAAATCTTTCTTAGTACTTGATGCACCATGAATTAGAAGGTTTTCTACTGTATCTGTTGATATAGAGATTATTTCTGGCCTTGTATGAACTCTAGATACTATTCTGTCTAATCCTTTTGATGGTTTTTTTTTTTTTTTCCTCTGTAACATTGGATGCATGACATCTCACCTGCATGTGTTGATTGATCCCCTTCACATCTCTAGACTTCTCACTCATTGGAGCTCTCTCCTCTCCAGGACTTTTTGCAAACTCTAGTTACTTTGACCTCTGGACTTCTCTTTCCATCTCCTTAACTTAAAAGGAGTCTGCTGGATTCCACTAAGGTTCTGCTTTTCTGGGGCAATCCCAGGGCTCACCTTTGTGTCCTGTTTCTTAGGGATCACTGCCTTTTTTTTTTTCTTTGCTTGACTCCAATGTCTTGAAGGTTGTTGTTTCATATATTTAAAGTATCCACTTTTTTTAGTTGTTTTAGGCAAGAGGGTCGATACAATCCCTGTTACTCCATATTGGCACAAGTTTTAAAATTTTTTGGAAAATTTTTGAAAATTTCTGTGAGTGAAAAAGCTATTATTAGTTTACAGACCATAAAGACATAAGTGAGAGGCTGAGTTTTGCCTGTAATCTGTAGTTTGCTGACTTCTCTTTAGACCATTTTTCTTTAATATGATTATTAATATGGCTACCACCTTGCCATTTGTTTGTTTATCCCATCTGTTTTTTGTTCTTTTTAATTGAATATTGTTTATTATTCCATTTTATCTTCACTATTGACTTAATGGTTGTACCTCTGTTTTATTTGTTACTTGTTTCCCTGTGATTTGTAATATGCATTTTTTTATTTCTTCTTTAAAAAAAAGAAAGCGAGATACACGTGCAAAACATGCAGGTTTGTTACGTAGGTATACATGTGCTATGGTGGTTTGCTGCACCTGTTGACCCCTCCTCTAAGTTCCCTCACCTTGTCCCCCACCCCTCAACAGGCCCT
The DNA here is from genome assembly GCF_047675955.1 of Chlorocebus sabaeus. Lineage (NCBI taxonomy): Eukaryota > Metazoa > Chordata > Mammalia > Primates > Cercopithecidae > Chlorocebus > Chlorocebus sabaeus. The sequence goes on along the minus strand of NC_132926.1, from coordinate 11,416,250 downwards.
GGCATGTGCTGTTCCCCTCTATGTGTCCATGTGTTCTCATTGTTAAACTCCCACTTATGTGTGAGAACATTCGTTGTTTGGTTTTCTGTTCCTGTGTTAGTTTGCTGGAAGATGATGGCTTCCAGCTTCATCCCATGTCCCAGAAAAGGACATGATCTCATTCCTTATTATGGCTGCATGGTATTCCATGGTATATATGTACCACATTTTCTTTATCCAGTCTATCATTGATGGGCATTTAAGTTGGTTCTATGTCTTTGCTATTGTAAATAGTGCTGCAGTAAACATATGTGCGCATGTGTCTTTATAGTAGAATTATTTATATTCCTTTGGATATGTACCCAGTAATAGGATTGCTGGGTTAAAAGGTATTTCTGCTTCTCAATCCTTGAAGAATTGACATACTGTCTTCCACAATAGTTGAACTAATCTATGTTCCCACCAGCAGCATAAAAGCATTCGTGTTTCTCTGCACCCTCGCCAGCATCTATTGTTTCTTGACTTTTTAATAATCACCATTCTGACTGTTGTGTTATGGTATCTCATTGTAGATTTGATGTGCATTTCTCTGATGATCAGTGATGTTAAGTTTTTTTCCATATGTTTGTTAGCTGGATAAATGTCTTCTTTTGAGAAGTGTCTCTTCATATCCTGTGCCTACTTTTTGCTGGAGTTGTATGTTGTTTTCTTGAAAATTTGTTTAAGTTCCATGTAAATTCTGCATATTAGACCTTTGTCAGATGGATAAATGCAAAAATTTTCTCCCATCTGTAGGTTGCGTGTTCACCCTGATGATCATTTCTTTTGCTGTGCAGAAGCTCTTTAGTTTAATTAGGTCCCATTTATCACTTTTGGGTTGTTTTGCAGTTGCTTTTGGCATTTTCATCATGAAGTCTTTGCCCATGCCTATATCCTGAATGGTGTTGGTTAGGTTTCCTTCTAGGGTTTTTATGGTTTTGGTTTTTACATTTAAGTCTTTAATCCATCTTGAGTTAATTTTTGTATAAGGTGTAAGGAAGGGGTCCGATTTCAGTTTTCTGCATATGGCTAGCCAGTTTTCCCAGCACCATTTGTTGAATAGGAGATCCTTTCCCCATTGCTTGTTTTTTTCAGTTTTGTTGAAAATCAGATGGTTGTAGATTTATGGTGGTATTTCTGAGGTCTCTGTTCTGTTCCATTGGTCTGTATGTCTGTTTTGGCACCAGTACCATGTTGTTTTGGTTACTGTAGCCATGTGGTATAGTTTGAAATCAGGTCGTGTGATGCCTCCAGCTTTGTTCTTTTTGCTTAGGATTGTCTTGGCTATATGGGCTCTTTTTTGGTTCTATATGAAATTTAAAGTAGTTTTTTTCTAATTCTGTGAAAAATGTCAATGGTAGTTTGATGGGAATAGCATTGAATCTATAGATTACTTTGGGAAGTATGGCCATTTTCACAATATTGATTCTTCCTATCCGTGAGAATGGAATGTTTTTCCATTTGTTTGTATCCTCTCTTATTTCCTTGAGCAGTTGTTTGTAGTTCTCCTTGGAGAGGTCGTTACATCCCTGTTAGCTGTATTCATAGGTATTTTATTTTCTTTGTAGCAGTTGTGAATGGGAGTTCATTCATGATTTGGCTCTCTGCTAGTCTATTGTTGGTTTAAAGGAATGCCTGTGATTTTTGCACATTGATTTTGTATCCTGAGACTTTGCTGAAGTTCCTTATCAGTTTAAAGAGTTTCGGGGCCGAGATGATGGGGTTTTCTAAATATAAAATCATGTCATCTGCAAACAGAGACAATTTGACTTCCTTTCTTCCTGTTTGAATACCCTTTATTTCTTTCTCTTGCCTGATTGCCCTAGCCAGAACTTCCAATACTATGTTGAATAGGAGTGGTGAAAGAGGGTATCCTTGTCTTGTGCCAGTTTTCAAAGGGAATGCTTCCAGATTTTGCCCATTCAGTATGACATTGACTGTGGGTTTGTCATAAATAGCTCTTATTACTTTGAGATATATTCCATCAATACCTAGTTTATTGAGAGTTTTTAATATGAAGGGATGTTGAATTTTATCAAAGTTCTTTTCTGCATCTATTGAGATAATCATGTGATTTTTGTCTTTGTTTCTGTTTATGTGGTAGATTACACTTATTGATTTGTATACGTAGTACCAGCCTTGTATCCAAGGAATGAAGCCGACTTGATCGTAGTGGATAAGTTTTTTGATGTGCTGCTGGATTCAGTTTGCCAGTATTTTATTCAGAATTTTTGCATCAATGTTCATCAGGGTTATTGGCCTGAAATTTTCTTTTTGTCATGTCTCTTCCCGGCTTTGGTATCAGGATGATGCCGGCTGCATAAAATAAGTTAGGAAGGAGTCCCTCCTTTTCAATTGTTTGGATTAATTTCAGAAGGAATGGTGCCAACTCCTTTTTGTACCTCTGGTACAATTTGACTGTGAATCCGTCTGGTTCTGGGCTTTTTTTTTGTTGGTAGGCTATGACTTACTGCCTCAATTTTGGAGCTTGTTATTGGTCTATTCAGGGATTCGACTTATTCCTGGTTTAGTCTTGGGAGGGCATATGTGTCCAGGAATTTATCCATTTCTTCTAAATTTTCTAGTTTATTTGTGTAGAGGTGTTTATAGTATTCTCTGATGGTAGTTTGTATTTCTGTGGGGTCAGTAGTGATATCCCCTTTATCATTTTTTATTGCATTTATTTGATTCTTCTCTCTTTATTAGTCTAGCTAGAGGCCTATCTATTTTGTTGTTTTTTTTTAAACCAGTTCCTGGATTCGTTGATTTTTTTGGAGGCTTTTTTGTGTCTTTATCTCCTTCAATTCTTCAATTCAGTTCTTCTCTGGTCTTAGTTATTTCTTGTCTTCTGCTAGCTTTCAGGTTAGTTTGCTCTTTCCTATCTAGCTCTTTTAATCATGATATTAGGGTGCCGATTTGAGATATTTCTAGCTTTCTGATATGGGCATTTAGTGCTATAAATTTCCCTCTCAACATTGCTTTAGCTGCATCCCAGAGATTCTAGTACATTGTCTCTTTGTTCTAATCGGTTTCAAAGAATTTGATTTATGCCTTAATTTCACTGTTTACCGAGGAGTTATTCAGGAGCAGATTGTTCAGTTTCCATGTAATTGTGTGGTTTTGAGGGAATTCCATAATCCTGAATTCTGATTTGATTACAGTGTGGCCTGAGAGACTGTTATGATTTCCGTTCTTTTGCATTTGCTGAGGAGTGTTTCACTTCCAATTATGTGATTGATTTTAGAGTAAGTGCCATGTGGCACTGAGAAGAATGTATATTCTGTTGATTTGGGGTGGAGAGTTCTGTGGATGTCTATAGGGTCCACTTGATCCTGAGCTGAGTTCAAGTCCTGAATATCCCTGTTAATTTTCTGTCTTGTTGATCTGTCTAAAATTGACAGTGGGGTGTTAAAGTCTCCCATTATTATTGTATGGGAGTCTGAGTCTCTTTGTAGGTCTGTAAGAACTTGTTTTATGAATCTGAGTGCTCCTGTTTGGGTGCATATATATTTAGAATAGTTAGCTCTTCTTGTTGAATTGTTCCTTTTACCATTATGTAATGCCCTTCTTTGTCTCTTTTTGGTCTTTGTTGTTTTAAAATCTGTTTTGTCTGAGACTAGGATTGCAACTCCTGTTTTTTTCGTGTGTGTTTTTTTTCTCTTGCTTTCCATTTGCTTGGTAGATTTTCCTCCATCCCTTTATTTTGAGCCTATGTGTGTCTTTGCATGTGGGATGGGTCTCCCGAATACAGCACACTGATGGATCTTGACTCTTTATCCAATTTGCCAGTCTGTGTCTTTTAATTGGGCCATTTAGCCCATTTACATTTAAGGTTAATATTGTTATGTGTGAATTTGATTCTGTCGTGATAATCCTAGCTGGTTATTTTGCACATTAGTCGATGCAGTTTCTTCATAGTGTCATTGGTCTTCGTATGTTGGTGTGTTTTTGCAGTTGCTGGTACCAGTTTTTCCTTTCCATATTTAGTGCTTCCTTCAAGAGCTCTTGTAAGGTAGGCCTGGTGGTGACAAACTCCCTCAGTATTTGCTTGTCTGAAATGGATTTTATTTCTCCTTCACTTATGAAGCTTAGTTTGGCTGGAGGTGAAATTCTGGGTTGAAAATTCTTTTCTTTAAGAGTGTTGAATATTGGCCACCACTCTCTTCTGGCTTATAGGATTTCTGCAGAGAAATCACTGTTGGTCTGATGGGCTTCCATTTGTAGGTAACCTGACCTTTCTCTCTGGCTACCCTTAACATTTTTTTCTTCATTTCAGTCTTGGAGTATGTGACGATTATGTGTCTTGGGGGTTGCTCTTCTCAAGGAGTATGTTAGTGGTGTTCTTTGTGTTTCCTGAATTTGAATGTTGGCCTTTCTTGCTAGGTTGGGGAAGTTCTCCTGGATAATATCCTGAAGTGTGTTTTCCAACTTGGTTCCATTCTCTCTGTCACTTTCAGGTACACTAATCAAACGTAGGTTTGGTCTTTTCTCATAGTCCCATATTTCTTGGAGGCTTTGTTCATTCCTTTTCATTCTTTTTTCTCTAGTCTTGTCTTCATGCCTTATTTCAGTAAGTTGATCTTCAATCTCTGGTATCCTTTCTTCCACCTGATCGATTCAGCTATCGATTATATATGCTTCACGAAGTTCTACTGTGTTATTCAGCTCCATCAGGTCATTTATTTTCCTCTCTAAACTGGTTATTCTAGTTAGCAGCTCCTCTAACCTTTTATCATGGTTCTTAACTTCTTTGCATTGAGTTGGAACATGCTCTTTTAGCTTGGCATAGTTTTCTGTTACCCATCTTTTGAAGGTTACTTCCGTCAGTTCATCCATTTCATCCTCCGTCTAGTTCTGCACCCTTGCTGGTGAGATGTTGCGATCATATGGAGAAGAAGAGTCACTCTAGCTTTTTGGATTTTCAGTGTTTTTTCATTGGTTCTGTCTCATCTTCGTGAGTTTGTCTACTTTCGATCTTTGAGGCTGCTGATCCTTGAATGGGGTTTTTGTGTGGGCTTTGTTGTTGTTGTTGATGATGCTCCTATTGTTGCATTCTGTTTGCTGGTTTGTTTGTTTGTTTCAATATTCAGATCCCTCCTCTGTAGGGTTTGCTGGGGCTTCTGTAGGGTTTGCTGGGTTTGCTGGGGGTTCACTTCAGCCCCTATTCATCTGGTTCACTCCCACACCTGGAGATGTCACTCAGGGAGGCTGGAGAATAGGAAAGATGGGTGCCTGCTCCTTCTTCTTGGATCTTTGACCTTGAGGGACACCAACCTGATGCCCGTAGGATCACTCCTGTATTGGGTGTCTGACAACGCCTGTTGGAGGGTGTCACCTGGTTGGGTGGCACAGGGATGTGGACCTATTTAACGAAGCACTTTGTCCCTTGGTGGTGGGGTGTGCTTCACTCGGGAGAAACCTACTCATCTGGGCTGCCTGGATTCCTCAGAACTATCAGGAGGAAAGGCTAAGTCTGCTGGTCTGCAAAGACTGTGGCCATCCTTCCCCCTAGGGTCTCAGGCCCAAGGAGATCCAGGTTCTGTCCCTGACCCTCTGGCTGGAGTTACAGAGTTCCTGCAGGGGAACCCCACCCAATGAGGAAGGATGGGTCAGCATCAAGCCTGAAGAGACACTCTGGCCAGTCTGCCACAGCCAGTGTGTTGGGCTATGGAAGACATGTCTTGGGACCAAGCCTTCCAGCCTCCCTGGTCCCAGGAGGGGAAAAACATAGTTTGGAGCTATAGAGAGGGATGCCACCCTTCCCTTGCCCAGGGAACTTAGCGTGTTAGGCAGTTGTGAGTCCCAGTGCTGGCTCATACCCCTCCCACAAGGAGCTCAAATGACTTAGACAGCAGGCAACCACAGCTATGGTACTGGTCGCCCCTCACCCTCGGAGTTTGGTAGGCTTAAGCAGATTCCAGCTGAGAGATGGTTGAGAATCTGCAGGGCTCTAGGGTTGGGATGCTAGCCCCAGTGGTGTGGTTTTGTGAGTGGAATCCTCCGATCCATGGGTTGCACAGTTCTGTGGAAAACGCAGTTTCCCTTGCTGGGTAGAATGCTCACCCACTGCCTCCTTTCACTGGTGGAAGGAGGCTCCCCTGCCCCATGTGTCTCAGATGGGCCACTGCACCACATTGTTCTTCCTTCCTCTCTGTGGATCACGCCAGCCTCCTAGTCAGTTCTGATGAGGGAACCTGGATACCTTGGTTGCCAGTGAAGGATTCACATGCCTATTATAGTTCTTTTTGATGGGACCCTCTGAACGTCGCTGTTCTGTTTCTACTCGGCCATCTTGGCCCTGCCCCCAATATGCATCTTTATCTACTTCCTCAATGATATTACATTACTTCACTTCTAATGTAAGACTTTTATAACAGTATACTTCTATCCTTTGTACTATTCTTCTTATAGATTTTATATCTACATTAAACCTATCAAAACATTTTTATTATTTTTTAATTGCCTATTAAGAAATTGAACAGTGAGAGGAAAATTTTTGTCACACGTGCTGTTTGACACTTTATAGATCTAAATTTTGATGTGATATCCTTATTTTCCATTTGAAAAACTGTTTAACATATAGTACAGATTTGATGAAAATGGATTCTCTCAGCTACTCTTTTTCTATTTGAGAAATTTATTTTCTCCTTAATTTTGAAAGATATTTTCACTGGGTATAAAATTCCAGTTTGGCATTTTGTTTTTCTTTCAGCTATTTGAAAATGTATTCCACTGTCGTCTGGCTCTCATAGTTTCTGACAAGAAGTCTGTGGCCATTCCAGAACTCCACGCTGAAAGTACAAGTTACCTTAGACTGAACTGTTCTCTCTGTCTTCTCAACTCAGTGAAATTTCTGTCCTTTACTTAGGATCCTGCCTTTCTCTCTGTAGTTTGGAATGCTCACCTCATTTTCTTTCTCACATAGATTCTAGTCCTTCACTAGCTGTTTGCTCTTGGATCAAAAGTGTTACTTCATATATTTAATCCAGTTTTTTATTGTTGCAAAAAGCAAGAGAGTAAATCTGGACCCTGTTACTGTATCATAGCTAGAATAACATGTTCTTTATTTCAGAAAGTTAAAAAAGAAATATTCGTTGAATGCACTAGGAATGACATTCCTTCTTTAGATGCTAGAAATATAAAAACATTAACTGTATAGGCTTGGTCTCTAGTCTCATGAAATTTGCATTCCAGTGGAATCAGAAACATTTAATAACTATGCAAATCAAAAAGGTAATTTAAGATAATAGAGAATCTGCGAAGACAGTACTGCAGGGTGGTATGATAGAGTGATGGGGAAGAGAGTATACTTTAGATAGGAAAAACATGAAATTGCTGAGGTGGTAATATTTGTCTTTAGCCTTGATTAATAAAAAATAGGAATTGGCAGACTATGGTCTGAAGGCCAATGTCTGTTTTGTAAATAAGGTTTTATGGGAATACAGCCACCGTCATTCTTTTACATATTGTCTATAGCTGCTTTGTGACAATAATGCCAAAGTTGAGTAGTTGGACCATAAGCCTAAAATATTTACTATCTGGTCTTTTCAGAAAAAGCTTGCCAATCCCTAACATAAAAGAAGCACACCACTTGCTGACTGAGCTGAGATCACCACTGACTACATTACTTATAAACCTGGTATATGCTTTCTATCCTTATTCAACATAATCAACCACTTACTTCTTCTAGAAATCGTTTCTTCATTCTCTTAGCTTGTCTGATACCACGTTCTCTTGTTTTATTTTCTAATCTCTGTGGCAGCTTCTTCTTGGCTTCTTGAGTCTAATAATTTTCCTGAATCTGATCTTTAATGTTACAGTATATTAGGGCTAGGTTTCATGTCTGTCTTCTCCTTTTTTTTGTTTTTTTCTTAAATAGTGTTATGCACTCCTGTGTCTTCAATTGCCTTCTATTTCCCGATGACTTCCAAATACATATCTCTAGCTAGGCCTGTCTTCTGAATTTTAAACCTGTGTCTCCAACTATCTACATGACATTCGTCACCTTAAATTCAATAGGTTATAAATAGAATTCATGATATCCTCTGAAAAAGCTGCTTTACCTTTATATGTCTCTCTTTCAGTAAATGACATCTATTGCTTATGTCATTAATCTGGAATTCAGCAGTGTAACCAATCAGTCATTAAGGCCTTTCAGAATTCTCCTTTCTAAGTATTTGATTGTTTATAGTTCTTTCTGTGCTTCTGTATTCCTAGTCAAAGCTGCCTTTCCATGACCTCTGTGGTAAATTCCTGTTTGTCTCCACATACCTATTCTCAGAGTAGTTCATTGGATACCATAGCCAGAGTTATTGTAAATGAAAATCAGTGGCTTCCCAGTGTTTTTAGGATAAAGATCAAAGTCTTTTCCATAGTTTATAGAGTCCACTGAAGAAACTGTCCTCTCTAGCTTTATTCTATACCATTTTCTTTTTTCTAGGTGATCTGGCATTCTTTTACTTCCTAAATTCTCCAAATATTTTATTAAGGTCTTTGCATGTATTGTTTCTTTCTTGCATGGAAAGACTGTTTTCTTTCTTCTTTGCTTACTTAATTCCTATCTGTTTTCTCTAGAGAGCCTTCCCCCACCCTCACTCCCTCCTCTTAGATTCTCATATTATTTTGTATTTAGTCCTTTTTTTTTTTTTTTTTTTTTGAGACAGAATATCACTGTTACCCAGGTTGGAGTGCAGTGATGTGATCATAGCTCACTGCAGCCCTGAATTCCTGGGTTTAAGCAATTCTCCATGCCAAAGCCTCCCAAGTAGCTGGGACTACAGGTACATGCCCAAGTAATTGTTGTTGTTGTTGTTGTTGTTGCTGTTGCTGTTGTTTTCAGTACATTTTTTTGTAAAGACAGAATCTTGCTATGTTGCCCAGCCGTGTCTTGAACTCCTAGCCTCAAGTGATCCTCCTGCCTCAGTCTCCCAATGTTCTGGGATTACAGACATGAGCCACTATGCCCAGCCTATCCTTAGTCTTAAGTGCACTTATTACATCTGTGATTAATCACAACTATAATTAATATAATTATTTGTCTTCCTCACAAAACTGTAAACTCCATAAAAGAAGGCTTTGTATCTGTGTTGTTCACCATTGCATTGACAGCACCAAGCACATTTTCTGATACTAAATATTTGTGAAATGAAATGGTAAAGGAGTATATTATGTATTTTAATTATCTTACAAACCCTGTAATTTATTATTTCTCTTTAGGAGGCTTTTAAATTCTTTGGGGGAAATTTGGTAAAGAATAATTGTAATAGCTGCCATTTATTGAGAAACTCCCATGTGCCTGCTATTCACTAGGCTACATACACAATCTTATTTTAACCCTTACAACACCCCTACAATGTAGTTAACTGTATTCCCATTTTTATGTGGGGAAACAGGCTCAGAGAAGGTATTTCACTTGCCCAGTGTACACAGTTAGTGACAGAGCCATAATTCAAACCTAATTGATCTTTCTCTATGTGCTGTTATACTCTACCACTGTATGTGGCTGCCTTCTAACCAGGTAGTTACTGCAAAAACTCCTGCAATTTCTAACTTTATTACAAGACTCCCACTAATTTTCCCCCTTTTCAGTCCTTTAACAGAAGAGTTTAAAGTTAGTGTCTAGACCTACCAGCTTATATATTCATTAATAATTATATTCACACAATGATTATAGAAATATAAGTGTTCCTTAGATTACCAAACATCTGTGAAATCGTGAAGGAGTATTGAAATTTAGTAATTTGGTTTGGATCTTTGAAGATATTCTGTAGAATTGCTTTACAGAAGTTACAACTGGTTTACACTTTTTTTCTTAATTGCCATTAACAAGTTTTGATCCTAAGATGAGGAATTATTCACAAATTTCAATTAAATACTGGAATGCTTCATATTTTCTCTACTTTAGAACAGGGGTCCCCAACCCCCAGGCCACGGGTTTGTACTGGTTTGTGACCTGTTAGGACCTGGACTACATGGCAGGAGGTGAGTGGTGCGTGAGAAGCATTACTGCCTGAGCTCCACCTCCTGTCAGGTCAGCAACTTCATTCGATTCTCATAGGAGCACGGCATTAGATTCTCATAGGAGCACGGCATTAGATTCTCATAGGAGGAGGGACCTTATTGTGAACACACGCAAGAGATCTAGGTTGCGGACTCTTCATGAGACTCTAACTAATGCCTGATGATCTGAGGTGGGACAGTTTTATCCTGAAACTCCCCCACCCTCTGTCCAGGGAAAAATTTGGTCCCTTGTGCCAAAAACATTGGGGACCTCTGCTTTAGAATACGCAGTAAAACTTGAATGGATTGTTTTAACAGTCTGTTTCTTTAATGAATTTATCACATAAAACCAGACATTGCTTTGAAAAAATACAGCTTATTTCACTCTGTTATTACTGCTTGGTTCAAGATTCTTAAAGATTCAGCAACTTTATAGCAGAGTCTTAAAGAATTAATTTTTGTCCTTTCAGCATTGGGAGATTCATTTTTGTCATGGAACATCTTGCTCCTTATAATGCTCTTGAAGTGTTAATATAAGTGGAATTACCCATGATAGTTTGGTAGAACTAAACTCTTTGTCCCTTTTTCTATCTGTGAGATTTGCAGATAGTATTGTTGCTTTTTTCTGAAATTTTTTGTTTTGCAATGTGCCTTCGTAAGAAACTCATCGATTTGTATATTTAAAAAGAGGCTGTAAAGCATGTGAACTAGCCCCAGTAGGATCATATTATAATTAATAATATTAATGTCACCAGGGCTTGCATAACAATTCATAATAATTGCCTTTACACTTAAGTTTAACTACTAAATTTTGTAGCCTAATACAGTGATTTTCATCACAATGATAAACTTTTTTATTTACCTTTTGAACTATATGTAAGAACAGAGACCACTAGACTGAGTTTTTCCTGGTTATTTTGTAGAATGGGAATTGGGAACTGGAATTGAGGAAGTGATTTCAATTTCATATAAATTTTTCTGCTATTAATTAGTAGGCTTATTAAATTTTTACAGTAGCTATTGAACTTTTGCAAGCAGTTTTATTCTGAGTACTTTATTATAAAGTATCGTCTGCTAGCTTTTTGTATCATCTCACCATATTATCTTACTGAGGTAAAATGGAATTTTTTGCTTACTGATCTCTTACATAAGAATTAAGTGATACCCATACATACCAATAACATTGAAATTCCAGGCTTTCCCACGAAAGAAAACAGTTAAATTAATGCTAGATTTATAAGGCACTGCAAAAAAAAAAAAAAAAAAAAAAACCACTAAATACATTTTTAATTTAAAAAACAATTAATAGTGTTGATGGGGGGTGGAATAGACATTGCAGAATCCTAAAGTTTACTAATTAATATTCTTCATATATGTAAGAAAGACACATTATATTTTAAAATATAGATTCTAATATTGAAAGTTTTGGAGATGAAACACATTTTAAGGAATCTTATATGGAAACTTCAATAAGGACATTTTTATACCAATGGAAAACCTGATTGGAACACATTAGAGACATATCAGGCACTGGTGTTTGGAATGCCAGGCAAGTTAAACTGTGTGAAGATATATTTTCTTATAAATCACTACTAGCATAGCTATAGTATGTGAAGATAATTTATTAATTTGAACTGATGCTGAATGTAGGCATCTTCCATATCTAACCTTAAGCATTTAAAATATATATTTTAGGACTAATTATTTTGTCCAAAAAAGCAATCTTTTGATGATTGATCTTCACAGAATTGATTTGTAAGGTGTCATGATCAATTGTGGTTAGCATCTTTATTATTATATCCATTCCAAGATAATTTTAGGCTTTTGATATCTTGATACCTTTGTCTCTTCCAACTTTTGCAGAGAATTTCCTTGCTTGCATACAGAAAAGAGCTAGTAGCTAATGGAGAATGTGCAAACCTGCCTTTTTTCCCTCTCCTAAGAAAGGAGAATTCATCCACTGCCACTGTACCTTTTTTTTCTTTTCTTTTTTGTCTTGCACAGAAGACAGACATCTTCCTGTGAAGGGCTTGTGGCAAACCTATCCAACTCGGGTTTCTTCTTCCTTGAGAACGATCTGATTCATCATCATCTGAACCAGGGATCACAGTCTCAGGGTCCAGGTGAGGGCAAGTCAGTCTATATGTTAAGCCAGTTCTTTTCTGGTCAGGTAAGTCACACTCAGGCACAAACTCACTCAGCATCAGTCAGCCTTAGTTTTTTTAAAGTTTCCCTAGTCCCCGGAGAGATAATACAGTTTATTTATTCATTTATTCTAGGATGCACCAAAACTATTGATGATTAATCACATTATTAAATAATTCCATTGTGTGTATAATGTGATCATTTTCAACACACTTGTTTATCCTAAATTCCAGAAATCTTAAAAGGAGTATATGTGTGGGGTGAGAGGGAGAAAAATATTGGAACAGACAGGTATTTCTAGTTGCAATTTTGATACTTATCCTTATCTTCATTTTTATTTTACATGTAAGAGTTTAGAACAACTTAAAATCAGCCTAGAATATATGATCTTATACCTTTGTAATTTTATTAACTTTTAATTATGTTTGTAGATGGCTTGGAACCAGAAGCTGATTGAGAATATTAGACCTAACATTTGCACCCATGGTCATCACGGAGGTCTTTGTTGGCTTGCCGTGAATTCTTTCATTTAATGTCAAAATGACTAAGACAGAGACAAGAATTTTCCTGTTCTGTATCCCACTTCTATATGCTAGTAATAAGAAATTTCTGATTGTGCCCCAGGCAAGTGGTCATAGCTAATTGAAATCCGGTTTTGTACCTTAATGCTATCTTACAACTTGGCAAGTAAATTAGGTCTGTCGCTATGAGGCTATTTTCTGGACAAAATAGCCTCTTATATTTCAAAAACAAAATTCAATTGAGGAAATTACCATATATTCTGACATTCATAATTCTTCAAAATGCACTTATGCATTATGTGAAATTTGTTTTATAGGTGGCCATTTTAAGTAAATTAGTTCAAGTCTTACAAAACATTAATTTGTTTCATCATGCTAATGACATAGTGCGCATTTGATTGTGAAGAAAACAGAAGTAGTACTTTAATATACCTTGTCTCTGACTTTCGCCCACACATAACAGATATGAATAAATTGGGCATTTATTTCTCCTGTTGGCTAACTTTCCAAGTGACTCTTTAAGTTATGAACTTAATGTGAAGTTATATGAAGTTAATACACTTCAGTGAGTTTGCTACAGTAATGACTCCTGGTCACTAGGAAGAAGAGAGATTGTCTTCCTCTGAAATTTTTCCAACCATGAAGGTAAATGGGTTGTAAGAATACTGTTGGCTTCTTAAGATACATTGTTTTGTGTTTATTACTCAAAAACATCTGTACTAGTTTTGAGCAAGAGAACATTTATTTGGCTGGAAAGGCAACTTTTTAAAACATTTGTTATTTGGAACTGTGTTACCGTTGGAACCTAAATAAAGTAGTTATTTACTTGAGTCTATATTAGGACAACTAAGTTAGTATTGACTTAGAAATTGTTGGGTACCTCTGTTTCTATCTCGTTATGTTTGTGTAATATGTGCAGAAGAATCAAAATATTTATGGGGTGTTTAAAAATGTCTCCAGTGATATCTCTCTTGAACAGAAAAGCCATTTATTTAACTCTGCTTCAGATTCTAGTAGAAAATTATTTCCCACTAGATCATAAGTGTTTTAAGATGATTAGGTTCCTATATGTGCATTGTTTGAGTATGTAAACATATCCTAAACCAATTTTATAGATATATAAAGTAATTTAAATATTTGGAAATCTCAATAACATTATTAAACCAAGAATGTCATACACATTAAAGTGTGTATTAAATATTTGAATCTGTATTGTAATGAACTCAGTAGACATGTTTCAAAGGCTTAGGAAGTAGTACAGATTTCAATTATGCTCTTGGGCTGGGCAAGTCAATTACATCCTCAAAGGGTTGTAATTTTGGAGAAATTTGCAGACTACAAAGGATACTTGATGGTTGTATCTGTCTTTGGAATTGCTTATATATCTAAGACTGTGAATTTTAAAATAATCTTTCCTACTTTTTTTCCTACTTTTATCCTTCTTGTATGGTTTTGTAACCAGTAGTTTTTTAAGTAGACACATATGTGAACTTTAAACATTTCCATATTTATAGTAGTGTAATTATTGCAGCATCTGTTTCAATATATGAATGAACTAAAATTTGGAAACTTAAAAGATCAGTTTTTAGTCTTTAAAACATTAGAGCAGGATGAGCTCTTAATCATCTATATAAAGACTTATAGGCTTTAAATATGTACATTTAGATTATCTGTGATAGCATTTTCATTCTATACCAGTTAATGCATTTCAGAGATATGTGCTATGTATATTAAGGGACATGCTAGCTGATTATGCCTTACTATAAGCAAAACAAACTTATAAAAGCAGATTTCTTATGAAAAATAAGAAATTGATGATTTCCAAAACCAAATACGTGACTTTTGGACTATTCTATATGTTGTTGGATGATCTGCCTTTTCTTACACAAGAGCATACTGCTGACCCCACCATAAGCTTTACCTGTTAAGTAAAATATGTTATTTTTGGAATATGGCATAGCCTAGAGCCAGGCATTAGGGAGATGATGCTGAAACGGGGGGTTCTTTTCCTCATTCTCCCTTTCCAGTTAGGATTTGATTGTGTTACTGTAATAAACATTAACATTGAAATCATGTTTCAAATTTCTTCATGTTCATTTTCTGGCCTCTGTAAGATACACACAGAACAGACCAGTGAATGCCATTTCTTCTAAGAAGCTCTTTAAATGCATCCAAGATGCCAGAAATAACCCTTTCATACCTCCTGAGTAGTGGCAACATGCAATGGTATAGGAAGAAATATTCCACCTAGCTTTTCTTTTGGTGATGTCTTGCCATTAAGTCATAAAAATGTATATCCTACTATTATCTCTACCATACCTTCATGTCATTGGCTAGATTGCCTGATGGCTACTAATGTCTCAAGTTAATAGCCACAGAATATTTCAGAAAGGTGGCGTCCACTTTATAAAATGTGTCTATGATTGCTAAAGTATTATTTGCCTAGAAACTAAATTTAGTTGACTGAGTAAAATTGTATATTCTTAGAATATGTCACTTAAAACAAACAAATAGTGATTTACTTTCAGTTCTGAAAATATTCAGAAGGATTTGTTATCTCTTGCAGACCTTCCTGCAAACTACTAATGGGATGAACACAATATATCACTTTTATAATAGTGAGCTATTAAAGGCAAGCATAAAGCAGTCTGAAGCCCATAAGTGCTGCCAACAGCTCCTGCTTTAATGAATTCCCTTTTAGATGTCCATTAAATGCTCATGGCAAATGTACTCATAATGGAAATGGCAAATCTAAATGGGTAGATATGAATAATCCATGGAGTTTAAATTCTGTTTATGATCATCTTCACATTTAGTTTTCAAGACAACGCAGTTTAGTTTTCATTACAGTTTGGAATAAAGAGGACAGGGAGTAATTGATTGCTTCAAGCAGATTAAAATCAATGGTTTTCTTTTCAAAGAACCAGTTCAATGCAGTAATTCCAACTTTAAACATTGATTTAGAGGACTCAACACAAAATGTTTTGTGCTGTGTGAACTTTTATATAGGAAGACTAATATTAATTTTATTCCCCTATATATCTGTATAGTGAAATATAGAGGTTGTTAGTAACATGTGCATGACTTAATAGTGATCTATATTAAGTCATTTTGATATTATTGCAGCATATAATGAATCAATGAGATTCCCGTCATCACTGTAATACTGTTTGTAACCCATTAGCACAGAGAAATTACAGCCCATCATACATCATTACTGTGATTGAGGCTTTATTACCATATTCTCAAATTGCTTGCTTGCTATAAAACTAAATAGACACAAGACAACTATAGGTGGAGTAGAGACTGCGCATTATCGTGCTACAGTAATGAGGGATTATTGTACCATAATGGGTTGAAACTTACGAGGAAAATAAACTTGGCAGTAATAGAAAACTGGAGACTCTTTTTACATTTGTTTTTATTACTTTAAAGGTCAAATATATTTGTTAAACTCAGGTTATTGTTTTTGTATTACATGAATCATAACCTTTTAATATTTTCTAAAGATTTTTTTTAAACCCCCACTCCCACCCCCAGTTATATCCTTTCAAAGTCTGTAGCCTGATGCACTTTGAATGCTTGGGACTGGACTTGGAATCTGTATTTTTCCTGTTGTGAGATGAGATGTTTTACTACTACGAAGCCTACCATTTCTGAGGGTGGGTAGAACCCTTTAAACTTTAGGCTATTTTCAGCATATTATACATTTTATTTACAGTGTGGATAGGCCAGTGGTCTTCAGGCCCTTCAGCTGAAATAAATCTATGAATGCAGCAATATTCTCAGCAATGAATACAGGTTTAAAATATGGAACTGTCTAGGGCCTGATTGTAAAAGACTTGATGTTTCAAAGACAAAAAAAAAAAAAAAGACTGTGTCCATATTAAAGAAGAAAATCCTACAACAGCAGAACTTATTGTAATTGTAACCTGGGACCATGCTCTCCTCTTTGGAAGAATATGTTGCCTATATTGCCTTTTCTAACTTTAGAGGTTATTGTTGCTTTGGCTAAGAATTTATATGTAAAGTGTGTTTTATAATCATGAACATACGCTAATTTCTGGGTTTTGTTTTATATTATTATTTGATGTTTATTTATTTAGTATTATTTTTTAGAGACAGATCTCACTGTTGCCCAGGCTGGAGGGCAGTGGCACTATAACTAGAACTTATTAAATTATGCATATGTTCATTCACTTTCTGTTGAGTCTTTTTTATGAGTTATAACACTGAGAGCATAATATGAACAGTATAAAGCCCGGTACTGACTTTGGAGATAAGATTGCATGGATTTAAAGTTCTACTCAGTGCAGAGTGGTTTTCTGATCTCAGTCTCATTGTGATTTGATACCACGACAGTTTAAATATCAACAATGACCTATCTGGGCAACATAGTGAGACTCTGTCTCTACTAAAAATAAAAATAAAATATGAGCTGGGCATGGTGGCGCATTCCTGTAGTCTCAGCTTCTCAGGAGACTAGAACAGGAGGATCATTTGATTCCAGGAGTTCGATGCTCTAGTGAACCATGATGGGGCCACTACACCTCAGCCTGGGCAGGAGTGAGACTTGTCTCTAAAAAATAATAATAAATGAATGAATAAATAAATATCAATAATATAAAATAAAAGCCAGAAATTCACGTATGTTCATGATTATGAAACACTTTACATATAAATACTTTGCCAAAGCAATAGTAAACTCTTGTTAACTTAGAAAAGGCAACATATTTTTCCAAATAGGAAAATTTGGTCCCAGGTTGTAACTACAAGCCACTTACACATTACTCTTATGGTTATCATGTGTAATTACCACCCCCTTTGTAAAGCATATTTTTTATTTATAACACATACTGTAGTTGTAGTGGTATAAAACCTGAATGCTTGCTTACCAAAGAACTGCAATGAGACATGCTGCATAAAAGGAAAGCTTAGAATTGGCTAAGGGGACTAGGCCTAAATGATGCCTCAGCCGTTTCTACCTAGTATATACTCTTCAATGAAGGAAACTGTGAAACATCCTAATCAACTAACTTCTTTCCATGCTTGCCAGAGTATATAGCCACTTTGAATTACATGAATGTTTTTGTGACTGGGTTCATTTCATCACTTCATGGGAGCACCTTCCATATTAAAAACAGAGATGTGGTGCAAAAGCAGAAAGCCAGAAATAATAGTGAGAGGCAAAGTTAGAGAAAGATGCATTTTAAATCTTTAAAATCCTTTATGACTTTTATCTGCCTCAACATCTTTTGGGGGAAAAAGAGAGAAGATGAATAAATTAAAGGTTTTTTTCTTTGTTTTTTTGAGACAAGGTCTCACTCTATTTTCCAGGCTGGATTGCAGTGTTGCCATCACGGCTCACGGCTCCTGGCAGCTTCAACCTCCAGGCTCAAGTGACCCTCCCGCCTCAGCCTCCCGAGTAGCTGGGACCACAGGCATGAGCCACCACATGTTTGTTTTGTTTTTGTTTTTGTTTTTGTTTAATAGTCAGGTTGGACATGTGGCTATAAATAAAAAATAAACAAAAAAATTAAAAAAGAGTAAGTGCTAAAAAGAAAAATAAAATGAAATTATAGAGTATAAGAAATGCCAGATGGGGTTTTTATATATATTTTTTTTGTAGAAGTCCTTTCTGATGAGATGGCATTTAAGGAAAAATCTGAATAAAGTGCAGGATAAGACAAGATATTTATCTACGGTAAAAAGATTCCAGAAACAGTGAATGCAAATGTTCTGAGAGAGAAGCATATTTGATGTGTATGCAGAATAACAAGACTGCTATGGCTCAGCAGATAAAGGGGGAAACATAAGAAATTAAACTTGATACCTTGGTAATTTTTTAAATGAATTTAATAATATTAAAGTTTTTTTGTTTGGTTAGGTTTTTGCTGTTAGAGAGGTGGTTCTAAGTCAAATGATGCTTCTAATATCTTAATATATTTGAAATGACCTTGTTTTTTAAGTATTTAAATATGCTTGAACATATTAACCCGATCATGTATATCTTTTGTGGAGATAACAGAGTTTTTGTTTTGTTTTGTTTTGTTTTTAATGATACAGGCTTTATTATCTTCCCCATTTTGCAGATGAGAACACTGAGGCATTTACCCAATGACTGATAAGCTGGTAGGTGCTAACGCCAGGAATCAAATTCAGAAAGTATAGCCCAGATTCTGAACTTTTAGCCATTGTTTGCACTATTTTTTTCTTTTTTCGTTTTTTTAAGTAATTTCAACTTTTATTTTAGATTCAGGATATGTGTGCAGGTTTGTTCCATGGGTATACTGTATAATGCTGAGGTTTGGGATATGCTACAACCAGTTACCAAGGTAGGGAGCATAGTACCCAGTAGGTTTTCTTTTCTTTCTTTCTTTTTTTTTTTTTTTTTTTTCCTTCGAGACAGAGTCTTGCTTTCTTGCCAAGGCTGAAGTGCAGTTGTGTGATCTCAGCTCACTAAATCTCCACCTCCCAGTCTTAAGCATTTCTTGTGCCTCAGCCTCTCAAGTAGCTGGGACTGTAGGTGTGTTCTTCCATGCCCAGGTAATTTTTGTATTTTTACAAAATACAACAAAATATTCAGGCTATTTTGTTGTCCAAGCTGGTGTCAAACTCCTGGCCTCAAGTGATCCAAACACCTTGGCCTCCCAAAGTGCTAGGATTACAGATGTGAGCCACCTCTGTGCCTCTCCCCAGTGTCTCTTGTTGCTGTCTTTAGGTCCATGAGTACTCAATGTTTAGCTCCCACTTATAAGTGAGAACATGCAATATTTGGTTTTCTTTTCCTGTGTTAATTCGCTTAAGATAATGGCCTCCATCTGCATCCATGTTGCTGCGAAGGTCACAATTTCCTTCTTTTTTATGTTTGCATAGTAGTCTATGGTGTATAGATGCTACTTTTTCCTTTTTTCCTTAAAATTTTCTATTTTTTTCTTTATAATTTCAACATTTATTTTTAGATGTCAGGGGTACATCTGAAGGTTTATTACATGGGTATATTACGTGATGCTGAGGTTTGGAGTATGATTGAACCCATCACCCTGGAAGTGAACATAGTACCCATAGTTAGTTTTTCAACCCTTTCTCCCTCTAACAGTCCCTTGTGTCTCTTGTTGCCATGTGTGTGTCCATGGATACCCACTGTTTAGCTACTACTTGCAAGTAATAACATGGGGTGTTTGTTTTTCCGTTCCTGTGTTAATTTGTTTAGGATAACGGCCTCCAGCTGCATCCATTTTACTGCAAAGGACATGATTTCATTCTTTTTTATGGCTGTGTAGTATTCTATGGTGTATATGTACTATATTTTCTTTACCCAGTCCACCACTAATGAGCATCTAGATTGATTCCACGTCATTGCTATTGTGAATAGTGCTGCAGTGAACATATGAGTACATGTGTTTTTTTTGGTAGAACAATTCATTTTCTTTTGGATATATGCCCAGTAATAGGATTGCTGGGCCAAATGGTAGTTCTATTTCAAGTTCTTTGAGAAATCCCAAGGTACTTTCCACAGTAGCTGAACTAATACACGTTCCCCGTAACAGTGTATAAGTGTTCCCTTATCTCTGCAGCTTTACCAGCATCTATTGTTTTTTGTTTTTTTTGACTTTTTAATAATAGCCATCCTGACTGGTATGCAATAGTATGTTATTGTAATTTTGATTTTCATTTCCGTGATGATTAGTGATGTGGAGCATTGTTTCATGTGTTTGTTGGCTGCTTATATGTCTTCTTTTGAGAAGTGTCGATTCATGTCCTTTGCCCACATTTTAATGGAGCTGTTTTTTGCTTGCTGAATTGTTTAAGTTTACTATAAAGTTTGGATATTAGACTTTTGTTGTATGCATAGTTTTTCTCTCATTCTATAGATTGTTTGTTTATTCTGTTGCTGTGCAGAAGCTCTGTCATTTCATTAGGTTCCATTTGTCAGTTGTTTCTGTTACAATTGCTTTTGAGGACATAAACATAAATTCTTTCCCATGACTGATGTCCAAAATGATGTTTCCTAGGTTTTCTTCTAGGATTCTTATTGTTTGAGGTCTTACATTAAAATCTGTTAATCTGTCTTTAGTTGATTTTTGTATATGATGAATGATAGGGGTCCAGTTTCATTCTTGTGCATATAGCTAGCCAGCTATCCCAGAACCATTTATTCAATAGGAAGTCCTTCCCTCATTGCTTATTTTTGTTGACCTTGTTGAAGATCAGTTGGCTGTAGGTGTGTAGCTTTACTTCTGGCTCCTCTATTCTGTTCCATTGGTCTATGCATCTGTTTTTGTACCATTAACATGCTGTTTTGGTTACTGTAGCCTTGTAGTGTAGTTTGAAGTTGGGTAATGAGATAAATGTCTCCAGATTTGTTCTTTTTGTTTAGGATTGCTTTGGCTAGTCAGGCTCCTTTTGTTTTGTATGAATTTTAGAATAGTTTTTTCTAATGTGAAAAAATGGCATGGTAGTTTGATAGGAATAGTGTTGAATCTATAGATTGCTTTGGACAGTATGGCCATTTTAACAATATTGATTCCTCCAATCCATGAGCATGCAATGTTTTTCCATTTGTTTGTGTCATCTGTGACTTCTTTCAGCAGTGTTTTGGAGTTCTCCTTGCAGAAATCTTTGACCTTTTTGTTTAGATGTATTCTTAGGTATTTTGTGTGTGTGTGTGTGTGTGTGTGTGTGTGTGTGTGTGGCAATTATAAATGGGATTTTAGTTTTGATTTGTCTCTCAGCTTTAATATTATTGGTGTATAGAAATGCTACTAATTTTTGTACATTAATTTTTGTATCCTGAAACTTTAGTGAAGTTGTTTATCAGTTCCAAGAGCCTTTTGACAGACTCT
Organism: Chlorocebus sabaeus; assembly: GCF_047675955.1. NCBI lineage: Eukaryota > Metazoa > Chordata > Mammalia > Primates > Cercopithecidae > Chlorocebus > Chlorocebus sabaeus. Next base: position 11,394,721 of record NC_132926.1, on the reverse strand, counting down.
AAAGGGTTTTTTGCAGATATATAATCAATTGTTGGCTAAGAGAGATAGTTTGACTTCTTTTCCTATTTGCGTGCCTTTTATTTCTTTCTCTTGCCCGAATACTGTGGTGAGGGCTTCCGGTAGTATGCTGAATAGGAGTGGTGAAAGTGGGCATTCTTGTCTTGTTCCAGTTCTCAAGGGGAATGCTTCCAGCTTTTGCCCATTCTGTATCATGTCAGGTATGGGTTTGTCATAGATGTCTCTTATTATTTTGAGGTATGATCCTTTGATGCCTAGTTTGTTGAGGGTTTTTATCATGACAGTATGTTGGATTTTATTGAGAGTTTTTTCCACATCTATTGAGATGATCTGTTTACGTGGTGAATCACATTTATTGATTTACATATGTTGAACCAACTTTGCTTCCCAGGAATGAAGCTTACTTGTTCCTGGTGAATTAATTGTTGATGGGCTGCTGGATTTAGTCTGCTTGTATATTGTTGAGGATTTTTGTGTCTGTGTTCATCATGGGTATTGACTTATAGTTTTCTTTTTTCATTGTGTCTTTGCCAGGATGTACCACATTTTCTTTATCCATTCCACCATTTATGGGCACCTAGGTTGTTTCCATGTCTTTGCTTTTGTGAATAGTGCCGTGACGAACATGCAAGTACATGTGTCTTTTTGGTAAAATGATTTATTTTCTTTTGGCTACATACCCAGTAATGGAATTACTAGGTCAAATTGTAGTTCTTTTTTTTTTTTCTATAAATCTTTATTGACAAAAATGGAAAATTTGATAATAGTTAAGTATAATTTTCTATAATATAGGTCTACTGGTGAGAAAAATGGAATTCTTTTTTTTTATTATTATTATACTTTAAGTTCTAGGGTACATGTGCACAACATGCAGGTTTGTTACATATGTATACATGTGCCATGTTGGTGTGCTGCACCCATTAACTCGTCATTTATGTTAGGTATATCTCCTAATGCTATCCCTCCCCACTCTCCCCACCCCACGACAGGCCCCGGTGTGTGATGTTCCCCTTCCTGTGTCCAAGTGTTCTCATTGTTCAGTTCTCACCTATGAGTGAGAATATGCAGTGTTTGGTTTTTTGTCCTTGTGATAGTTTGCTGAGAATGATGGTTTCCAGCTTCATCCATGTCCCTACAAAGGTCATGAACTCATCCTTTTTTATGGCTGCATAGTATTCCATGGTGTATATACGCCACATTTCCTTAATCTCGTCTATCATTGATGGACATTTGGGTTGGTTCCAAGTCTTTGCTATTGTGAATAGTGCCACAATAAACATACGTGTGCATGTGTCTTTATAGCAGCATGATTTATAATCCTTTGGGTATATACCCAGTAATGGGATGGCTGGGTCAAATGGTATTTCTAGTTCTAGATCCTTGAGGAATCGCCACACTGTCTTCCACAATGGTTGAACTAGTTTACAGTCCTGCCAACAGTGTAAAAGTGTTCCTATTTCTCCACATCCTCTCCAGCACCTGTTGTTTCCTGACTTTTGAATGATCGCCATTCTAACTGGTGTCAGATGGTATCTCATTGTGGTTTTGATTTGCATTTCTCTGATGGCCAGTGATGATGAGCATTTTTTCATGTGTCTGTTGGCTGCAGAAATGTCTTCTTTTGAGAAGTGTCTGTTCATATCCTTTGCCCACTTTTTGATGGGGTTGTTTGTTTTTTTTCTTGTAAATTTGTTTGAATTCTTTGTAGATTCTGGATATTAGCCCTTTGTCAGATGAGTAGATTGCAAAAATTTTCTCCCATTCTGTAGGTTGCCTGTTCACCCTAATGGTAGTTTCTTTTGCTGTGCAGAAGCTCTTTAGTTTAATTAGATCCCATTTGTCAATTTTGGCTTTTGTTGCCATGGCTTTTGGTGTTTTAGACATGAAGTCCTTGCCCATGCCTATGTCCTGAATGGTATTGCCTAGGTTTTCTTCTAGGGTTTTTATGGTTTTAGGTCTAACGTTTAAGTCTTCAGTCCATCTTGAATTAATTTTTGTATAAGGTGTAAGGAAGGGGTCCAGTTTCAGCTTTCTACAGGAGCTGGTACCATTCCTTCTGAAACTATTCCAATCAATAGAAAAAGAGGGAATCCTCCCTAATTCATTTTATGAGGCCGGCATCATCCTGATACCAAAGCCTGGCAGAGACACAACAAAAAAAGAGAATTTTAGACCAATATCTCTGATGAACATTGATACAAAAATCCTCAATAAAATACTGGCAAACCGAATCCAGCAGCACATCAAAAAGCTTATCCACCATGATCAAGTGGGCTTCATCCCTGGGATGCAAGGCTTGTTCAACATACACAAATCAATAAACGTAATCTAGCATATAAACAGAACCAAAGACAAAAACCCCATGATTATCTCAATAGATGCAGGAAAACGCCTTTGACAAAATTCACCAGCCCTTCATGCTAAAAACTCTCAATAAATTTGGTATTGATGGGACGCATCTCAAAATAATAAGAGCTATTTATGACAAACCCACAGCCAATATCATACTGAATGGGCAAAAACTGGAAGCGTTCCCTTTGAAAACTGGCACAAGACAGCGATGCCCTGTCCCACCACTCCTATTCAACATAGTGTTGAAAGTTCTGGGCCAGGGCAGTCAGGCAGGAGAAAGAAATAAAGAGTATTCAATTAGGAAATGAGAAAGTCAAATTGTCCCTGTTTGCAGATGACATGATTGTATATTTAGAAAACCCCATCGTCTCAGCCCAAAATCTCCTTAAGCTGATAAGCAACTTCAGCAAAGTCTCAGGATACAAAATCAATGTGCAAAAATCACAGGCATTCTTATACACCAATAACAGACAAACAGAGCCAAATCATGAATGAACTCCCATTCACAATTGCTTCAAAGAGAATAAAATACCTAGGAATCCAACTTACAAGGGGTGTGAAGGACCTTTTCAAGGAGAACTACAAACCACTGCTCAATGAAATAAAAGAGGACACAAACAAATGGAAGAACATTCCCTGCTCATGGATAGGAAGAATCAATATTGTGAAAATGGCCATAGTGCCCAAGGTAATTTATAGATTCAGTGCTATCCCCATCAAGCTACCAGTGACTTTCTCCACAGAATTGCAAAAAACTACTTTAAAGTTCATATGGAATCAAAAAAGAGCCCGCATTGCCAAGACAATCCTAATCTAAAAGAACAAAGCTGGAGGCATCACGCTACCTGACTTCAAACTATACTAAGGCTATGGTAAGTAAAAGAGCATGGTACTGGTACCAAAGTAGAGATATAGACCAATGGAACAGAACAGAGCCCTCAGAAATAATACCACACGTCTATAACCATCTAATCTTTGACAAACCTGACAAAAACAAGAAATGGGGAAAGGATTCCCTATTCAAATAGTAGTTCTGACTTAAGTTCCTTGAGAAGTCTCCAGACTGTGGAGGCAGTATCTGAACTAATTTATCTTCCTACCAACAGTGTGTAAGAGTTTCTTTTTCTCTACAGTCTTGTTAGCATCTGTGTTTTTTGTTTGTTTGTTTGTTTTTAATAACTATTCTGACTGGTGCAATATGGTTTTGATTTGCTTCTCTCTGATGATCAGTGATGTTTTATCTTTGTTTCTACCTGTATGTCTTCTTCTGAAAAGTGTCTGTTCATGTCTTTTGTCTATTTTTTAATGAGATGTATTTGTTTTTTGCTTATTGAATTAAGTACCTAATAGATTCTGCATATTAGACCTTTGTTGGATGCATAGTTTACGAATATTTCCTCCCAGTTTATAGATTGTCTGTTTGTTGATGGTTACTTTTGCTGTGCAGAAACTCTTTAATTAGTTCCCATTTGTCAATATTTGTTTTGTTGATTTGATAGACTGCTAGCTAGACTAACAAAGAAAAAAAGAGAGATGATGCAAATAAGCACAGTCAGAAATGACAAAGGTGGCATTACATCTGATTCCAGAAAAATACGAAAGATTCTCAGAGACTATTATGAACACCCCTGTGCACACAAACTTAGAAAATCTAGAGGAAATGGACTAATCACTGGAAATGAAACCTTCCAAGTTTGAATCAGGAAGAAATTGAAGCCCCGAGAAGACCAATATTGACATTTGAAATTGAATCAGTAATAAAAAAACCTAGCAACCAATAAAAGCCCCCGATCAGGTGGATTCACAGCCAAGTTCTACCAGATGTACCTAGAAGAGCTGGTACCAACTCTACCGAAACTATTCAAAAAAAATTGAGGAGGAGGTACTCCTCCCTAACTCATTCTATGAAGCCAGCATCAGCCTGATACCAAAACCTGGCAAGGACACGACAAAAAAAACCTACGGGCCAGTATCTCTGATGAACATAGATACAAAAAATCCTCAAAAAAATACTAGCAATCCACATCTAGCATCACATCAAAAAGTTAGTTCACCATAACCAAGTAGACTTCATTCCTGGGATTCAAGGTAACAACCTTGAATACACAACATACACAAATCAATAAATGTGATTCACCACTTAAACGGAATGAAAAACCATATAATCATTTCAATAGATGGGGAAAAAGCTTTTGACTTTTGTTTTTGATAAGATATGACAGAAAGTCTCAGAGTCTGAGCCAGGGACTTTCTTAAATAATTTTAGAGCTTATAGTTGTAAAATGTCTTTTTTTTTTTTTTTTTTTTTTTTTAACTTCTGGCCTAAATAGGTTTTCCATTTATTTCTAGCACTCGGTAAAAACATTATTTCATTTACTAGCTCTTCCAGTATAGTATATGACTCTGTTTAAGTTGGTGAAGGCTTGTTCTTTCATTTATTTAGGTTGCTAGCAAGTGGAAATAGGTGAGATACGAAGTGTTGGGGATTTTAATCCTGTTAAAGGGGTCCTTGAATTGGAAAAAGTTTTGAGAACGAGTTGCCTTCTTGCCTGGCAAAAGATGGGGCAGAGGTCCCAAACATGGTAAAACTGAGGTGGAAAAGAAAACCTTAGGAGAAGCCTGAGGTTCAAAGAGAAGGAATAAGTTAAAAATATAAAAAGTTAACTTTTGAAACAGAGAAGAGGAAACTAGTGAAGAAGGAATTCTTCCTCGCTGCATCCTGCGTTAGTTATCTATTGCTGTGGAACGAATTACCCCTAAACTTAGAAGTTTTAGCAAAAATCATATTCTGTTTTACAGACTTCCTGAGGGACAGGAATTTGGGAATGGCTTAGCTGAGTGGTTCTGATTTAAGGTCTTTTATGAGGTTTCAGTCAAAATGTTCATCCAGGGCAAAAAACTCTGAAGACTTGACTGAGATTGGAAGATCAGCTTGCAGAATGGTTTGCTCACATAACTGTTGACAGAGGCCTCATCAGTTCTAGCCTATTGTTGACAGGAGGCCTCACCTCCTTGCCACGTGAAGTCCTCCACAGGGCTGCTTGATTGTCCCCATGATATGGCAGCCAATTTCCCCAAAGTGAGTGATGCAAGAGAGAGGTTGGCAAAGCTACTGTAAAAATTGGGGGTCATGTTATTAATTATTTGTTATTTATTTATTTATTATTGCTATTAAGTAGTGAACCATTTCAGTAGTTGCTGGCACTCATTTTCTTCATTTATATTGTGATTCCTCATTGTTTTTGGTCATCTCTCGCACAAAATAACAATTTCCCAAAACAAAGAAACCAAGCTACCACCACCAACTTGTGATAAAATATAAAAAATATATATATATTTTTGAAGGAAGTCCTGTAATATCCTAGTTGAAATCATTTCTTGAAGTACAGTCACACATCACTTAACCACAAGAATATGTTCTAAGAAATGTGCTGTTAGGCTATTTTGTTGTTGTGGGAACATCATGAACTGTTCTTACACAAACCTAGATGGTGTAGCCTACTACACACCTCAGCTGCGTGGTACAGCCTGTTGCTCCTAGGCTACAAACCTGTACAGCATGGTACTGTACTGAATACTGTAAATAGTTGTAACACGATGGTAAGTACTTGTGTACCTAAACATCGAAAAGGCACAGTAAAAATACGCTTTTTAAAAATTTCATAGTATTTTAAGTTCTGGGATATATGTGCAAGACATGCAGGTTTGTTATATAGGTAAATGTGTGCGATGGTGGTTTGCTGCACTTATCAACCCATCACCTAGGTATTAAGCCCCACATGCATTAGCTATTTATCCTGATGCTCTCCCTTCCCCTGTACCCCTGACAGGCCCCAATATGCATCTTTCTCCTCCCTATGTCCATGCGTTCTCATTATTCTGCTCCCACTTAATAAGTGAGAATACGTGGTGTTTAGTCTTCTGTACCTGTGTTAGTTTGCTGAGGATAATGGCTTCCAGCTCCATCCACATCCCTGCAAAGGACATGATCTCATTCTTTTTCATGGCTGCATAGTATTCTATGATATATATGTACCACATTTTCTTTATCCAGTCTACCATTGATGGGCATTAGGGTTGATTCCATGTCTTTGCTATTGAAAAATACACTTATATTTTTCATAGACCCTGGGCCTATACAGGGTCAGGATCAGCAAGACATTGCTAACTATGGAGTTGAAAAATTCCTGTTGTGTAATTAGGATAGGACCTAACTACATAGTTATATATAGTTAACTATATAGGAACTAACAATATAATTAGGTCCTATCCTAACTATATGATAGGAATTTTTCAACTCCATGTAATCCTAAGGGATCACCATCTTATATGCAGCCAATTGTCGACCAACATGTCATTATATAGTGCATGGCTTTTGTACATCATGGCTACATTTAAATATGCTTGTCTTCAGTGTTAGGGAAATATTTGTGGTGAAAGAGATGATTAATTATGCTGGTGTGGTGTTTGCATCAAAGAGAAAATTTTCCTTTTGCTAATGTTTTGAGGATGATCAGGGAACATCAAGAATAGGTTTTTATTACAGTAGCACTCACATTTGAATCATCTTTGGATTAAAAGGCTCTAACTAGTGTCCTTTTTGCATTGCTTTTCTTAATTATAACTATAAATCAAAAACATGTAAAACTATAGTGTGCCAGATGTTTTCTAAGACCCATTTAATGATTGTAATAACCCACGCTAGAGGGGTCATCATCTTTTTATCAGGACAATCAGGTTTACAGATAGGCTCTTACTCTTAAATTTATGCTTTGTACAGAGGGAGTATATATTACAGACACTTGGAGAAATCATTTCATAAAGTATTTTCTGCAGTATTTTCTAAAAGATAAAGTAATTTGATTAAAAATAAATAAGAGTGTACTTAGTGGGCACAAAAGTGGATGAATGTAGGATAACTTCAGAAAAAAGAGGTATAGCTGATGGTGTATATTGATTGATGACCACTTTCCACTTAAACAGTTTATGCTGTGCAAATATTGACCTGTATCAAGTGACTGACTACAATATTTTCATGCAGATATTCCTTGAATTACTTTTGTAATCACTAATTCTTTTTGAGACAAATATGGAAAATGAAGTATTCTTCTTTAAGAAAACCTAGGATCTTTCTTTTTTTACTTAAAATGTTTTATTCCAAAGATTCCAGGAACATACATAGGATAAAATAGTGGTTTCAAACTGGTTTACAATCAGTGGAACTGTTTCTTCAAATGAAATTTTACACAGAAGCAAGTGGCTCAGACTGAAATGAGGTTGTGGGGTTGCAAGAAGCCAGATGTTCCATTGGTTCAGTTCTTATTCTCTCTGTGGTGCCCTTGGGGTGTCTCTCTGGCATCGTAAGCCTCTAAGGAGTGCATTTTGAGAACTGTGGACATATGTAGGAATTTGTAATTCATAGGTCATATGCTATTCATTTGGGTGTTAGATGACACTGCCTCAGTGTCATTGTTAGATCACATAGGCTAGTCAACAGTAAACAGGAATATATTTATCGCATATAAAAGTTATTATTAATGAACATGTTTGTCTAATCGACACTGATAATGAGATGTGTGATGTGGGGTCAGACACTTCCAATTCTCAATTTCTTTATATGTATATAACTAGAGGGAGTTGGACTAGGGTAAGCAGAAGCTCCTGGCACCTAACATTCTATTGTTCTGATAATATTTATTGACCTTCAATGAAGAGTCTAGAACTTTTCTGCTATGAGATAAAGAAAGTCTTAAGCCATGGTTTGGAACTCTTAAGAGATTTAAACTCAGATTGGTGAGATAAAACTAGCCAACATGAAACTGTTGGAGACAATCTATCAAAGTATTAATAAATTGTTTTGCACTATAGGACCTAAACTTATAAAGAGGCAAATAGAAAGGATCTATTTTTAAATCCTTACATTTAAAATAAAAGTGCCTGTTTGACATTTCATCTGATTTGATGAACTGGCAAATTACACACATATGTATTTCCTATTAAGAACTAGAAATCAATCCTGTTGCACTATTATGATCTTAAATATGATCTCCTAAACATGTGTAGAAAGGTATTAGTTGCTTTCTTTCCCCTGGTGCCTATGAGTATTAATATATATTATATTTTAATTTTCATGCCTCCTGTGAAATCTGTATTCTTAAAGAACTAAAAATCTGAATTTTTCAGCTTTAACAGATCGTATTGTTTATGAGTACAAATTAATTTTTTTACAAGGCTTTTCTTAAAATGAATTTCAATATAACATTAAGGTGTATAAGGTCACATATATTTCAACATATTAAATAATAAGTAACATTTTTTATGTTGGAAACTTATTTTACCTTATTAGCAATTTTAATTCATTAAGGCTTATTTTTGCTTTTGTAATAATAACATTTTTTCAAACCACTGTAAATTTTGTAGAGAATTTTATATTTATTTGGTATTTGACTATAACACTCAGATTGGTTTTGCTTTGCTCACAAAGGTAAAGAGAATTCCAAATTTACTCATAATAAAAATATTAGAGAAACTGTCAATAAATTTACTGTTATAATTGAATCACATGATATCTAAATTGTTGATAATATGATCTGCTCGTTAAACAATAGTGTCTGGAGAAAATGATGGATTAATTGACTGATGGCTAAAGTTTCCCTCAAATATAATGGTTTACCCAGTTTGATTTGATTTGTGTAAAATAACTTTCTCTAATAAACAATTTGCTCAGAGGCAATAGAAGAAATGAATGGTTATCAAACCAAACTTAATTAGTCTATCCTAGATTGATATTACTTGGGGAGTCTTCGTTTTAATTGTGGAGTGCTGGATACAAAGAGTTTGGTTCATTATTTTTTCCTGTATAAACACTATTGTGTAACTACCTATGGAATAATAACATGTGAATTCATTTTAATAAATGCTTGTAAAGTGAATTAGCTAATTATACCAGGCTAAAAATGATTCCTTTAATTATTTTGGATATTTAACTGGTACTTCAATTTTATTATTGTTTGTCTGTAAATGTGATTTGTATTAGCTCTGCCAAACTAATTATAATGTATAGCTTAACAAACAATTCGAGTTTTGTAATGCTTATAGTGTTCTCTTATGCAAAAGAAAACATTATTTCTAGTTTACATGAAAATAAAGGTTTGAAACAAATTCACGTGGCAATATATGTGTAAATAGAGAAGAAAAACCTCTCAATATCCAAGGTAGTACTTGATATAACTTTATGAATGAGAAGAATGAACAGATTTCATTCAGGAGAAGATAAGCCAGTGACTCATTAGTTTCACCTAAAATATGGTATAGCATAAGAGATTTAATTGTTATTTTAAAGCTGGAAAGAAGAGTTTTCTTCATGCCCTATCTAGAGAGTGAAAAACTCGATCCTCATTTTCAACAAGAAAGATTTATAGTGATAATGTATTGTGGATGTCAAAAACAATATGCTTCTTAATCACTTTTACTTAGACTAATTGTCTTTAAATCAGAAATAAATGAGAACAAAGACTTTAGTAATAAAAAATGCAGGTTCCAGGTTTAGGCTTTCTGGGAGAAAAGCAAAATAGCCTCGAGAACAGTATGCAATGTAAATCATTCTTCTTTTAAAAATATACAGTAAAATTCACACTTCCATCTTTTCTGGTGTACAGTTCAGTTTTACCCCAAGTATATATTCATGTAACCACTATCACTGTCAGGATACAGAGTAGTTATGTCACCTGAAAACAAAATAAATAATAAATAAAACCTCCCTTATGGTGTCACATCTTCCCTCTGTCCCTAACACTTGGGATCCACTGATCTGTTCCCATTCACTACAGTTTTGCCTTTTTCCAGAACATTATATAAATGGAATCATGTAAAATTTGACCTTTTGAAACTGGTTTTTTTCAGCACAATGCCTTTGAGAATCCTCCGTGTTTTTACAATACAGTTTGTTTTCTGTCTCCTTCTTGCCAAATTATAGCAACACTAGTATCAGTTTTTGAAGTGAATATAAATTATCTGCCCCATATGGATATTTATTTTCTCCTTCATAGGATCCCCAAAAGAACTAGAACTTGATTTTTTTACCCTATTTGTGCCTATAGTTCTGCCTTTTTTTGGGTGCGGGGGGGATGGAAACTTGCTTTGTCACCAGGCTGGAGTGAGTGCTGCAGTGGTGTGGTCTCAGCTCACTGCAACCTCCGCCTCCTGGGTTCAACTGATTGTCCTGCCTCAGCCTCCCGAGTAGCTGGGACTACAGGTGCCCACCACCACGCCCAGCTAATTTTTTGTGTTTTTAGTAAAGGTGAGGCTTCACCATGTTGGGCAGGATAGTCTTGATGTCTTGACCTTGTGATGCGCCCGCCTTGGCTTCCCAAAGTGCTGGGATTACAGGCATGAGCCACCATGCCCAGCCAGTTCTGCCTTTTTAATGGCTGCATTGTAATTTTATGGATGTACCATACTTGATTTAACCTGTCTCCAACATAGATACTTTGATATATTTTTTAAAATTATCTTCAATGTTACAGTAAACATGCTTATAAGTATATGTTAGTAAGAATAGCTGCCTTCAATTCCTAGAAAAGCAGTTGCTGGATGAAAAAAATATATACAAAATTATATGGTTGTATGGATTGCAATTTGCCTTCCAAGAACGTTGAAACAGTTTGAACCTCACTCCATTATCTTGCCATCAATGTCATTTGTAATCTTTGCAAGTCTAGTGATTGAAACTATCTTACTTACATTTAATTTATATTTCGGTAAATATTAGGACATTTGAACTCAGTATTCTTAATATATCATTTCTCTCCAATTTGAACAGTTTCAACACAATCTTAACTTTTATAAATCTCAACTAGTTTGTCATTTTATTTTTACCATTTTAATGAGATTATAGGGCATCTCATTGTAGTTTTATTTTGCTTTTTTTTTTTTTTTTCTTTTGAGATGGAGTTTTGCTCTTGTTCCCCAGGCTGTAGTGCAATGGTGCGATCTCAACTCACTGCAACCTCTGCCTCCACGGTTCAAGTGATTCTGCTGCTTCAGCCTCCCAAGTAGCTGGGATTACAGGTGCCCACCACCACACCCAGCTAAATTTTTGTATTTCACCATGTTGGCCAGACTGGTCTTGAACTCCTGACCTCAGGTGATCCACCCACCTCGGCTCCCCAGAGTGTTGGGATTACAGGCGAGAGCCACTGCACCTGGCCTTGTTTTGCATTTTCTTAATGAGTAATGATGTTGAACGTTTTTGTTTGTTTGTTTGTTTCCACTAACTTAATTGCCTCCATATATCCTCTTTGGAAAAGTATCTGTTCAAGTCTTACTTTTTTTTTTTTTTTGAGATGGAGTCTCGCTCTGTCGCCCAGGCTGGAGTGCAGTGGCGTGATCTCAGCTCACTGCAACCTCCGCCTCCCGGGTTCAACAGATTCTTCTGCCTCAGCCTCCTGAGTAGCTGGGATTACAGGTGCATGCCACCACACCGGCTAATTTTTGTATTTTTAGTAGAGACAGGGTTTCACCATGTTAGTCAGGCTGGTCTCAAACTCCTGACCTCGTGATCCACCTGCCTCAGCCTCCCAAGTCTTACACATTTTTTAAGTTAGGTCATTTGTTTCCTTGCTGTTGAGTTTTGAGAATTCTTTATAGATTTTGAGTACAAGTTATTTGTTGGATATATGATTTGCACATTTTTTCTCTAAGTATGTAGCTTGTTTTTTTTCACATTCTGAAGTGTTCATTAAATAGCAAAAGTTTTTATTTTGACAGAGCCTAATTTATTACTTTTTTGTGGATCATGCTTTTGATATCATACCTGAGAAATCTTTGACTAATTCTGGGTCACAAATATTTTCTCCTGAAAGTGATGGAATTTTATATAAGTCTTTTGGGCTATCTTTTTTGCGTTTGCTTTAACTAATCTGCATCTTTACATTTAACGTGAGTTTCTGATAGATTTTTTTTTTGTTTTTTAATTGAGATAGAGTCTCATCCTGTTGCCCAGGCTGGAGTGCAATGACACGATCATGGTTCACTGCAGCCTTGACCTCTCGGAGTCAAGTGATCTCACCTCAGCTTCCTGTGTAGCTGGGACCACAGGTGCACTACACACCCAACTAACTTTTTTATTTTTTGTAGAGACATGTTCTTGCTCTGTTGCCCTGGCTGGTCTCAAACTCCTGGGCTCAAGTGATCCTCCTATCTGAGGCTTTCAAAGTGCTGGAATTATAGGTGTGAGCCACGATGCCTAGCCCAAAAGCATATCTTTAGGTCTTGGTTTTAATCTATTCACACAATCTGTCTTTTAACTGCTATGTTTATATCATTTGCATTTAATTATTACTGATGCTTGGATGTAGATCTACCCTTTTTTTTAACTTTTATTTTAGGTTCAGGGGTACATGTGCAGGTTTGTTACATAGGTAAATTGTGTGTCACAGGGGTTTGGTGTATAGATTATTTTGTCACCCAGGTAATAACCATAGTACTCGATAGGTAGGTTTTCAGTCCTCTCCGTTCTCCCATCCCCCACCATCTAGTAGACTGTGCTGTCTGTTGTTGTCTTCTCTCTGTCCATGTGTACTCAGTGTTTAGCTTCCACTTATCAGTGAGAACATGTGGCATTTGGTTTTCTGTTCCTGTGTTAGTTTGCTTAGGATAATGGCCTCAAGTTCCATTCATGTTGCTGCAGAAGGCATAATCTCATTTTTTTAATGGCTGCATAGTAGTGCACAGTGTGTATGTGCCACATTTTTTTATCCAGTCTACCGTTGATGGGCGTTTGGGTTGATATGCATGTCTTTGTTACTGTTAATATTGCTGCAGTGAACATACTCGTGCATGTGTCTTTGTGGTAGAACACTTTATATTCCTTTGGGTGTATACCCAATAATGGGATTGCTGGGTGAAATGGTAATTCTTCTTTAAGTTCTTGAAGAAATCACCACACTGCTTTCCACAATGGCTGAAATAATTTACATACCCAAGAGCAGTTTATAAGCATTCCCTTTTCTCTGCAACTTCGCCGCCGTCTATTATATTTTGACTTTTTAATAATATTTATACTGACTGGTGTGAGGAGGTATCCCATTGTAATTTTGATTTGCATTTCTCTAATGATTAGTGGTGCTGAACATTTTTTATATGCTTGTTGGCTGCATGTATGTCTTCTTTTGAAAAGTGTCAGTTCATGTCATTTGCCCACTTTTCAGTGGGGTTCTTGTAAATTTGTTTAAGTTCCTTATAGACTCTGGATATTAGACCTTCATTGGAAGCATAGTTGGCATATGTTTTCTCACATTCTATAGGTTGTCTGTTTACTCTGTTGATAGTTTATTTTTGCTGTGCAAAAGCTTTTTAGTTTAATTAGGTCCCATTTGTCAATTTTTGGTTTTATTGCATTTGCTTTTGACATCTTTGTCATGAAATCTTTGCCAAGACCTATGTACAGAATGGTATTTTCTAGGTTAGCTTCCAATGTTTTTATAATTTTGGGTTTTACATTTAAGCTTTAATCAATCTTGAATTGATTTTTGTATATGGTGAATGCTAGGGGTCCAGTTTCAATCTTCTGCATATGACTTGCTAGTTATCCCAGCACCATTTATTGAATATGAAGTTTGTTCCTCTTTGCTTTTGTTCACTTTGTCAAAGAGCACATGGTTATAGGTATGCAGAATTACTTCTGCACACTCTTTTTTGTTCCATTGGTCTATGTGTCTGTTTTTGTACCGGTACCATGCTGTTTTGGTTACTGTAGCCTTGTATTACAGTTTGAAGTCAGGTAATGTGATGCCTCCAGCTTTGTTCCTTTTGCTTAGGATTGCTTTGGGTATTTGGGCTCATTTTTGGTTCCATGTGAGTTTTAAAACAGTTTTTTCTAGTTCTGTGAAGAATCACATTGGTAGTTGATAGGAATAGCACTGAATCTGTAAATTGCTTTGGGCAGTATGGCCATTTTAACATTAATTCTTCCTATCCATGAACATGAAATGTTTATCCTTTGTGTCATTCTGATTTCTTTGAGCAGTTCCCTCTCTGATTTTTCCTTCTTGCTATCTTTAGATTACTTAACATTTTAGTTTTCCATTTTGTCTATTGAGTTTATTACCATAAACTATAAACTACTATTAGTATCTTCAAATGCATTTTTTCATGATTCCTCTAGAAATTGTAATATACATATTTAACTTTCCACAGTCTACTTAGAATTAATATTTTACCCTTTAAAGTAGAATGTAAGTCCCCCTATTCTTCACTCTTTGTATGTAACATATTACATACATTTTTACATACATTGAAAACCTACCAGATAATGTTGTAACTTTTGCTTTTAACTTAACTATAATACATATGTTATGTGGCTCACATCTTTAATCCCAGCACTTTGGGAGACCAGTGTGGGCAGATGGCTTGAGCTCAGGAGTTTAAGACCAACAAAACATCATCTCTACAAAAAATTCAAAAGTTAGCTAGGCATTGTGACATATGCCTGTGGTCCCAGCTTCTCGGGAGGCTGAGGCGGAAGGATGGCTTGAGTGCAGGAGTGAGATCGCGCCACTGCAGTTCAGCCTGGGTGACAGAGTGAGACCCTACCTAAAAAAGAAAATAAAAAAGAAAAAATAATTTTTTTTTACACAATGTAAGAGGAAAGTAATATTGTTACATTTATTTAAATATCTACCCTTTCTGTTTTCTTTCACTCCAGATATTCCAAGTTTTCCCCTCACATACTTTCCCTTTTGTCTGAAGAAATTCCCTTACTTCTTATAGAGCAGATCCATAGACAATGAATTTTCTTAGTTTTCCTTTATCTGAGAATGTCATTATTTCATCTTTATTCATGAAGAATGTATTCTCTAATTGAATTAGAATTAGAAAATGTAATTCTCTTACAGAATTCTGATTTGATGGTTCTTTCTCTTTCAGCACTTTAAAAATGTGCTATTTATATCTGACTGGGTGGTTTCTGATAAAAATTGCACGTTCATTTGAATTGTTATTCACTTCTATGTTATGTGCTGTTTTTCTTGGACTACTTTCAGAATTTTTTTTTCCTTGGCCTTAGTTTTCAGCAATTCAGTTAAAATTGTCTGGGTTGGATTTCTTTGTGTTTATCTTTCATGAGACTGTAAGTTTATATGTTTTGCCAAATTTGAGAATTTGTCATTATTCCTTTTTTTCTTTCTTTATTGTTGAAATTCACATGCTATATTGAGTGTTTTTAAATGTACACATTCAGTGACCTTTAGTGCATTTGCCACCTCTCTAGTTTTAAAACTTTTCACCACTTCAGAGAAATACTTTGTACCTATTAAGTAATCACTCTCTATTCTTTGTTTCCTTTGCCCCTTGAAATTAATACTAATCTACTTTCTGTCTTTATAGATTTGCCAGTTCTGTATATTTTATATTAAATAAATCTTACAATATTTCAGCTTTTCTGTCTTGCTGTTTTTACCTAGCATTATGTTTTCAAAGTTCATCCAAGTTGTAACATGTGCTTACTTCTTTTTATGGCTGAATACTATTTAATATTTCACTTTATGGCTATTACACATTTTAATCATCTTTTCATCAGCTGGTTTGGATTTGAGTTGATTTCACCTTTTGGCTCTTACGAGTAGTGTTGCTGTAAACATTTGTTTACAAGTTACCATGTGTACATATATTTTCATTTCTCTTGGGTGTATACATAAAAGTAGAGTTGCTAAATCATATGGTAATTCTTTAACTGAATTTCTGTCAAACTATTTTCCATCATAGCCACACCATTTTACATTCCCACCAGCAATGTAAAAGGGTTTCTCTTTCTTCACATCCTTGTTAACATTTGTTATTTTTAGGGTCGCTTTGTTGTTGTTTCATGTTATTGTAACCATCTTGGTAGGTGTGAGGTTATAGCTCATTGTGGTTTTGATTTGCATTTTCCTAACGTCCGCTGGGGTTTAGCATCATTTGTTTGTTGGCTATTTTGTATATATTCTTTGAAGGAGGATCTGGATTTTTAAATACTTTGCTTATTTTTAATTTCAGTCATTTGACTTTTTCTTGTTGAGTTGTTAGTGTTGTTCATATATTCTGGATATGAAATCCCTTATCAAATACATGATTTGCAAATATGTTCTCCCTTTTTGTAAGTTATCTTTTCACTTTTTTGATGATGATCTTTGAAGCACAAGATTCTTTAATTTTGAGGATGTCTAATTTATCTATTCTTTGGTTGCTTGTGATTTTTGAGTCAAATCTAAGAATTTAATGACAGTTATAAGGTCATGAAAACACAACCCTATGTTTTTTTCAAATATTTTATACTTTTAACTCTTATATTTTGTATATGGCGTGAGATACAGGATCCAACTTCATTCTTTTGCATGTGATCATCTAGTTGTCCCAGCGCCATTTGTTGAAGATACTATTCTTTCCCCCTAAAAATATCTTAGCACCATAGTCAAAAAATCATTTATCCATAGATTATAGGGTTTACTTCTGGATTCTCAATTTTGTTCCTTTGTTCTATATGTCTGTTCTTATGCCATTATCACACAGTTTTGGTTACTGCAGCTTTGCAGTAAGTTCTAAAATCAGGAAGTATGAGATCTCCTACTTTGTTTTTCAGTATTGTTTTGGCTATTCAGGACTCTTTCCAATTGCAAATGAATTTGAACATCAGATTTTCTATTTCTGCAAAAATGCCATTGAATTTTTATAGGGATTGTGTTTAATCTGTAGATTATTTAGGGAAGTTTTGCCATCTTAATAATATTAAGTTTTCTAACCCATGAACATGAAATATCTTTCTTTTTTTTTTGAGACGGAGTTTCACTCTTGTTGCCCAGGCTGGGGTACAATGGTACGATCTCAGCTCACAGCAAACTCCACCTCCCGGGTTCAAGTGATTATTCTGCCCCAGCCTCCCAAGTAGCTGGGATTACAGGCGTGTGCTACCACTCCTGGCTACTTTTGTATTTTTACTAGAGATGGAGTTTCATCCTGTTGGCCAGGCTGGTCTCAAAATCTTAACCTCAGGTCATCCACCTGCCTCCGTATCCCAAAGTGCTGTGAGCCACCATACTCAGTCATGTCTTTCTATTTAGTTAAGCCTTCTTTAATTTCTTTCAACAATGCCTTAGAATTTTTTTCTTTTTTAAATTAGGCAAGTTTTCTTTTTTCTCAAGTTTTATTTTAGGTTCAGGTAGTACAAGTGCAGATTTGTTACATGGGTAAATTGTGTGTTGCTGAGGTTCACTGTACAAATGATCCCATCACTCAGGTAGTGAACCTAAAACCTAAGAGGCAGCTTTTCAACTCTTGCTCCCCTACTTCCCTTCTAATAGTCCCCAGTGTCTCTTGTTTTCATTTTTCTGTCCATGTAGAATTTTCAGTGTACAAATCTTTCACCTCCCTTGTTAAATTCATTCCTAGATATTGTATCCTTTTGAGTGATATTGTAAATGGAATTTTAAAAATTTTCCTTTTTGAATTGTTGATTGCTAGTATATAGGAACTTAACAGAATTTTTGTTTGTTGATCATGTACCCTGCAACTTTGCTGAATTCATTTATTAACTGTAGTAGATTTTTTTATGGACTTTTGTAGATTTTCTGTATATAGAATTATGTCATCTATAAAGAGGTAGTTTAGGGTTTTTTTACCCCACTCTGCAATTTGTAAGCCATTTATTTGTTTGGCCTAATTGCTTTCGCCAGGACTTCCAGTACAATGTTGAATAGCAGTGGTGAAAGTGGTCATCCTCTTGTTACTCATCTTGGGGGAAAGCTTTCAGTCTTTCACCATTGAGTGTGATGTTACATTTCTTTCCTTCAAATCCTGTCAGTGTTAGCTTCATATATATATATATGAAGTGTGTGTATATATATACATACACATATATATACACATATATATTTATTGCTGTATTTGATGCATATATGCTTATCATTGTTATATATTCTTACTGAAATGACTATTTTATCAATATATAATGTCTTTCTTTGTCTTTTATAATTCTCTGCTTAAAATCTACATGTTTTGATATTTGAATAGCCATTCTAGCTCTCTTTTAGTTATTGTTTGCATAGAATATCTTTTTTTATCCTTTCACTTTAAATTTGTTTGTGTCTTTGGATCTAAAGTGAGTCTCCTATAAGCAGCATATAGTTGACTGGTTTGGTTTGGTTTTGTTTTGGGTTTGATTTTTGTTCGTTTGTTCGTTTTTAAAGTGAAAGCAAGTTTATTAAGAAAGCAAAGGAATAAAGAATGACTACTCCATTGGCAGAGCCAGCATCTTGGGCTGCTCACTGTGATTACACTTATAGTTATTTCTTGATTATATGCTAAATAAGGGATTGATTATTCATGAGTTTTCTGGAAAAGGGGTGGGCAGTTCTTGGAACTGAGGGTTCCTCCCCCATTTTAGACCATATAGGGTAACTTGCTAACATTGCTGTGGCATTTGTAAATTGTCATGGCACTAGTGGGGGTGATTTTTAGCATGCTAATACATTATAATTAGCATATAAAGAGAAGTGAGGATGACCAGAGGTCACTTTTATCACCATCTTGGTTTTAGTGCATTTTGGCTGGCTTCTTTACCACATTCTTTTGTCAGCAAGGATTTTGTGACCTGTACCTTTTACTGATCTTCTTTCTCTTCCTGTGACTTAAAACGCCCAGCCTCCTGGGAGTACAGCCCAGTAGGTCTCAACCTTACTTTACCCAGCCCCTATTCAAGATGGAGTTGCTCCGGTTCAAATGCCTGCAACATATTTCCCCCATCCCTTTTACAAGGAAATCCTTAATCCTAAGGGTTGTAGAGGGACAAAGATCCATCTTCTGTGACTTCAGGCTGAACAGAGGTGATGATATGCCTGTCTAACTATTAGGGTCTCTTGTATTCAGGGTGGAGAGGCACTCATTTAGAAAGCATCCATATGCGGAGGGCCATGCATAACTCTTGAGATCTGACAAAAGGTGATATCTGGAAGACTAATAAGTGTTCAACTTAAGAAAACATTTAGTGAGTTTATCCTACATATCTACACAAAGAGTACAACAGCAATGTATTCCACAACAGTAAAGAAAAATAAGCAAAATTATCCCAAGTAAAGAGAGCTTTCTATGAACTGGGCCACTGTTGGAACCAAACTGATATGGGGTTGCTAGCTGAGTCCAGTATGTGTCCAGAATTAGAATACTGATCCAGATTTTTACATTACTCATCCCTCTTGTTTCTTGTGTGCAGCAGCCAGAAATCACTGGTTGGTTTACAGGAATAGGCAGGGTTGGCCTGAATTGCAGGAAAAAAACATCAGAAACAACTGATTAAACTAAAATTTACTAACAGGTGTCCCATATTTCTTGGAAAAAAGTTTTTCTCTCTCCAGTCTTCCATTTTTACTTAAGACAAATCATGTTGGAAATGATTTGTTTTCAAAATAAGCTATATTATTATACTTGGCCTGATTATTTGTGTAAAGTGCAGCAAGAATAATTAATTTTCACATACCCTTTTTAAATTGGCTTTGATGAAACTTTGTTCCATAAAATGAATCTCAGACAAGACTTTTTTTCGTAAAGCCGAGTCCAACCATGGGTTTGTACCATCAGATACCTATGAGTTGAGTAAATTCCTCTCATCTTGAGGTTCCAAGATAACTTGGAGCTTTTGGACCTGTTAGAAAGTGCCATTCTTTACTCACCACAGATCAGGAACCCTCTATAGGGACTGTGTAGACAAGATATGAGACCAGTTTTCCCAAGGGGCTTTTATTGGCTCTGTAAGTCAAGTTTGATACCTTAAAGAAAAGCATGCTATTCCAGTCAAAGCCTTGGTAAAATAACCAGTTTCTCCAGTTGTGTCTGTTGCAAAATAAAATATTCTTTTTACACTTGTGCAAGCAACTATGTTGCCGTAAATTAAGAGTACTCACAAATAGTTTCCAAATTCTGGCGAAATCAGGTAGAGAGAAACAAATATGTTCCAAATTTTGTTTACAGGAGAATACTTTATTCAATTGTTAAAAGTTGTAAATAGCTCAAAAGAAAATTTTCTTGACTCTGAAAACCAAAACAAAGGATCGGTAACATTTTAAGCAAAAAGCCAAAAAAAGATTACTTCAGTCTTCTATTAGTTCAGTCCATGCAGTTAACTCCTGTCCTGACTTATCGTCACAAACATTTCAGCTCTCCATGAGTCCTGAAAGTTTTTTCCTCTATTCTAATGTGACAGTCTCCAAAGTTATCAGAAACCTGCATTCAGGAGCACCTGTCAAAGTCCTGTAGCTGACTTATAAACCATCTCTTAAAGAGGATCAGAACAAGATAACAATCGTTTGTGAATGACAACATGTCTTGGGGCAGCCACAGTCAAAAGTGGGATTGACAAAGAAATTTTGTTTTCTTGGTGGCATACAATGATTTTATGTAACAATTATAATTATTACTGATAACGTGCACTAAGTCATATCAGAATTACAGGAGTTTCCCATAATTTTGGAAGAGATACCAGTAACACCAATAACATATTTAAGCAAATACAGCCCCAGGAAAGCCAAACACCACTTTATATTTGACAGTGTTTCTTGTGATTTTTATACCAAATAAGCCAAATATGTCACTTTTGGACTTTAGGGGACCTAATATCTAAAAGATGAATTAGGTTAGAAAAGACATAATTTATAATTTTACTTTGGAAAGTTTGTCATATATTAAAGGTTTAAAATACTTGATATTGTAAAATCAAATCCCAGGTCACCAGAAGTCATGAATTTAGCCAAAATGATAACTCAAACATTTTAAAAAGGCAAAAACCTTTACTCATTAAGGGGAAGGCAGCTTTCCAAACAATCTGTCTCTTTTCTTTCCCTTCTTTTTCCTACAGTTTATTCAGAAGGCAATAAAAATATTTCATTATTTTTTAATATAACATGAAAATCTTGTTCAAGAGAGGAAACTAAATTTCACCTTTGCATTAGTGCACTATTGATGTCAAACCTTTACAAAACTCTATAGACAAATCCATCTAGTCTCAATAAGTATGAACTTAAGGTGAAAATTCATATAAACCTTTTATAACCCTTTACAACTTTTGTGAAAGAGCAGATCCATGCTCTAAGAAAATTCTGATGTGCTTTTATTCTAATGTTCAGTTTATGGAAAAACTGAGTACCACTTTAACTTTGGCCAATATGTTCACACACAGAATTTCTTTTATAAGATTAATTTTTCACAGGTCCTCCACAACTTGATGGTTTTCTGGTTTGTACTTCCTGTGTTCCTTTTTGTAGTGGCAAACCATTTAATATATTTTTTAAATGTTTGCCTTTTGAACAATAAAGTTAGCATATTTTATACATATCTATATAATTGTGCTTATATATGCGTTTATTGCATTTTGCTTTTTTCATTTAATTATATCTCCTGGAAATCATTCCATTTCAGTACATAGAGTTCTTCATTCTGTCTTACAGCTTTCATTTCTTACAGCTTACTTACTCCATTTCATGTGGATATCATAGGTTATTTACCCAATCTCTGTTGCTTTACAATCACAAATAATACTGTACGAATAACTTTGTGATTATGTGTGTCTTAGTCTGTTCTCAACTGTGAAGAAATACCTAAGACTTGATATATCATTTATAAAGGAAAGAGGCTTAATTGATTTACGGTTTTATTTTGCTGGTAAGGCCTCAGGAAACTGCCCCGCATGATCCAGTTACCTCCACCTGGTCTCGACCTTGACACATGGAGATTATGGGGATTACAATTGGAGGTGAGATTTGGGTGGGGACACAGAGCCAAACCATATCATGTGTTTTCATATTGTTGGAGATACATATTTTAGATAAATTCACACAGGGATTTCTGGCTTGAGATTTGGTTATATATAATTGGTTAGATATTGACAAATTCCCCTTCATAGGGATTGTGACATTTTCTGTATCCATCAGCAATATATGGCATTACCTGTTTCTCACCTTACTAATAGAATGTATTGTTAAGCTTTTTGACTTTTTGCTAATTTGATGTGTAAAAAAATTAAATTTTATTGTAATTTTAATTTTCATTTCTCTTTTATATGAAATTACATATCTTCTTACATAATTAAGAGGCATTTTTATATCTCCTTTGAGTTGTTTATTCAAATCTTTGCCCATTTGTTTGTTTGTTGTTTGTTTTGAGACAGGGTTTTCACTCTTGCCTAGGCTGTCTTGGCTCACTGCAACCTCCTCCTTCCAGGCTCAAGTGATCCTCCCACTTTGGCCTTCCAAGGAACTGGGACTAGAGACACATGCCACCATGCCTGGCTAATTTTTGTTTTTTGTTTTTTTGTTTTTTTGTTTTCTCATAGACATGGGATTTCTCTCCATGTTGGCTAGGCTGGTGTCAAACTCTTGAGCTCACACAATCTGCCTGCCTCTGCTTCCCAAAAATGCTGGGATTACAGGCATGAGTCACCATGCCCAGCCTCCCTGCCCATTTTTGTATAGGATTTCTGTAGGTTGATTTTCCTCAATTAAAAAAAAAATCCTTAATATTTATCTGCAATATATGCTGTGCATGTTTTTCCCAGTTTTGTCAGTTACGTTTGATTTTGTTAATGAGTTTTCTTTGGCTATGCAAATTTTCCAGTCTATCATCTTATTTTGTTTTTAATTGCATCTAGGATTTTAGTCATAGTTAGGAACCCTTTCCTTACAGATGGGTTTTAGAGGAATTCACTGATAATTTCTTTTGGTGCATATATAGATTTACTTTTTATATTTATATCTCTGATCCATTTGGAGTTTGTTCTTGGGTGTGGAAAGGAAGGAATTAATCTACTTTTACCTTTTTTCAAATGGCTATCCAGTATTCCCTACACCAACCATCCTCAACCTTTTTGACATCAGGGACCAGGTTCATGGAAGACAGATTTTCCACAGAATGGGTGGTGGGGTGAAGGGGATGGTTTGGGGATGAAACTGTTCCACCTCAGACCATCAGGCATCAGTTAGATTCTCATAAGGAGTGCACAACCTAGATCCCTCCCATGCACAGTTCACAGTAGGGTTCCTGCTCCTGTAATAATCTAATGCTGCTGCTGACCTGAGAGAGACAGAGCTGTCAGGTGATAATGCTGGCTTGCCCTCCGCTCACCTGCTTTGTGACTCCCAGTTCCTAACTGGTACCAGTCCATGGCCCAGGGCTTTGGGACCCCTCCCCTGCCCTACACTGTGTGTTAACCAGAGCATTTTGACCCAGTGATTTGAGATACTATTTTTATCATATACTAGATGTTTATATGTAATTGGATCTACTTCTAGAAATGACAATTTATTACACTGATTTGATAGCTTATTCTTATACCACTACCATACTGTTTAATGAAAGAGGTTTGTAGCATGCTTTTATACCTTGGAATTCTTCCCTGCCCCCTTTCCCACCTTTCACAGATCTTCAGTAATTTCCTAGCTATTCTTGTGTTTATTTTCACTGATTCTTTCTTCTGGATGCTCAGATCTGCTCTTAAACTCCTATATTGATTTTTTTTATTTCAGCTATTGTAATTTTATTTTCTTTCAGCTATTGTACTTTTCAACTCCAGAATTCCTGCTTGGTTAATTTTGTAACTTCTATTTTTTGTTAATATTACCTACTTGTTCATACATTGTTCTCCTGGTTTCTTTTCATTCCTGTTCCGTGCTTTCCTTTAGCTCTTTGAACATATTTAAAGTCTTTCTTTAGTAAATCCAGTGTATGGGCTTCCCTCAGAGATTGTTTTTGTCAATTTTCTTCCTGTGCATAGCTTGTACTTACCTGGTTTCTCTGTATGCTTTGTCATTTCTAGTTGAGAAGTAGACATTTTGAGTATTATAATGTGGTAGCTCTGAAAATTATATTATTTCCTCCCCAGGGATTACTGCTGTTACTTTCCTGTTGTCTTTGTTGTTGTTGTTACATAGTCTCACTCTGTTGCCCACGTTGGAGTGCAGGGATGTGATCTCAGCTCACTGCAACTTCTGCCTCCCAGATTCAAGTGATTCTCCTGCCTTAGCCACCCAAGTAGCTGGGATTACAGGCATACACCATCATGCCTGGCTAAATGTTGTTTGTATTTTTAGTAGAGACAGGGTTTCACCATGTCAGCCAAGGTCAAGCCCTTGACCTCAAGTGATCCACTTGCCTTGGCCTCCCAAACTCCTGGGATTATAGGCAGTAAGCCACCACGCCCAGCTGGTGCTAATACTTCTTGAAGGCTGCAGTTTAGTAACTTTCCAAACTATTTTTGCAAAAGCTATTCCTTGTCATGTGTGGTCCACTGAGGTCACTATTTCATATTCTCTACAGCCAGCTGGTGACCTGACAGCGTTTTACCTGAATGGCTGGAACCAATAATAAAAGGGAAAAAAATAGATGTTCTCTTTCTTTAAATTATTTCAACAGAGGCCTCCAGGAAATCTACTTCTACTTGAAACAGTGCTGGCCAGTCATTGAACCACTAAGCAGATTCAAATATACAACTCTGATTTTTGTTAGACAGGGTCCTTATTTTCTACCCTAGCAGCAGGGAGCTGCACCAGGAACTTGGGGCTTTCTCCCCTCACTGCCTTCTGCAGGTCTGGAGGTGATAGTTGCTGTGCAAAATGCTGAAATTTACCAACTTCTTTCTTCATCAAGCAGTCATCTGGATGCCACAAGTATTCAGCTAGAGTCTAGAGTTCTGAAATCATTGATTCTGAGAATTCTTGCTAGCTCAGTGGTTTCAGTGGAGGAACTGATTCCTAGAACTTCTTACCCTGCCATTGTTGTGTCATCATTTAGCCATTACTTCTGAAAATATTATTTCTGCATCGTAAATTAAAACCATAGTTAGTAACCACATAGTCATTGTTTTTTTCATTTTCAGTACAGTATTCAATAAATTACATGAGGTATTCAACACTCTGTTATAAAATACAGCTTTTTTAGGTGCTTTTGCCCAACTTTAAACTAAGTGTTCTGATCATATTTAAGGTAAGGTAGGCTAAGCTATGATATTCAGTAGGTAGATATTTTCAACTCATGATGGGTTTGTCAGGATGTAACCCCATCATAAGTCGAGGATCATCTGTAAAGCCAAAGTACAAAGTACTTTAGAAGAAATACAGAGATAGGATGACAAGATCAGAAAAGAGATTAAGCATAGGTAGGTTTGCCATAGTGCTGTTGAAATCTAACCTTCTCAAAAGGGTCTGCCAAACCTGCATCTGCTCCTCCTTGTAAAAGAAGTGAAAGGTAATATAATATTATCAAGAATATAAAATTAAACAGAGGGGAACTCAATAGACAAAATTTCTAAAACATAGCCTTAAAGGCTGAGCATGTGTATTTTTCCTTTCTGTCCTGACAGAAACAAAATCTAACCTTTCTATAAGTCAGACTAAGCAAGTTCTATTAATTAACCCAAACTTCAGTAGGACAGATGATCTGAGAACGTTCTTACTTGTAGGGCACTTTAGTTGAAATAAGGCTAATTCTGACTCCTAATTTTTACAGGTGAGAAAGTTGAGATCCAACAAAATTAGTTACCATAAAGGACAAAAATCTCCTAATTGCTGTTTTGTTCCTTTTTCAGTATACTTAGTATCTCTCCCTCCTGAGTAATTCAGAAGAAACTTTTAGCACAAAATATATTCTCTTACTTGGAATTACTTCTGCTGTTTGTTTCTGTATATAGTCTGAATAAATATAATGTTAACACTGGAAGAGTTCGTAGAAATTAGCTGTTCTTCATCTTTTTTGGATCAAAGATCATTTTGAGAATTGGATAAAATTTGTTTGCTATGCTCTATCAATAAACTACTGACTTAGGTATGTAATAATTTCTGACATAGATGGAAAAACCCAAGACCAGGAGACAGTATAATTTTTTTCAAGATTCAAAAGTAGGTCAATGGTAGAAGAAATTACAATGGTCTACTCATGCATTACCCCTAATAGTTAAGTTCTTCAAATTATAATAATGAGATAGTTTTCTTTCCTGTTTGCCTTCCCCTCCTCTACACTTTACAATATTAGTATCAGTTTTCTGAGTTAATCTGTATGGTCTCTGCTATATGGAGACTTCTTCAGTGTATCATCATAGCTAGAACTTGATTTTTACTCTTACTTAAATACTTAGTTTTGCCTTAATGACTGCATTGTTTTCCATTTAATGAAAGTACCATTTGTTTAACCTGTCTCCAATATAGAAGCTTAAATTTAAAATATATATATGTTACATTCAGTACTATGGTAAACATTCTGGTATATAACTGTTCTGCAAGTATATGTGCCAAAAATTCCTAGAAATAAAATTGCTGGGTGAAAGCGTAAACACAAAAAAAATGAGTTACAGTTCACCTTCCAAAAATATTGAACCAATTTGTACATCACCAGCAAAACATAAAGTTCATGTTTCTGTATAACCTTGCCATTTTTTAACCCTTCTTTTGTGATCCTTGCAAGTCTGGTAATTGGAAGTATCTTTTATTTAATCTGTATGTCATTCAGTATTAGTGCAGTTGGACTCAATATTATTAAGATGTCAGTTTGCCCCAGTGTGACATATAAATTCAGTGTAATCGTGATCAAAATCCCAGCATATTTTTTGTGAATATTGACAAGCTAATTCTAAAACTTATATGGAAAGGCAAGTGAACTAGAAGAGCCCCCAAATTTTGAAATGGAAAAAGAGGAACAGAGTTGAGAATTCACACTACCCGATTTTAATATAAGGCTGCATAAGTCAAGCCAGTGGGGTCCTAGGATAAACATATAATTCAGTGAGACAAAAGAGAGAGCTCAGAAGTAGACCCACACAAATTTTATCAACTGATTGTTGGCAGAAGCTAAAAAGAAATTCCATAGGAAATGGGTAGTTTATTCAGTAAATGGTACTGGAACAGCTTTATGCAAAAAACAAAACAAAACAAAACAAAAAACCTCAACATGTCAACATGTACCACATAACTTGTACAAAAATTAACTGAGAATGCATCATAGACCTAAAATGTGTAGTGTAAAACTATAAAACTTCTAGAAGAAAACATTTAAGAAAATTTCCATAATTTTGACTTAGGTGGTAAGTGCTTAAAATTGACACCAAAAACACAACTCATTAAAATTTTTTTGATAAATTTGACTTTATTATCAAAAGTTCAAACTTTTAAACTTTCACTCTAAGAAAGGCACTGTTAACAAGAATGAAAAGTCAAGTGCTGAATGGAAGAAAACATTTGGAAATTCCAAGTCCAACAAGTGACTTGGATTATCCAAAATATACAAAGGACTCTGAAGAACTTGCCACTAAGTGTGATAGGAAGAATAATGCCCCCCCACCCCCGTCACCCAAAGATGCCTACATCCTAATACAAAAGGGAGTGATGATGTAGAAGAGGAAGTCAGAGATATCATGTGAAAAAGACTTAATCTAATGATGTTGGCTTGAAAGATGAAGAAAGAGAAATATGAGCCAAGGGTCATGAGTGATTTCTAGAAGCTAGAAAAAGCATGGAATGGACTTTCCCCTAGAACCTCAAGAAAGGAACACAGTCCTACTGACACCTTAATTTTAGGCCAGGGAGACCTCTGACAAATTTCTAACGTACAGAACTATAAGATAGTAAATTTGCATTGTTTTAAGACACCATATTTGTGACAATTTGTTACAGCAGCAATAAGAACCTAATATAGGAAGAAAATAAACAAGCTAATTGGAAAAAAAAAAAAAGAAGACAAAAGATCTGAATAGGTACTTCTCCAAAGAAGATATATGGATGGCAAACAAGGACATGAAAAGATACTTAACATCATTTATCATTACAGAATAGAAATTAAAATCACAATTAGATGCTATGTCACAGTTGTTAGAATTGTTACAAACAGACAATAAATAATGGCAAGGATCTAGAGCAACAGGCATTCTCGTTTATTGCCAGTGGGAATGCAAAAATGGTATAGCCACTTTGGAAGACAGTTTGATAGTTTCTTAAGTATCACTCCTGGGTATTTACCTAAATGTATTGAAAACTTTTGTTCACACAGAAACCTATATGCAAATGTTTATAGCAGCTTTATTTATAAATCACCAAAAAGTAGGAACAACCAAGATGTCTTTCAGTAAGTGGTACAGTGGAATACTGGAAAACAATAAAATGGAGTGAGTTGGTTATTCCTGCAACAACATGAATAAATATTACATGCATTTTGCTGAGCAAAGCCAGAGCTAAAAGGCAGTGTATTGTATTATTCCATTTACATGACATACTGGAAAAGGCAAAGCTAATAAGAACAGAAAACAGATAGATGGTTACCAGGAGGTGGGGGAGGGGTCAACTACAAAAGGGGTGTGATAGAACTGTTCTATGTGGTAATGGGATGGTAGATGGATTCTGTCCATTCATTTGTAGAATGAACTTTCCGGGTGTAAATTAAAAAATCAAAATGTCAGGGGATCCCAGGATGAAATGGAAACTGTAACTGATGAATCTAACTATGTTATAAATGCATGACATACCTTAATAAAACTGGTGGGGGGAGGGGAAGGAACTAACCTAAGTAACTTTGGAAAGCGGGTAATGTAATGTTTTGACTGGATAATGTAGGGCTAAAGACAAAAAGAACTTTACATAAACATTGAACTCTAGTTGGTAAATTTGTTTCTTACAGGTACAGGTTAGCAGTCCTAAAACTACCTCTATTCTAGGATTGAATAATAAGTGAACATATTGTAGGTATGGAGAGCCAAGTTTCTCTCTGTCAGAGTAAGAAATTACAAATAAACAGCAGAGAAACTAGAATGAACTCTGTGGCTCTGGAGAGATGTGTGACCAGAGACTCATGTTTATTTTAATATATTACAGATAAATATATATACAACTAACCTCAGATATAAGTGGATACATGGCTTAGTGTACATGTATGTAAAAGCCGAGAAGCAGTGACACCCCAGCAACTACAGACTCATTCAGCACCTATCCTAATCTTGGTTTCTACATACCATTTTTTAATAAAAAGAAGCACGGCTTCCTGGAGAAATGGCTAATGCTGCATCTGGGACAGGGAAAATATAAGATGAGCCTGGAATATCTTATGGGGTCAGAAAGTAAGGAGGTGCTTTTTTTTTTTTTTTAATTTTTTTTTTAAGCACAGAACAGTTTGAGCAACAAAATAGGATATTACATTTTACTCAAAAAAAAAAATCCTTCAAACCATACTGATATAAATAAATGACTGAATTGATGAATTCTTTAGAGAAAACAGACAAATCTTCCTTAAGGAATAATTTTTAATATATAAATACTATCCCCTTCTGGAGGTGAGCTTTTCTGCCTCCTTGTGGACTGGACTTAGTGATTTGTTTCCAAAGAGGAAAATATGCAAAAGAAAAAAGGAATAACTTTATAGTTAGGAAATCAGTCAGACTCCACCTTAGTCAAGTGTTAAGGTTAAAATCACCAGTGATAAGTCATGTGGTAGTACATCTGTGATATTCCTTCCATAACCCATAATCCCAGCCTAATCATGCGAACACATTAATACTAAAATTGAAGGAAATTTTACAAAATATGAAATACTTGATTACTACTCTTCACAAGTGTCAAGAACACGAAAAACAAGGAAAAGTCTGAAAAGCTATCACAGATTGGAGAGACCAAGGAAACACGATGATTAAATGCAAATGGAATCCTGGATTGGATCTTAGAATCGAAAAAAGACATTAGTGGGAAAACTGGTGAAATACATATAAAGTCTGTAATTCAGTTAATAGTATTATTCTACCAGTATTAATCATTTAATTTTGACAAATGTACCTTGATTATGGAAGATGCTAACTTTAGGAGAAGCTCAATAGAGGATATCTGGGAACTCTGTACTCTCTTTGCAACTTTCCCATAAATTTAAAATTGTTCCAAGACAAATGTTTATTTAATAAAGGTACATTCTGTCAACAAATACTTATGCAAATGAATGAGCATCTCTTTGTTGATCATCCTTTTATTAATTGCCTATTATAATCTTTGTCCATTTTTTAGATTAGGTGCACTTTTACATGTTACTGCTATCTGTGGCTTCTTTTGGGCTATTTATAAATTATATCAATACCTGAAAAAGCTTGTTTATATTATTTACACACTATTTTCGAGACTTTGTGTTCTAAAAGGAAGGCTTACTTTAAAAGTTTGTTGTTGTCTTCTCTGCTTTAGATACTGGGAGCTTTTGACATGCTGTCTCAATCCATGTTAAGTATGTGATGTTTACCCACTTTGCAGATAAGAAAACTGAAACTCAGAGGTTAACCCATTTATGCTGGAGGCTGCAAAATTTTTTTGTGAAAAATCAGACCTTGGCGATGACCTTGAGCAGTAGCATATAAATAACTCCCACAAGCTTAACATTCCAATAATGAAATATGAGGCTTAAATGTTAATAACTTGCCAAAAATGAAATTTAGCAACCACAGGATTTAAATGCAGTTCTTGCTTTAGTCTCTTTTCTTTCTAATATAATTTGCCTTTCCTCCAATTTAATAGGAGAAATTCAGAGAAATTATTTTAGATGATTTAGAATTAAATAACATACATTTACAAAATGTAAAATAAAAAAGCGTATCTTTTCTGCTTATAAGTATGCCAACTTGAGTAAAGAAATGGTAAAAGTAAATAAAGTATTGGCACATGCTACAACATGGGTGAAACTTCAAAAAGTGATAAACGAAGAAAGTCACAATAACCCACGTGTTATATAGGTTTCATTTATATGAAATGTCCAGAGTAGGCAAATCCAAGGAACAGAAAGTACATTATTGATTGCCAAGGGCTGGATACATGGAGGCTTGGAGAATGATGGCCAAGGAGAGTAGTGTTTCTTTTGGGGGTGATGAAAACTGTTCTGAAGTTGGTGACAGTTGCACAACTCTGTGAATATCCTAGAAGTCACTGAATAAACACTTCAGGCCAGGCATGGTGGCTCAAGCCTGTAATCCCAGCACTTTGGGAGGCCAAAGCAGGCAGATTGCTTGAGGCCAGGAGTTTGAGACCAGCCTGGCTAAGATGGCAAAACCCCATCTCTGCTAAAAATACAAAAATTAGCTGGGCATGGTGACAAACACCTGTAATCCCAGCTACTTGGGAGGCTGAGGCATGAGAATCGCCTGAACCTGGGAGGCGGAGGTTGCAGTGAGCCGAGATCATGCCACTGCACTGCAGCCTGGGCGTCAGAGTGAGACTTGTGGGGGAAAAAAAAAAAATTTTAAAAAAAAAGAAAAAAAAAAAAAACACTTTAAATGGGGAATTATATGGTATGTGGATTATATCTCAATAAAGTTGCTAAAAATTAATTAAATTGCATCAGAAGATGAAAAGATGCACATATGACTATATTTACCGCAGCACTGCCTGTAATGACAAAATACTTTAAACAGTTATTTTGACTCTTGTGTGATATATAACCTAAGGATGAAAACAACCTTTAAAACTGTAAACTGCTTTCTGTAATGACACTGGGGATAGTCAAAAGCTGACTTTTTCTAAGATTACAAGATTTGTATTTTGTGATAAAATAATAAGTAATTATGTTGGTATAGCAAGACTGGGATTTTGGGTTCTGGGGAAAGAAGAAACAATGAAAGATGTCTGAGTTTCAGTCAATACCCTGAATTTCTACTGGAAATATCACTATAATCTTATGTTGACTTTGCCTTCAAAACAAGTGCATGTATCCTAGCTCCAGCCACTGAATAGGCCTAGAAATAAGAACCACTTCAGCAATAATGAAATGTGACTACAAAGGTATTTATTTTCCACTTAAATGAACAAGGGCTCCTGGGAGAAATGGCTGATTCCAGATCTGTGGCAGGAAATAGGTAAGTCTGGAATACCTTGTTATACCAAATAGCAAGAAAGATGTCAAAAACTACTAGGTTTGGGTCAGAAAGATTCAGGAGAAGCTGAATCCAACTTGAAGAGACTTCCAAAGGCCATCAAGAGGGGATGCAGATGATATCTTGTATGTAGAAAAATCTCTATTGATATTAGAGAGTATCAGTACTAATACCAAACATGTTTAAATCCATGTGTTCATGATCATACTAAAGAAAAACTCACTTGAAAGTTATTAGGGAAAAAATAAATCCAACATTTATATCCAATTTGACTATACCAGTTGTAACTTGAGGTAAGCAAGTAATTGAGTAGAGGAATGTTTTCTCTATGGACATATCTAACAAATAAATGAAGGAAGAAGGAATGAGAATTAAAATACTACCATTTTTGTAATCTTTAATGAAATAATGATCATTCGCAATGTGGATCATTGACAACTAGCCATTATATGGCTCCTAAAAAAGGTGTACAATGTGCCGGGCCCTTTGACTCACCCCTGTAATCCCAGCACTTTGGGAGGCCAAGGCGGGTGAATCACGAGGTCAGGAGATAGAAACCATCCTGGCTAACATGGTGAAACCTCGTCTCTACTAAAAATACAAAAAAATTAGCCAGATGTGGTGGCAGGCGCCTGTAGTCCCAGCTACTCGGGAGGCTGAGGCAGGAGAATGGCGTGAACCTGGTAGGCGGAGTTTGCAGTGAGCCAAGATCGCACCACTGCACTCCAGACTGGGCAACAGAGCAAGACTCCATCTCAAAAAAAAAAACAAACAAACAAACAAAAAAAAAAAAACAGTGTGCAACGTAAGTTATGAAGTAATCTTGCCAGAAAACAAAAAGGCAAGCCTGAGGTCTGTAGGTCTTACTAATAAAATACAGGAAATACAGTGCCAGAGGAACATGTTTAAATTTACAGAACAAGACAGGTTGTTCAGTATATATAAATTTAAAATCCCCTTAAAAGAGAAGACACCATAAGCTAAGTTAGAGACAACATGAACATGCATAGAACAGTTCTATAAAAAAAATAACCTGATAACTGGTTTCTAAGGGTTAGAATTTGAGGCTGATGGGCAGAAAGGAAAGGGTAATTGCTTGTTGCTGCACATTTCTTTCTGCATGTTGCATTTTGTACCATACTACTTTTTTTAAAAACATAAATTTTTAAGTCACAGGAAAAGCACCAAGATATTAAAAGTGCTACTTCAGTGAACATACAAATGATAAGTGAAGCAGCCTTATTGCTGGTATGGAGAAAATTGTCCTTGTCTGGATAGAAGATCAGAACAGCCATAACATTCCCTCAAGACAAAGCCTAATCCAGAGCAAAATCCTAACTCTATTCACTTCTATGAAGGCTGAGAGAGGTGAGGAAGGTATAGAAGAAAAGTTGGAAGCTAGCAGAGGTTGGTTCATGAGGTTTAAGGAAAGAAACCATCTCCATAATATAAAGGTGCAAAGTGGAGCAGCAAGTGCTGGTGGAGAAGTTGCAGCAAGTTGTCCAAAAGAGCTAGCTAAGATAATTGGTGAATGTGGCTGCACTAAACAACAGATTTTCTTTTGGTTTTTTGTTTTGTTTTGTTTTTTGTTTTTGTTTTTGTTTTCTTTTTTTTTTTCGAGAATGAGTCGCTCTACTGAACAGGCTAGAGTGCAGTGACACAATCTGGCTCACTGCAACCTCTGCCTCCTGGGTTCAAGTGATTCTCGAGTCTCACTGAGCCTCCCAAGTGATTCTCATGCCTCAGCCTCCTGAGTAGCTGGGATTACAGGCACCCACCACCACACCCAGCTAAATTTTTGGTAGAGACAGAGTTTCACCATGTTGGCAAGGCTGGTGTCAAACTTCTGACATCAAGTAATCCACCTGCCTTGACATCCCAAAGTACTGGGATTACAGGCATGAGCCACCGTGCCTGAGTCAAAACAACAGATTTTCAATGTGGATGAAACAGTCTTCTGTTGAAGAAAATGCCATCTAGAACTTTCCTAGCTAGAGAAGAGAAGTCAATGCCTGGCTTCAAAGCTTCAAAAGACAGGCTGATTCTCTTAGTACAGGCTAATCCAGCTGGTGACTTTAAGTTGAAGCAAGTGCTCACTTACCACCTGAAAATCCTAGAGCCGTTAAGAATTATGCTAAATCTATCGGTGCTTTAGAAATGGAACAACAAAGTCTGGATGACAGGACATCTTTTTACAACATTGAACATTTTAAGCCCACTGTTGAGACCTACTGCTAAGAAAAAGATTAATTTTCAAAAGATTATTGCTCACTGACCACACACTTGGTCACTCCAGAGCTCTGATGGAGATGTACAAGAATATTGTTGTTTTCATGTCTGCTGACACAACATCCATTCTGCAACTCGTGGATCAAGGAGTGGTTTTGACTTTTCAGTCTTATCATTTGATAAATACATTTCATAAGACTGCAGCTGACATAGATAGTGATTTCTCTGATGGATCTGGGCAAAGTAAATTGAAAACCTTCTGGAAAGGTTTCACCATTCTGGATACTAGTAAGAACATTTGTGATTCATGGAAGTAGGTCAATATATTAACATTAATATATTGACTCTGAAAGAAGTTGATTCTAACCCTCACGGATGACTGGGGGTTCAAGACTTCAGGATCGGAAATAACTGCAGATGTGGTTGAAACAGCAAGAGACCTATGAAAGTAGA
The DNA here is from genome assembly GCF_047675955.1 of Chlorocebus sabaeus. NCBI lineage: Eukaryota > Metazoa > Chordata > Mammalia > Primates > Cercopithecidae > Chlorocebus > Chlorocebus sabaeus. The sequence goes on along the minus strand of NC_132926.1, from coordinate 11,359,782 downwards.
AGTGGAGCCTGAAGATGTGACTCAATTACCTTAATCTCATGATAAAAATCGAACAGATGAGGAATAGCTTCTTATGAATGAGCAAATAAAACGGTGTCTTCAAGTGGAATCTACTTGTGGTGAAGATGCCATGAACGTTGTTGAAATGACAAAAGATTTAGAAAATTACATAACATTAGTTGATAAAGTGATGGCAAGGTTTGAGAGGATTGACTTCAGTTCTCCTGTGGGTCAAATGCTATCAAGCAGCATTGTATGTTGCAGAGGAATGTTTTGTGAAAAGAAGTCAATCAGTGCAGCAAATTTCAATGTTGTTTTATTTTAAGAAATTGCCATATGCCACACTAACCTTCGGCCACTACCACCCTTATCGGTCAAAAGACACCAACATCGAGGCCAGACCCTCTGCCAGCAAAAAAATTATAATTCACTGAAGGCTCAGGTGATTGTTAGCATTTTTTTAGCAATAAAGTATGTTTTAATTAAGGTGTATACATTATTTTTTAGACATAGTGTGATTGCACATGTAATAGACTATAGTATATAAACATGTAAATGCAACAGTTTTTTTTTTGCAAACACAAATATTTGTATGACTTGCTTTATTGCAGTGGTCTGGAACATAAACTGCAATATCTTTAAGGTGTGCCTGTATTTGGGAAGAGAAGTTCTCATTTCACTGAATTTGTAGCTTGGAAAATACAAGTCTTGACTGGTATTTAGGGGCTACCATATTCAAGTAGCTAGCTTGGGAGTGAATGAAAAGGGTGAAAAGAAACACTGAGAAATGGAGATAAATAGATCCTGATAACATTTTTTTTACCCTTTGGATCCACTCATGCCTGGAAGAAAATCTGTCAGTGTTTCGTTTTGTTTTTAGATATTGAGCAAATACTCCCTCTGCCCACACACTTCCTGCTTTAAAACAAAAGGCCATGCTGAACTTGTAGAAGCAAATGATTGCTAATTACTTGGGGCGGTACTAGATACACACACACAGACATATACACACAACACACACACACACACACACACACAGCTTGAGTCCAGCATGGCCTACTGATTTTAAAATAGGAAATGACAGTGTAAATGCCAGGATGAAGGACAAAGTGCTCTGACCTGTTGCCAAACCTTTTTTCCACATCTACAGTGCACCTATATTCTATAATAGTCAGTGCAACTCTTTTTTGTGAATTGTTTACATGTCTGACTTCTTGTTTGGATTTTACTTGGTGATTTGATATGAATTTTTAATGTGAAAGCACTTAGCATTAGGAGTTTGACATTTTGTCTGACCTTAATCACCAGGAGGATCATGTGAGGTTTATTCAGTGGGAAGAGAACTGTTACAGCTCTGACAGAAATGATGGGAAATAAGTAAACAGCCTTTTAAATCTTCACCAGAAATCAATAGGGTTTAAAGATGATGGACGTTGGTGTTTTTTGCTGCTTAAGGACTTCAACCTTTTACGGGAAAATATCTTCTCTACGTGTCAGCAGTTTTTTCCATGCACACAATGAATCGCTGCTGCAAATAGAACATTCTGCATAGAACACTCTTCATCATTATTATAAGAAAGAAACTGTGTAAGACTGGCTTTGGTAATGTAGAGCCTTTTGGGGCATTTTTGTATGAAAAGAGAGGACCATATCTTACAATTTTGTTTTCATCTTAAGTGTAATTTATATGCCAAACTTTTTCCTCAACCAAATAATAACAGTTTTTATACACTGAGCACCTCCTTTGTACTGGGCATTGACCGTGTGATGTTTTAAGGTAGATTATTTGACTCCAATTTATAGATGATGAAACTGGGGCCCAGAGGCTCTAAGTTCATCTAACTAGTGATAGAACTGATATTTAAAACCCTGGTCCATCTGAGTTTAAAGCTTATCCTTTTACTACTTTCCAACTATGTCTCTGAGGACAGGCACTCAGTAGGTGTTCTTGCCCTTGATTCTATTTCTTCAGTAGTGGTATCTCTTATTTTCTTTCTCCTTTTCCCCCTAGTCAGTAAAACTAACGTAAGTGATGGACCTTCACATCATTTAATAAGAGGATAAGAGATACATCATGGTCATTGCATAAAAGAATATGGGTTGAGAACTGCTTCCCAATATACTCTGCAGATTTGATTTATTATGAATGATTTATGAGATATTAGATTGCTATATAGTAGTTAGCAGTGTATTCACAATCAGCTGCAATCTAATGCCAAGTGTTCAAGTATTAACTGAACGTATCATGTAGTGTCCTTTGTTTAAAACATAATAATCTTGACTTTACAAAATAGTTAACTTTCCAGCTGTTTAATTTGTACATATCATTGTACAACTGTTATCCTTGAGAAAGTAAGGTATTTATTTTGTGATCTGGAAATAGTCTTTGTAATTCAAACTAAGAAAATCAACTTAGTTTTGTTATAATAAATATCATGGAACATATACTGCTAAATAAAAATTTCCACGTAAAACCTCCTGATTTGATGTTATTTTACGTTTAAAGGCACATTACTTAATTGGAATTTTTATAAAGGAAATAAGATAGCTTCTTACCAGTTTATTGTAATACATGTAATATGTGTAATGTAATGGGGAGCCGAGCAAGAAGACACGAGGCAGATGAGAACAGAGGTAGCCTTTAGGGCCGAGGAAGTCGCGCTCAGGGCAGGTATCAGGGGCCTTTTATAGGGCGAGGTAGGCAGGGTTTGTAGGTTTCGGTTTTCCTGAGTTAGATTTCGATTTCTGAGGAATGACGTGTCCAGGAGCTTGCGCAGAGCGGGGGTTTTTTGGCGGGCACGGGCTGAGAGTCTTAGCAGGAAGTGAAGGGCGGGAAGTCCTAACAAAGGGCCTGCCATGCTGTGTCATACTGCCATGTTGGATCTAGATTCCTGCCTAACATTCCGACCTCTTTCTAATAAGAAAAAGGGGCAACGTATTCATCTGGCTGCTTCCTGCTGATATAGGCCGTCATGGGGTTCTTCGGAGGTCGGAACTCGGGTATAGGGGTGGAGTAGCATCTGATTGAAAGTGACCTGGGAGGCTTGTTTTATGCGGTCCTGGACGAAGCGGATGACACAGGGAGCTGTAAGTAGTAAGAAGCCAATGATTAGTAAGGGGCTTAGAAAGGGTAGGACCCAACCAGCCATAGACATCTGCCACCACCCAGGTGAGGGCCCCGATCCGAGGTTTTTCTGGTGGAGTCCTTCCTGAATCTTTTCTAGAGTGAGATTGGTTTCTACTAGTCCTGACTCATTGATGTAGTAGCAACATTCTTCATTGAGGAACATGCAGGTGCCGCCCTTATCGGCCGTAAGGAGGTCGAGTGCCCGACGGTTTTGGGCTGCCACCTGGGCAACCGAGGTGATCTGTCGTTGGAGGGAGGCCAAGGACTCTGCAGAAACTTCGATTGCTACCTGTAATCGGGCTGAAAGGTCTTGAGAGGTCCGGACAGAATGAGTTAGGGCTCCGGTTCCTAGGCCGGAGGCTACGAGGGATGAGGCTAAAGAGACCCCCATCATCAGTGGAAGGAATACTGCCCTTGCCTGGCGGGGGTGGGCAAGGGGCAGAAGGGAGGATAGCTCGGCCTCACTGTACAGGGTGAGGCTGGGGACTAGGGAGATGGGAACGCATAGGGTAGTGTTGGAAGCCTTGAGAGTCTTTGACAGGGTGGAATTGCACCAAAAATACTCACCTGGGTGGGCAGTTACATTTGGAGGTGCAGATCCTGTCCAGTTGCACCAGGAAGGATTGGGGGTGGAGTAGCAAAAGGGGAGTTGTTGTCTAAGCGGGTCTTGGAACAAAGGGACTTCCCCCAGGGTTCGGCCGGGAAGGGGAAAGGAGAGGGTTAGGTTAGAGGAGTTAAAAGGGCTGGGTAAGGGTACTGCAACCAGTGGGGGTTTACCTAAGGCCGCACACAGGAAACAGCGAGAGATGTTGCATACCCCGGCCATGTGTGCCACTTGAGCCCCTTCTCTGACTAAGGTTAGCGGAAAAAGGGTTGCTACTGTCCTGGGGCTTGCTGCCTGGGTCGACTATAGCTGAGATGGCTTTTTCCTGTTGTTTGATGTCAGAGGCCAGGCTGACAAGGCTGCTTACGACCCTGACGTAGGCCCTAAAGATCCTGAGTCGGGCCACAGGATAGGAATCATACCCTGCTCGGTAGAGACGGGCCTCCACCCCTGCTGCCCACCTTGAGTCCCAAGGGTCAGGGATGGTGAGGAAAAAGGTAGACTTAAGGTTCATAGTCAGCCGCACGGAGGAAGTGAGCTGCTGCCAGAGGGTTTCTTTGGTGTCCTGTATGGCTTTGTGCATGTTGCAATAGTTATAAGGGCAGCCCCCATTGGTTTCAACCCAAGTAGGTCGACAAGCATTGTATGTCTGATCATATGTGAAACAGATATACGGGTGCCTCCACTCACGGGACACACTGTTGAAGGAGGAGAAATTAAAGGTTACTTGGCTTTGGCACCCTTGGGGTTGGCAATCTACTGTGGCTATGGTGAGGGAGCTCATGCGATTTCCTTGGGTCCAGGTCTCGGAAAGGTAGAACCTCCACCAGAATGGGTTAGTGGGGGAAGCTTAGGTAGGAGACTTACCTAGACTTGGGAGGACTAGGTGGCCAAGGAAGGTCAGGCAGAGGGTCGTTACCTGCGCGCGTGAGTCGTAACTTGGTAGGGGTAACAACCTGAGTGGTCCAATTGGAATCTTGTTGGGTGGGTGCCTTTTTCAGCTGGGACAGGTGATACTAGGAGGGATCAGTGGTGGGGTTGGCGGGGATTACGGTATATGATCCTCCTTTTTCAGACGACTGTGGGTAGTGGGGAATGTGGAGCTTCTAGGAGAATGGTTACCGCCTACACCTAAGGGTTAATGGGGACTGAAAACCAGGAGTGAGGTATCATCCTGCCAGGGTTTATCAGGAGGGGAAAGAGAAATGCGAGGTGCGGAGGGGAACCATCCAGGCAGCAAGACAGAGGAGGAGTCAGGCGGTAGGTGGAGGGAGTGCCATCAATTCCTATGACCGTGACAACGGGGGGATGGCTGGGCCACTGGAGGAAGGCAAAACAGAGTAGGTAGCCTCCTGTGCCCATAAGGAACGAAATGGACTTACCCGCTGCCTGGAGCATAACCCTGGGCTTGGCGAGAATAGGAGGGGTTCCCCGGCCTGGGACTTTTCATCTTCGTCAGTGTCGAGGAACTGGAAGGCGCCTCCAGTACCCGGAGGAGGGTCGTCATGTGGAGGCGTAGTGACTGTCCTCAGGTTGGGGCAGTCCAACTTCCAGTGGCCCATCTGCCAACAGCTCGGACAGGGGCGAGTTGGTTCCTCAGGGTTGGGGCACTGCCTGGCCCAGTGGCCTTCGTTGCGGCACTTGAAGCAGGCACCAGGTGGCGCTTGGGGAGTACCTCCTCCCGGAGAGCTCCTGGAGCTGGCCGGCCTCAGGGCTGCTACCAAGGACTGGGTTTGGAGGTCTACCTTCTGTTTTAGTCTCGCCTGTCACTGAGCCTCAGCTGCTTCCTCCCTGGAGTTGTAGACCTTGAAGGCCAGTTTGACTAAATCCTGGATGGGAGTTTGAGGGCCATCTTCCACCTTTTTTAATTTTTTTCGGATATCTGGAGCTGACTGAGAAATAAAGTACGTAGCCAAGACAGTCCCTTCTGCGGGGGAGGCAGGGTCAAGGCAGGTGTACTGAATGAGTGCCTCAGTCAATCGGTTAAGAAAGACAGCCGGATTCTCATCTGAGTCTTGGACTACCTCCTTTAATTTATGAAAGTTGACCGACTTATTAGAGGCTGCCTGCATGCCGGCAAGAAGGCACTGGAACATCATGTCTCGGCAGCGGTGGCCTGCCTGCCCAATCTGGTAGTCCCAGCTGGGCTCGGCCAAGGGCACCGCCTCGGTGCCAACTGGCATGGCGGGGTCAGTTAAATGAACCTGGTCAGCGTGCTGCCTGGCTGCCTCTAGGATACGCTCCCGTTCCTCAGGGGACAGGGTTGAGGTCATAATGACATGGAGATCATGCCAGGTGAGGTCATACACCTGGCATAGGTATCTGAACTCTTTGATATACAGAGTGGGGTTGGCTGAGAAAGAGCCTGCATGCTCTTCAGTCTTCGGTCTGCCAGCGAAAACAGCACATGGACCCGGACTGTTCCTCTGGCGCCTGCCACTTCCCGCAAGGGGCACAGGAGGTCGGTCCTGGACCGGGTATGGGCTGAGACAGGCGAGGAGGAGGAGGTAGGAGAGACAGGGTCTGTCAGCTTTGGTGGGGACACAGGAGAAGTGGAGGGAAGGGGTGGCACTGATGCGGATGGAGACGACGACGGGTCGGGGTAAGGGGGAGGTTGAGCGGGGGACTGAAGGGGAGGTGGAAAAAAAGCATCAGGGGGCTCAGAGAGAGAGGGGAGATTGTTCTTCTTCTGGCCTGAGGAAGAAGATGTCGCGAGCAAGACCTGGGCCAACAAGCATTGGGCACAGAGGTCTGGGCAGGAGCACAAGTCCCAAAAGGTGAACGTAGGGTACCTCGGACCATTTGCCTAATCTCTTGCAAAAGTTGGTCAGATCTGTGAGGATATTAAAGTCTAGAGTGCCTCCTGCAGGCCACTGAGACTGATTATCTAATTTATACTGCGGCCATGCCACTGTGCAGAAGAAAATAAGCCACTTTCGTTTTAGGTCTTGGCTGAGACCTAAAGCCTGCAGATTAGCCAAAGGCACCCCAGAGGGGATTTTGGGTCTGGTTTGGACTGGGCAGTCCCCATGATCCTGAGGCAGGCAGTCTGGAGGCAATGGGAGCATCCTCCCACTGCCACGCGGAGTGCGGGGTATAGCGGCTTCCGGGGAGGTTGGACGTCTCCTAGTCCCCTTTGCCGAGGTCACAAGTGACAGACGGGGGAGGCCCTGACGACGCCGCATTTTCGGGCAGGGACTCCCGGACCCTGTAGGATGGGGGAAAACTTACCCAGCTGTGATCGAATTGAGTCTCAGATTTAGTGAAACGGCTCCCAGCTCGGAGAGGAGGTCCTGGCTCCGGGAGAGGAGAGCCTGCCCGAACTGTCAGGGGTCCGGGGAGGGGTCTCCTCCTGGGTTTCGGCACCAATGTAATGTATTGGGGAGCCGAGCAAGAAGACACGAGACAGATGGAACAGAGGTAGCCTTTATTGGGCTGGAGGGCGAGGTTCACCGGTCCCCTAGGAGGAGGACCGAGGAAGTTGTGCTCAGGGCAGGTTTCAGGGGCCTTTTATAGGGTGAAGTAGGCGGGGTTTGTAGGTTTCGGTTTTCCTGAGTTAGGTTTCGATTTCTGAGGAATGACGGTCCAGGAGCTTGTGCAGAGCGAGGGTTTTTTGGCGGACACTGGCTTTTTTCCGGCGCTGAGAGTCTTACAGGAACTGAAGGGCGGGAAGTCCTAACAAGGACCTGCCATGCCTGGTGATACCGCCATGTTGTGTCTAGTTTCCTGCCTAACATCATGTTAGGTATGTTGAATGCAATTACTATTAGATGAACAGTTCATTTCCTACTCTTTCATGAATCTGTTTTAGAGCAGTCACTTAATATTTATCATTTTTCATTTCCTTATTTAAACTGAAATAAATGAAATGACCTGAGAATCCTTCTAACTCTAAAATTGTATAACTTTTTAGGCTTAGAATTTTGACTTGAAGTCATTTTTTCCTTCACATACTTCTAATTAATAAAACCTTAAAAATAATTTTTTGTTATAGCATTTCTAAATGTTCTTCTTCCTACCCCTTAAAGCAGATATTTTTCTAATATCCAGTTGCCTTCTTTGAATTGGTGATAGTATATTTCACACCTGACTTGTGCTCACCTCAAATAGAATATCTTACCTTTGTTTTTCATTAAAATACACACACATATAGAATATATGTGGCATTGTTACTCCAGGCACCTTCAGGTGTCAGTAAAGGAATGATGATTAATCAGCCATTTTCTTGTGTTTCTGAGAGCCCGAAGGTACATGAGGATTAATTCTATATTTGATAAAAGAGCCAGTTGATCAGTTTGAATAGGTAATTAACTGCTAAGCTTGTAAGAAACATCTCAACTTGTGACGAGAGGATGATCCTTAGGCAATCTCAGTGTGGGAGAAGCTATAATCAATGTATGCATCTCAGAAAAAATTATACTCTCAGCTACCCTTTGCTCAACATTTTTATACTGACCCAGTACCTCTAAAAAGAGAGCATAGTAGAAATTAGGAAGCTTCTGTTCTAGTGTGACTCTACCCCTAATTTTCTGGTCACATAAATTGGAAGGTCACAACCTTTTGAGGCCTGAACTTTCTTGTCTGCAAAATGATGGTGATAGTACCTATTAAGCAGTTACTGTGGGAGTTATTTTAGTTAACATATGTGAAATAATTTGAACTCTTACATAACTTCTGCTTTGCCAGACAATTTATTTAGATATCTTATTTTCTAGTACAAGTTTTTATAACCTGGATTTGGTGTGTAACTTTAGATATACTATAACATTTTGGGCATGATCAGATGTCACCTCTTTAAAGAAAAAAAAGGAACAGCTGAATTTATTTACTTCCTGTTTCAAGGAAGAAAATCATAGTTTTCTTCCTTGCCTCTCTTATCAAGTAAACATGTTCATTTTTTAAAAAGACAGTCAGCTCCCCAACAGGGATTATAAATTGAACAAATGAAAGATGGCTTTTCAGAATAAAGTATTCAATTCAGTTTAATTCATTTTCTTTTCTTAAATTTGACTTTGAACTTTCAATCTTCTTGGTAAATATCAAAGGAATTCCCTAGTTACTTTGCATTTATATTTTGCATTGGTTACTGTCATGGACTGCATATTTGTATGCCCCCAACATTCGTTTGTTGAAATCTAATCCCAATATGATGGTATTTGGAGGTGGGGCCTTTAAGAGGTAATGAAGACGTGAGAGTGGATCCTTCATGAAAGACATAAGTGCCCTTTAAAAAGATGCCAAAAAGCTAGCCCACTCCTTCCACCATGTAAGGAGAGAATGAAAAGTTGGTAGTCTGCAACCCAGAAGAGGGCCCTCACCAGACCTGACTATGCTGGCACCCTTATCTTCGTCTTCCAATCTCCAGAACTGTGAGAAATAAATTTCTGTTGTTTATAAGCCACCTAGTCTATGGTATTCTGTTACAGCAGCCTGAACTAAGAAAATTACAGGTGACCTTCAACAACACAAGTTTGAACTGTGCATGTCAACTTCTACATTATTTTTTTTTCTGTTCAGTCAGGGGTGGAAAATACATTGTGAATGTAATGCAAAACATATATATATATATATGGAGGGCCAGCTGATATGGTTTGGCTATGTCCCTATCCAAATCTTATCTTGAATTCACACGTGTTGTGGGAGGGACCCAGTGGGAGGTAAGTAAATCATGAGGCAGGTCTTTTCCATGCTGTTCTCATGATAGTGAATAAGTCTCACAAGATCTGATGGTATTATAAGGTGGAGTTTCTTTATTATGTATTATGTTTCCTCTCTTGCCTTCTGCCATGTGGGATGTGCCTTTCACCTTTTGCCATGATTGCAAGGCCTCCCCAGCCACTTGGAACTGTAAGTCCAGTAAACCTAATTCTTTTGTAAATTGCCCAGTTGTGGGTATGTCTTTATCAGCAACGTGAAAATAGACCAGTATAGTAAACTGGTACCAGTAGAGTGGGGCGCTGCTGAAAAGAGACCCAAAAATGGGGAAACAACTTTGGAACTGGGTAACAGGCAGAGACTGGAACAGTTTTGAGGGCTCAGAAGAAGACAGGAAAATGTCAAAGAGTTTGGAACTCCCTAGAGACTTGTTGAATGGCTTTGACCAAAATGCTGATAATGATATGGACAATGAAATCCAGGCTGAGGTGGTCTCAGATGGAGATGAGGAACTTGTTGGGAGCTGGAGCAAAGGTGACTCCTGGTATGTTTTAGCAAAGAGACTGGCAGCATTTTGACTCTGCCCTTGAGATTTGTGGAACTTTGAACTCAAGAGAGATGATTTAGGCTATCTGGCAGAATAAATTTCTAAACAGCAAAGCATTCAAGAGATGACTTGGGTGCTGTTAAAGGCGTTCAGTTTTAAAAGGGAAACAGAGCATAAAAGTTTGGAAAATTTGCAGCCTGACAATGTGATAGAAAAGAAAATCCCATTTTCTGAGGAAAAATTCAGGTTGGCTGCAGAAGTAACGAGGAGCTGAATGTTAATCACTAAGACAATGGGGAAAATGTCTCCAGGGCATGTCAGAGAACTTTGCAGCAGCCGCTCCCATCACAAACCCAGAGGTTTAGGAGAAAAAAAAATGGTTTCATGGGCAAGGCCCAGGGTCCCTCTGCTGTCTGCAGTCTAGGGACTTGGTGACCTGTGTCCCAGCCACTCCAGCTGTGACTAAAAGTGGTCAAGGTACAGCTCAGGCTGTTGCTTCAGAGTGTGGAAGCCCCAAGCCTTGCCAGCTTCCACTTAGTGTTGAGCCTGCAGGTGCACAGAAGTCAAGAATTGAAATTTGAGAGCCTCTGCCTAGACCTCAAAAGATGTATGGAAACATCTGGATGCCCAGGCAAAATTATGCTGCAGGGGCGGAGCCCTCATTGGAGAACCTCTGCTAGAGCAGTGCAGAAGGGAAATGTGGGGTCAGAGCTCCCTCACAGAGTACCTACTGGGGCACTGCCAAGTGGAGCTGTGAGAAGAGGGCCACCGTCCTCAAGACCCCAGAACGGTAGATCCACCAACAGCCTGCACCATGCATCTGGAAAAGCTGCAGACATTCAACGCCAGCCCATGAAAGCAGCCAGGAGGGAGTCTGTACCCTGCAAAGCCACAGGGGTGGAGCTGCCCAAGACTGTGGGAACCCTCTTCTTGCATCATCATGACCTGGATGTGAGACATGAAGTCAAAGGAGATCATTTTGGAGCTTTAAGATTTTACTTCCCCACTGGATTTCAGATTTGCGTGGGGCCTGTAGCCCCTTTGTTTTGGCCAGTTTCCCACATTTGGAATGGCTGTATTCAGTGCCTATACGCCAACTGTGTCTAGGAAATAAGTAACTTGCTTTTGATTTTATAGGGTCATAGGCAGAAGGGACTTGCCTTGTCTTGGATGAGACTTTGGACTGTGGACTTTTGAGTTAATGTTGAAATGAGTTAAGACTTTGGGGGACTGTTGGGAATGCATGACTGGTTTTTGAAATGTAAGGACATGAGATTTGGGAGGCGTCAGGAGTGAAATGATATGGTTTGACTGTGTCAGCACCCAAATCTCATCTTGAATTCCCACGTGTTGTGGGAGAGACCTGGTGGGAGGTAATTGAATCGTTGGGCAGATCTTTCCCATGCTGTTCTCGTGATAGCGAATACGTCTCATGAGATCTGATGGTATTATGAGGGGAGTTTCCTTACACAAGTTCTTGTCTTGCCTGCTGCTATGTGAGATGTGCATTTCACCTTTCACCACGATTGTGAGGCCTCCTCAGTCACATGGAACTGTAAGTCCAGTAAACTTCTTTCTTTTGTAAATTGCCCAGTCTTGGGTATGTCCCTATCAACAGCGTGAAAACAGACTAATACACCAGCATTTCATATATGCAGGTTCCACAGGGCCAACTGCAGGACTGGAATATGCATGGATTTTGGCATATGTGAGGGATCCTAGAACCAATCCCCAGAATACACTGAGGGACAACTGTACTATAGGTTTTTATGTTTAAATATTTTATTTTGATGAAGTGATTCTTAATGGTTCATTCTGGTAACCCAAGGACATGCTTTAAATTTATGGAAGTCAATAGGAAAATGTGATTTAATACTTAAGAAATTACAGTAAAACAAAGGAAAAAAATTTCCTGTGTGAGAATTCTTATTTGCCTTTGATATCTAATTCTTATGCTTAGCATTTGGCATTTAGTGAACCCCTAATAATATATTGAATGATACTTCAAATTATGTTGCAGATCTAAGACTACTTGGCCAAACTGATCTGTGACTACAAAGACAAATTCTGTTGCAGTGACTCGTACAACAAAAATATTCCCAGTTTGTGAGTGACGTTCTGTGTCATATTTACTTCCCTAATATACAGCCATCTTTCATAATAGTGTCAGCATAACATACTAAGACAAAGAGGATCTACTGAAACTTCTCTTGCAACCATTAGGACAAACCAGGTGTAAGACTATGCCTCCAGTTACCTGGGTGATCTTACCCTGTTAAGGTCTTATTTATAAAATGAGGGCTAACACTGGACTATTGCTAAAGTTCTATCTATCTGGAGAAATTATCAACCAGGAGAGCTTAATGGTATTTGTCATCTATTATTTTTCCTCAGAGATCTTTTTCATATGATAGTGACATGATCATTCTGATGAAGTCCATCCAGATTCTAATAACATCTAGGAAACATGGTTGTTACTCACCCCATAGTAATGAAGGAACCTGTCCTGTGCACCACAAGGAGCTTCTTACGTTCTGAGAAGAATTGTTATTCACCTTTGATCTCTAGTCCTTAAACCCTGTAGTTGACATTTAATGGATGCCTACTAATACTTAGTTTGGTTTGTGTTGCATATTATGGAAAGCACTCATCTATATTTAATGTCTATGCCACTGCCTTTGAATCTGTGGGAAGACAAGTGTATTGTAAAGTCAGATTCCTGCCACTCCAATTTTCTACCAACATCTAAGTCCTCACAGCTTTGCTTTAGTGCTCCAAATTTGTTATTAAGCCTGTAATCCCAGCTACTTGGGAGGCTAAGGCTGGAGAATTGCTTGAACCCAGGAGGCAGAGGTTGCAGTGAGGCAAGATCACACCATTGCACTCCAGCCTGGACAATAAAAACAAAACTCAGTCTAAAAAAAAAAAAAAGATATTTTTATACATATCACAGACAGTCAAGTTTTATATATGATCTTGTCTCTTGTGGACTGTAAGCTGCTTGAGGTTAAAAGCTCTACTTTATTTACGTCCCTCCACTGTTTACTACTACTTAGCGCATATAGGACAATCAGTTACATTTACTAAGTTGATGATTGTAAGAAATCACACACGATATAATAGCTGAGTTGTTAATGAAAAGAAAATCAGTTTCTTTGTAATGATTCCTCTCTACCAGAAAAACAATCAAGAACCCAGTTGTATGTGGTAGCTTATATAAGAGGGAAGCTTCTGGAAAAGCATCTGCCAATTATCACTGTTATATTTTCAGAGACAAAAGACAAATATAGTCACAATCACTGGTATAATTTTCATGACCTCTAAACACTTCTTTATTTTTTAATGACTTCAGAAGTTTATTGGTTATTTTCGGTTTAGTTTTATGCAGTCTGGCAAAGTAATCAGATTAAGTATGTATGTATCACACACTTTTTCACTTACAGCAGTAATCCTCTATCTGCATCAGTCTAATTTAGTGCTTTGGGCAATAGAGTAATGCAGACTAAATCAAAGCTGGATATGAGCCAAGATGATGAGTTGGAAAGATCCCTGGCTTTGTAATTAGATAGACCTGGATTCCCATTAATTGAGGTAATGAATATAAAATACTGAACACAGTGCCTGGCTCCTGGTAAGTTGCCCCATAAATGGTAGCTAATGTTATTTTACTTTAAAGAGTGCATAGTTCTTAAAATAATCATTAGGTAGGAAAAACTGTGTTAAAGGTAGGAAGTCTGTTGCCTTGAAAGTACAGTTTACCAACATGCAATGTGTCTTGATATTTGTTAGCTCTGTGGAAACATGCCTACCTAAAAAGGAGACTCAGGTTCTGATACAGACCAAGAATGAAAGCACCAACTAACTCCTTTGTGCGGCTTTGTGCTTTTTTACTTAATGGAAAATAACAGTCATCAGATTGTGGCAGGGTCTGATGGTGGCAGCCAACTAGTGTGCGTTTTAATTGTGTGTGTTGCATGATGAGAGGTTTAATGCCTGAGGCAAGTCACTAGATGAGCTCAACTCTAAGAGTACATTTTCTCTAGTAAAAATAAGGCCAATACTATTTGTGTTGCAAAGTTATGAAGATTGATGATTATGTCAGTAAAATGCCCAATGCCTGGCATTCTGAAAATGTTTCTATAAATTGAACCTTTAATTTTTCTCATTATTATCATCATTATTTTTATATAATGATCTGTGTATTTAAGGTGGGTTTGGCCTTTGAGGGCAAAAAATATTGGGAGGAGGCTCCCAATATTTTCCTGTTCCCTAGAAACACATCCTTTAAATAACAATAGAAGCTCTCTATGCGTCTGAGAATAAAAATGTTCTTAACTTTTTCTATTCCCACCTAAGCCTGTCTCCTACCATTGATTCCTCTGATCTTTCAGAAGTATGTTCTCTTCATGTAAAGGAATTATGGAAGAGTTTGCTATCTGGCTGATCTTGCTATATGGTAGTATCTGCAATTTTCCCAAGAGGAATGCATTCATTTTGTGCTATCTAATTGCCAGTCTTAATTTACTCATATTGGCAAGTTTTCAGTATTCTGTCCCTACTTTTTTTCTTTTACTTGTTGGCTGTGATTTGACTATGTTCCCCCAAAGTTTGTGTGTTTGAAATTTCATCCCAATGCAATAATGTTAGGAGGTGGGATCTAATAAGAGGTGATTGGGTTGAATAAAGTAAGTCCAATCCCTGGTGTCTCTCTCTTGGTCTCTCTTGGTGTTTGCTTGCCATTCCAACATGTTATGACATAGTAGAAAGGTCCTTGTCAGATGCTGGTACCATATTCTTGGACTTCCCAGCCTCCGGAACTGTGAGCCAAATAAATCTCTTTTCTTTATAACTTACCTAGTCTGTGGTATTCTGTTACAGCAACAGAAAACGGACTAAGAGACTTGTGATGATTTAATTTTACTTTTTCCTAATAGTTTTAAGATTTTATTCTAAATACATTCTCACTGAATAGTTTATAATGCCATCTTATATTATTTTACTCTATATTTTTGTCTTTCCCTTTAATGTACTTGTTGTGACAACTTTAATCATGTTTAGACTTGTTTGTGGAGAAGAGAGGATCACAACAGGTACAGAAATAGGCTATGGACTTTATATGGCTGTTGTCAGTCTTTTCTGTTTTCTCATCTTGGAGTTGAACTTAATGTAGGACATTACTGGCTACTGTAAGGAACTCAAAAAGAAAGGACAATTCTTTCAATCTTGTATTAGATTTATAGCCTACCAAAGGAACTCTGTTGTTTATCCTGATAAACAAATGAATGGAAATTCAGAAGGGTTATAGTAGTCCAGTGAGCTTTGGAAGGTTGTAAGCTTTCTGGGCCTTAGTTTTCTTCAGTACAAAATGGACATGTTTACTGCCCTTTCTATTTCCATGGATTGTATAAAGATCAGATGAAATATAGTTAACCCTTGAACAACACAGGAGTTAGAGGAACTGACACCCCCCAACACACACCTACACAGTCAAAAATCTGAGCATAACTTTAGACTCCCCAAAAACTTACCTGCTAATAACCTACTGCTGACTGAAAGCCTTATGAATAAAATGAACAATTAACACATATTTTAGTGTTATATGTATTGTGTACTATGCCCTTACAATAAAGCAAGCTAGAGAAGAAATCATGAAGAGAAAATATATTTACTGTTCATTAAGTGGAAGTAGGTCATCACAAAGGTCTTTATTTTCATCATCTTTGTGTCAAGGATGCTGGAGGATGAGAAGGGGTTGGTCTTAGTGTCTCAGAGGTGGCAGAGGCAGAAGGAGTAAGCCAAGAAGGTGGAAGGGGAGGAAGAAGTGGCAGGCCCACTTGGTGTAACTTTTATTGAAAAATATCTGCATTTAAGTGGACCCGCACAGTTCCAACCTGCATTATGCAAAGGTCAACTGTAATGTGAAATGCATATAAAAATAATGTGTCTATCATCAAAGCATTATATACTTTATGATTATAAAGTATTAGTGACCAAGTAATCCTTTAAGGAAAGAGACTGTGTTGCCATATCATGCATATTAACTTATTGTTGTCTGTCTTCCAAAAAGGATTTGAAGCAAAAGTCACTAATGAAGTCATTGAATTGAATGTGTTATTGGCAACAGAAGTGAAATGAGAGAAAATCCGAGGAGAAATGCTTTGTAAGAATGTTGAATTCATCTGCTTACATAGGCAGTAAATATTTAGGTAGCACATCCTCATAAATGGAATAAAATGTGCAAATTTGATCGTTGTTGGCAAAGAGGGATTTTTAAAACAACTGTAATACACAGTAGATCTAGAGAGATACTGCCTACCAAAAGATAAGATAAAAAGATTAGGATAATAAATTACAAAATAACTTGACTTTGAGTATTTGGGGGAAATGTTGAAACTTACAGAGAAAGAGTAAATTTAGGAAAATAATAATATAACCAGGATAGGACCTTTTTTATATCTGTCTGTAAAGAAGGAGCTAGTTCTTATTAACTTTTCTGAAGATCTGGTATGTACTTTAAAGCCTGCTTAATCATCATCAACAACAACAACAACAACTCTGTGAAGAAGGGGTGGAGGGATGTTTCTAAGATCTTAGAGAAAATTGTAAGTATATGGTAGAACTTGAAGAAAATCATCTTAATACAAAAAGGATTATAATGGTTTTGGTTGAAATCATTCAGTGTTGATAGTGACCATGTAACTAAAGTTTGTGATTCTTGAATTTGTGTTTTTTATACTTATGTTTTACAAAAAGATTTTATGTCTTCTTCAAGGAGGTTATAAGAATTTTCCCTCGATGATTTTCTGAATCTAATGCTGAAATTGTTCCAGGCTATGAGTAAGTAGTGGAGGGAAGAAATTTGAGTCACGTTACCTCCATTTTTAGTGTCTTCTCTTTAGCTTGTCCCTTCCTTTAGTCAAGGTATCTGTTAGGTTTATAAAAATTTAGAATACCATATCCCTATAATTTTTCATCTAATAATCTCATTGAGGAAACGTAGGAGAAGTTTGAAAGCAAATAGTGGTCGCTGAGTGCTTCTTATGTATCAAATTCTAGATGTTAAATATGTAATTTAATCTTCAGAAAGGTCTGTTAGACCATAAAATCCTTAGAGCACAGCTTTGGGTCATCATCTACATAATCTCTCTAATTAACTATACATTTAATAAGTGTATACAGGTTAGATAAACACTGAATGAGTAAATAAGTCTATAAATTATTTTCCTCATTTTAGAGAAAATAAAATGGGTGTCTGAAATTAAGTATATCAGTAGTCTCATAGCTACTAAGCGGCAAAACTTTAACCTGTACATACTCTTTTTATTATTATTATGCTTTAAGTTCTGGGATACATGTGCAGAACATGCAGGTTTATTACATAGGTATACACATGCCATGGTTGTTTGCTTCTCCCATCAACCAGTCATCTACATTAGGTATTTCTCCTAATGCTATCCCTCCCCTTGCCCCACACTCCCTGACAGGCCCCAGTACATGATATTCCCCTCCCTGTGTCCATGTGTTCTCATAGGGCAAGTCCCACTTATGAGTGAGAATATGTGGTGTTGGTTTTCTGTTCCTGTGTTAGTTTGCTGAGAATATGGTTTCCAGCTTCATCCATGTCCCTGCAAATGATATGAACTCATCCTTTTTTATGGCTGCATAGTATTCCATGGTATATATGTGGCACATTTTCTTTAACCAGTCTATCATTGATGGGCATTTGAGTTGGTTCCAAATCTCTGCTATTGTGAATAGTGCTGCAGTAAACATACGTGTGTGTCTTTGTACTAGAATGATTTGTAATCCTTTGGGTATATACCCAGTAACGGGATTGCTGGGTCAAATGGTATTTCTGATTCTAGATCATTGATGAATTGCCACACTGTCTTCCACAGTGGTTGAACTAATTTACACTCCCACCAACATTATAAAAGCATTCTTGTTTTTCCACATACTCTCCAGCATCTGTTGTTTCATGACTTTGTAATGATGGCCATTCTAACTGGCATGAGATGGTATCTCATTGTGGTTTTGATTTGCATTTCTCTAATGACCAGTGATGATGAGCTGCTTTTCAT
Source organism: Chlorocebus sabaeus (assembly GCF_047675955.1). NCBI lineage: Eukaryota > Metazoa > Chordata > Mammalia > Primates > Cercopithecidae > Chlorocebus > Chlorocebus sabaeus. The sequence continues at coordinate 11,341,768 of NC_132926.1, read as the reverse complement.
ATATTCGTTGGCCACATAAATGTCTTCTTTTGAGAAGTGTCTGTTCGTATCCTTTGCCCACTTTTTGGTAGCATTGTTCATTTTTTTCTTGTAAATTTGTTTAAGTTCTTTGTAGATTCTGGATATTAGCCATTTGTCAGATGGATAGATTGCAAAAATTTTCTCCCATTCTGTAGATTGCCTGTTCACTCTGATGATAGTTTCTTTTGCTATACAGAAGCTCTTTAGTTTAATTAGATCCCATTTGTCAATTTTGGCTTTTGTTGCAGTTGCTTTTGGTGTTTTAGTCATGAAGTTATCACCCATGCCTATGTCCTGAATGGTATTGCCTAGGTTTTCTTCTAGGGTTTTATGGTTTTAGGTCTTATGTTTAAATCTTTAATCTATCTTGAGTTAATTTTTGTATAAGGTATAAGGAAGGGGTCCAGTTTCAGTTTTCTGCAACACCATTTATTAAATAGGGAATTCTTTCCCCATTGCTTGTTTTTGTCAGGTTTGTTAAAAATCAGATAGTTGTAGATGTGTGGTGTTATTTCTGAGGCCTCTGTTCTAGTCCATTGATCTATGTCTCTGTTTTGGTACCAGTACCATGCAGTTTTGGTTACAGTAGCCTTGCAGTATAGTTTGAAGTCAGGTAGCATGATGCCTCCAGCTTTGTTCTTTTTGCTTAGGATTGTCATGGCTATGTGGGCTCTTTTTTGTTTCCATATGAAATTTAAAGTAGTTTTCCCTAATTCTGTGAAGAAAGTCAATGGTAGTTTGATGGGAATAGTGTTGAATCTATAAATTACTTGGGCAGTATGGCCATTTTCACGATGTTGATTCTTCCTATCCATGACCTTGGGATGTTTTTCCATTTGTTTGTGTCCTCTCTTATTTCCTTGAGCAGTGGTTTGTAGTTCTTCTTGAAGAGGTCCTTCACATCCCTTGTAAGTTGTATTCCTAGGTATTCTCTTTGTAGCAATTGTGAATGAGAGCTTGCTCATGATTTGGCTCTCTATTATTGGTGTATAGGAACACTTGTGATTTTTGCACATTGATTTTGTATCCTGAGACTTTGCTGACGTTGCTTTTCGGCTTAAGGAGATTTTGGACTGAGATGTTGGGGTTTTCTAAATATACACTCATGTCATTTGCAAAAAAAGATAATTTAACTTCCTCTCTTCCTATTTGAATACCCCTTATTTCTTTCTGTTGCCTGGTTGCCCTGGCCAGAATTTCCAATACTATGTTGAATAGGAGTGGTGAGAGAGGGGCATCCTTGTCTTGTGCCAATTTTCAAAGGGAATGCTTCCAGCTTTTGCCCATTCAGTATGATATTGGCTGTGGGTTTGTCATAAATAGCTCTTATTATTTTGAGATATGTTCCATCAATTCCTAATTTATTGAGTGTTTTTAGCATGAAGGGGTGTTGAATTTTATCAAAGGCCTTTTCTGCATCTATTGAGATAATCATGTGGTTTTTGTCATTGGTTCTGTTTATGTGACGGATTACATTTATTGATTTGCATTTGTTGAACCAGTCTTGCAGCCCATGGATGAAGCTGAGTTGATTGTGGTAGATAGGCTTTTTAATATGCTCCTGGATTCGGTTTGCCAGTATTTTATTGAGAATTTTCGCATCGATGTTCATCAGGAATATTGGCCTGAAATGTTCTTTTTTTGTTGGGTCTCTACCAGGTTTTGGTATCAGGATGATGCTGGCCTCATTAGTCCCTCTTTTTCTGTTGTTTGGAATAGTTTCAGAAGGAATGGTACCAGCTCCCGTTTGTACCTATGGTAGAATTTGGCTGTGAATTCGTCTGGTCCTGGGCTTTTTTTGGTTGATAGGCTATTAATTACTGCCTCAATTTCAGAACTTGTTATTGGTCTATTCAGGGATTTGACTTATTCCTGGTTTAGTCTTGGGAAGGTGTATGTGTCCAGGAATTTATCCATTTCTTCTAGATTTTCTAGTTTATTTGTGTAGGGGTGTTTGTAGTATTCTCTGATGGTTGATTGTATTTCTGTGGGATCAGCGGCGATATCCCCTTTATCATTTTTTATTGTGTCTATTTGATTCTTCTCTCTTTTCTTCATTAGTCTGACTAGCAGTCTATCTATTTTGTTAATCTTTTCAAAAACCAGGTCCTGGATTCACTGATTTTTTTTGAAGGGTTTTTTGTGTCTCTATCTCCTTCAGTTCTGCTCTGATCTTAGTTATTTCTTGTCTTCTGCTAGCTTTTGAATTTGTTTGTTCTTGCTTCTCTAGTTCTTTTAATTGTGATGTTAGGGTGTCAATTTTAGATCTTTCTAGCTTTCTCCTGTAGGCATTTAGTGCTGTAAATTTCCCTCTAAACACTGCCTTAGCTGTGTCTGAGATTCTGGGACGTTATGTCTTTGTTCTCACTGGTTTCAAAGAACTTATTTATTTCTGCCTTAATTTCGTTATTTACCCAGTAGTCATTCAGGAGCAGGTTGTTCAGTTTCCATGTAGTTGTGTAGTTTTGAGTGAGTTTCTTAATCCTGAGTTTTAATTTGATTGCATTGTGTTCAGAGAAACTATTATGATTTCTGTTATTTTGCATTTGCTGAGGAGTGTTTTACTTCCAATTATGTGATCAATTTTAGAATAAGGTCTCTGTGGTGCTGAGAAGAATGTATATTCTGTTGATTTGTGGTGGAGAGTTCTGTAGCTATCTATTAGGTCTGCATGGTCCATAGCTGAGTTCAAGTCCTGAATATCTTTGTTAATTTTCTGTCTCATTGATCTGTCTAATATTGACACTGAGGTGTTAAAGTCTCCCATTATTATTGTGTGGCAGTGTAAGTCTCTTTTTAGTTCTCTAAGGACTTGCTTTATGAATCTGGGTGCTCCTGTATTAGGTGCATATATATTTAGTATAGTTAGCTCTCCTTGTTGCATTGATCTTTATTATTGTGATGCACTTCTTTGTCTTTGTTGGTTTAAAGTCTGTTTTATCAGAGAGTAGAATTGCAACCCCTGCTCTTTTTTTGCTTTCCATTTGTTTGGTAAATCTTCTTCCATCCCTTTATTTTGAGCCTATGTGTGTCTTTGCATGTGAGATGGGTCTCCTGAATACAGCACACTGATGAGTCTTGACCCTTTATCCAATTTTCCATCTGTGCCTTTTAATTTGGGCATTTAACCCATTTACATTTAAGGTTAATATTGTTATGTGTGAATATGATCCTGTCATTATGATGCTAGCTGGTTATTTTGCCCATTAGTTGATGCAGTTTCTTCAGTGTCGATGGTCTTTATATTTTGGTTTGTTTTTGCAGCGGCTGATACTGGTTGTTCCTTTCCGTATTTAGTGTTTCCTTCAGGAACTCTTGTAAGGCAGGCCTAGTGGTGACAGAATCCCTCAGCATTTGCTTGTCTGTAAAGGATCTTATTTCCCTTCACTTATGAAGCTTAGTTTGGCTGGATGTGAAATTCTGGGTTGAAAATTCTTGTCTTTAAGAATGTTGAATATTGGCCCCCACTCTCTTCTGGCTTGTAGGGTTTCTGCCGAGAGATCTGCTGTTAGCCTGATGGGCTTCCCTTTGTGGGTAACCTGACCTTTCTGTCTGTCTGCCCTTAACATTTTTTCCTTCATTTCAACCTTGGTGAATCTGACAATCATGTGTCTTGGGGTTACTCTTCTCAAGGAGTATCTTTGTGGTGTTCTCTGTATTTTCTGAATTTGAATGTTGGCCTGTTTTGCTAGGTTGGGGAAGTTCTCTTGGATAATATGCTGAAGTGTGTTTTCCAACTTGGTTCCATTCTTCCCGTCACTTTCCAGTACACCAATCAAATGTAGGTTTGGTCTTTTCACATAGTCCCGTATTTCTTGGTGGCTTTGTTCATTCTTTTTCATTCTGTTTTCTCTAATCTTGTCTTCACACTTTATTTGATTAAGTCAATCTTCAGTCTCTGATATCCTTTCTTCCACTTGTTCGGTTTGGCTGTTAATACTTGTGTATGCTTCACAAACTTCTCATGCTATTTTTTTCAGCCCCATCAGGTCATTTATGTTCTTCTTTAAACTGGTTATTCCAGTTAGCAATTCCTCTAACCTTTTATCAAGGTTCTTAGCTTCCTTGCATTGGATTAGAACATGCTCCTTTAGCTCAGAGGAGTTTGTTATTACCCACTTTCTGAAGCCTCCTTTTGTCAATTCATCAAACTCATTCTCTGTCCACTTTAGCTCCTTCGCTGGCAAGGAGTTGTGATCCTTCGGAGGAGAAAAGGCATTCAGGTTTTTGGCATTTTCAGCCTTTTTGTGCTTTTTTTTTCCTCATCTTCGTGGATTTATCTACCTTTGGTCTTTGATGTTGGTAACCTTCTGAAGGAGTTTTTGCTTGGTCGTCTTTTTTTTTTTTTTTTTTTTTTTGATGTTGGTGCTATTGCTTTCTGTTTGTTAGTTTTCCTTCTAACAGTCAGGCCCCTCTGCTGCCGGTCTGCCAGAGTTTGCTGGGGGCCCACACCAGACCCTGTTTGCCTGGGTATCACCTCAGGTGATCCACCCGCCTCATCCTCCCAAAGTGCTGGGATTACAGGAGTGAGCCACCGCGCCTGGCCTGTACTCTTTAATCATCTTACATATGTCAGTTATGAGCTTGATTTTTCAGCACGCTGCAATTCATTCACCCAGAAAGAGAACATAAATGCAATAGTCAAAATAGTTTTCATGTAGAGGATGAAATATAAGACTATCCACAATGTTGCCTTTTTATTTCTGCTTCATTGCCACATTACATCAATGGGTGAGTAACAGTTATACCTCTGAACTATTTTCCACAGAACAGAAATGACCTGTTAGGAGGATTATCTTTGCTTTTGAGTAATATTAGTAGTCAAGAGCTTGAACTAAGTAGTTAGACAAACTTAGTCTCAGTCATGCTACTAACTGGCTCTTTTTCTTTAGGCACATTTCTTTTGCCTAAAGAACCTCTCTAAGCTTCACTTTTGCCATAAAATGGAAATAATAATACTTACCTTATAGGGCTAATGTGGGGATAGAGATAATATGCTTAGCTCAATAACTTGCATATAGAAGATGCTTGTTTAGAGTTAGTTAAAATTGGATGTTTCTGTTGTTGTCAGCTATTACAAATATTATTATCATCTTTGAATATGGTGATTTCATTTTTCTAGTGGTCCCCTAAACCAGGGAAAAGTCATTGGAAAATAATCAGAGGGAGTGTATTTATATAAATGATGGCCTTTATTATATATTGTACATTAATAAACTTTGCTTCTTAACATGTTGTGAGTACCTTTAAATTAAAACTTTTGGAGAGGATAAAACAATTTTCTTTATTTAAGAAATTTTCCTGGGACTGGCATGGTGGCTCACACCTATAATCCCCAACACTTTAGGTGGCTGTGGCAGGAGGATCACTTAAGCCCAGGAGTTCAAGACCAGCCCAGGGAACATAGCAAAAACCTGTCTCTACAAAAAAAAAAAATTAAAAGATTAGTTGGGTGGGTTTGGTGGCATACACCCTGTAGTACTGGCTACTTAAGAGGCTGAAATAAGAGAATCACTTGAGCCCAGGAGTTTGAAGTTCCGGTGAACTGTGATCACACCACTGTACTCCAGCCTAGGTGACAGAGTGAGAACCTGTCTCAAAAAGAAAAAAAAAAAAAAAAAAATTTCTGTCTTATACCTTTGACTTGCAAAAGCCTATATTTTTAGAGTCAGTTTTTTTAGACATTAGTCTGATACAGAAACCAAGGTTCTCTGCAGCAGACCATTCTGAGGTTGTTGGGGGTATTGTTGGAAAAAATGTGATTAGGATTTATTATACATTCTTATATTTATTTGTTTTTTGTCAGTGAATCAGTCACCCCTGATTATTGCTTTAGGCCATCAATTGAGGTGCACTGCAAGGGGTAAATTGTTATAGACATTAGTAAGCTGGGTAAGCAAATTGTTGAGCAAACCTAATTTGTTTGTTAGAGAAAGTGGCCAACATACAATTTTGAAAATGGAAATAGTCATAAATTGGGTGACCATGGTAGAATAGATCCAGTGTGAGATAACCACTATCTTTAAGAATCCTGTACTCATTGGTGAGACTGACAAAAAATGGTACTGTGACTGAGGTAAACACAAGGTTACAGCAGCCCTCAAGAGGAGTACTTTCCTCAGGCTTGGGGAAGGTAAGACAGACAGGAGAGAGGAGTCAGAAGTCTTCACGATATTGATGTCTATTCTGGGCCTTGAAGATGAAGTGGGCGTTGGCTAGGTAGATGGAGGGTAGGAGGGGAAGGGGGTAAATTTTTCCAGGTTGAGAGCGCAACATGTTTGAGGAACTATAAGATAGGGGAATAAAATGAGAATACTGGGCGTTAGAGAAGAATGAGATTTTTCTGGATGTAACTTTTTTGCACTAGGTAGCCTATCAGTTAGAGGGTCTGTTTTGTGAAGAAACTAGTCAGTTCAGAGGAGGAAAATGATTGAAGTAGTATTCATTAAACTAAATATTTTATTCTGCTGACTTGGTCAATCAGGTCAGACTTGGAGCCTGATACATTTGGGCATCGATTTGTCTTTATTGTTAACTTTGTAATTTGGAAAATTTTTTTCAAAATCTTCACATGGTTCTCAATACTGGTTTTACAATATAATCACATGAGGAAGTTTTGTAAAAATAAGTGTGGATTTGCTATAAAATGTCCCAATGGAAATTTTTTTAATGTTGGGGGGTGGGGAAATAGATGATAAAAGATTTGCAAAATTTTGCTAATCACTGAGAGTTGGTAATATGTTTCCATTATGTTTGTATATGTTTGAGCATTTATATAACTAAAAGTTTAAAAAGTAAAATTAGAATTTTTTATGAACAGCCACCAAAAAATACCCATACTTGGGCCCCATCCTTAACCAATTAGGTCAAAATTTCTTGGGGTTTAGGACCCAGATATCTTTTTTGTTGTTGTTGTTGTTGTTGTTTGAGTTCAACATGTTTATGGTGTGTAGCCATGGTTGAAAACTTTTACTTTATAAGATAGACAAAGCAGGAATTATTATTCTCATTTTACAGGAGAAAAACAGAGGGCTCTGTGGTTTGTTAAAAGGCCACACAGATAGTAAAGAACACAGCCATTACATTATCAGCCTGTTGCCTGGTATCAAAGGAATTAGTTTGTTGCTAGTTAGTGTCACATGATATGTTCAGAACTATACTGTATTGAAGATCTTAGTCCCTACAATTCTGTTCTAGAGCATCCCTAGTTCCTGTTGTTCCTCAGACTCGCAGTGAGTGTTGAGTGCAAGCAACAAAGTTTGCTGAATTGCTCTTATTTGTGAGTGGATGCTTATAGTTCAGCCTGCCATTTTTTTTTTCTTGGCCTGTAAGAAAGAAAGCAAGCTGTGTAAGTGTCTCTAAGAAGGAAAAGATGCTGATACTTTCCTCATGCCCTCTGTGCTAGGGCAGTAAATCTACATGCAAATTAAAGATTTTGGTGACAAATGAGAAACACCCATCATGACTCTGATCTCTTCTTAACTTTCCTGGGTGTTGTTAATTCATAACATAGTTTGAATTGACTTACTATTATTGATTTCTTTATTTATTAGAATGAAAAGGGAAATTTTGCCTTACAAGGGAAATATGGTTATCAGATGCTTTCTTTCTCATAGAATAAAAAGACCTTGTAGGATATAATAAACTGTGCAAATGACAGTTAAATTGATATGGTGAAGGTTAATGCATGCTTGCTGCATTGATGTTGGAGGTCCCAGTCATTTACCACTATGCTCCTATAATACATGCAGTATATCTTCATTAGGAAGGCATATAGCAATCAGTTTCAGGTTTCTGGATGAGCCTGTGGCCAGGCCATAATTAACCTTTTGAACTTGGAATTGTAGCACAATGTACTGTTGGCTTAGGTTATCAATTATGGTTAGAGTCAATTAATATTCAAAGAAGGCTTATTGGTGATAGATATTATAATTTACTCATCTTCCTGTTGTGCGCTTAACAAATAGAAATGTTATAACAAATAATTTTGTTTTTTGCTTTTGGAAAGAGATTCCTTGCCAAACAGTTCTATAAGCAACAGCTGTTCTTGTTTGGGTTTTTTCTTGGGGTGGAGGGGGGTTCTTAATTTTCAGTATTGTTTTTCAGTTTCCTATGTATGAAGCAGTGCAACTAATAAGGGGACTTTTAGAATTACGTATGTCAAATTGTACTAGAAAAAAACTCACACATAACATACCAACATACTTTAAAAATAAGCTTAAAAAATTGAAGTTCAAGTGAAATCCTGTATTTTATTTATTTATTTGTTTTGAGATGAAGTCTCACTCTGTCACCCAGAGTGGAGTGCAGTGGTACAAACACAGCTCACTGCAGCCTTAAACTCCTCGGTTCAAGCGGTGCTCCTACCTACCCTCCCAAGTAGCTGGGACTACAGCCGTGTATCACATGCCCTGCTGATTTTTTTATATTTTGTAAAGATGGAGACTCTGTATGATGTCCAGGTTGGTCTCAAACTCCTGGGCTCAAGTGATCCACCCACCTCTGCTTCCAAAAATGCTAGAATTACACGCATGAGCCATCAACCCTCGACGTTAAAATTTTTGTGCCTTCTTTTTCTATACAGTATTTCACTCAAATAAAATAGTATCAGAAAAATGACTGACTGAATTTTGCTTATTTTGGAAAAACTTAATAGAATGTTTATTAATCAGGTAAAACTGAAAATATTAATTGCCAGCCCAAATGAAGGGAAATTTGCCATTTTTATGAATTTAAATTATCTATTATTGTTTAAAGATAACTGCCCAAACTAAGCAGCTATTTGTTTTTAAGCTGCAGTTGTTTATTCTGTTAACTTATCCTGTTAGTTTTAGAAATAATGTTTTATTAAAATCAAATATGTTTTGGAAGTTATTTCTAGAAAAAAGTTGCACTGAGGTTTTATTTATTGAAGTTTTAATTGTAATTTGACTATACATATTGTTTTGAAATGACAGTCGTCCCTCAGTATCTGTGTAGGATTGGTTCCAAGATACGCCACAGATACCAAAATCCATGGATGCTTTGGTCACTTATATAGAATGGTGTAGTATTTACATTTAACCAATGCATATCCTCTCACATACTTTAAATCATCTCTAGATTATTTATAATAACTAATACAATGTAAATGCTATGTAAATATTTGTTATACTATATTGTTTAGGGAATAATGATAAAAAGTCCGTATGTGTTCAGTACGGTTGCAACCATCCATTTTTCCCCGTATTTTCAATCTGCAATTGGTTGAATCTATAGATGTGGAACCCACAGATATGAAGGTCCAACTGTATAGTGAGAAATTGAGAACATGAATGTCCAACGCTAAGGCATTGGTTGAGTATATTGTGTACATCACTTTGAAGAAATATTATAGGTATTAACATGATGAGAGGATAGAATTTCAATAACTTGGGAAATTGTACCTTAAAAGTTAAAAAGTAGGTTAGAAAATTGCATATTTAGGGATGAGATGAGGGTTATTGAGAAAGACGGGAAGGAAGTATACTAAAATGTAAACGGTGGTCTCCTATAAGTGGTAGTATTATGTCTTTTTTCTTATTTATGTATTTTATCATATAAAAATTTTTTTCTGAAATGTTTGTCAGTATCAGTATAGCATAGTGTGTAAGGCCTGACTGCCTGGTTCAGATTCCAACTCTGTTACTTCCTGGCTGTGTGGCTGTGTGACATTGGACAAATGTTTATATTCTTTATGCTTCAGTTTTCTCGTCTGTAAAATGGGTACAAGAACCTGTCTTGTAGGATTGATATGAAGATTAATTGTATATTAATAATAATATATTTGGAGTTAAACTAAGTAAGCACATAATCACATAATGCTGTGAGTGCTGTAACCTTGTCCGCTCCGTTCTGAACATAGCCCTTCTAGTGTTGTAGCATAGTGCACAGCCTGTTGCTTTACTGCTCACCGTTAGCCTTCATATCTATCTTCCTTCTCTGTATCTCCATCTGTATGTCTCATGAGCTCTGTAGGGGAGGCAAAAACTTTTTCCTCTACCCCTTCTACATTTTCTGACTGTGGCCCTGTACATGATACTACCAAAAGACAAATTACCAAGGGAAAAGCATACAAATTTTATTTAGTAACTTTTACATGTACATAGGAGCCTTCACAAGAAAAGTGAAGATCCAAAACCTCCTCTTTAAAAGGAGGTTTATAGACTGTCACCAGACTCATGAAAAAGGAAACACTGATTGATGGATCTGGTAAAGGAACAGCAGTGCAAGAGATGATTTTATCTTAACTTCTCTTAAAGAGTTCGTGTAGCCAAAATAGAGTTGTCTGTCTGTGGTAGCAATGACCTGCTTGCAGCATAATATCCTTTGTTTCCATGGGATAATCTTTTAAGCATCTCCCTTTTTTGTTGGGACACAATCTGCCATTTTTATCCTGTAAGCATTTATTAAGGTATATAATTTGCAAGGAATTAAACAAAGCTCTATAAAAAATTTTAGAGATAGTGCAAGAAACAAAGCAGGAAAAATCCAGGCCCTTCTTGGCTTTGTCAAGTATTAGCTCTATGCCCACAAGCAAAGTTATATAAATTGCCTGAGTCTTGGTTTCCCCTTTAAAGCTTGGGGATAAAAATCCCTACTTCAAGATCATGTCTGGCATAGAGTAGATACTTAATAAAAGCTGGTTTTCTTTCTTTCTTCCTGCTTCCCCATATAGCATGTGTACAGAATAATTATAATCAAGGAACCCACCCAAACTGCAGGTGGCAAATCTCTCTGAAGATGTATCGCTAAACAATCTCCTGCTTAAATAGTCACTGTTACATCATCTGCCCTTCATGTGATCACACATCTTTTCCCTGCCTACTAAACTACCAGTGGTTAATTTGTTTAGATTTGAGCATTCTTGGCAGTCATTACCCATGCTACTACAACTTAGAAATAGAGAAAAATTATATTACTCTTGGGATGGGAATGCAGTCATTGTGTGTGAACAGCCATTCATCCATTCGCTCATTCATTTACTGACAAAAATTTTAGTACCTGCTATGTTCCAGACATGGAACAGACATGGTCCAGACAAATATCATAATTCTTACAATGTAATAGATATTTTAATCTTAGCTACCGTATTATTATCCAATATCATTATATACCAGGCCAAGCTCTTGAAATGAATTGTTTAATTTATACAATGGTTCCTCCAACGTAGGTGCTATAGTTAACCTTCATTTTACAGATAAGGAAATTGAGTCCTGGAGAAGTTAAGTGATATCCCGAAGTTCACATAGCTAATTAAAAAAGGAGCTAGGATTCAGACCTAGGTACTTTGAGTCTAGAATGTGTTATTTTAACCTCTGTGCCAGAAGGTATCAAAGTGAGTTTCAGGGACTTACTAGAGATCCCCAAGACCCTTTCAGGGAGTCAATGAGATCAAAACTACTTTTAAAATAATGCTAGAATAGTATTTACCTTTTCACTCTCATGAATATACAATGGAGTTTTCTAGAAGCTGTATGCCATTATAGTATCACAACAGATTGAATGCAGATGCAGATATGAAAGAGACTTATAAAATGTAAAATAGCACCACTCTAATTTAAAAGGTTTTTGTTTCAGAAAATACAGCTTTTTCACAAAAATGTATTATTTATATTAACATGCCATACATGTATTATTTTAAAATAAATTAATATTTTTTAATTCTCAGTTTTAATTTCTAATATGGTAAATATCAATTGACATAACCTATATAAATAAAAGCTTCCTGGGTTCTTCAGTAATGTTTTTAAATTATGAAAGCGTCCATGCACAAAAAGTTTGAGAACTGCTACTCTACAGTGTTAGAACCTTCCTCATATTTTAGAACCTCGTATTTCAGAACCTTTCTTTTGGCATACATTTTGTATTTTTTAAGTTAACCTCCCAATTTCAGACAATCCAGCCATTCTGTTAAGAAAAGCCTTTCTTACAAGTTTTCAGAATTGTTAGCAGTAATACTTGAGACCTTTGTATATTCTTTGATCCTGTTTAACTGCTCCAAGAGCTTACAGTACAAAGCAGAATATCATGATTCTGGTGTACTTGAGTCACTTTTAAAGTAAGTTTTTTGAAATACATAGAATGATGTTTTAATTAAAGCAGATTGGGTATAAATGTTTATATTTCAGTATATCACTGGTATGACAACTGGTATATCACTGTCTCTAAAAGTGATAGTCCAAGGCTTGGGACATTGGTGCATAACTGCTCCTCCTGCCTGGGGGCATGTGTGCCAGGGGCAGCCTGTGGGGCTGCTATTCAGGCCTGGAACACAAGTGTAAGGCTGCTCTGCCAGACAGAGTTGTATCTTCCAAGAGCAGCCTGCGGAGCTGTTTCTCAGGAGCTGTTGCAGGTACAGGGCCGTTGTGCAGATCAGGAACTTATCTGCAGAGCTTGGGGTGCTGCAGGGCTGCTTCTCAGGTTCTGAGTTGGCTGATTCACTGTTCTGCTGGCCCAGTAGCATGCTGGCTGTTCAGAGGCTTGAGAGCTTCTCCCACTCAGGGCAGAACATGCAGCAGTTTGTTACGCTGAAGGGCGGGTTCACACCGGGTGAGACTGCCAGACTGTTGTTCTGGGTAGAAGTGAGGACATTGGGAGGTGGTTTTCCTACTGCGCAGGACCAGAGTCACAGCCACTCCTGGGCCCAGGCTGCATGCAGCTAGATTTGTGGTGTTCAGCCACTGGTGTGGGCTCAGTGAAATGAAGATGGGAGCTGCAGTGCTGGATAAGTGCAATAGCTACTCACCTCCACCACACCCCTACCCCTGCCAAGAAGGGCACACTCCAGAAGTGCCTCTGATCTCAAGATGGCACTGTGCTACAGCAGCTTAATTCGTAGGGCAAATAGAGGGGGGAGAGTTGTATTCCTTACTCAGGGCAGTGCAACTGCGTGAATTTCCAGCAATACTTTAAACTGGGCTCAGGGCTTGAGAGGACTGTTGCATTCTCCTATAGTAAGGACTGCCGTTGTTTTTGGTGGCGTGGCAGGCTGGTGGGGATCTTCTGCTTACTTTTCCCTGCAATAGGACTTCCCTCATGACTCTAGGCAGATCCAGTCCACACAGGGAAGGTAGAGTGCAGAAGTCACTGGTGCCTCAATGCTGCCCTCCTGGACTTCCAGTCACCACAGGTCTGTCTGTACTCCCCTGCTGTACTCTAGTGCCCTCCTTTCATCACTCCAGTCAAATCTTATCTGTTTATTTGTTGCCTTTCTTTTGGGGTCAACAAGCATCAGGTATCTCTAGTCAGCTATCTTGCTGACATCTTGCCTATGTATTTCAAGAAAGTTTGAAAGTGCACTTTGGGTGTGACTTCAAGATGGCTGACTGCAGGTGCCCGACACTCACCTCCTCCACAAATAAGAGACCAAAATGGTAAGTATAAATACACATTGAATACAGCTTCTAGGGAAAAACACGAATTCAGCATGGAAGTGACAGGGAACCTCTGAGGCACAGCAGGAGGAAGTGAAGCAGCCAGCCTGCCCAGGATTGGCTCAGAGCCAGGAGGAGCTCCACACTGCAAATAAAAGGCAAGCAAGAGATCCCTAGCAGTCCACATTCCCACTGCAGACTCCTGCAGTCCTAGCCATAGGAGTACCCCTTGACCTTTGAAGGCCCTGAGATTAGTATAGGAAGCTACTTGTAGTCCACGTAGTGACATTGTTCTAGAGAGGGAATTTGTACTGTTTCTCACACCACTCCCCCCAAACACCTGCAGCATTTTGCCATTTTGGGAGCCCAACCACTGCCAGGTTACATTCCGCCCTGGAGCCCGGCAGACTTTGCATCCCCACATACCTGGAGCCTTACTGGCATCCTCCCATGTCCACTCAGACGGCTTTAGTACTGTGATGCTGACTCACCCAGTGGTGCAGCCAGGTTCCCAACACCCTAGCTAATGCAGTCCTCTGCACCATATGAAACAGGCAGTGCAGCATACCAGGAGTAGAGGAGTGGCCCTGGGATAAAGGGAGCCAAAGTGTGCACTCCCCAGAGCCTGAGAACTGCCTCCCTGGTGTTGCTGCCATAGACAGTAACCCTGCCCCTTCCACTGGTAGGAGTTCTGGCATACCTGCATGTACCTTCAGAGACCCTGGAGGTTGACCTACCAGAGCTAGCACCCATATGCACCACCAAGGTACCTGAATACAGGGACATGCCACCTGCTGGTACCCACACACATCATCCAGGCACCTGAGGGACATACCTGCACTGCTCACCATCACTGCTTCCTGTGTGTACCATCCAGGGATTGGCCTGCCTTGTACACCAGATGCCAGCACCCACACACAGCTACCAGGAACCAGCCCACCCAAACTGCTGCTGCCAATGCTGGCACATATGTGTCATTTGGGGACTCAAGTGTTGAAGTTAGGTGGTTGCCCTACCACTACTGCCACTCCTGAATCATAGACATTGCCTAGAAGGTTGATAAACTGCCTACCCCACTGCCACTGCCACTTCTAAACACACCACCTGGAGGCCTGAGGACTGGCCTGTCAATACCTGCCCACCATTGGCACCCATGTAGACTCCCTAGGGGCCCCAGGACTGGCAAGCATGGCCTGCTACTGCATGGGTGCCTAAGGGCCAACCCACCTGGTGTCCCCATCTTAAGAAAAGCCTCACCACAGCCTCCGCTAACAACTGTGACCTAAACCACTGAGGAACTTGCAGGAACCACTATAAGGAACAACCAAAGGAATTGGCTACTGCACCCATCCAGGGAACACACTACTGCAACCCCCACCCATCCAAATAAAAAACCAAAGCACTCTACTTAACCAACACTATAGAAACTATTTCCCTGTGGAAGCTAGTCTGTATAATTAGAAGAAGCAACTTACACAAGATGCAGAGATATCAACATAAGGACATGAGAAACATGAAAAAGCAATTCCAAAGGAGCACAATAATTCCAAAGTAACAGATCCCAAAGAAAAGAATCTATAAAATGCTTTAAAAAGAATTCAAAATAATGATGAGATACAAGAAAACATAGATAAACAATAACAAGAAATCAGGAAAACAATTCGTGATCTCAATGAGAAATTTATCAAAGAGATAGATGGCATAAAAAGGAACCAAACAACCTGAAACCAAAGAATTCAGTGAATGAAATAAAAAAATGCAATCAGGAGCTTCAGCAATACACGAGATCAAGCAGAAGAAAGAATATCTGAACTTGAAGACAGGTTGCTTGCAATTATACAGGCAGAGAAAGAAAAGATAAAAGAATAAAAATTTGTGAAGAAACCCGGTGTACCATATGATATGCCATAAAGTAACCAGATATCCGAATTTTGTTAATTTTTAGAAGGGGAAGAGATAGGAAAAGTCATAGAAAACCTATTTAACGAAATACTAGCTGAAAACTAATCTTACAAAATATGTAGTCTTGCAAAAGATATAGACTTCCAGATACAGGAAACTCAAAGATCCCCTAATATATTCAACCCAAAAGGTCTTCTGCAAATCACATCATAGTCAAACTGTCAAAAGTCAAAGACATAAAGAGAATTACAAAAAACAGTAAAAGTGTCCAGTTACGTATAAAGGAATGCTTATATGGGACAGTATCTACTGTTACGAAAACACATAACAGCATAAAACTCACTGGTAGAGCTGATACACAAATAAAAAAGAGAAAGGAGTCAAACATTATCACTATTAAAAAAAACCCACCAAATCATAAATGTAAACAATAAAAGAGGAAGGCCAGAACAAAGGATATCCAAAACAATCAGAAAGCAATAAAATGGCAGGAGTAAGTCATCACCTGTCAGTTACAACCTTGAATGTAAACTGTTTAAATTCCTCCAATTAAAAGATACAGATTGGCTGAATGGACATAAAAAGTGGCACCCAACTGTATGCTGCTACAAGCAGCTCAGTTCACCTGTAGACACGTAGATTGAAAGTGAAGGAATGGGCTGGGCACAGTGTCTTATGCCTGTAATCCCAACACTTTGGGAGGCCAAGGCAGGCAGATCATCTGAGGTCAGGAGTTTGAAACCAGCCTGGACAACATGGCAAAACCCCATCTCTACTGAAAAAATACAAAAATTAGCTGGACGTGGTGGCGAATGCCTATAATCCCAGCTACTCGGGAGGCTAAGGCATGAGAATCACTTGAACCCGGGAGATGGAGGTTGCGGTGAGCCAAGAGCACACCAGTGCATTCCAGCCTGGGTGACAGAATGAGACTCTGAATGCATTCCAGCCTGGGTGACAGAATGAGACTCTGTATCAAAAAAAAAAGGTAAAGGGATGGAAAAAGATACTCCATGCACACAGTTACCAAAAACTGCAAGAAGGAGGTATATTTAGATCAAACAAAGGGAAAGACACAAAAAGAGACAAAGAAGGTCATTATAAAATGATAAAGAGATCAGTACAACAAAGGGATATAATAGTTGTAAATATATATGCACTAAACAGTGGAGCACTGACATACATACAGCAAATACTACTAGCGCTAAAGAGAACGATTAAGTCCCCAACTATTATTGTATTGGTGTTTAACGCTACGCTTTCAGCATTCAACAGCTCATTAGACAAAAAATCCACAAAGAAACATTGGACTTGATCTGCACTGTAGACCAAATGGACCTAACGAAGATTTTCAGAACATTTAGCCCAATACCTGTGAAGTATACACTCTTTTTATCAGCGCATGGAACATTCTCGCAGGGTTGCCACATGTTAAGACACACAAAACCAATCTCATTAAATTTTTTAAAGTTGAAATTATGCCACATATCATATCTGACCACAATTGGATAAAACTAGAAATTAGTAATGAGAAGAACTTTGGAAACTGTACAAATACATGCAGTGTAAACATCATGTTCCTGAATAACCACTGGGTCAATGGATAAATTAAGAAGGAAATTTTTAAAAACTCTTGAGACAAATGAAAATTGAAACACAACATACCAAAACCTATGTGATACTATAGCATCACACAGCAGCACTCTAAGAAGGAATTTTATAGCAATAAACTCCTACATCAAAAAAGTAGAAAGAGTTCAAATAAACAACCAAATGATGCACGTCAAGGAACTAGAAAAATAAGAACAAACCAAACCCCAGATTAATTGAAGGACAGAAATAGTGAAGATCGGAGCAGAAGTAAACATAATAGAAACTAAAATAAAAATACAGAATATCAATGAAAGAAACAGTTGGTTTTCTGAAAATATAAATAAATTTGATAAGCTGCTAGGTAAACTAACCAAGGACCAAAGAGAGAAAACCCAAATAAATAAGTTCAGAAACAAAAGAGGAGAAATTACAACTGATACCACAGAAATACCAAGGATCATTTGAGACTATTATGAATAAATATATACTAACAAAATTGGAAAGCCTAGACAAAATGGATAAATGTCTGTAAACATACAACCTACCAAAATTGACCCAAGAAAAAGTAGAAAACCTGAACAGACCAATAACAAGTAACAAGACTGAGTCAGTAATAAAAAGTCTCCCAAAAAAGAAGAGCCCTGGACTGCATGGCTTTAGTACTGAATTTTACCAAACTTATAAAGAAGATCTAACACCAATGCTTTTCAAACTATTTCAGAAAATTGCAATGGAGGGAATTCTTTCTAAGACATTCTGTAAGGTCAGCAATACCTTGATACCAAAACCAGACAAGAACACAAGAAAACAAAAACTATGGGCCAATATTTCTGATAAACATAGATGCAAAATCCCTCAACAAAATACTTGCAAACCAAATAGCACATCAAAAGATGATACACCATAATCAAATGGGATTTATTGCAGGGAATCAGGGATGTTTCATCATATATAAATAAATGAATGACATACATCACATCAACAGAGCGAAGGGTAAAAACCATATGAACCTCTCAATAGATGTAGAAAAACATTTGATAAAATTCAACATGCCCTCATGATAAAAATTCTCAATTAATTTGTTACAGAAGGAACATATCTCAACGTAAGAAAAGCTATATATGAAAAACCCACAGCTAACATACTGAACTGGGAAAAGTTGAATGTCTTTTCTCTAATAATTGGAGCAAGACAAAGAGGAGACAACGTGCAGAATGGGTGAAAATATTTGCAAGCTATTCATCTGACAAGTTACTTATATCCAGAATATGCAAGGAATGCAAAAACAGAAAAAAAAAACAGTCTTATTAAACATGGGCAAAGGATTTGAATAGACATTTCTCAAAGAAGACATACAAATAGCCAAAAAGTATATGAAAAAAATCTTCAATATTACTAATCATCCATAAAATGCAAATCAAAACCACGATGAAATGTCTTCTCATCACAGTTAGAATGGTTATTATCAAAAAGACAATAAATAACAAATGCTGAAAAAGATGAGGTGAAAAGGGAACTGTCATATACTGTGGGAATGTTAATTAGTACAACCATTATAGAAAAAGAGTAGAGAGATTTCTCGATAAACAAAAAATAGAACTACCATGTGATTCAGCAATCTCATTACTGGGAATGTATCTAAAGGAAAGAATATCAGTATATCAAAGAGACATCAGTACATTCATGTTTATTGCAGCACTATTAGCAATAGCCAAGATACGGAATCAACCTAAGTATCCATCAGTGAACAAATGGATAAAGAAAATGTATATATATATACAATGGAATGTCATTCAGCTATGGAAAAAAAGAGTGAAATCATGTCATTGAAGCATCCATCCATTCCATTAGATGGAACTGAAGGTCATTGTTAAGTCAGATAAGCAGACACAGACAGACAGTTATCTCATGTTCTTTCTCATATGTGAGAGCTAAAAAATTGATCTCATGGGGGTCTAAAGTAGAATGATGGTTACCAGAGGCTGGGAAGGGAAGGGACTGGATGACAAGAGGAGTTAATGGGTACAAACCTTAGTTATATAAAGGAATAAGTTCTAGTGTTTGGTAGTACAACAAGGTGACTATAACTACCAACATTGTGTCATATATTTCAAGATAGCTACACGAGAGGATTTGAAATATTCCCATCACAAAGAAGTAACGAATGTTTGAGGTGATGGATGTCCTAAATATCTTGATTTTATCATTACACATTTTATTCATGTATCAAAACATCACATGTACCTCATAAATATATACAATGATTATTAATAAAAAAAATAAAATAGTCACGACTCCCCCAAAAAAAGTTTGGACATGAAATGCAATAATGAAAACTCTGCCCTCTAAACTTATATAAATAGCAACTAATACATTTTCCTATTTATTCTTTCAATAGATATTAATGAGTGCTTATAAAGAATATCAATATAAACAAATTAGTCCTGGCCCTGCCCTTAATGAGCATATAATACAGTTGAAGAGATTAAGTTCCTACTTTAGTTGGTGAACTCCTCAAAGATAGGCATTGTATCCTGTCTCTCTCCCCAACCCCCATCACCATTCTCTGTCACAGAACCTGCCCTGTGTCTTAAAGGTTTTCAAAATCCTTAACCTCACGTTGAAAGGGAAAGAGGGAAGAATGGGTAGAGAGACATAAAGCAACAAGTCTAGCTGTCATTGTGTCTGAAAATCAAAATGAAAATACAGTTTTATCAGTTTCTGAAATTACAATGTAGGTCAGCAGGAATCAATTTATAGCAATTCTTTTACCACACATTTAGTGCAAAAATGCAGTCCATTTCTACTTCTGCCTGACTCGGATGATATTTCAGATAGCTAAGTTATAATTAATGAAAGCTGTGTGGGCTTTTAGCTTAGAAAACAGTTTCCTCTTCCTTCTGCTCACCCCATGTCCCAACCCATCCCTATATCGCCACCATTGGCTTCAATCGGGCACTGTAGTCAAGCCCAGAGCAACTTCTGTGGGTCAGGGGATGTGACTTTAGGCATTGTGTGCCTAGCCATTTGGCTAGGCATTGCAGCTTCAGAACTCTTCTCTCCAGTTCTAAATCGTGTCTAATGGGGCTGTTAACCAGTGGCCACCAAAGCTACCATTTCCAATGAGCAATTCTGCAAAATTATGTCACAGAAATAAATTAGTATTAAATTTATAGAGAATTTTATCTTCATGACAATGTAAGAAATCAGACTCACACCTTACTATGCATAGTTATACTGGCTTTGTCCTAGACTAACCCAGGTCCAATTCCACCCTCTGAGCTTGTAGAGTTTCTCTGTTACAATGTGCAGAATGCTTAGAACAGGATAGGCCCCTAGAAGTGAGTCATGTTTTCTTTCATAGTCATATGGATAGTATTAGATGGAGCCAGAAAACAAGAAAAATTCTACAAAAATAATGAAACTAATTTGTGCAACATGAGAAAAGAAAATGGACATTTTACAAATCTATTTGGTGTCAGGGCTCTACTTTTTAAAAGGAGAATCATGGTCTGAGGTGTACGTGTAAATCAGGGAAGGACTTAAATTCACATTAATAAGTATTCTGGTTACGGCATGGAAGAACTATATCATTGTTGAACTAAAACTCACCGAGTTTTCGATATACAACTAAATTGTACTTTGCATAAGAATATTAAAACAATTCTTGAAACACTCTCCTTCCCCATCACTAACCACCCACCAAAATACAAGAAGTTAGTAAGAAATATCACTCTCTTGGATTAAGCACATGAGAAGAAATTGCAAACAGCTTATTAGAAAATGTCATTCATCGTTTTCATTTTCTTTTTTTTTTTTTTTTTTTTTTTCACTTTTATTTATTTATGTTGTTGTTGTTGTTTTTTTTTTTTTTTTTTTGCTTACATATTTTTTTTTTAATTTATTTATTATTATTAAACTTCAAGTTGTAGGGTACATGTGCACAACGTGCAGGTTTGCTACATATGTATACTTGTGCCATGTTGGTGTGCTGCACCCATCAACTCGTCATTTACATCAGGTATAACTCCCAATGCAATCCCTCCCCCCTCCCCCCTCCCCATGATAGGCCCCGGTGTGTGATGTTCCCCTTCCCGAGTCCAAGTGATCTCATTGTTCAGTTCCCACCTACGAGTGAGAACATGCGGTGTTTGGTTTTCTGTTCTTGTGATAGTTTGCTAAGAATGATGGTTTCCAGCTGCATCCATGTCCCTACAAAGGACACAAACTCATCCTTTTTTATGGCTGCATAGTATTCCATGGTGTATATGTGCCACATTTTCTTAATCCAATCTGTCACTGATGGACATTTGGGTTGATTCCAAGTCTTTGCTATTGTGAATAGTGCTGCAATAAACATACGTGTGCATGTGTCCTTATAGCAGCATAATTTATAATCCTTTGGGTATATACCCAGTAATGGGATGGCTGGGTCATATGGTACATCTAGTTCTAGATCCTTGAGGAATCGCCATACTGTTTTCCATAATGGTTGAACTAGTTTACAATCCCACCAACAGTGTAAAAGTGTTCCTATTTCTCCACATCCTCTCCAGCACCTGTTGTTTCCTGACTTTTGAATGATCGCCATTCTAACTGGTGTGAGATGGTATCTCATTGTGGTTTTGATTTGCATTTCTCTGATGGCCAGTGATGATGAGCATTTTTTCATGTGTCTGTTGGCTGTATGAATGTCTTCTTTTGAGAAATGTCTGTTCATATCCTTTGCCCACTTTTGGATGGGGTTGTTTGTTTTTTTCTTGTAAATTTGTTTGAGTTCTTTGTAGGTTCTGGATATTAGCCCTGGCTAGCCATAAGTAGAAAGCTGAAACTGGATCCTTTCCTTACTCCTTATACGAAAATTAATTCAAGATGGATTAGAGACTTAAATGTTAGACCTAATACCATAAAAATCCTAGAGGAAAACCTAGGTAGTACCATTCAGGACATAGGCATGGGCAAAGACTTCATGTCTAAAACACCAAAAGCAACGGCAGCAAAAGCCAAAATTGACAAATGGGATCTCATCAAACTAAAGAGCTTCTGCACAGCAAAAGAAACTACCATCAGAGTGAGCAGGCAACCTACAGAATGGGAGAAAATTTTTGCAATCTACTCATCTGACAATCGTTTTCATTTTCTTTGGAAATTTAGCTTTTCTCCCTGAATACATTATCATATTTTTTCTCACATTTTTAAAATATACTCAATCAGAATACTTTAAAAATACTTTTTTTTTTTTTTTTTTTTTTTTTCTTTTTTCCCTGAGACGGAGTTTCACTCTTGTTGCTCAGGCTGGAGTGCAATGGCATGATCTCAGCTTACTACAACCTCCACCTCTGGGGTTCAGGCGATTCTCCTGCCTCAGCCTCCCAAGTAGCTGGGACCACAGGCATGCGCCACCACGCCTGGCTAATTTTGTATTTTTAGTAGAGACAGGGTTTCTCCATGTTGGCCAGGCTAGCCTTGAACTCCCAGCCTCAGGTGATCCACTCGCCTCACCTTCCCACAGTGCTGGGATTACAAGCATGACCCACTATACCCGGCTAACGAAATACTTTTATATATATGTAGAAACCATTTTATTTGTAAAATATGTCAGGTACTTTTTATTAAGTATTTTAAGAATACAGATACATCATCAAATTGACTGTTATCTTTGTATAATTGTATTACAAGTTATGTTGTGAAGATGAAAAGCTAGTTTCCCTTCTAGCTACTACTTTTGGTGAACAGAAATTAGGAGTGTTATCGCATTTTATTTATAATAAAACTGTAGTATACATGTTTATATGATTATTTAAAGAAATGTGTTATGTTTCACATGTTCAGAGACTTTTGTCTTCAGAATTCCTTTGCTAACTCTACCAATAATAAGGGTATGAACTTTTCAGTTACACAGAATTGGGTTCACATATGGTTCTATTACTTAGTAGCCTTTGGGTGAATTTTCAAACTCAGATCCTCAGCTTTCTTGTCTACAAACTTACAATAGTAATGTTTAACTCACAAGGCTGTTATAAGGATTAAAGGAGATTACCTGTAGTAAGCTCTCAAAATATTAGTTTTCTGTATAAAATATACAATTTTCCTTAAAAATACTAAGATTATGTCATAAAGATTTCTAAGCATTGCAAGTGATTCCTATTTGTATCTGCTACTATTGCTTTCCAGATCCAGGAATAACTTGCAGATAATGAGATTCCTTTAGATGGAATAATGTTAATTTACCTAGCTCACTGCTACTGTTTCGCACAGCTTGGGAAAATGTGCTGTTTTTGCAGTCTGTTCATTCAGATGGCTTATGAATTAAAAGCAGAGGCCTATCATGTTCTAAGATCCAGTAGTTCATTATTGCAAAATAAAATATCCATTTATTAGGCAAGGATTGTCTACAGTGTCTACAAGAGTAAAGAGACCCACTCATAAGAATAAGTGTTGCCTTCAAATTTGTACTGAAGTATGCTGAAAAACATGTATACTATAGCTGTGATAATGAGCAGTACAGTAGAGAGAGGTGATTTATGATACCTGTTTCTGACAGCTATAGTGCAGAGATTCCCAGGGTATCTGATCATGGCATTAGCATGCTGACAGCTCAGCATTTAGAACATTATGGTAATTTATCCTGCCTATGCTGTCACCTGCACTGTCAGAGTTTCTTTTTAATGATGGTATAACTATTTTGTTTGTTTGTACTGCATTCTTTTCATTTGGCTAATGCTTTCTCATTAGATTGAACCTAGTAAATGAGAGTAATTAAGTGCTTCCTATAGCTCAGATGCAATGATTAAGTTGCAGAGCTGCTAGTGATTATGTTTTGTCATTTATCTCTATTAATCTGAGAATAATCCAGATGATAAACACATGTAATTTTTTGCTAATGTTCAATAGATGAAATTTATAGTTTCTCAATGGAGCCAAGCAGTAAATGTATATTCATATATAAATAATAGGTTCTTACATGTGAACTTGCTTTAAATAAACATGTAAGTTACAACTAAAGTTTTTATAAAGGGAAAGACAGTTTTAATGGTCCTACTAAATTTATTCTTTCCTGAAATATCCTTCTTTACTCTTCCAAGCCCTACCCCCCACCCAAGGGAAGGAAGGAAAGAAAGGAGAGAAAAGAAGAAAGTGGGGAAGGGAAGGAACAAAGGAAAGAAGGCTGGCTTAAATTCTTATTATGGAGCAAGTTGTTTTTCTGACTTTAGTGTTGTTTTTTTTTTTAATTGTCTGCAGGGACAAGACTAAAATCTGTTTTGATACAGTTTATTTGGGCTGAGTAGGGTAGCTCATGCATGTAATCCAAACACTTTGGGAGGCTGAGATGGGAGGATCACTCAAGCCCAGGAGTTCAAGACCAGTCTAGGCAACATAGGGAGACCCCATCTATACAAAAAATTTAAAAATTAGCCAAGTATCATGGTGCTGCCTGCAGTCCCAGCTATTCAGGAGGCTGAGGCAGGAGAATCCTTTCAGCCTCAGAGTTTGAGGCTACAGTGAACCCTGATCACACCACTGCACTCTAGCCTAGGCAACAGAGCAAGACCCTATCTCAGGAAAAAAAAAAAAGACTGTATTTGAAGTCCTCTCATTCACTCTGTACTGACAGTTTTTCAACTCTTTTAGCTAACTCTGATTTTCTAAGCTATAATAATTTATTAGTCTAGAAGAAAGTATGTTTCAACTAAATTGTTTGGTAAATAACTCTTGAGATTAGTCAGAATGTTTGTCTTTTGGTTTGTTTGTTTGTTTTTGTTTTATTTTGTTTCTGAGAAGGAGTTTTGCTGTCGTTGCCCAGGCTGGAGTGTAGTGGTGTGATCGTGGCTCACTACAACCTCCACCTTCTGGTTTCAAACGATTCTCCTGCCTCAGCCTCCCAAGTAGCTGGGACTACAGGGGCCCGCCACCACGCTTGGCTAATTTTTGTATTTTTAGTAGAATCGGGGTTTCACCATGTTGGCCAGGCTGGTCTCGAACTCCTGATCCACTGCCTCAGCCTCCCAAAGTGCTGAGATTACGGGCTTGAGCCACCACGCCTGGCTGAATGTTTGTCTTTTAATAAACTAAGCTAACATGTTAAAATAATATGGAGTTATAATTTTTGAAAAATAATACATTTACACATATTGTTTGCTTATATCTGACATAATTTGCTGTAAGGAGATATATAGTTTTCAGAACCCTGATATGAATATTATAGTTAATAGCTAATTAACTTTTTAAAGTTTCTATAAAAAATGCCAAATCCTTGATACATTTTGTTTGCAATTAGTGACAAGACAGTATATGCCAACTTCATGCATTTCAAGTATCATTATGTAAAGATTTATTCCTAATTCTTTACAATTTATTTATAAAATTATAGTTTCAGTAAACTTTCATATATACTAAGAGAAAATAGAGGATTGTTTTTAGGAAATTACATTTTTGAAAAATTTTTCATAAATGCTTGGAAAGATCATAGAATTGTTAAACCCATGTGGGCATAGGCTACCCAGAATTTTCAGCTCATATTTAGATGGTAGGAAAATTGACAGAAACCTAGTTATTGTATTTCTTTGTGCTTAAGTGTATGACTAGGAGTCTGGTGAGTGTGGTTGCCCAAACATTGGAGGAGGAACACTAACAGTTCTTATTTTGAAAAAGAACATTGTGCTTGAGCTTTCAGGTTGTGGCTGTGCATTGTAATGCATTAGGAGCTGCTTTTACATTTTATTTAAGAGAAAGGTCTTTTAAGTATGTATACATATACTGCCTTTATTTGCACATTTGGATCATTTAATGAATTTTGTTCTATGAGCAAGTGGTACCATCTAAGATAAATACTTGAAACATTGATGTTAACCTTACCTCAGTTAATTTTCATGAAATATTATTTTTTGAAAATGAATACTTATTGCATAAGTCCTAAATGGAATATGCTATTTTTAATGGTTATTCATATATTCTTTGGATTCCTTTCTAAAAGTAAACCATTTTTAAAAGATGGATATACATTACCCAATGGGCTCTTCTTCCCCTTTAGGTGTAGAAATGCCTTCCATGCAGACTAACTGGAAATTGTAATGATCATAAATATTGGGATTTTATTAAGTTTTCTAGTAGTTTGTTCACATTGTTTTTCCAGCAATTTTAGAAGATATAATATTTAGCCTAATAAGGATTATCATCTTTCATAGGGCTAGATTGAAGAAATTTTTCATTGAAATAATCAGATTATATATGAAGTGATGATTTCTTAATGGTTGGCATAGTCAAAGAATCTGTTTTTGAAATTGTGGGAAATGTCTCTGATAGGCATTTTCAGTTAAGTAAAGGACTAAAAGTAGAAAGCCCTAAGTTCTAAATCAAACATTGTCCCCTAATAGTTGTTTTGTCAAATAAATCTTACTCTTGCACACTGAGGTATTAGGGTGAGTAATAGTGAGCGTTAGGCCAGTGTAATGCTCTTTTGAATATTAAATTATAAAAGAAGAAGCCCAGGTTGAGGCAGATGGATTGCTTTGAGCTCAGGAATTCAAGACCAGCCTGGGCAACATGGCATAACCCTCTCTCTACAAAAAATACAAAAATTGGCTGGGCGTTGGTGGCTCATGCCTGTAGTCCCAGCTATAGGGGAGGCTGAGGCTGGAGAACCATTTGAGCCTGGAAAGCAGTGGTTGTAGTGAGCTGAGATTGCGCCACTGCACTCCAGCCAGGGTGACAGGGTAAGATCCTGTCTCAAATAAAATAAAAATAAAATAAAATGTCCAAAAAAAGAAAAGTAAGTGAAGAGAAAAGTTTTAAGTCTGGGCGTGGTGTCTCACACCTGTAATCCCAGCACTTTGGGAGGCTGAGGTGGGCGGATCACTTGAGGTGAGGAGTTCAAGACCAGCCTGGCCAACATGGTGAAACCTGTCTCTACTAAAAATACAAAAAAAAAACTTAGCCAGGCATGATGGTGCACGCCTGTAATCCCAGCTACCTGGGAGGCTGAGGCAGAAGAATCAGTTGAACCCAGGAGGTGCAGGTTGCAGTGAGCTGAGATCATGCCACTGCACTCCAGCCTGGGCAACAAAGCAGGACTCCGTCTCAAAAAAAAAAAAGGAATAATTTTAAAAAGTCATGATTTCTTATCATTGTTTACTGACTTTTTTAAAAAGCAAAAATTGGATAATGCTTTAGGATGGAATATTCACCAATCTAGAAGATATTTCTTCAGTATTTTAAAAGATAGAGACAATGGTTTTAATAAACTGGAGCATTTTGGTACCTGAGCCTGTGGGAATATTTTCAGTATGGAATATTTATTTGCTATTTCTGTGTTCCTGCATAGTCAATTCCTAAATACCTTTTCTTAAGATAGCAGTTTTAAAAATTATAATTACTCTCCACCTGACCCCTTGCCCCACAACAAACAAAAATCACTTTGAGTTGTTAATGTTGAAATCACAAGTTACAAGTCTTCCTTTGTCCTTGGTTAAAAAATAATTATAAAAAGAGAGTAAAGAGAAAATTCTTTTTTCTCTTTACTGGTCAGTTCTATAGAAGTAATTTAAAATACCGTATATTGAATTCTTTGATCATTTCTCCTGGGTGGATTGGGAAAGAAGTCCTAGCTGAGGCAATTGCTTCTGGGCTCTCTTTCTGTGTGCCTGGTAAATGAAACACAAGGAACCTCACCAAACTACATGACTAATGGCAACCTCCAGTGCCGCCTGCAATCAAAGATTAATTTGCTTTATCAAGTTTAAAGAATACTGGGTGATAAATCATGTCAAAAAGAAATAATCAGTCAAAGGCTGATGTTCTTTTCTACATGTGAGGACAGGTGCTATGAGGCATGCACTTGCCATATACAGTTAATTTTCCTTTCATGCATTTATGTTCATCTTAATTACTATTTAGCTGATACTTGAATCAAATAATTTCTCTCATTAAGATCAACATCCCAACTGAAAGGCTGCAGTATTATAGATTCAAAATAACACTTTTTCCTTTTAATTTGTGTAAGGGTATTTTCACATGAGTATTATTCACAATTTTTTTTATTTAAACATGAAATCACTTATGCCAAGTGGGAAGCGAAATTATTTTCTCCATCTCAAGATAGGAATATCAACTGGATGTTCATGTTTATAATATATATCTGTGTGTGTGTTATATCTACATATTTTATATAAATTTTCATTTTACTTGGGTTTTCTCACCTTTTTTTTTTTTCTTTTCTTTTCTTAAAAGAGAGAAATCTAGAGTCTCTAATTCTGTCTCCTGGGTTCATAATGCAGGACTCACTTTAGGTAAGATTACATTTAAAGAGGTCATCTTTCAGGACTTTTAGCAGCAAACACATTTTGAGCAGAATCAGAAATGAATCTTGTATCTTTTCAGACACTGCGCTACCAGGACTCTTTAAAAGCAAAACTCAGATTATTGTCTTAGGAGAGTCTCTTATTTCTAATTATAGTCTTATGAACTGGAGTCTCTTTAAATGTTTTTGGTATATATAGATATGTATTACTTCCTAGCTTAGCTCTTTTCTAGCTCACTCTGCCTTTGGTGGCTAATTAGAGATTTAGAAATTAATTTTCCGCTTGATGTACACAATTAAATAAAAATTCATCATAGACTTGAAACTTGGAACTGTGAAGTTATATCGTTTGAGTGGTTGTAGGAAATCTTATCCCTAGAGTAACTCTTCATTTTCTTTTTCTTCATGCTTCCTCTCAGTTTTTGTCTAGATCTTGACCTTTTTCACTCCAGTAAATTGTTAATAGAGCAGGAAGACTTGTGGCTGGCTTTTGTTTTCTTTTTCTTCTGCTTCTGATTCCTGATAATTATTTTAAAATATAAAGTTCTATTTTTGACATCAGTAGCATCCTAAAGAGAGAATATCTTATATTGGCTGGGTTTTAAGACTTCTTTTTAAACTGGATAGGAATTTAACTGACCTATACTTAATATATATTTTTCCACATGAAAGTATTTATTGTGTTCTATTTCATTTCCAGAATGAGATGATGGGACAAGTTGATGAGGTCTCTTCCAATTTGAAAGTTTTGTAAGTCCAGACATATCTATTTTGATAGTAACTGAGTCACCAGTGCTCATCAGCAGTTTGCATAATAGACATCTATCCTAGGGAATTGCTGTAGTATAGATTGCATGGTGGGGTAAATAGATTTAGATTTGAAGACTGAACACTTCCATCCAGGGTCTCACTCCAACATTTGTATAAACCTGAACACTATTTTTGCTACAGGGTTGTCATTGAAAGTATTGCCTCATTATGTTTCTTAGTGGTCCCTGTATGAAGCCAAATAAGAGAAACTTCTTAATTGAGCCCTAGGAAATGCTTCTGTTTACTTAAGAGATGTGTGTGTGTGTGTGTGTGTGTGTGTGTGTGTATTTTCCCCTAATTAATAAACTATAAAATAATCTTTGCCTTTTCACTTTGGCCATCTGGAAATTTGCCACCAATTTATGGTTCAACTGTACAATTGCCTATAACATTTATAATCTGTTTTCATGAATTTTTATCCTCGTATTACTCCCACTGATTCAACTTTATATTGTAACTGGTCCTTGTGTCTCATTTTACTTTATCTCTACTTTTTTAATGTCCGGGATTTCCTGTATGTCACCCCAAATACTGAGTCACTGTGTAAATAAGTAAATATATATCTATATCTGTAAGTAGTGTGAGTGTATTGTATATACATTATATATATACATATATATACACACATACACACACACTGAGTCACTTTGTAAATAAGTAGAATTGCCCTGACTCTATCACCAAATATTCAAAAGTCAGTTATTTCTTTTAGGGCTTTAGTATTCTCACTTGTGAAATAAAGAATGAACTAGATTGCCCTTGAGAACTTTTTAGACTCAAATTCTAGGATTAAAAACAACAGAGGAGTTCCAGTTTCCATTTGGATCCTAGAAAGCTGGAAAGAGCATTACTTTCACCCCTAAAACAACAATAAAGCTGGGAAAACTGCAAGCTTATGACTTTCCTTGAATCTGCCAGACAACTGAAGTGGAAGGACAACCAAATCGCCAGAAATGTAAGCAGAGATAGATACTTGCTAGGAAAAAAGGAACATGAGCACTTTCTTACCTAAGGTTGATTCATGAATGCCGTAAGTATAACTGGGCTAGATAGTTAATAAATTGGTAGGGGCCGAGTGTGGGTTGGCAAGAGAAAGTGAAGCCCCAGGTAGCCCTAGATATATGGAGATTTTATACCCTCTTGCAGGCTCTTTCATCACAGTCCCACCAGGCAGTTTCTCCTATCCTTCCCTACCGCAAAAAAAAAAAAAAAAAAAGCAAGAATCCTGAGAAAGCATCCTTCATAGTGCAGGCTTAGAGAACAAAAGCAACAGGGAGAGGGACACAAAACTCCACCTGAACACTTCTTCCTATTTTCCCAACTGGGAATATTTTTATTTTGACAAATATGACATTGTTATATAGGATGTTAACCTTAGGGAAAACTAAATGGAGGGTATATAGGAATTCTTTGTACTATATTTGCAACTTTGCTGTATATCTAAAATTATGCCAGGCCAGGTGCGATGGTTCACACCACGAATCCCAACACTTCGGGAGGCTGAGGCACTCAGGAGGATCACTTGAGGCCAGGAATTCAGGACTGTTCCGGACAACATAATGAGACTTTATCTCTACAAAAAATGGAAAAATTGGCTGAGAAATGGTGGCATGCTCCTGTAGTGCCAGGTACTTGAGAGACTAAAACAGGAGAATCACTCAAGCCCAAGAGTTCAAAGCTACGATGAGCTATGATTGTGCCACTGTACTTCAGCCTGGGCAACACACTGAGACCCTGTCTCTTAAAAACAAAAAAAAAAAAAAGAAGAAGAAGAAAAAAGAAAACTAATAAATTTTAAATTTAAAAAATTATAAATAACAATTTAAAAATAAAATTCTTTCAAATGCAGAGTTTAGAAAAAACAGGCAGCAACTGTAGCCCCACCCCCTTTTCAGGTCGCATTCCTTTGAAGTAGAGATAGTTCCCTTATTTGGAAGATTAGGATTCTTTTATTATTTGAAGAATTTTATGTAGTTACAAAATCCTGAAAGTCTTCTCCAGCCATCTTTTCCCTGCTCTCCCCTACTGTTGGCCTGAGTATCTTTTCTTTCTATGCTTATCCTTGTCATGGTTTTTATCCCATTATGTGAGACTTTTCTATATACTTATCTTTCTTTCAGAATCCTCAGTGCTTGGACCATGGTAGGCGTTCAGTGATATTTATTGTAATAAACCTGGTCTTTCATTGTCGCTTGTCTTGATGAATGGCACCATTCTAGGATATTTTTATTTCATTTCTTCCTTACTCTCTACCAAGTTCTAATATATATTTTTTGCCTCATAAATATATCACCAATCTATCTGTTTCTGTCTCTTCTATAGCTCAACTCCAAGCGACCACCTGTTTTACTTGGGATATTACATTATACTCCTAACTTGAATCCTGAATCTATTCTCACCTTCCCCCTACTTTCAGCCTATATTGTACATTCACTGTATATAGTAGCCAGGGTAGTCTTCAAAAATATAAACCTGATTATAAACCTGATTTTGCCTTTCTGCTTGTTTAAATAACTTTCTGTTGTTTTTAGGATAAAACCAAACTTTACATAGGTATATGGCCCTTACTGGCCTAGTCTCAATTTTCCTCTTTAACTTCATGTAGACCACACTCTTCTAGCCAGCCCACTGGTCTTCTTTAAGACCCTGAGCAGCACAAACTCTCTTATAACTCCAGGCCTTTACACATATCACTTCTTCAGTCAGGAACATTCTTTTCTGTTTCTCCCAGCCTTCCCCTGTCACCATTATTTCCTGCTTACCCCTGAGCTTTCTGCTTAAATTACACCTCCTCGTGGAAGCCTTCCCTGATCTCCCAGACTAAGTTATGTCATCTTTTTATATACTTTCAGAGCACCTTGTACTTTTCCATTATAGCAACTCGCACAGTTTGTCATAATGTTTGTGCGATGATTAAATTATTATCTGTCTCTTTCATAGAACTGTAACTTCCATGAGGATAGGGATCATGTTTGGTTTTGTCCATTCCAGCATCTGGCACAGTATTCAACACATCTTGGAATATTTATCAAGCTCACATTAATCAAATTCAGTTAAATGTTTATTAAAGGAATAAAAGAATAAGCTATACTGTGCTAAGTGACGGAGCTGGAACTACAACTGAGTACATATACCCAACACCAGATTAGCCACCTCTTCTGTGAGCAGTTTGGGCTATAAAGAGCAGATACCGTGTCATATTCCAGTTTCTAAAACCCCACCCCAAGTCCTTTTGATGCTCAGTCTAATTTTCTGTTTGAGAACAGGTCCTACCAAACTTAAGAATCCCTGAGTACAGGGATGGGAGTGGGCTGAGAGGTTTGTACAACAAGGTACAAGGGAGCATTTTGCGGTAATGGAAACTTTTATTATGGTGGTAGTTACATATCCATATGCATTTGTCAAAACTCATAAAACTCTATCCTTTTGAGAAGGTTGAATTTTACTGTATATAAATTATACCCAACTTAAAAAAAATTTCTGAGTATTTTCAGGTAGACATCTGCTTTGTATCCAAGGACCTCTTCATCCTACCCTTACGTTACTGTGAAGGGTAGATCCATGTGTCAGGAAGACATGAAAAGGTATTCCAAGTCCAGAATATTCCACACTACCTGTGTCTTACTCTTACCCTTTAACCCAATCAAATTTTATGAAAATTGAATGAATTAATGAAAAGCAGAAGTGATCTTTGGCTATTTGATCATATCAGGACAGCTCTGAGACCATTCTGTTCCCATGATAGGCGGTCCTTACTTGTGTATACCTGATTTTTCCTCATAACATTCATTTAAGAAACATTTGCAGAATCCCTAAAAATGTTTCTTTTTTCCTTTCCCTACTCCTTACTAAAAATAAATGTGTCAAAGAGGGCCTTTCACTATAACACGATTTCCTAAACTCAGGCCAAGATAAAATCTCTTTCTCAATGAAAACAAAGTATACTCACACCTACAAGTTCAATTGACTTAGTATATAACGTTGGTTTATTAAGGATGGGAAGTTAAAAATGTAAAGATAGGCTGGGTGCAGTGCCTCACGTCTGTAATCCCAGCACTTTGGGAGGCAGAGGCAGGCGAGTCACAAGGTCAGGAGATCGAGACCATCCTGGCTAACACAGTGAAACCCCATCTCTACTAAAAATACAAAAAGAAATTAGCCAGGTGTGGTGGCAGGCGCCTGTAGTCCCAACTACTTGGGAGGCTGAGGCAGAAGAATGGTGTGAACCCAGGAGGCAGAGCTTGCAGTGAGTCGAGATCGCGCCACTGCACTCCAGCCTGGGTGACAGAACAAGACTCCATCTCAAAAAAAAAAGTAAAGATATATACTTTGATCAAGCAAAAAGCCTAAACTGGGGAATTGGTTAAATTAATTAAGAGGAGGCTAAAATCACAGTGCTTATTTGACAGGAGTATCTATTCTGACTTTTGCTACTGCTACCATTCAATTAAGTCGCTCAATTTTTTTTATGATTGCATCGTTATTCAAGAGTTCGTTTTAAACATTGTGGTTGACCTAATGCTGAATAATGCCTGTAGCACAGAATACCTGGCATATCCATCTTGGGTTTTATATACTTTCATTTTTCAGTTAACTCTTTGCTTTCTTTTCTACCTATTTAGTATATCATATAAAAATGTGTAATTTGCATTCCTTCAAAGTAAAATCAAGACTAAGAAATTCAAACTTATTACTGAAATACCAGCAGGTGCAGATTGCTTGAAATATACAAGATCCTATCATTAGTTTCAAATCTTTTTCATTTGCTATATTGGAAATTGAGGTGTTAAATTTCCACCTGTTATGGCCATGAGTTTACTTTTGGTTTTTAATGATAATAGAGCTTCCTTTTTTTTTTTGTCTTCTGTGCTCTATATTTTTAGTGGAATGTTTGTAGAGCCCCTCTCTCAAGATAGGTGATTCTTAAAAGTGAGACTGGAGCGGTTCCAAGATGGCCGAATAGGAACAGCTCTAGCCTACAGCTCCCAGCATGAGCGACACAGAAGACAGGTGACTTCTGCATTTCCAACTGAGGTACAGAGTTCATCTCACTGGGGCGTGTTGGACAGTGAGTGCAGGATAGCAGGTGCAGTCTACCAAACAAGAGCCGAAGCAGGACGAGGCATTGTCTCACCCAGGAAGCACAAGGGGTAAGGGAATGCCCTTTCCTAGCCAAGGGAAACCGTAACACATAGCACCTGGAAAATTGGGTCACTCCCACCCTAATACTGCCCTTTTCCAAGGGTCTTAGCAAACGGCACACCAGGAGATTATATCCCCCATGTGGCTCCGAGGGTCCCACGCCCACAGAGCCTCCGTCTTTGCTAGCACAGCTGTCTGAGATCTAACTGCAAGGCCTCAGCGAGGCTGGGGGATGGGCGCCCGCCATTGCTGAGGCTTGAGTAGGTAAACAAAGCAGCAGGGAAGCTTGAACTGGGTGGAGCCCACCTCAGATCAAGGAGGCCTGCCTACCTCTGTAGACTCCACCCTTGGGGACAGGGCATAGCCAAACAAAAGGCAACAGAAACCTCTTCAGATTTAAATGTCCCTGTCTGACAGCATTGAAGAGAGTAGTGGTTCTCCTAGCACGAAGTTTGAGATCTGAGAACGGTGAGACTGCCTCCTCAAGTGGGTCAAGTAGCCTAACCGGGAGGCACCCCCCCGTAGGGGCAGACTGACACCTCACATGGCTGGGTACCCCTCTGAGAAAAAGCTTCCAGAGGAATAATCAGGCAGCAACATTTGCTGCTCAGCAATATTCACTCTTCTGCAGCCTCCGCTGTTGATACCCAGGCAAACAGGGTCTGCAGTGGACCTCCAGCAAATTCCAACAGGCCTGCAGCTGAGGGTCCTGATTGTTAGAAGGAAAACTAACAGACAGAAAGGACATCCACACCAAAACCCCATCTGTACGTCACCATCATCAAAGACCAAAGGTAGAGAAAACCACAGGGATGGGGAAAAACCAGAGCAGAAAAGCTGAAAATTCTAAAAATCGGAGTGCCTCCCCACCTCCAAAGGAACGCAGCTCCTCAAGAGCAACCAAACAAAGCTGGATGGAGAGTGACTTTGACAAGTTGAGAGAAGAAAACTTCAGACGATCAAACTTCTCTGAGCTAAAGGAGAAACTTTGAACCCATTGCAAAGAAGCTAAAAACCTTGAAAAAAGATTAGAAAAATGGCTAACAAGAATAACCAATGTAGGCTGGGCGCGGTGGCTCAAGCCTGTAATCCCAGCATTTTGGGAGGCCGAGACGGGCGGATCACAAGGTCAGGAGATCGAGACCATCCTGGCTAACCTGGTGAAACCTCGTCTCTACTAAAAAATACAAAAAACTAGCCGGGCGAGGTGGCGGGCACCTGTAGTCCCAGCTACTCAGGAGGCTGAGGCAGGAGAATAGCATAAACCCGGGAGGCGGAGTTTGCAGTGAGCTGAGATCACGCCACTGCACTCCAGTCTGGGCGACAGAGCGAGACTCCGTCTCAAAAAAAAAAAAAAA
This sequence comes from Chlorocebus sabaeus, assembly GCF_047675955.1. Lineage (NCBI taxonomy): Eukaryota > Metazoa > Chordata > Mammalia > Primates > Cercopithecidae > Chlorocebus > Chlorocebus sabaeus. Next base: position 11,306,252 of record NC_132926.1, on the reverse strand, counting down.
AAAAAGAATAACCAATGTAGAGAAGTCCTTAAATGACCTGAAAGAGCTGAAAACTATGGCATGAGAACTACATGACAAATGCACAAGCTTCAGTAACCGATTCAATCAACTGGAAGAAAGGGTATCAGTGATTGAAGATCAAATGAATGAAATGAAATGAGAAGAGAAGTTTTAGAGAAAAAAGAGTAAAAAGAAATGAACAAAGCCTCTAAGACATGTGGAACTACGTGAACAGACCAAATCTATGTCTGATTGGTGTACCTGAAAGTGATGGGGAGAATGGAACCAAGTTGGAAAACACTCTGCAGATTATCCAGGAGAACTTCCCCAACCTAGCAAGGCAGGCCAACATTCAATTTCAGGAAATACAGAGAACGCCACAAAGATACTCCTCGAGAAGAGTAACTCCAAGACACTTAATTGTCAGATTCACCAAAGTTGAAATGAAGGAAAAAATGTTAAGGGCAGCCAGAGAGAAAGGTCGGGTTACCCACAAAGGGAAGCCCATCAGACTAACAGCAGATCTCTCGGCAGAAACTCTACAAGCCAGAAGAGAGTGGGGACCAATATTCAACATTCTTAAATAAAAGAATTTTCAACCCAGAATTTCATATCCAGCCAAACTGAGTTTCATAAGTGAAGCAGAAATAAAATCCTTTACAGACAAGCAAATGCTGAGAGATTTTGTCACCACCAGGCCTGCCCTACAAGAGCTCCTGAAGGAAGCACTAAACATGGAAAGGAACAACCAGTACCAGCCACTGCAAAAACATGCCAAAATGTAAAGACCATTGATGCTAGGAAGAAACTGCATCAACTAATGAGCAAAATAACCAGCTAACATCATAATGATAGGATCAAATTCACACATAACAATATTAACCTTAAATGTTAAATGCTTCAATTAAAAGACAAAGACTGGCAAATTGGGTTAAGAGTCAAGACTCATCAGTGTGCTATATTCAGGAGACCTATCTCATGTGCAGAGACACACATAGACTCAAACTAAAGGGATGGAGGAAGATCTACCAAGCAAATGGAAAACAAAAAAAGGCAGGGGTTGCAATCCTAGTCTCTGATAAAACAGACTTTAAACCAACAAAGATCAAAAGAGACAAGGCCATTACATAATGGTAAAGGGGTCAATCCAACAAGAAGAGCTAACTATCCTAAATATATATGCACCCAATAAAGGAGCACCCAGATTCATAAAACAAGTCATTGCAGAACTACAAAGAGACTTACACTCCCACACAATAATAATGGGAGACTTTAACACCCCACTGTCAACATTAGATCAACAAGACAGAAAGTTAACAAGGATATCCGGGAATTGAACTCACCTCTGCACCAAGCAGACCTAATAGACATCTACAGAACTCTCCACCCCAGATCAACAGAGTATACTGTTTTCTCAGCACCACATCACACTTAATTGACCACACAGTTGGAAGTAAAGCACTCCTCAGCAAATGTACAAGAACAGAAATTACAACAAACTATCTCTCAGACCACAGTGCAATCAAACTAGATATCAGGATTAAGAAACTCACTCAAAATCGCTTAACTACGTGGAAACTGAACAACCTGCTCCTGAATGACTACTGGGTACATAATGAAATGAAGGCAGAAAAAAAGATGTTCTTTGAAACCAATGAGAACAAAAATACAACATACCAGAATCTCTGGGACACAGCTAAAGCAGTGTTTAGAGGGAAATTTATAGCACTAAATGCCCACAAGAGAAAGCAGGAAAGATCTAAAATTGACATCCTAACATCACAATTAAAAGAACTAGAGAAGCAAGAGCAAACACATTCAAAAGCTAGCAGAAGGCAAGAAATAGATCAGAGCAGAACTGAAGGAGATAGAGACACAAAAAAACCTTCAAAAAATCAATGAATCCAGGAGCTGGTTTTTTGAAATGATCAACAAAATTGATAGACCGCTAGCAAGACCAATAAGGAAGAAAAGGGAGAAGAATCAAATAGATGCAACAAAAAATGATAAAGGGGATATTACCACCGACCCCACAGAAATACAAACTACCATCAGATAATACTATAAACACCTCTACGCAAATAAACTAGAAAACCTAGAATAAATGGATAAATTCCTGGACACGTACACTATCCCAAGACTAAACCAGGAAGAAGTTGAATCCCTGAATAGACCAATAACAGGCTCTGAAATTGAGGCAATAATTAATAGCCTACCAACCAAAAAAAAGTCCAGGACCAGAGGGATTCACAGCCAAATTCTGCCAGAGGTACAAGGAGGAGCTGGTACCATTCCTTCTGAAACTCTTCCAATCAATAGAAAAAGAGGGAATCCTCCCTAACTCATTTTATGAGGCCAACATCATCCTGATACCAAAGCCCGGCAGAGACACAACAAAAAAAGAATTTTAGACCAATATCCCTGATGAACATTGATACAAAAATCCTCAATAAAATATTGGCAAACCGAATCCAGCAGCACATCAAAAAACTTATCCACCGTGATCAAGTGGGCTTCATCCTTGGGATGCAAGGCTGGTTCAATATACGCAAATCAATAAACATAATCCAGCATATAAACAGAACCAAAGACAAAAATCACATGATTATCTCAATAGATGCAGAAAAGGCCTTTGACAAAATTCAACAACCCTTCATGCTAAAAACTCTCATGGAACGTATCTCAAAATAATAAGAGCTATTTATGACAAACCCACAGCCAATATCATACTGAATGGGCAAAAACTGGAAGCATTCCCTTTGAAAACTGGCACAAGTCAGGGATGCCCTCTCTCACCACTCCTATTCAACATAGTATTGGAAGTTCTGGCCAGAGCAGTCAGGCAAGAGAAAGAAATAAAGGGTATTCAATTAGGAAAAGAGGAAATCAAATTGTCCCTGTTTGCAGATGTCATGATTGTGTATTTAGAAAACCCCATCGTCTCAGCCCAAAATCTCCTTAAGCTGATAAGCAACTTCAGCGAAGTCTCAGGATACAAAATCAATGTGCAAAAATCACAAGTATTCTTATACACCAATAACAGACTAATAGCCAAATCATGAGTGAACTCGCATTCACAATTGCTTCAAAGAGAATAAAATACCTAGGAATCCAACTTACAAGGGATGTGAAGGACTTTTTCAAGGAGAACTACAAACCACTTCTCGATGAAATAAAAGAGGACACAAACAAATGGAAGAACATTCCCTGCTCATGGATAGGAAGAATCAATATCTTGAAAATGGCCATACTGCCCAAGGTAATTTATAGATTCAATGCCATCCCCATTAAGCTACTAATGACTTTCTTCACAGAATTGGAAAAAAACTACTTTAAAGTTCACGTGGAACCAAAAAAGCCTGCATTGCCAAGACAATCCTAAGCCAAAAGAACAAAGTTGCAGGCATCATGCTACCTGACTTCAAACTATACTACAAGGCTACAGTAAGCAAAACAGCATGGTACTGGTACCAAAACAGAGATGTAGACCAATGGAACATAACAGAGCCCTCAGAAATAATACCACACATCTACAACCATCTGATCTTTGACAAACCTGACAAAAACAAGAAATGGGGAAAGGACTCCCTATTTAATAAATGGTGCTGGGAAAACTGGCTAGCCATAAGTAGAACGCTGAAACTGGATCCCTTCCTTACACCTTATATAAAAATTAATTCAAGGTGGATCAGAGACTTAAATGTTAGACCTAAAACCATAAAAACCCTAGAAGAAAACCTAGGCAATACCATTCAGGACATAGGCATGGGCAGGGACTTCATGTCCAAAACACCAAAAGAATTGGCCACAAAAACCAGAATTGACAAATGGGATCTAATTAAACTAAAGAGCTACTGCACAGCAAAAGAAACTACCATCAGAGTGAACAGGCAACCTACAGAATGGGAGAAAATTTTTGCAATCTACTCATCTGACAAAGAGCTAATATCCAGAACCAACAAAGAACTCAAACAAATTTACAAGAAAAAAACAACCACATCAAAAAGTGAGCAATGGGTATGAACAGACACTTCTCAAAAGAAGACATTTATGCAACCAACAGACACATGAAAAAATGCTCATCATCACTGGCCATCAGAGAAATGCAAATCAAAACCACAATGAGATACCATCTCACACCCATTAGAATGGCGATCATTAAAAAGGAAACAACAGGTGCTGGAGAGGATGTGGAGAAATAGGAACACTTTTACACGTTGGCGGGACTGTAAACTAGTTCAACCATTGTGGAAGACAGTATGAAAATTCCTTTAGGATCTAGAACTAGAAATACCATTTGACCCAGAGATCCCATTATTGGGTGTATACCCAAAGGATTATAAATCATGCTGCTATAAAGACACATGCACACGTATGTTTATTGTGGCACTATTCACAATAGCAAAGACTTGGAACCAACTCAAATGTCCATCAGTGACAGACCAGATTAAGAAAATGTGGCACATATACACCATGGAATACTATGCAGCCATGAAAAAGGATGAGTTCATGTCCTTTGTAGGGACATGGATGCAGCTGGAAATCATCATTCTCAGCAGACCTATCGCAAGAACAGAAAACCAAACACCACATGTTCTCACTCATAGGTGGGAATTGAATATTGAGAACACTTGGACACCGGAAGGGGAACATCACATACTGGGGACCTGTCATGGGGTGGGGGAGGGGAGCGGGGAGGAATAGCATTAGGAGATATACCTAATGTAAATGATGAGTTAATGGGTGCAGCACACCAACATGGCACATGTATACATATGTAACAAACCTGCACATTGTGCCCATGTACCCTAGAACTTAAAGTATAATAAAAAATAAATTAAAAAAAAAAAGTGAGACTGGTCTCTTTTTCATAGAATTTTCTGCTAAAATGTAGTTTCAAATATTTAAACAGTAATTGAAGAAAACAATATCGTTAGAGTACAACCATATCGTTCTTGATTGCTAACTGGATGTTCAGTAAATAAATGCTCTTGTTAGGTAGTGAGACCTTGGAATCCAGGCTGTTATTGCTGTTGGTGATACACTCTGAACCAAATGTTCTTCCCTATCCTTTATAGATAAGATGTTATACCCATCACAAATATGAATTCCAAATTTGCTGTTTCAGTTATAATTCAAGTTTGGGATATTTTCAAGCGTGGTCTTCTCATCTTAGTAAATTGCCAGTAGTAAGATGGCTAGTTGTGAATGCGATCTGTCCAAAACATGATTTTTTTTTCCTTAGTAGAACTCTGGTGAAGGCTGTCTCTTTGTATTTGCTAGCATTCATTAAGGAATGAAGTATAGACTGTCTCAAAGGCTTACCATGTACCAGTATGCTGGATACTTTGTTTACTTTGGTCTTTATAACAACTACATAAAGCAAGTATCATACCAGTTTTAGGGATGAGGAAATGAAGCCTCAGAATAAATGTCAATAATAGCTAATGAATTATAGACCAGTGTTTCAGACGTTGAGCTTTTAACTACAGAGGCACATGAAAATTGAAATTATAGGCATTTATGTTATTTTTCCAGGCATAAGTAATAAAGACCTGGTTCTTAAAAGATTAATCAACAATTTGTTTTTTATTTTTTAAATCTATGTTATCCATTGCAGTGTTTTGTACCTAAAATTAATGATTGTCACAAATCACCTGCTTTTATCTGGTAAGCTAGTGGGATAAACAGCTCCATGGTTACTCACTGTTGTATAGCACAACTAGTCCAAATTTGATACCTCCACAAAATAATCCACTATAGGAAAATATAGTTCCAAATGGAAGGTTCCGTTCCTAAAGGATGATAGAACAAAGGAATTTTTCACTTAATAATTCTTGTGTGTGTTGCTATGAAACACTATTGAATAACATCATGGAATCATAGAATATTAGAACTGAAAGAGATCGTATAATATATAGTCTAGTAGTTTTTCAGTTTGCTCCGTGGTTGGGACAAGGAGGGGAGAAGGAGGAGCTTGGCAAGTTGTCTTCTCCTTCTATGAAACAGAGGACTTTACTTTAAAGTGCTTACTTTCTTTATCACTTACTTTCTCATATTGCTCATATTGGTCTTCCAGGTAAGCCCTTATTTAAAGAAATGGTTTCACATCTTTAAAAAAATTTTTTTCACCATTTCCTGATTTTACAGATGGCAGTTTAAGGCCTAGAGATACGAATTACCTTTCGGAGGTCATTCCACTTGCTGGAGTAGGTCTTTCAGTATTGTAGTTTATTCATTTCTTCAGTAAACATTTATTGAATATCTACTGTATCCCAGTCCCTATGCTTAGAGCTCACAGGTGAGTGGAAGAGACAGATGAACAAACAAATAATTGACGGCACAGAATGACAAGGGAAATGTATGAAGTTCCATATGAAAGACGTCAAGAGAAGCATCCTAAGAAAAATTATATTTGAACCAGGTCTTAAAGATGGAGATGATTTTGCCAGGTTGAAAAGGAGAGGATGATTATTCCCAGCTGAGGGAACAGTAGACAGAAAGCCATAGGAGTATTAAAGAGCATGACATGATTAGTCCGTATCAGAGGGATTGAAGGGGTAAAATTGTGGGAAGATACAATAGCAATTAGGGAAATTTTTTTCTATTATTTTATTACTATTTCTATTAAGTTATTACTATAGTTGGGAAGGGCCAGAACAGGAAGGATGCTCCATAGCAAGCTAAGGAAGGAAGGTTTTGCCCTGTAAGAAATAGGCTGCCATCTGGGCGTGGTGGCTCATGCCTGTAATTTCAACATTTTGGGAGGCCAAAGCGGATGGGTCAGTTGAGCTCAGGTGGTTGAGACCAGCCTGGGCAACATGGTGAAACCCTGTCTCTACCAAAAATACAAAAATTTAGCTAGGAATGGCGACACCACTACTCCCAGTTACTCAGGAGGCTGAGGGGAGGTAACAGGATCACTTGAACCCAGGAGGTGGAGGTTATAATGAACCAAAATCATGCTGCTCCCTACAGCCTGGGTGACAGAGCAAGACCCTATCTCAAAAAAAAAAAAAAAGAAAAGAAAAGAAATAGGGTGCCATTGAATATTTTTAACTAGGTAAGCGACGTGATTGATCATTTATTTCAAAAAAAGAATTATTCTGAACAGTGGCCTAGTCCTAGAGGGAAAAAATACAAACTGCAGGTTGCCCTTCAGCCGTCTTGCCTCTTTCACTTATTGATGGCTGCAAATGGTGCTCCCATTGCCCTCCCCAATGGCAATAAGTGTTCATTATGTCTTGTTTTGTTAAAGGTGTTTTGTCCTTTATAGTCTCTGCCTGCCACAACAGCATAGATCAGATTTGGAGGACCTTTTAAAACTGAGTGTTTGACTATCTGTGAAATCCCTTTCTGTGTTTTGCTTCACTTGAAATGACATTATGACTTACTGTGAGACAGGATAATTTGTAGTTTCTTTTGTCATGATCTTCTTTGGATGTCATAGACCATGGAGCGCTCTGCATTGGTTCAGAGGAACTGAGAATGGGAAGGACACAAGATTTTTATATTACTGTTTCTCTTGAGTATTCTCGCTTGTGATGGATTTTGGCTCCAGGCATAAAGATATATGGAGAAGCAGCCTGTTGGGAGAGAATTTTATATTTCGCTTGGCTATTTTGTGACTAAATACAGTGTTAAATTATTTGTGTGATGCTTGTATAATATTAAATTGAAAGAGCTATTGTTTTATCAAAAAGTGCTTTAGCATATACTATGAAGTCTAGATATTAAATACCAGGGCTTCTGTATATAAAGTCAAGCCAGATTTCTTATCATAAATTACTTTAGTAAGTAACCTTAGCAGTGGTTCCTAAGAAACCTAAGACTCTCTTTCTCATCAAAAGCCCCAAACAGTTGGTCTTCGGGGGCCATTTTTCTTGGCATTATGCTTCAGACTCAATCAGAATTCTGGGTAAGCTAGTATCTTAGCATTCTCTCTCTCCAAACCTTAGATCACCTGTGCTTTAAAATAAAATCTGTATTACACTTTCTCCTAAGCAAGAGGTATTTGTCTTTTTTTAATGAAATACAGAAGAGAAGCAGAAACTTTTCTTTGATATATCATTCTTAGAAACAATGCATATTCTAAAGGCCATAGGAGTAGACTTGCCCTTCATTCCAAGGTTCCTCTGCTCCCTGGTCCTCCATACTTTTCTCAACAGCCCTTTTGGAGATTTCTGAGTGTTTTGATACTAGCAAAAATAATGAAATATTTTTATCAGCGCAATAGAGAATGATTGCATAACACGCGAGAACCAGTTACACAGCTTCAAGAAGACTCACACCAAAAGTTGCTTATGACAGTAAAAAAATAGTATTTCTGTGAGGTCGTGTAGTGGATTAACTCTTCTTTAAAAACTAATCCCCCCAAAAGTAAGGGAAAATGTATTACTTTAATTAATAATGTGGGTTTTTAGATACTCAAAGGATAACATTTTAGAGGAAACCCCATATTGTGTGTAATAGACCCCAGGAAGAAGAAAAAACATATGTTAATCCCCTATAATAGACAATCCCAAACATTTTACATAAATTTTTTCTATTCCTTGCAACAATGCCATAAAATTCTACTTCTAACATTGGTAAGGAAACACAGCCAAGGAGAAATGCCTTCTTTTCCTTCTTTTTTACCTTAAGCCTTGGGCATTGGGGTAAGGTGACCAAATAATAGTAACAGCTAACAAATAAGGATAAAGACCTAATTTATCTTCTATGCATATGAGAGTTGAAGGAAGACATGGATGATAAGCAGTGTGCCCAAAAATCTCAGAGCATATTGAAAAGCGGATGAGGCTTTCTTTGTAGACGAAGGGCTGAGCAAGAAAATGTAATTATCAAGAGGAGGAATGCTGTTTATTGTGTAATTTCTACGTGCCAGTATTCTGCTAGTGTTTCACATGTGTAATCATTTTAAACCTCACAACAATCACATGGGGTAAATGCGCTTTTCTTCATTTTGCAGAGGGGACCTTAGGGGTCAACATGGTTAAGTAACTTTTTCGAAGTCATACAGTTGGTAATTGTTGGGACAGAAATTAAACTCGGGTTCTGCAGGTAATATCCTCTAAGACCAAAAAAACCGGCATGAATATATTGTATATTTTTCTGGGAGAGAGTTAATATCTTTGATCAGATTCACAAAGAAGTTCTTAACCCGCCCCCCCCCCCCAGAATAGAACAACCTCTATATTATGCCATCTTAAGATAAGCAGTACAGAGCAGGGAAACTGGAGCTATGTGAGCCCTGTCTTTATATCCCCCTTAACTTCTACCCAGGTAATAGTAGCAAGTTAAACCAGAAAATACATACATATGTCCTTCATAATCCTTTAGGGCTAAGAAGCCTACCTTTTATTTTGTTGGAGAAGAGGTATAGTGTGCTGGGTGAATGTACAGTTGCTGGAGTTGAATTGCTTAAATGTAAATTCTAACTCTACCACTTATTCATTCTGTTACGTCAAATAGTACACCTAATTGTACTATCTCAGTTTCCTCATTTATAAAAGTAGAATAGTAATAGTACTATCTTAGGGTATATGTGGATGTTAAATTAGTAAATATGTGTAAATTACTTAGTGCAGACAGCAGTTTCCAGAGGACATTTGATGATATTTAAAGATATTTTTGGTTGTCGCAATTTGGGAGAGGGGTGCCACTGTCATCTAGTGATAAGAGTCCGGGTGCATTTTGCAGTGCACAAGACAGTCCCACAACAAAGAATTATCTGGCCTAAAATGTCAGTAGTATTGAAGTTGAGAAGCCTCGGGTTAGCACAATGAGTGGCATGTACATTTTTATAAAGATTTGCTATTTTTTTGTGCTGAAGTCTAAGAAAAACATGGAAGAAAAAGTAAAATTATTATATAATCATCTTTTTTTTGTTTGTTTTTGTGGGGGGTCAGGGGGTTTGGGGTTTTGTTTGTTTGTTTTTGAGACGAAGTCTCGCTCTGTCACCTAGGCTGGAGTGCAGTGGCGCCATCTCGACTCACTGCAACCTTCGCCTCATGGGTTCAAGCAGTTCTCTGCCTCAGCCTCCTGAGTAGCTGGGATTACAGGCACCCGCCAGCACACCCCGCTAATTTTTGTATTTTTAGTAGAGACGAGGTTTCACCATTTTGGCCAGGCTGGTCTTGAACTCCTGACTTCATGATCTACCCGCCTCAGCCTCCCAAAGTGCTGGGGTTACAGGCGTGAGCCACCGCACCCGGCCATAATCATCTTTTCTAAGCAGCTAAAGAGAAGTACATTTTTAATCTCAGATATTAAATGGCTTTAATTAAGAGTCAGAACTTCAATATTATATAGAAAAACCCATTTAAAATACGAATGATAGGGTAAATGAATATGAAACCACATTTGATGCTATCAGATACTTGTAAATAATTCATGGTTTAATCCTGTCTAGTATTGATATACTTGTCTATATATCTATATATCTGTATTGATATATCTGTATATCTATATATCTATACCAATACAGATATATAGATACATGTATATATAAAGAGAGAGCATTTCATGATCATATATAAAAGTAATTGGTTAAGAGCATGGGCTTTGACATTATTCTGACTCGGGTTTAAGTCCCAGCCCTGTCACATGCAGATTATGTGACTCAATAGACACATCGCTTCTCTTTTTCTTTTGTGGTAAATTGTGATGTTAATTGGCATGATATTAATGTGATTTCTTCAGTGGTAAAATTGTGATATGAACGTCTACCTGCTTCCTAGACTTACCATGTTGATTAAATGAGATAAAGTATAAAAGTGCTTAGCATAGTGCTTCCCCATAACGAGCATTCAGTCAATGAGAGCTGTTCATATTATCGTCATCATCCCTGTCCCTGAAACTTCAGTACAAGTGATGTAGTAAAAGCTAGGATAGCCGACTAAGAGGCTGATTGCTAGTAAAGTAAACCTAACCATAGGTTCTATAGCTACCACGTACAAAGTTTACCTACCATCTTCACCCATTCTATAAAATCACCTCGACTTCCCTGGCCACTGGACAAAGGCCCCTTTCCTCATTTGGTATCTACCAACATCCACTCTGAGCATCCCTAACCTCTTTTGGAGATACCCTGGATCTTTTTTACTGTTCCGTTTTTTACCGAGCTCTGAGCTATGCTCATTTTTCATGTGTCCACTGAAGTCCACATAGTTATATATATTTTCCCCCCAAAATCCCATATCACACAAATAAAAAAATCTAAACAGGAGAACTGTTTCCTGTCTTGGGTTCTCTCACCACATGACTGTTAATGTTATTCTTTTCACTCAGCGTATTTCACTGTGTCAGCCTCCTTCTAAATTATATCATAATCGCCTTTGAAGTCCCCAGATTAGTTTTTTCAGAGGGAAAACAAAAGTGAAAAATTTTGTGAGAAACACGTAGTTTGGTTCCACATCTGGTAAAGGCACCCTGTGATTGCTTTCTTTCGGTGTCTAGAAGCTAATTTATGGTACTTTCTTTGTTTACTGTACTTGAGCAATATAGAGTATACTCTGCAGACATGGTTTAAGCTTTAAATTAGTTTGCATCTGTCTATATTAATGGGTTTTGTAAGCCAGGCCTTAATATCTCTTTATACGGAACATGTCTTACTTGTGAAGCAAGACAAATTTTTCCACCCTTCTAAGATTAAAATAGTGAGAGAAACCTCAAAGAAGAGGAAATTCTTTTTTAAGATAACAGCGATCTCCTCTGTAGACTCTTGGTTTGCAGGTGGTTAGTCTTCATCCTCTGTGTCAGTTTAATGTATCATGTAAGAACTAGTGAACAGATGTGGGGGTAGGGGGAGGCAAGCAGAGTGTTGAAGCAGGAACCAGCAGCATTGGCAAACTGGCAAATGCTTCTGTTTTGCTAAACACCTGCTTTTTTTGTATTCAGATTGTCCGAACCATCTGCTTTTATATTCTGTTTACCTACTGTTAGCCATGTTGGAGTTGTTAAAAGCTTTGAAAGTAGTTGGGAATTTTTCACAGTGAGCTGGGAATCTATACCACTCTTTAAAAACCTTGTGTTTTTAGAGTATTCCCATTTAATCCTCCAGAGAATAATTACTTTTTAATTTAGGTGCAGTGTGTTAAATGTTACATAATTTAAATGTTTTTCTCCCTTCCCAATTACTTATTCTTAGAAATCAAAGTTTAAATTGCCTAAATAGGTACTTGGCCATAGTGTGATAACACTAATAACAGATTCATAATGATTGAATGTAAATGTTAGTTTATGTGGCCCTTCTCATTAAAAAAAAGAAAGAAAAGAAAAAAGCATTACACAATTTGATGAAAGGTACTAATTTTTTATAAGCTTACCTACTAGATAATATGCAATAAAAAATATATAGTATTTATAAATATCTTTTTGCACCAGATACTATGCTAGGCATTTTGTCCACATTATCGCAGATCTTCTCTACAGCCTTGCAAGGTAGATATTATTGTCCTTATTTTATAGATGAAGAAAATGATTCTCCAAGAAGTTGAGGAAGTTGTTCATGCTCACATTTGTGACTGGAGATTTGAACTCTGGTTTTTACATTGTTTTTCAAAAATTCTGTCATACCCAAGAAATGATTATGTGATACCGGGTTTCTGCATAAGGAATCAGAGGTGGTGCATTTTGTTTAGTTAGAAGTGAACACACTTCATTTGGTTTGTTAAATTCCTAGCTCTTTTCTGATTGTCTGCAGACATTTTGTTCCTTTTGTCATTGAGAAACACTGTTGGCACTTGGTCCTCTGCTTTTGCGTTTTGAAGGGTTTTTCAAAAATGCTTTTATTTTACAAAGAAAATGAACTAGTTGAGGTCTCTGTAAAAAATTACAGCAGTGAATTTGCTTTTTCCTTAAACTTTTTATCTGTCTACTGGAGCCTCTAGTAACCTTTCAAGATTATAGTCAGAATAGAATGGCTATGTTAACATTTTTTTGACCTTTGTCACTACCCAGAAATGTGATCTGTGCAAGATAGACCTTGAAGATACAATAAGTGGAGGTTCAGTTCAAATGATTTAAAGGCACAGTGTTAATAGATACAATCTTTATTTATATTTCACTTTTCTAGAGCAAAGCTCACATAAAGATCATAGAAATCAATATTATGAAAGAGTCAGGCCACTTTGGCCTAGGACTTTAAACACTTGAAAGGGAAGATCAGGTTTTTGGGTTTTTAGTTAGGATATTGGCAGGACTTGAAAATTTCTGAAATATTTAAATTCAAGAGTCTCCTTAAATATACATTAATTTCAGGGAAAATAAGAAGCAATTCCACTTTCTCTGGTCAATAATAAAATTTACAGAACTTGTCCCAAGCAATGGCACAAACTAAAAATAGAAATAGACCTAATAAGTTCATGAATTAAAGATCCCTAACAAGTTATTATGAAAAGATATAAATATCTGGGCTACATTTCTAACTCTGTGAGGTTAATGGTCATTGGTGGAAGGTAGTTCAATGAAGCCTTAATCAGAGACAGTTATGAACTAGGTGAGCCATTGAGCTGATGCCTTGTGTTCTTATATAATTAACCTAGGCAGTGGTAATCGCCTCCTTCAAGTTCCTAGCCTTTCTCGAACCAAGGAAAAAGAGCCAAAATTGTTGCCATTTTGCCACCTCGACATTTCTTTTCAATTCCCAAACCTAACTACCTTTCTTCAGTAATACAACTAAACCAGAGAGGGCTGGTTTTTCTGCATTCAGAACTGTGGATTTAGAATCATTTTGGTATATATTTAACTGAACTATTGGGAGCAGATGAACTCCCCGAAGGAACTGAGTATATGAGGGTGGAGGGCAGTCTCAATTCAAGAATGTGAAGAATAGAAATTTCTAGCTGAAAATAAATAATTAGAAAAGTGAGAAACCAGAGTAAGATGTCCATGAAACTCAGAATATCGAGGAGAAAGAACACGTGGTAACAGAGGCAATAAAGGGCCCCAGAAGCTGGGCACGGTTGCTTACTCACACCTGTAATCCCAGCACTTTGGGAAGCCAAGGCAGGAGGATTACTTGAGGTCAGGAGTTTGAGGCCAGTCTGGCCAACATGGTGAAGCCTCATCTCTACTAAAAAAAAAACATACACACACAAAATTAGCCGGGCGTGGTGGCACATGCCTGTAATCCCAGCTACTCGGGAGGCTGAGGTAGGAGAATCTCTTGAACCCGGGAGGCAGAGGTTGCAGTGAGCTGAGATCACTATTGCACTCCAGCCTGGGCTACAGAACGAGACTCTGTCTCAAAAAAAAAGAGGGGTAGGGGCCGAAAGATAAAACTTTACCCCTCTGACTCTGGACTATCATGCGCAATGTAGTCAGACAAATCTTAAACGGCACTCTTGTCATAGGGTTCTTCCCACTTGAAAATCTCCCTGTTGGTGGGGTGCGGTGGCTCACGCCAATAATCCGAGGCTGAGGCGGGTGGATCACAAAGTCAGGAGATTGAGACCATCCTGGCTAACATGGTGAAAACCCCGTCTCTACTAAAAATACAAAAAATTAGCCGGGCACAGTGGCAGGTGCCTGTAGTCCCAGCTACTCAGGAAGCTGAGGCAGGAGAATGGCGTGAACCCGGGAGGCGGAGCTGGCAGTGAGCAGAGATTGCGCCACTGTACTCCAGCCTGGGCGACAGAGAGAAACTCTGTCTCAAAAAAAAAAAAAAAAAAAAAAAGTCTCCCTGTTGCCCATGACATCAAACCAGTACTCTGGCTTTTAAGGTTCTCCATAATCTAGCTCCATCTACTGTCCAGTTTTTAGTTTCCACAGCTCCCCTCAGTCATGCTGACTCCCATTTTTAACTTGGGTCATACTGTTCCCTTCCTCCTTCTGCCCACACTCATACGATCCCCATCCTTTAAAATTCTATTTAGTCATACACACTTACAGTTTTTAGTACCTGGATCGTACTTGCTGTTAAAACTTGGTAATGGCAGTGCTCGCACTCATTTATTGTTTATTATATACCAGTTACTATGATGATAAACCTTTTACATGCATTATATCTTATAAGTCTCAATCTTATGACGAAGGTGTCATTAACCTCATTTCTGTAGTAGAGTAACTCAACTAAGAGTACATAGGTAGGAAGTGGCATTCACAAGATTTGACCTTAGCTCCTTCTAACTCTAAATCCATTAAATGATGAAGTGTAATTCCTGATCTTGCTCCTAGAGCATTTTATGCTCTGTGTCCTTGTTCTCTTGACAAGGTTTCAGATTCTTGAGGAAAGGGGCAATGTCTATACATATATCTGTCACACAACTAGGACAGTGCCAGATTATCACCTATTTTCTCATTGATTGATTGGATATCGATTAGTTAGAGTGAGATGGTCAGATTTTATGGTGACAGAAGAAGAGAAATTTTATTCTGATCCTAGTCATATTTCTGAAGTAGGTGTTGTTAATTAGAGCAGCATCTTATTAGGAAACTGTAGGTTGGAACCAGCCAGTGTTTACTTTTTAAGAATTGTACATTAGAAAAAGATTTATACAGAGTCTGTAAGAACGTTCTTTTTGGCTAGATTAGTGGCACTCTTTTTTTTTTTCTTTCATTTATTATACAAATACTTACCATTACAAATCTGTTTATTTATTATATGCTAAACAGTGGAACACAGTATTGCCTAGGGAAAGATACTCCTGCCGTCACAGACTGGCAGAGAACACAAAGTTAATAGGTAATCGTTGTTCAATCTAATGAGGCCCACGACTGATATGCAGAACACTGGTAACATACTGGAAGATAACTGATGAAATCTTGGGGAAGACAGGGGAAGACTGACACCCGGGGGGTGCTTGGGTTTCTTTTAGTGTCATTCACTTCTGCATATAACATAAACAGGTAAGTGAGATAGGACCAAGAGTTGCATATTGGTACAAAAAGAGAACAGAAGTGTTCACCTTCACGTTTTCCACTTTTCCATTCAAGATTGCAAACAGGCTGAGCGCAGTGGCTCACACCTGTAATCCCACAATTGTGGGAGGCGGATTACCTGAGGTCAGGAGTTCAAGACCAGCCTGACCAACATGGAGAAACTCCGTCTCTACTAAAAATACAAAATTAGCCGGGCACGGTGGCGCATGCCTGTAATCCCAGCCACTCGGGAGGCTGAGGCAGGAGAATTGCCTGAACCCGGGAGGCGGAGGTTGCGGTGAGCCAAGATCACGCCACTGCACTCCAGCCTGGGCAGCAAGAGCAAAACTCCATCTCAAAAAAAAAAAAAAAAATTGCAAACAAGACCAAGAAATCTAAATAACAGTTCACTTGAGATTTTTTTTTTAACCAAATTAAGGGGGTTGAGGACAGAGTGAATATTCCATCTTTTCTAAGAAGATAATTAGTAAAACAAATGAATTTGACCTACTGCTCTCAGTTGGCACCAAGAACTACCTACTATTTCCACTGTCTGATAGGTGCCAAGATTATTTTATGTGCAAGTCAAGTTTTGTTTTGTTTTGTTTTGTTTTTTCTGAGACAGAGTCTCGCTCTGTCACCCAGGCTGGAGTGCAGTGGTGTGATCTCGGCTCACTGCAAGCTCCACCTCCCAAGTTCACACCATTCTCCTGCCTCAGCCTCCCGAGTAGCTGAGATTACAGGCACGCACCACCACCACGCCCAGCTAATTTTTTTGTATTTTTAGTGGAGACGGGGTTTCCCCACATCAACCAAGCTGGTCTTGAACTTCTGACCTCAAATGATCTGCCCACCTCGGCCTCCCAAAATGCTGGGGTTACAGATGTGAGCTACCATTCCCAGCCAACATTATTTTATGTGTATTGAATGAAATACCACTTAATATGATATTTAATTTGGATTTACTAGAACAAATGTCAGTGAATACGTGTTTTTCCCTAGTAGCTAAGAAGCAGCATTGTCAAACAGTGAAAACAAGAAGTTGGGGAAACCATTCTACTGTATAACCTTGAGAAATCTAACCACTATTTGATTTTGCCATCTAAAATATAGAGTTAGGCCGCGCGCAGTGGCTCACGCCTGTAATCCCTGCACTTTGGGAGGCTGAGGCACGTGGATCACCTGAGGTCAGGAATTTTGAGACCAGCCTGGCCAACATGATGAAACCCCGCCTGTAGTAAAAATACAAAAAATTAGCCAGGCGTAGTGTCGGGCACCTGTAATCCCAGCTACTCAGGAGGCTGAGGCAGGAGAATGGCTTGAACCCGGGAGGCAGAGGTTGCAGTGAGCTGAGATCATGCCACTGCACTCCAGCCTGAGCGACAGAGCGAGATTCCATCTAAAAAACAAACAAACAAAAAAAAATGTGTATGGAGTTAATGATACCTAGCTGTGCCTATTTTGAATGTACATTCTTAGTGATGCAAGAGGGAGAATATAATTAGCCTTCCCCCAGTGAAAAAGAGGATAATCCAAGTAATTAAAGATTTAGAATAAAATTTTATGAATAAGATGTAGGAGGTAGAGAAAGTAGGACATTTTGCCAGTTATTTTTCTTGATCACTCATTGAGAATAATATCATTTAATATCAACTACAGTGTGGGGAAAGGCAATGATGATTTCAGCAAACGAGCATTTACTATTAAAAAGAAGCAAAAATAAGTTATGAAATATAGCAGAATTCTCCACATACATTGATATATGTTATACAATTATGATTTATGATGGTGATTCTCCTATAAATAATCTGTGAAAAGGAAATAAACTTATTTCAGTGAACTCTTCAAAAAATATATCTCCCACATATTCCTAATCAAATTGATTTCAAAAGAAAGGAGAAAAAGTAGATTTGAATGGAGAAATCGAGTGCTACAGAATATAAAGTTTTCATTCATCTGTATAGTGAATTGTCATCTTGAAGTAAAGATGAAATGAAACAAAGTTGTTTGTGCTGCGAACATTGAAGCATTGTTCATGCATAATTAGCGAAGTTGAAATTTTGTAAGTATGAATCACACACAAAAGAGCCACCGCTATGATAGCTATTACAGGAAATGGAGGAAATTAATAATAAAAGGCAATACACTACCTCATAAGTATATTCTCATCATGATTGGAGCATGAAAGCATTAAGAAAATACCCTGATTAATTTAACAATTTAATCCTGTAAATTGGAGTATAGTTATATCGGAATTCATTTGTGCATAGACAAACCAGAGACACAAAATAACTTACTTTCATTAAGATTTTAAAAGCAATTCTTATGAATATGTGAAGATAATATTCTTTTAAAAGAAAGATTATAAGCAGATGTTCCTTAATGTTTCTGAAATTACCTAGTTTCTGTATCTTTCTATAAGTACTATACTATATTCATTAAGAATCAGAATTGGTACATTCTGGGTTACATTCCAGCAATCTTACCTTCTATATAATTTATTTTAAGTAAGTGCTAAAATTATGATTTTTAAAAGACTATGTGGTACTAGGAACATAAATTAGAAGAAAAAGATACTTTCTTAGTTCTCAGTAATTGAGTAAAGTTTAATCCTGATTAGAAGATCTTTGAGTACCATTTTGATGCATGAAATAATTTATTTAAATGTTTTTAAAATAAATTTTGGAGTATTTTTATAAAGTGAAAATACATGAGTAGTTTTCTAGAACGGCTTTTATGTCATGTGAACATGTGTGGATCACTATATTTTTTTTCCTATTAGCTATTTGGTAAAAGTCCACAATTTGCCAAAATGGTTAATAGGACACAAATATAGACATTTCATATGATGTACCATGTAAATGTAAACCTTTGTAGTTACATGTTTTTGTAGCAAGAGAATTGTTTTAAAAGGCATGTAATTTATTAGCTATCGGTAGCTTCTTTATTGCCTTGCCGCGCTGCAGTAATAAATAAAAGAAAGTGAACTGATTTTACAAATGGCACACAAGGTGCACATTTTGTGGGAAAAAAAGTCTTTTTTTAAAGAATTGGCATTAAATCCTTTTTTTGTGATGACAAAGAGGCTAAGAGTGCAAACTGTATTTTCTGTTTATCGAAAACAGTCTTTTTTTCTCCGGGGCATTTTTCCCTATGATCATCAAGGGATTTCAAAAGCAATAAAGTGTGGAATCATTGTTCGACTTGAACAGTATTAAAACTTAGGTTTTAATTTCAGTGAAGTAATAAGATTTGAACCTGTCTCACATTACAGCACTGTAAGGCATTTAGCAATTGTATTTTAAAGGAGGTTTTTAAAATGCAGCTCACTTGTAAGCTAACTGTCTGTCAGTAATTAATAGTTTTTCTTCAGCATTGGCTGTTGTGATCAGACCAAGAAATATCTGGGTTTTTAGTAACACATTATGATAATTGTGAATGTTTATTCCTAATTAGTCTAAATGTCTAATAATTTTCAGCTTGCTTCTCTGGCTGTTTAAAAGAAAACAGAGGGTGATGTTTAAAGCTACAGTGTGTCTTTGGCCTTTTAAAAATATGAATGTACATGTGCATGTGTATTTCAGTAAGTTTTACATCCAGCAAGATTATGTCAGTTGACTCATTCATTAACGAAGTATTTTATTCTTCAGTATCATTTCCTAGTTTTTGATATTGCTTCATTTATATAGGGATTGCCAAATAAGATACTGTATGTAAAGCTAAACCCAAACTGATGATCTGGACTCTTCAGCGATGAACATTGAAACTTGTCATTACTTCTTAAAAAGGGCTTTAAAATATGAGCATTTCTACTAAAACAATGTGGCAACATATTTGCTGATGAAAGATTGTATTTACCATTTTGAATTGCTTTAGGAAATAATTGCCTCTACAAAAGGAAACATCTGTATGATAGCACATGGTTAAAGCTGCCATCAATTTTTAACATTTGAGGGTTGAGCTATGACCTTTTATGATGACTGTGAACAGTAACTGCGTCCATTAGCCATAAGTTTTGTTTCTTTATTTTAGTAGATGGTCTAGACTGTAAATATTAGAGAATCTAAAATAAATCAACATATTATCCTAAGGATACAAAATGTAAGAGCTATTTGTGGTTGGGAACCTTTGACAGATAGTTTGGATGAAGCAGATGATTGCCTGCCTAGCGTATCTGGTCTCCATTGCTATGCCTGCAGGCAGTTTAGTGCTATGGTTGTATATTGATGTCAGGGTTAGTACTGAGTGGCTAGCAGTGACAGATGTCTATAATTACAGGCAATGCTTCCAGTATTTCTGAAAAGCCAGCCGATGTTGAACAATTATCTTATTTCTGCTTTGCCAAAGAGCATGTTCCAATTGCTAGTATTAGCAATGGTGAATATAGTGCTTTATCTGCTGCCTTGGGACAGATGTGAGAAAAGCACTTGGTTATAAAACATAAATGCAAAATATTTTTTCACATTTTAAATTAGTTAAGTTCAGTGTTTTCCTAATTTTTATCTCCCCATAATGTTTCTTTTGAAGGAGTCTTGAAATATAAAAGCACATTTGGCATACTTATTGGAATTTTGTTTTCCCCTAGGCCTTGTGTGGCTCCCCAGCGCCAGTATCCCTTGCTTTACTGAATAGATGTGTTTAAGCAAGTTGGCTTTGAAACAAGTTTCTCCTATGTGAATTGCATTTTCTGGTTGACACCCATTACAAAATTGGAAATGCATTTCCATGGAAAATCTCCTATGCCCAGTAAGTTTAGTTGGAAACTTTTTACAAGAAAAATTATAACATGATAGAAAATTGTGAAATGTACTAAACACCTTAGTACTGGTGGCCTTCTATTTGCTGAGAATTACAATTCTCAGGTTTGGTTGTAACCTTTTTTTTTTAAGCCTTTTGCACATTTATTGTCCATTTCTGTCTCTCAATTTTCATGGTCACTTCCTTCCATGCTCCCTCTTGGCCCACTTTTCTGACTCATTAGAAATATTTTCATGCTTGTTGATACCAGTTCTCAACTGCCCTTTTTATCTGGTCATTTGCTTTGATGAGCCATGGGCTGTCATACCACACTTTCCAGCAGGTGCGGCTGCCTAACACATGGTACTCTCTAACCTTCCCAAAGATTAAGGTGTTGGGTATTAAAACATTATCCATGTTGAAAGTTATGAATCCTGTATTTTCAGGTAATGTAGAATGAGAAATATCTAGAAAATATCATTTGAGAATACAGTTTATCTTCAACCTTAATCTAACCTGCAATGGGTTTCTACTTTGCATTTAACCACTTTGCTGAATTATTCATTATATTTTCTCATTTAGTCTTCTCAACAATGTTCTGTTTAATAGGTATGAGTACCATTTTGCAGAAATGTAAAACAATTTGAGAATTAAAAGCCTGTTTAGTGGCAGACCCTTGGTTTCAACCAGATCATCTTACTCTGAACCCAGTTTGCTTTTCATTGTATCACATTGGCTGTGTATGTATTTAGGCATGAGTCCAAGAATGACCAGTTTCAGAGTGTGATGACTGATAATGCCAATATCATAAGTTTCATCTCCATACTAGCTGTTTTATTTCCCAAGGAAAAGACTCATTTCTCTAACTGAAGATTGGATGTCTAGTCCTGGCTAGCCATCAGTCACAAAAGAACTAAGCTAGATCCTTGATATTTTATATGCTACAACAGGAGAAGCAACCTAGAACCCATAGTCTAGTGTCAGAGATCAGTAGTACTGTATTTATTTCTGAAAGGTAGCCCGTTTCTGTTCCTACTGGAAGAGAATGCCCTTTGGGAGCCCATCACCTAAGAGCTCTTAATAATTTGAAACTAATGATGGTGTTCTGGAATCCCATGTCTGTGTACATTAATGTAGTAAAGAAAATTTGGGCTGGGCATGGTGGCTCACGCCTGTAATCCCAGCGCTTTGGGAGGCCAAGGCAGGTGGATCACGAGGTCAGGAGATCAAGACCAACCTGGCTAACACAGTGAATCCCCGTCTCTACTAAAAAAATACAAAAACTTAGCCAGGCATGGTGGCAGTCACCTGTGGTCCCAGCTACTCAGGAGGCTGAGGCGGGAGAATGGCGTGAACCCAGGAGGCAGAGCTTGTGGTGAGCCGGGATCACGCCACTCCAGCCTGGGCAACAGAGCGAGACTCTATCTCAAAAAAAAAGAAGAGAAAATTTGGACAATTGGATGGACCTATTGATCTGAATGGGGAAAACTTTGATAACTTACTGGACACAGTGATCATCTACTTAGTGAGTTGAAAACTTACCTTGGAGATAGGAAGCAGGAATTTGTATTGACTCAAAAAATGAGGATGAAAGCTTTGAATCTGGCAATATAGGTGATGCAGATAAGTTATTGAGATAAAATAACAACGAAATACCACAGACCATTCTGACTTTTTTTCTATCACTTTTCTTACTACTTTATTTCTTTGCAAGACTCAAAGACTAGACCCATTATTTAATATTAGAAGTTATGTTACCTTTCATTAAGGCCCTCTCCCCTCTAACTACTACTAAAGCTTCTCACATACCCTAGAACATATGTCTATTTTCTAGTATCTAGTCCAGATAAAGCACAAAGAAAAGGGACATTCCAATAATAATAATAGGTAACACTTATGAAAATTTTACTGTATACCAGGAATGTTATAGGTCCTTCACATAAATTAACCATTTTAATCTTCTCAAAAATTCCACAGATTAGGTACTACTCTCATCCTTTCTATATTTGAGGAAACTAAGATCTAAAGGGTAAGCAACTTGCTCAGAATTACTTAGTAAGTGCCAGAATCTCACTAGTCTTGGGCTTCAGAATCTATTCCTAACCATTAGACTACCTCCTGTATTGTGGCACTATTCTTTGTAACCCTAGTTAAAAGATGTACTTTTGCCCATCAGAAGGTTAGTTTGCCTACTTAAATCATTCAGCTCAGTTGCCACACTTATATAATGAAAGAAAGTGCCTCATGGGAAACAGTACTAAGAGATTCTTTTTTTTTTTTTTTTTTTTTTTTTTTCTGAGGTGGAGTCTCACTCTTGTCACCCAGGCTGGAATGCAATAGAGCGATCTCAGCTCACTGCAACTTCTGCCTCCTGGTTTCAAGTGATCCTCCTGCCTCAGCCTCCAAAGTTGCTGGGATTACAGGCACATGCCACCATGCCCTGCTAATTTTTTGTATTTTTCGTAGAAGGGGAGTTTCACCATGTTGGCCAGGCTGGTCTGGAACTCAGGTGATCCACCTGCCTCAGTCTCCTGAAGTGCTGTAATTACAGGCGTGAGCCAGCACGCCTGGCTGAGGCTGAGATTCTTAAAAATCATTCTATCAAATATTATTTATGCTTTATTCTTTTTAGGGCTAGCTTTTAGTAATTGGTTTCTGGAATCATCTCACTGAAGCAAACCCACTGTCATTCATAAAACCACATCCAGAATTTGAGCAGGACTTCACCATGTCTCCACTCATGGGCTCCAGAATAAAATCAAAGTCCCAAGAATATTGTACATAACAACCACAAAGATTGTCAGCCACTTTCTCCTTTTATTTGAGATTGAGGAGGCCTTTTGCTCTTATTTCTGGTGCCAGGTAGCAGGTCCCTAAACTTCGTGCTTTTTAGGTTGTACGCCTGAGGAGTGATGTACCAGAGTTCCAGAGAAGGCTTGGAAAATAGTTAAGGTGAGTTGGGTTGCTGGTTATGATGGTGAAGCAGCAATCTTTATGCTTTTCTCACTACAGCCTCAGATTCTTATTAGTAAAACAGGCATACGCACACAGTGATTAAGTGTAGGCATGCATTGTCTTAATTCCCTTTTTATGCACTATATAATTTTACAGTGTGCATATTTTACAGCCAAAGGTTTAGTAGTCCACTAATAAGCAGTATTAGCTGCAAAGCCTATATTTAATGTGGTTGCACAGTGCAAAAGCACCCTAGATTTCTTGATGCTAACATTGCTGAGTAACCAATTCTAATCAGTTGTTAATAGTTAAGAAAGTTTTATTTGGCTACATTGAATAGCATCTGTTATTGAACAGTGTCTAGAGCACATGTATCCCTTGTGCCAGAATGTGTTTCTGGCTGACGCCTTTAGGAGGTACAGGGGATTAAACAAAATATTTCAATTCCCAGTTCCCCACCTCTACTATCACCCTCTCACAAACTTCATCCAGCATCAGCCTCTTTGCCCTAAAATCTAATCGTGTCATCTTATAAACTTGCTGTTGCAAAGAATTATAAATATTCCTTTAAATGTCTGAAATGCTCTTTCAAACCATGGTCCCAAAATCCTCTACTAAAATCGAGCCTTCTTTCCAAGCATCTGGTGCCATAGCCATGGTTAGCTTCTTTTTGAATGGGCTTGGGGAGATAGTATATTTACCCAGGGCTTTACCATGGCTTTATCCATAGAAGACTAGTTTAACAGAAGCTTGGCCCCATACATGGAGTGAGTTGGCAGCCGGCAGGAGCAAAGCTGTGTCAGGACAAATGTACACTCTCCATTTTCTCTGGTTGGCTTTCAGCTGGTTGCACCACAGGAGTCTTTCTGTGGACTACATATCCTGTGACCAGTAACTGGTGCACTCAACCCAGGTCCCTCTTGGCTAGGGAAGGCCTGTCGGGAGGCATTAGGTTCATGCTGGTGGAGATCCTTAGTCAGTGGCTCCCTGAAGGAAAGGAAGGCAAACAGCCAGCTTCTGTTGAACAGGTGGTAGTTAGACCCTAGATCTGGTTGGGGGTGGGAGGGAAAGAATCTCTCCAAAATTACCAGCCTTGCTGGTTTTCACATTATACCTGTACTCTTTCTAATAAATTATTGTTTAGAAACTGACTCAAAAATATCTCTGGCAGCATCTGGAGCTTTCTAACTTTTCCACCTTCCTTAGCAGTTGGATTTGGGCCCAAGTTAGAAATGGAAACCCCACTGGGGTGCAAGCAAAAGAGGAAGCATGTTCTTAGCCATGCATCAGTGGAGGCCCCTACTGGGAGAGGGGATTATCACAAGGCAGCAGGCAGCCCTGCACCCCAGCCTGCTGAGTTCATGCTTTGTGCCACAGGATGTGGAGCGAAGGAAATGTGAGGCCAAAGTGGTCACTCCAAGTTTTCTTATACAATAGCTTATTCAAGCAGACTGGGAATGCCTCTTAAGAGATTTGTTAGGTACATGTGCCCTTAGCAAGATGGCCACCACAGATGGTGGGTTCAGATATTCTAATTGAAATAAATGTTTAACATTCAGATTTATTTTATACTTCCATAACCAGTGTTTCTTTATCAGATGCCGTTCTTTATTCAACTGAATGAGACAAGCAGGATTATTCACCTTTTCCCACTTGGTTTCCAACATAAATTATGGTCTTAAAATTAAATTCTGGCAAAAGATTTTTCTGTCTGATTTCAGGCTTATATTTAGTGATGTTATTTTAAATGATATGGAAAAATTAGTCAGCCAAGATTAATATGGGTCTATTCAGTGTCACTAAGTTTGTGTATTTAATATACAGCAATGATGTTTGTACCATTAATTCTCTTGTTATGGTGATAAGTTAATTGTGATTATCATATTTTACCCTGCTTCAAATGTTAATGAAAGAGCTAAGTACCTTTAGTTCCAAATGGTTTAGATCCAAGTCATTAAATGCTCTATTCTTTCTTACACCTCTCTTTCTCCCTCCTCTACTAATGCCTTTCACATTGATGAGGTCTTTCTTATAGAAAGCACTGAATTGACCTCAAAGGCACTTGAAGCCTAAAACAAAAATATGAACGTTGATTTCTTATTCATAGTAAGTGATTTCATACTGTGTTCCTAAATTCTCTTCCTGAGGAACATTAATGCTTTCATTATATTGGATCCTTTCCAGTGACAGGTTTTGTTTTACCAATTTACAACCAGTTAAAAACCTTCATTAATAAGTCATTCCAATAGATTGAAACAATACTTGAAAATTCACAGTAATATTTGGGGGATCTTTTGTGTTACCACTTTTGTATTACCTGATATGTTTTTGAGAATAAATTGGTTCACAGAAGGTTTGTCGTCCAACGGCAAAATACTTTGTTGTTGACTTCTACAGCACTATTAATTTTCTGCATTGAGCCTGCTTAAACAATGTACTAAAGCTCTTTGAGAAGTTATAACATCTTAAACATTTATAGAAAGCCTAAGGGTATTAACTTCCTGTAATTTTCTGAAGATTCATTATCCAAAATCTTAATTCATTATAAAAACTCTTTTGAAAACCTATAGAACCAGTGTTTTCTCTTATTTTTTTATTTGCACAGAATGAGAGATTCGTTGTTCTTTTTAATTTGTTTCATGTGGTGCTTTTGAGTGCATTTCATAGAGGGCTGTTATTGAATTTCTGTGACTGTCATTATATATCCATACAATCTTTAGGAACTAATATTCTTGGTTTCCCAGTTCTGTAATCTACTTCAAATTTAAAGATGGACATAATTAGTTTCCTCAGAGTTATAATCAGAATGTTAGAGACAGTGCTCCAGATACCCAAGACTATGGATTAGGATTGGAAAAAGAAATTTTAAAAATTATTACAGCACATGCTTTTTTTATTCTTTATTAAATTTACAGCTCAAAATTATGTTGCTGTTTGTAGTTTATGCCCTCATCTATTTTTCTTACCTAGTTCCCTTTTTAAAACCATATGTAAGATCTTTTAAGCTACTTGCAAATTCTACAGGCAGCATTTGTCATTTGAAGAGTTGAGAAGTTGGAACATGCATTGGCTCATTGAAGCATTGTGTACTATCCAAATGCTCTTTTCCTAAATGTATAAGAACCTTTGCAGCAAAATAAATACAGCTAAGAAAACAAACATATTAAGACAGTTTTTAAGAGCATACTTCCTCAAATCTGTGATAATGATAATTCCTTACATTTCTAATCACTTTCCATATTTCAGGAGCAAGAGAGATGAGTAACTGGTTAAAATGGGTAATTTTTCTAGCTTGTAAGACAATAATCATTGAGAAGTAGAAATAATTTGATTTTTGTATCGTGAAATTTTGAAGCAGTTCCTTTATGCCTTTAAACAAATGCAATTTCTAAGTTTGACTAGAAGGTGTTAATTGAACGTGTTTGTAAAGATTTAAGAGTTATGGATACAGATTATAAGATTTTGTTTTTGTTTTAACCATCTTTATGCTGTGTGAAAATCTTAAAGGTAAGCACCTTCTGATTTTTCTGTTATTTTTCATGTGAAGAGCCTTCTCTTCAAAAGGTATTATTAGCTGACCACTTTAGCACCTACTATGCAGAAGGGTCAATGAAAGGTTGTACAGGGAAATAGCATTTGTTAAGTAACTACTAAATGTCAAGCTCTGAGTTCAGGATCATCATTTAATCTAATCAAAAGCCCATAAAGTAGGTTTTTTTTATTTTGAGATGGAGTCTCGCTCTGCCACCCAGGCTGGAGTGCAGTGGCGCGATCTCGGCTCACTGCAGCCTCCGCCTCCTGGGTTCAAACAATTTTCCTGTCTCTGCCTCCCGAGTAGCTGGGTTTACAAGTGCACACCACCACACTTGGCTAATTTTTTGCATTTTAGTTTGGGGTTTCACTGTGTTGCCCAGGCTAGTCTCGAACTCCTGAGCTCAGGCAATCCTCCCACCTCGGCCTCCCAAAGTGCTGGGATTACAGGCATGAGCCCCCGCACCCAGCCTAAAGTAGGTATTATTATTATTACTGTTTTATAGGTGAGAAACCAAGATTCAGAGACCTTAAGAAACACCTAGTTAGAGGCAGATATAGAATTCAAATGCAGATGTTTTTGGGACCAAAGTCTGTGCCTTTTCTATTTCACTAAGTTTATCATGACAGTATTCTAAGACAGTATACTACTGGAGATGTAAAGAGAAATAGACATTTCCCCTGCCTTCCAGGAGTACATGCTCAAAATAGTGGAGAAAACATATTCACATGGAAATTATTACTACAAAAAGATCATATTCTATTATATGTCTTGAGAAGTGCCCATAAAAGGCTGGCAAGGCTTCAAATTAAGACTCTTCTTACTGAATCTACAGGGAGACCTTCCAGAAATATTATTTAAGCATTAAAATCACATCTTTTAAAATGGCAACATTTTACTAATGTTCATCCCAGATAAGTAGGATTTGGGGTATATTATTTTACAGGGGGAAAAATACATGCCTTTTATGGATTGTTTTCCTTTTGTTAAAGAATCATACATGAAATGGGATTGGCCAAAATGTACGTTTTAACCCTATATGCTTTTTATTCATTTAAGAAACATTATTGAGTAGTAGGCATGTGAGATTTAAGAAACTCAGAGCATCATTTCTGTTCTCAGGGAGCTTACAGTCTATTATGCAGCCTTATTATGAAATGCAGAAGAAGGAAAGAAGAGAGGAGGGCTCAGACAGGCAAAAGCTTGGTTACAGATTGTTCATCTCTGACTATATAAAACACATAACCAAAGGTGTAACCATATATTCAGTGTCATTGTACTGGCCATCCTTCTCTGAAGGATGACCACACAGATCGATTTAGTCTCTTATTTCTTAGATTTTGACTCATTTTTCATTGTGATGAGATTGTCTAATAGATTCTGAAATAAGAGACAAGGAATCTGTGGACTGAAAGTGAGTTTTGTTTTGTTTTGTTTTGTTTCCTTTTCTTGCATTCCTATGTAACTCCTATATACTTCCTTAAAATAGATATTGCAATATGATTTCTTCTTGGTGTCATAAAAATTATTTCGGGTGAAATGATAAAAGTTGTAGAAAGTGTTAAAAACTCTAAATACTGTGTTAGAAGATTTTTCTGTAGAAGACTTTCATTGACCTGTGCTTGATGATAAACAATTTTGTAGGTATTTCCTAACTGAACAAATTACTTCTGACTCCCAAATTATCCGTGTTTAAAAGGGATAATTAAATTTCAAATGTTTGGAGACATTTTTATGTTTTCTGCATGTTATCTGAATGATAAGGTACCTTGGAAAATGAGAAACAGTCTTTTAAAAGAAACGCTGTAATCATACATTGATTTTAAATGACCCTGTCACACGTGAAAACAAATCAGATTGTTGCTCTTAATGAGCTTTTCAGTTTACTATTCAGTAGATCAGATAAGTGGATTTAAGAGGTAATGATCCTGTTTAGTACTCAAGCTTGACTGTCAGATCCTAGTAGTGGAGAGAAATCCCCAAGGACAAAAGCGTTGACACAGTTCTAGATGGGATAATGGGAATCAAAGCTAATGGATGATAAAAGGAATGGTGCAAGTTACAAGGATAATTGTGGATTAAAGCACTGCCATGTGTCAATGTTGACTGTTTTTCTAGTATATTATTGGGTCAGATCTGATGCTTTGAGAAACTGTTTTGACAGCAGAACACAACAGACCTGCCTGCCTAGCTTCCTCCTCTTTTGAATGCCAGGGACACGATAGGAAAACTTCCTTAGGACCCATTGAATTAGAAAGCACATTTTTTAATGTTAAAATGTTCGAAATGTTTAAAATCACATTTTAAAATAAATAATAAAATGATTAAAACAAAAATTATATTATTTCTGAGTTTTGCCATAAAAATAGGCATTTATAATGTCTTGAAAATGTAAAATTTGATTTTATAAAAGTCCACTGTAGTTATGTTATCAAAAACAAGAAAATTAACCAGTAAAGATATAAATACAATAAGAAGAAAATAAGTGATTTGAGATAATGCCATGACCACATGCTTTCCAAAACCAGTATGTCATGGAATTTATTATTAATTTCATTTATCTATAAAAATGATCCTGTATACCATCAAAGAATTTGTGCTTTGAGTTGTAGTTTAAACATACTCATTCATACTTTCATCTTTGTTAAACAAACGTGCCTTTTAAATTCCAGTCAGAGTTAAGGGCACACAGTCTCTGGCCCTGGAACTGAGCAAGTGGGCAAAGCAGGGCACACAGTAGGGTGTCTGATCCCTACTGTTAGTTGATTTTATAAAACTGGCCTTATTTTAAGGATTGCTTTTGACAAGGGTGCCACTAAAATAAAATTAAAGACAATTGCTATAATCAGTTACTAAATATTCAAGCTGTTCTCTCTAGCTACTTTTCTTTTTCTGTTGTAATTTATGATTCTATGTATTTTGTCCATAGAATCCAATATATGCTTAATGGGAAAAGTCATTTTTCTTTCTTTGTGTAATATTCACATTATAAAATAGTCCTAGTAGATCCAGACCGTGTCTTTTGCCACTGCACATTAAAAACACATCGTATTCACTTGACAAATATTGCCTTAGGTGCGATATTAGGGACACAGAGAATAAGGCATAGTGTCACCCCTCAAGAAGCACTCAGTGTAATGAGGGAAATTGACATTCAAACAGTTACAGTGTGAAAAGTGCCATGATAGAGGAGTGGACTGGATGTTGTGGGAACATAAAGGAGAGTTCAAATCACTGTGCCTAGGAAGGCTTCAGAGGAGAGACTTTTGAATGAGTATGAGGGGAAAAAGAGGAAGAAGGCTGATTGAGGCAAAATGACCAGCACATGAACATATAAAAATCTGAAATTGCATGAGATGCCTCAGTGATCCATCAGCATTTTATTGTGGCTTGAGGTTGAGGGAAATGTGGAAGATGAGGTAGATTGAGGCCAAGTTGTCAAATGCTTTGTGTGCCATTAATCATGTGGATACCAGGTTTTCCAAGGGACCCAATATGTATACTTCTGTATATGCGAGAGGTTTTGCATCGTGGTGAGCTTAGGGAAACTTTCCATTCAACATATCATTCTTCATTTGAGCCCTCTTTGTGCCTAAAGGTTTGTGATTATTGAGGATTGTTGGTAACTAACTTCTCTAGATTCTCTCTCCTTAGCTCCCTCTTTCCCCCAAACATCTTACAAGCAACAATGGTCACTTCAATCTAGTAAGAGATGAAGTCCTACTCTCATGGGCAAAGCCACAGACATATAATCATTGAAATGCTTTTCTCTAGGGCTCAGAAGTTAGTAGGTAGGGCAGCAGGAATTTGAATCTCAATCTCTCTCTCCCTCTCTCTCCCCCCCAGCTTCTCCCCACCATTCAGCCCCTCCTTCCTTCTGTCACCCTTTACACCTAACCCCTCCTTCTCTCCCTCTTTTTCTCTCCCTCTGATTGACTCCATCAGCCTGAGGAGAAGCCTTCCGGACACAGGACTCAGGTTGAAAGTCTGGAACACAACCTGCTGGTTCAAATGGTGTTTAAAATCCAGAAAAGAAATTTCTACAATGGCAGCTTTCCTCCCCTTTATGACCCTATAGCTCTGGGTGATTTGTGTTGCCCCTGTGATTTTTATCTTACCTTCATGACCTATGGCGGTGTATCAAACTGGTTTTCAGATATTAAAAAAACAACAAAAGACAGAGGGAGTAGAAGCTATGTTGCTGTACATAAGAAATAGGCAGATTAGGAGAAAGTGAGAGAACACAATCACAGAGGATCAAATCACAGAAGAGAAATCCCATACAGCTGGTGTCTGGCAGGAATAACCTGGAATGACACCAGAGCATCAGGGAGTATGGAGGTGTCAACCCACCTCTCAGCTTTGCCAGGCTAGTAAGGAGTATAAGTGGCATTTTCCCACTTGAAGTGGGATATGTGTTTATAAGCTCAATGTGGCTTGGATTGAGACTGAAATGTTGCACCCCAAACTCTGCAACCAACACTCCCTAATTGGAAGCTTAGTGGATTCCCAGGCCCTGATGTTTTCAACAGAGAATCCCTGAGCTTGGGATTTCAGTGTCAGCATGAAAAGTAAGACCTACCTGTATATTTGGGGAAGCTTAATTAGGTAATATTTGAGGAGAATTTCTCTTAAGTTCTTTAACTTCCTTTGATTTCTTAAAATCCTTATTTTTATAACTGCCTTAAATAATCCTGAAATGGTTAATATTTTGCTGAAATCTAGAATAGGTGGAAAATGTTTAAGTTTTGGAGCCTTTTGTTGAAGTACTCTACGTTCCAGCCCTTTGCATACTTACTCCTGTCTTCTAGAAAGGGGTGGTCTACCACTTTGAGAAAAAAAAATGTATGTGGTGTGGTGGGAGTAAAATGGATATATGGGTGTGTTTGTGTGTAAGCGTTTATATATTTCAAAATAGGAGCGGTCTGGAGGAAAAAGTTAGCAAATTTTAAAATTATAAGATTCTTTTTAAAAAATTCATTTGCTCCCCCACCCACTCCCTACTTCAATGTGGATACAACAGTGCATTAAATCTTATGTTTGTTCAATTTGAATAGTCTTTTGAAAATATATGTTAATAATAAAGCTTTTAACAATGAAGTGTTTTAATGCAGGTATATGCTCGTATGTCAGAAGTCTTAGGAATAACAGATGACAACCACGTTCTAGAAACATTCGTGACAAAAATGTGAGTTCTTGTTTTGGTCTTTGATTTTTCTTTTGTTGTTGTTTTAAATGTAATAGATCTTTTTACTGTATTTAAATCTTTTTATATATTAGTTTTTTAAATAAAAGACCTAAAATTATGCTTTGTTAGAATATTAGCATTGTTCTTAACTGAAACTTAATTTCACATATTGAAAACTCACCATCCAAAGGACATTGTAATTTGTCAAGTTTCCATACAACTGGAGTGTGCAGCATCAGATGATGATTTTAAAAGATTTACAGACCTTGACTCTTCAGATCAATTGGGCAACATTTTTTTTTAATTTAAAAAGAAAAACACCTGTATATTTGATTTGAAAGACCACATGAAGAGATTATTGCAAATTGAAATCATTGAAAGAGGTCTAATAGGGCATTCATTAGTTCTAAGAGAAACCTATGTCTGGCAGAGTCATATTCGTGGAAACTGTCCTTATGTTGAACTTATAATATTAGCAGAATAAACTAGTTTCTAGTCACAGACATAACTTTGTACCCATAGCCAAACTTGTATGCCTCCACCTGGCACCCCGCTTTATCTGTGTAACAGACAAACAACACTGTCTTGATTGCAGAGAACAAAGTTAGGTAAACAGTTATGATCATAAGAAGTGAGTTTTGGAGCCACAGATTGATGGTTCATTATTTGGCAGTAATAGTGAGCCTCTATTTGGCTTTCTTTGTGACTCCTGCTTTTCCTCCCTATGTTTTGGGTACAAACTTGATGTTTTCCGGTGAAACACTTAGATGACTTTTTAATTTACAAAACTAAATATATAGAATTATACACCATTTGGAGTGCAGTATTCATTGTAGATTGCATATAGTTTTGAATATGCTAGAAAGAATAGAAAATGTTTTTGAGCCTGTTTTTCACTTTCAAAATATGTGTGACTTAGGTCATCAAACTTACATAAATTTATGTATATTCTCTGATTCTCCCTAGACAAGCAAATAACTTACTTATAATTAAAGACTTTTTTTCATATTTAGTGTTACAAACCTTAAATACTGGGGAAGATGTGAGCCTGTAATTTCAAGGACTCTTCAGTTCCTAAATGACCTTTCTGTTGGATATCCTTTTCACTGTATATCTGACATTATGTATAAACAACCTAGCAAATGCATTTAATTTACCAGGTATTTTTCTTGTTTATAATTTTTGCAATTTTTTTTAAATAAAAAGTTCTTTCATTTATTCTTATCTGTAAATGCATGTTTTTTTAAAGGTTTTAATTAGCTGTATACTATGAAGCATTTAGTCAGAATCACTGTTGAATTTATATGGACATATAGATTCCTAAGTAGTTACAGTTATATTTATACTCACCCAGGCTAATAAATGGTTATATAAGAAAGTATGCAACCACATATATTTTAGTTCAGGCTTTTTTGTATTTGTCAGAAATTCATGTCCTAAAAGAAAGTATGTAACTTAATTTTACAGAGGTTAAAGTATTCTAAAAATATTACCTTAGAAAAACTGCATTCCTATGAGTAAATGTATCTGTAATATTCTTCAGTTGAAAAGAACATCATTTTCATTAGTTGAAAGGCACAGTAGAGTAATACAAAGAAAGTGATAAGCTTTTGACCATTTCTTTGATTATTGCCCCCACCAAATCAACATCTAATCTAATCTAAAATAAGATTTCCCATTATACATTAAATGTTTAGATTTCTCTGTCTGGCAGGTTTTTAAAATTCTAAAACCAAGAATCTTCTTCCTAAATTATAGTTGACAGTGTTGTCATATTTCTAAAAACTAGAAAGAATCATGTAGATTGTCTTTTCTATGTTAGCTATCAAATATATAGGACTTGTGAAAGATAAGTGTTGGATTAGTTAATCACTAAGATTAGCTGATCTTTTAATATGACAACAGATTCTGAAAATGGTGGCATTGGATAGAA
This sequence comes from Chlorocebus sabaeus, assembly GCF_047675955.1. Taxonomy (NCBI): domain Eukaryota; kingdom Metazoa; phylum Chordata; class Mammalia; order Primates; family Cercopithecidae; genus Chlorocebus; species Chlorocebus sabaeus. The sequence goes on along the minus strand of NC_132926.1, from coordinate 11,272,046 downwards.
ACCTTTCATGCAGGTTCATTCCAGGAATATGTTGATGTTAGTTAAGTTTAAAATTGTATTCCTTGGTAAACCATAAAAGATTTCCAAAGTATTAGACACCCACTTTTGTGCTGGAATTTAATATGCAACTTTTTATTGGAAAATAATCGTCCTTGTCTGGCAAAATCCACCATGCAATATTTCTGTTAGTAGGTATAATGCAATAAAGACAGGGAGGGCTATTTATCACTACAAATTTTGAGGATTTCAGGATTCTTTTTATTATTTTAATATATTTCTTTGATATTAAATCAGAAAAATGATAAATTACACCTGTCCAGGCTGTTTTTCCTTTTTACTGGAAAGTGATGTACAACCCAATTCCAATGGTCATTTGGCTTTTTAAGATATGTATTTTTTCTTATTAAAAAAAAACTCAACCCATATTTTTTTCTAATAATAATGCTGAAATACTCTTTATTTCTAACATATGAAGTGGTTTATAAGTACTTCCTAGTATTGCAAACTCTGGCCTTTTCACAATGAATTACTTTGAGAGCATATTATCTGCAAAGAAGCCTCAGTTATTTTATAGCATATATCTATTATTTAGATTTACCCTATTTTTTAGGTTGAAATTGATATTTAGTATAAAATTAATTTGATTTGTATTCTTTTAGTTTAATTTGCATAATGCCTAATTTATTTGTGTCTGCTATTTAAGATCTTTTTTCTATCCTATTAAACCTGTTATATATTCTTTAATTCAAATAGTATAGCCTTTTATTTTACATGCCGTTTATTGCTTTTGAGTACTTCTTGAAGTAAATAAAAAATCATATCTTCAGAAAACTTACTAGATAAAAGTTTAAAAGCTATAATATTTTAAACCAGGGTATAGGAATGATTTCAACATGAGTACATTGATTTATATTTTTTAGCAATTATTTCAGGTTTGCATATTTAGAAATATATATTAGTTCAATTTGATTTCAGTGCTCAGTTATTTGAATTATAAATCATTATGTCCCTTCTAGCTGATCAGTCATGAAATATCTTTGAATTCATTTACATAATGGAATATGTGAGTGGTGTATCTGTTTTTAGTGCAGTTACTGGTTACCTAATGCATGTTTTGTTTTTCCAATCGATTTCTTTATTATAATGTGTTTTTCAATCTTGATTTTAAAGCAATATATTATTTCTGTATTGGGAATAAGATGACATTCTTCAGCAATAGAAACACTTATGCAAGATCAAAATCATCACCTATAGGCCCTTGTTAATGGAAATCTGTTTATATATTAATATTCAAAATATTTTTATTTAAAATATAGAAGTAAATGAAAAGCATGTTATCTCACTATGAGGTTTTTTAATGTTCTTTGTTTATAGTACATGTCTTCAGATACTTTTTGTTTTATTTTTTCTATTTTATCTGCTTCAGATGAACCTTACTCAGTGTTTATGGTGCTCAAAGCCAGTCTCTGAACTTTGGTGTTCTTTTATGTGACCACTTGTTAGAAATTGAAATCACAGAAGACCCCATTTTTAGGAAGTATTAAAAAGCCTTTGGTTGCCTTAAAGCAGTAGTCTCAGACTTTAGTGAGCATCAGAATGTGAGTGCTTTTTAAAACACAAAGTGTTAGGTCCCACTCCCCAGAGTTTCTCTTTCAGGAAATGTTAGGCCTGGGCCTGAGAATTGTCGTTTTCACAAGCCTCCGGTTAAGTTGGTGGCTCCAGGACCATACTTTGAGAACCTCTGCCTTTAGGTAGTTAGAAAATAGTGCTGCATTGTATGTCCTGAGCAGAAAAGTCTGGTACTTCTGTCACAGACACTTTTTCATAGGACTTCGTAAGACCCACTGGACTCACATTTTTAGAGATAGTCTAGTTCCTAAATAACGATGCGGGGCGTAAATCCCCGAATTGTAACTGGGTCCCGGATTGTAACTGGGTAGCTGTCACATTTTACCCCAAAATTGCTGTTTGCCAAATTTGAAACTTTTCAAATTGGTAAGACTATTGTTATTTTAAAATCCAGTGACCTTTTTGACAGAAAGTTTATGTTTTCCCATCAGATTCATTACATGGGTATTTATAATAAATTTAGCAAATACATTTGAGTAACTGTTTAACATACTCTTTTTATTTTCAAGACTAAAGTCCAAGAATTTCTGATTAAATAGCTTTTTTGAACAGGCACAGAACTGAAATGGCTCTGTACAGAGCCAGCCCTCTGTGTTCTGCGTTCACGTTCAGTACTTGGGGATCTTTCCCTTCTTTGAAATGTTTCCTGGTCAGAAATTTTAGTTTCTATCTAAATGGGAAAAGGGTGAGATTGTTCAAATGATTGGAACAAGGAAGCTTCTGGGAAAACTGGAGCGAGAATAAGGGTCATACAGAGCAATCAAGTAAACTTATTTTAAATGCTGAAAACAGAGAACAGTATCACATTTTATCCAAAATTCTGTTTGTTAATCATTATTTCAAGTTTTTGTTCTTTTGAAAGATAATTGATCAGTATTTCTTCTGCAATTTATTGTTTACTCAAATTTGTAGCAGTTAACATGCTCCACTTGGGTTTCAGAAAGGAAATTTCATTCTCTATCAGGCCCTCTGTTGGTAGTTGGCCTTTATTACATAATCATCAAACATGGGAAAACTAAAAATATCTAGAGTGTGTCTGTGTGTGTGTGTGTGTTTTGAGGTCCTTTTTGTAATATACTTTAAGTTCTGGGATACATGTGCGGAACATAGAGGTTTGTTACATAGGTATACCCATGCCGTGGTAGTTTGCTGCACCTATCAACCCATCATCTACATTAAGTATTTCTCCTAATGCTATCCCTCCCCTAGCCCCCCAACCCCCCAACAGGCCCCAGTGTGTGATGTTCCCCTCCCTGTGTCCATGTGTTCTCGTTCAACTCCCACTTACGAGTGAGAACATGTGGTGTTTGGTTTTCTGTTCCTGTGTTAGTTTGCTGACAATGATGGTTTCCTGTTTCATCCATGTCCCTGCAAAGAACATGAACTCATCCTTTTTTATGGCTGCATAGTATTCCATGGTGTATATGTGGCACATTTTCTTTATCCAGTCTGTCATTGATGGACATTTGGCTTGGTTCCAAGTCTTCACCATTGTGAATAATGCTGCAATAAACATACGTGTGCATGTGTCTTTATAGTAGAATGATTTATCATCCTTTGGGTATATACCCAGTAATGGGATTGCTGGGTCAAATGGTATAACTGGTCCTAGATCCTTGAGGAATTGCCACAAGTGGTTGAACTAATTTATGCTCCCACCAACAGTGTAAAAGCATTCCTATTTCTCCTCATCCTGTCCAGCGTCTGTTGTTTCCTGACTTTAATGATCAGTGATCATCAGAGTGAACAGGCAACCTAAAGAATGGGAGAAAATTTTTTTAATCTCTCCATCTGACAAAGGGCTAATATCCAGAATCTACAAGGAACTTAAACAAATTTACAAGAAAAAAACAACCCCATCAAAAAGTGGGCGATGGATATGAATAGACACTTCTCAAAAGAAGACATTTATCTAGCCAACAAACATGTGAAATAAAGCTCATCATCATTGGCCACTAGAGAAATGCAAATCAAAACTACAATGAGTACCAATATCTAGCTTTTTAAAATCAGACTCTATAAGAGACTTCCACATTAGTTTTCGAGTTTATCCAAACTTTTTTTTTTTTACCTTATTGATACTGTTAATGTCAACAGTTCTCAAGGTTAATGACTTCTCCATGTCATTGCAAGGCCAGCTACTTAATTTGCAGGGCCCACCTCAAAAAGAAGAATGTGGGGTTACTTGTTCAAAAAATATTGAGAATTTCAAGACCTCAACAGCAAAGCATTAAACCATGAAGAGGCTCTTCTAGGCACAGGGTCCCCTGTGCAAGTGTACAGCCCACATGCCTATGGAGCTGGCTCTGCTTTTGTTTGGTATAAAGAAATAATTCCTTCCATTTGGCCTCAGACTGACTCTCTAAGATTGTCTCCTTAAGTTCCTGTACACCTGAATTTGGTGAATGTAAATCCCATCCATATACATCATAAATCTATTTATCTACTAGTTTATTTCAGTCATTTTCATTTCTACAAGCCAAAGAATCTGTTTTCTTTCAAAGTCACTTGATGACCATGAAAATTTTATTTTTCACCCCTACCTTTCCCAGCTTCATTTGTCTTTCTTTTGCTTGCTTGTTTTAAGTACAATAATTAGAACTTCATCCTTATCTAGAGTTCACATTAGTAAGACTAAAACAGTGATTTTTAAATGTAATTCCATACTCATCTTGAATCACTGGCCTCTTTCACAAATATTTATTAAGCAGTTGCTAAGTACACGGCAAAAGGACAAATAAAACATAGACCCTGCCCTAATGGATTTTAAATTCTGGCAGAATTGACACTGATTCCAAACGTCCTTTTCTATATTTCTCCAAAGAGCTTAAAGTCAGTTGTTTTATTAATACAGTTTCTTTTTCTTCTGTTTAAATTTAACTCAGATACATTACATACTAATTTTCTGAAAATCTGCACATTAAAAATAATGTGGTTATGTGACATTGTGATATGGCTGATTTGAGGGAGCCCCTTTTATTTGAGGTCATTTAGACATAAGCTTATAGATAAACCATTAAGTATGCGGCTTTTAAACTTACTAAGTAGTGTGCAAACCAGACATCTTCACATCTGTTTCTGACCTTGCCACCATTTGGGTATGAATCCTGAATGTGGTGTCAGAAAGGAGTAGAGAATGAGAGATGACGCAAAGGGCAAGAATGAAACAAGGGTGAAGATGAAAGTAAAATTGTTTATGTCTGTTACAGTAACTATTTAGCAATAAACAGTAATATTTCTGCTTTTGTGAAACAATATTAAAATGCATTGCTTTATTTTACTGAATACCACCATCTCCAGATGGTTTGTGAGAATGTTAAATAAAACTAGTTTCAGCTTACATCCCTCAGGCATACTCCTATTAGCATTTTTTATCAGAGGAAATGTTGATTTATTTCATTGTTTTCTGTCTCTATCAGCCATAGAAAAGTCATCCCATAATTTATCTCCTCTGTTTGTTTGTATACTAGAATCAGGTGTAGAATCCTCCATATTCCCTTTCTGTAGCCCCCTTATTTAGACCTTCACCAAGTTCTTTAGATTTTTGTTTCACAAAATTACGTACCTTGAGTATTGTTTTGATCTGACATTTCTCTTCCCAAAAGCCCACAATCTCTTCCACTTGCTTCTTAGGTCAAGCAAAATTATTGACTTAAATTTGAGCCCTTTGACGGTACTTGACTTATTGAGTTCCCATAGCTAATTTCCTGATCCTCCATTCGACCACAATTTGTACTTTATACTTGGGCCAAGGAAATTTATTTTACCTACCCCTTGACACCCTTCATTATCTTTCACTGAATCACCACATTTGCCACTCTCCCTCATTTGACACTTTGTAACTCAATTAGGTTTATTCAATTCTTCAGTCTTGGCTAAAGACTTAGTAAAGCCATCATGAAATAGCTTAATCCTTAGTCCTTTAATACTCACTAAATATTAATTTCCTTCATTTTATTTCAAGTCGTGGTTTATTTTTCTTAATATTTGTGAACACCTTGTTTTCAATCTATATATCTGGGTATGAATGTTATATTAATATAGTTTAGTATTTGCTGGTCTTCTCTCCTATTAGATTGTAAATTGTTAGAGATTAAGACTTTTTTCTCTTCCTTTATAGTTTCAAAACTTCATACCATGGGCATTTAGAACTTATTGTTACCCCTTCTGTTCTGTGATTATGCCTTAACTTCAGTTCCTTGTAAATGATTATTAGTATCCCTTAAGATACTTCATCTTGGTTATACCTATTTGGATTTTTTATGTGTATTTTTTTAATTATACTTTAAGTTCTGGGATACATGTACAGAATGTGGAGGTTTGTTACATAGGTATACGCGTGCCGTGGTGGTTTGCTGCACCCATCAACCCGTCATCTACATTAGGTATTTCTCCTAATGCTATCCCTCCCCTAGCCCTCCACCCCCCGACTGGCCCTGGTGTGTGATGTTCCCCTCCCTGTGTCCATGTGTTCTCATTGTTCAACTCCCACTTATGAATGAGAACATGTGGTGTTTGGTTTTCTGTTCCTGTGTTAGTTTGCTGACAATGATGGTTTCCTGCTTCATGCATGTCCCTGCAAAGAACATGAACTCATCCTTTTTTATGGCTGCGTAGTATTCCATTGTGTATATGTGGCACATTTTTTTTAATCCAGTCTGTCATTGATGGGCATTTGTTTTGGTTCCAAGTCTTTGCTATTGTGAACAGTGCTGCAATAAACATACGTGTGCATGTGTCTTTAGAGGAAAATGATTTATCATCCTTTGGGTATATACCCAGTAATGGGATTGCTGGGTCAAATGGTATTTCTGGTTCTAGAATCTTGAGGAATCGCCACACTGTCTTCCACAGTGATTGAACTAATTTACACTCCTGCCAACAGTGTAAAGGCATTCCTATTTCTCCATATCCTCTCCAACATCTGTTGTTTCCTGACTTTTTAGTGACCACCATTCTAACTGGCATGAGATAGTATCTCGTTGTGGTTTTGATTTGCATTTCTCTAATGACCAGTGATGATGAGCTTTTTATCATATGGTTGTTGGTCGCATAAATGTCGTCTTTTGAGAAGTGTCTGTTCATATCCTTTGCCCACTTTTTGATGGGGTTGTGTTTTTCTTGTAAATTTGTTTAAGTTCCTTGTAGATTCTGGATATTAGCCCTTTGTCAGATGGATAGATTGCAAAAATTTTCTCCCATTCTGTAGGTTGCCTGTTCACTCTGATGATAGTTTCTTTTGCTGTGCAGAAGCTCTTTAGTTTAATTAGATCCCATATGTCAATTTTGGCTTTTGTTGCCATTACTTTTGATGTTTTAGTCATGAAGTCTTTGCCCATGCCTATGTCCTGAATGGTATTGCCTAGTTTTTCTTCTAGGGTTTTTATGGTTTTAGGTCTTACGTTTAAGTCTTCAGTCCATCTTGTAAATAAATATTGATGTTATTACCCAACTTATCAGAAATGGCCAGATATCATATGAGGATAACCAATTAGTATAGTTTTTGGCCTATATAATCTCCCTTAGTACTTTTATAATGGGTAGTTCTTCCTTCTGTTCTTTTCTTTATATTTGCTTAAAAGGAATTGTGTCTGTTTGTGTGTCTGTGTGCATGTCTGTATGTGTGTATGTGTGTGTCTGTGTGTGTGTCTGGTAGGGTTCATAAGCAAAATTCTACTTGTGAAATAACTAAACTTACATTTCAGTTACTATACTTTGTACGTATAACCTAAGTATGGCAATTTCTGACATGTAGTATTGTCATCTGTGAACTTTCTTCTTTCATCAGGATCTAAGTCTGTCTGCAAAAAGTGTCTGTGAACATGTATGACTTTTAAATATTTGCCCAGATTCAGTATGATTACCCACTCTTTTGTACTTAGTGAATGTGATGTATCTAGTACACTACTGTAATTCTAAATCAAATTTTTTCACATCTTTACACTTCTGTAAATAGGATATATCTTATAATTGATGGTATTTTTAAGTACTTTTTCTTAGTAGTACATATTATATTGATTTCTTTGTTTTACAATCAGTGGTGTTTTAGATTTGATGAAATGCGGTAAATAGTCAGAAAAGGCCTGATACTGTGAATTGAAGTCATACTTGGTGATACTGTGTCGAGCAGCTACTGAATTGTGTAGTACTCCTGTAACCTAAGAAAGCAGTTCATTCTCAATTTAGTTATCCTCCTTTTCAAAGGATACAGATTTTCAGAATTTTCAGCCATCTTATAAGATTATTTTCTTGTTTTTCTTTATATGTTATCCTAGCTATCGATAAGACCATCTTCACCCTCTTCAGTGTTTTCATAACTGTATGGCTAGAGACAGGGATTTTCTGAGAATTTTGTTTAATGGCTTACTGCCAGCCAGACTATAGAGTTTGCTCAATCCTGGATGTGATGCTGGCTCATTAATGAATTGGTCCCTCCTAAAATAAAATGTTTCCCTGTCCCTTCTGGGACTTGATTCCGATTTCAATTGTATTTCAAGGAGCAAATGATCTCTGGAGGAGAACTAGTCTCTTTAAAATCAAATGGATCTGATATACCGTAGTGAAAAGACCCTATGCTTTAGAGCCAGACAGATCTGGATTTGAACTGTGACTCTTCTGTTGACATGTTCCCTATGTGATGTTTCCTATATTAATTTTACTGACTCTCAAGACTTCTAGTACTGTTGCTACTGTTACTGTTACCACCATTACCAGGTTTACTGCTAAGAGGTGTTTTGAATAGACCTCTGAAATCTAACTTAGTGTTGCCATAATTTATCTAATGCTCCACCCAGCCAAAATGGCACAACTCAGATGAACCCTAGTCTCTTAGAGAAGAATAAGATCAGAGTGTAAAGATCATAAAGATGACGTGTTCATTTGCCTTTTTTAACATTACAGACCCACTTAAGAGCCATAACTAGCTTTGAATTGAATTTCTGTAAGAGAACATAAATATTCAGGTGAATTCTCATTTTTTTCTTTATTGAAAAATGTAAAAATTCATTCTTAATCATTTTTTTCTTTGGAATGTAATTAAAAGGCAGTGAGGCTGGCCTTGGTACAAAGTGCACAGATGCCGTTCTGCAGAAAATGTGTCTTTGACAGATGAGATTCTTCCTGTGAATGTTCTGTTTATTGCTTTCATAAATATTCTATTGTCAAAACATGACTTGCTGTTTATTAACAGCACTGACAGGAAGATTCCTATTAATGGCAGCATTCTTATTACCCATAGACCCTGTCACTTTTAACTTTGCAATTTTAAGAGAATTCTATTTGGTAATTACTTAAGATATTTCTAAGTTTATTGATCCTACCCCTGTTTAACTGAGTGAAGTCTGAGTGGCAGGTCTTCAGCCCAGTGACTGACACTGGGAATAATCATCAAATCTGCGTCTTTGGAGGCAAGGAAAAACTTGCTACCTGTCAGCCTTGGTCTTGTTGCCCTGCAGCCTGCCAGAAAAACCCAGTGCATTGTGGCCAGGCACGGTGGATCACTTGAGGTAAGGAGTTCGAGACCAGCATGACCAACATAGTGAAACCCCATCTCTACTAAAAATACAAAAAATTAGCTAGGCGTGGTGACCCATGATTGTAGTCCTGGCTACTTGGGAGGCTGAGGCAGGAGAATCACTTGAACCCCGGGGGGGTGGAGGTTGCAGTGAGCTGAGATCACGCCACTGTACTCCAGCCTGGGTGACAGAGCGAGAGTCTGTCTCAAAAAAAGAAAAAAAAGAAAAACACAGTGCATTGAGCACCTGCTGAGAGCAGTGCAAGAGGGAAAATGCATGGATATCGTCCCTGCCCTTAGAAAGTTTACTGTCTAATACAGATACATGCTAAAATGTAGATGCAAATTTTAAATAATCAGGTATATGGCTAAGCCAAACATACATGCTTCATATGCAACTGGAATAGTTGCTTTGGAATCAGAGGGACTTGAATATAAATCATACTAATTGTTTATCTTTTGAAAAATTATTTAATTTTTTTTAGTTTATTTCCTTACCTGAAAAATAGAAGTGATACTGTCTATCTCATGGAATCGTGAAAATTAGCCTTGCAAGTTGCACACGTTTTGTGAATTCTCTGCATCTTTCTTTTTCCGTGATTGATAACTGGCAAAGACATTTGCATTATGTGGTCCTCAGAACAATCCTGTGAAGTAGCTTGGGCATAGATTTCATCCTCATTTGTTGGAGAGAGAAACTAAGGCTGAGACAGGCTAAGTTTATTACTTGGATTCATTGAATGGTATAGTCAAGCCCAGGTCTCCTGACTCGTGTTCCAATGTGTTTTCCACTCTTTGATACCCATGCCTGAGTGACTAAAATTGAGAATTATACTTTTCAGTGCCCCTGTGCAGAGGCAGTATACTGAGTCATATATTTGGAGATGATGTGAAGGAAACAGAAAGCCAGTGTTTTCCTTGTAATATGAATGGAGCCATATAAGATTATTATAGCCTTCAAGAAAGGCATGAGTGGGTGTTAGGGAATGGCCGAGAGATGCTCTAGCTCTGGTAGAAACACATGACTATGGTAGAGTAAGAGAAGAGGGTATTTGCATACTGAGTAGATGTGTTTAGAATCCACATCATACCTGAAATTATTTAGGCCTTGTATTCATGTTTCCGATTTAACTTCATGCTCCTTCTAAGTTGAACTGTTCAGGTGATAATGTGGTACAGCAGAAAGAACATGGCCTTTGGAACCAAACTACAGTTCAAATCTCAGCACTGTCAATCCATGGCTATATGATCTTGGGCAAGCAACTTAATTTCTCTTAGTTCCTGTTTCATTATTTATGGACTAAAAATAATAATCAATACTTAACAGTATAATTGTGAAGATTAGGTGAATTAACATGTGGAAAATGCCTTTTACATACCAGGCACTTGAGAAATATTAGTTCCTTTAAGCTGTCCATCTATACTTGATGACATGCAGTCTGCTATATCCTCCTAATTATATTCTGATCTTAGATTTCTACTAAGAGAGCTCACTGTTTCTTAGAATTGAGTAATTTTCTCTTTTTTGATAGCCTATTATGGGTCTTTTATAATTATTTCATTATGAAATAACATTAAGTAAGTAGAAGTTCGCAAGTTACACCCAAAATATAAAAAGGGGTCAGTTTTAATTTTCCACTTTCAAGACTTTAATAGTAAAGGAGTTCTTGTCTTAATTATAAAATTCATTCTTTCTTTCCGTAACTAGAATATATATAAGATAGAAAAAGTAATTACATTGGTTAATAATAGATTATCATTCTTAACAAAAGGAAAGACATTTCTATAGGAATGCTCTTTAGAAATTATATTTATTTTTTATAAGTAGAAATTGATGCCACTACAGTTCACTGTTACTTTGTGATTTATTACACACTGATATGACAAATATATTTCCTTAGATTCCTTAACTTCTGTTACCTATATCCTTTTAAAGAAACTTGTGAAGATAGATGCTGTGAAATTCATGCTAAAAAACCACACGGTAAGTCTTATTTCTTTAATTAATGAATAGAATTCTACAAATAGTTGAGGTAAAGCGTTAGTAACTTGGATTACTCTTTTGCTTTCATTAGAGTGAACACTTCCCTTTTCTTGGCATCAGTGACAGTTACAGTCTCAGTGACTTCAGGTGTCGAACAACCTTCTACACAGCGCTCACTCGCCTTCTGACGGTAGATCTAGGTAAGGTTAAGAATTTAAACTCAATAAGGGATCAGCCATATGCTTGTGTGAATAAAGAAGTGGAATACTAGTGGGTACAACATTTAACTTATTAGAATTAGCCATTTCGGACAGTTTTCTACAACCTTCTAAGATTTGAGTGTTCACTTGTTAGCATTAGAGCCAAAAGACAAATCTTTGTACTTAAGGTGGCATTTTTCACTTCACATAACACTTGCACTGATTTTTTACCTCACAACTTACTTTCTGCCTGTCCTTTGACACATTGATTTTACTGCTATGAACCTAGGAATAATCTTAAACAGAGAAAAACTTTACACACAAGTTTTTTTTGCTTGTATGTAAAGATTTTCATCATAGTGATATCTAAACTAGAGAAAAAGTGGAAATGATGTAACTGTCCAACAGTAGGGAATTGTAAAATTATGGCACGCCCACTTACTTGTGGAATGATTGGCACTCAATAAAAATGAATATTTAAAGACAAGGCAACACATGAAATTTTATATTGTAACATTAAGTGAAAAGGCGAAGTGTTACACTGGTGCAAATGGTATGACCATGTATGTTGGAGATGGGGGGACAATACTTCAGAAAAGGCTTAAATGGAATTCTTCAAAAATGGTTAGTACATTCATTGTGAAAAACCGTGTAGAGGGTCCTCAGAAAATTCAAAATAAAATGACTCTACAATCCAGCAATCCTACTACTGGGTGTATATGTATCCAAAGGAAATAAAATGAGTATATCAAACAGCTGCATTACCATATGTTTATTGCATATTCACAATAGTCAGGATATATGGAATCAACCTAAGTGTCCATCCACAGATGAATGGATAAAGAAAATGTGGTATATATACACAATGGAATACTATTCAGCCATAAAAAAGAAAAAAAGTCTGCCATTTGCCACAGTATGGATGAACCTGGAGGACACTATGTTAAGTGAAATAAACCAGGCACAGAGGACAAATACTATATGATATCACTCATATGTGAAATCTGAAAAAGTTGATCTCATAGAACTACAAAGTAGAATGGTGGTTACTAAGAGCTGAGGACTTTGGGGTGATGCTGGTCAAAAGATACAAATTTTCAGGTAGATAGAAAGAATAAGTTAAAGATCTGTTGTACATAGATGGTGAGTATAGGTAATAACAATATATTGTATTCTTGAAAAATACTAAGAGAGTGGATGTTAAAGGTTCTCACCACAAAAATGATAACTATAGAGGTAATGCATTTGTCAATTAGTTAGTTTTAGTTACTCTACATCATATATATGTACCTCAGATATATTGCAGATTTAGTTCCAGACCATCATGATAAAGTGATACAATAAAGCAAGTCACACAGTTTTTGTTTTCCGGTGTATATAAAAGTTAAACTTACGGTACTGTAGTCTATTAAGTGTGTAATATCATGATGTAGATACAATGTACATATCTTAATTTAAAATACTTTATTGCAGCCTGGTGCGGTGGCTCACACCTGTAATCCCAGCACTTTGGGAGGCCAAGGCAGGTGGATCACCTGAGGTCAGGAACTCGAGACCAGCCTGACTAACGTGGTGAAACCCTGTCTCTACTAAAAATACAAAATTAGCCAGGCACGGTGGTGAATGTTTTGTAATCCCAGCTACTTGGGAGGCTGAGGCAGGAGAATTGCTTGAACCCAGGAGATGGAGGTTGCAGTGAGCCGAGATCATGCCACTGCACTCCAGCCTGGGCAACAAGAGCAGAACTCCATCTCAAAAAACAATAAAACTAAATTAAATACTTTATTGCTAAAAAAATTCTAGCAACCATCTGAGCTTTCAACATGTTGTAATCTTTTTCCTGGTGGAAGGTCTGGTCTCGATGTTGATAGCTGCTGACCGATCAGGGTAGTTGCCAAAGGTTGAGGTGGCTGTGGCAATTTCTTAAAATAAGACAGCAATGAAATCTGCTGCATCAATTGACTTCTTTTCACAAAAGATTTCTCTGTAGCATACGATGCTGTTTGATACAATTTGACCCACAGGAGAACTTCTTTAAAAACGAGTCAGTCCTCTCAAACTCTGCTGCAGCTTTATCAACTAAGGTTGTGTAATATTCTAAATCTTTTGTTATTTGAACAATGTTCACAGCATCTTTACCACAAGTAGATTGCATTTGAAGACACCACTGTATTTGGTCATCCAGAAGAAGCAACTCCTCATCCATTCAAGTTTGATCACGAGACTGCGGCAGTTTAGTCACATATTCAGGCTCCACTTCTAATTATAGGTCTCTTGCTCTTTAAATCACATCTGCAGTTACTTCCTCCCCTGAAGTCTTGAACCCCTCAGAGTCATCCGTGAGAGTTGGAATCACTTTTTCCAAATTCCTGTTAATGTTATTATGACCTCCCCACCGAATCACAAATGTTCTTAGTGGTATCCAGAATGGTGAGTCCTTTCCAGAAGGTTTTTGATTTACTTTTCCCTGATTCATCAGAGGAATCTGTGGCACTTTCTAGCCTTACAAAATCCTTTTCCTGAGCAGTAGGCTTCAACAGTTGGCTTAAAATTTTCAGTAAACCATGCCATAAACAGATGTGCTGTCATCCAGGCTTTGTTGCTCTATTTCTAGAGCACAGGCAGAGTAGATTAAGCATAATCCTTAAGGACCCTAGGATTTTCAAAATGGCAAATGGGCACTGGCATCAACTTCAAGTCACTGTCAGCATTAGCCCCTAATGAGAGAGTCAGCCCGGTCTTGGAAGCTTTGAAGTCAGACATTGACCTCTCCTCTCTAGCTATGAAAGTCTTAGATGGCATCTTCTTCCAATAAAAGGCTGTTTCATCTGCACTGAAAATCTGTTGTTTAAGTGCAGCCACTTTCATCAATGGTCTTAGCTAGATCTTCAGTATAACTCACTGCAGCTTCTCCATCAGCACTTGACTGCTTCACCCTGCACTCTGAGGTTATGGAGGCATCATCTTTCCGTAAACCTCATGAACCAACTTCTGCTAGCTTCTAACTCTTCTTCTGCAACTTCCTCACCTCTCCGCTTTCGTAGAATAGAGTTAGGGCCTTGCTTCGCGTTAGGCTTTGGCTTAGGAAATGTTATGGCTGGTATGATTTTCTATGCAGACCAGTAAAACTTTCTTTGTATCAGCAGTAAGGTTGTTTCACTTTCTCATTGTGTGTTTTTGCTGTCATTTTAGTTTAATCGCTTTAATTTTCTTCAATAATTTTTCCTTTTCATTCATCACCTGGCTACCTGGTGCAGGAGACCCAGTGTTTGACCGATTAAAGCTTTTGACATGCCTTTCTCACTGAGCTTAATCATTTCTAGCTTTTGATTTAAAGTGAGAGTTTTGCAGCTCTTCCTTTCACGTGAATACTTGGAGACCATCACAGGGTTATTAATTGGCCTAACATCAATATTGTTGTGTCTCAGAAAACAGAGAGGCCTGAGAAGATGGAGAGATACAAAGGAATGGCTGGTTTATGGAGCAGTCAGCATATACAATATGTATCAATGAAGTTGGCTATCCTATAAGGGCACAATTTGTGGTGCCCCACAACAGTTACAATAGTAACATCAAAGGGCACAGATTACCATAACAGACATAATAATAATGAAAAAAGTTTTAAATATTAGTAAAATTATCAAAATGTGGCCCAGAAACACGAAGTAGGTTCATGATGTTGGCAGAATGATGCCAATAGAATTGCTTGACTCAGGTTTGCCACAAATCTTCAGTTGTTTAAAAAAAAAAAAAAGTGTAGTATCTGTGAAGCACAATAAAACAAGGCCGTCTATGTACTTCAAAACCTGTTGTATACAATAAATAACAAAATTTTATCTGTAAATTCAAAAAATAATTAAAAATGCTAAATGTTGACTTTGGATTGTAGCATGTAGGTAATTTTTTCTATTTCGGATCATTTGAATTTTTTTAGTGTATTCCTTTTATAATGGTAAAAATTAACTTATTTTTAAAATTTGTTACTAAAAAGCTAAAGTTAGTGAGAAGTATTTACAGATGGGCAGTACCTTAGGATGGGCATTTAAGCTTCTTTGTAGTGACTATGTTACTCTAGATTCCCATTTCTCATATTTGAATACTGCAAGTTAGACCAGTTATACATGAGAGGGTTCAGTCAGTGACAATATCATCCTTAGACAATATAGTACCAATAATACTTTTTTTGTTTATCTTGCAGTCTATTAATACATCAACTTAAATATGAATATTTAAAAACATGTTCATACAAACAGAAGAAAAATAATTTTATTTTGCACATAAAAGGCATTGAATTTTGAAATGGAAAGGGGACCACACCCGTCTATGTTTCATGCTTTTTTCCCTGCTTTGCCACAGACTAAATCACCAGAAAGACAAACTGCCAAAAGTTGAGAGAAATGCAACTAGAATGATTAAAGAGCTTAGTGGGATTGATTTCTAAGGAAAGATTAAAAGAACCATGTATGTATAACTTGGCTAAGTGACAACTAGGGCTGGAGGCAAAGAGAACTGTCTATAAATATTTGAAGAGTGTAAACCAGGCATGCAAAACCCAATCATCTGCTACCTTAGGCAAGTGGGAGATGTAACGGAGTGACAGCTTTTCGTACTGCATCCTGGCCTATTTTACCTCTTGGCTGCTGTGTTGGAGAGAAGAGGAGCAGCCCAGACTGTGTCATTGTCCTTGACAATCATTTAGAAAGCACAGCGTGCTAAACTCTGAGGGCAAGACACAGATGAATCAGGCATACTGGGTCCTGGCCTCAAGGAGCTTGTCTTCTCGCTTTCCCAGTTGTCCAAGCATTAAAGAGACCTCGAAACACTTGTCTGGACTTAATTTATTTCCCAGGCCTTAAAAATGCTCTTTTAATAACCCTGTCACACAGAGTGAAAGAAGTGAGGACACCAAAGTTAAAGAGAAGTATCTAGAGGAGAGTTTTTAAAACTAGGTCCATGTCACTCACGTTTTCAGAACCTGGGAATGGAATGGGTTAACGTTTCCTTTTTGATATGGTCATCACAGATATGGAACCTGCTATGAATCTGTGGTAGGTTAAACAACAGGATAGCACTATCAGAGCCTGCGCACAGCCCCAACTCTGTATTCACAGTACTACTGTACTTACTACTGCATTGATAATTGATATTCAGGATGATGCCCAGAAAGACATTGCACACTTTTTGGAAAGTAGATTTCCTCTTATTTAGTATTGCTTAATGTAAACTATGAGGTATGAGAAACTGAAATAAACACATATAATTTAAATGATAGATTTTATTAGTTTTCCCAGGATTCTATTCCTTTGACATACTTAACCATAACAATATGAAGAATAAATTCACGTTTTTAGTTCAAAGTTTGTTTTTTTTTTAATGTAAATATCTGTTGTATTACAAGCACTTTTTAGACAGCTTGAGAGAAACAGAAAGAGATAGGCTATGGTGGAAGTGCTTAGTGCATGGTAGGTGCTGAATATAAGTGAGTTGAAGCTGGATATAAAAAAATTTGAAATCATAGTAGCTACCCCCATAGAACTTCCACATGTTTGAAAAGAAACTCCTTCCTTATTTATCAGTAATTTTTACTCTTTAAAATAATGAAAAGCATCAAGTTATGGTTAAGAGCATCAAGTATGATTTGTTGTATAAATTCCAGAGCTTCTTTCTCTTGTTAAAAACTAGAGTTGTTTCAATGAGAACACTTGGACACAGGAAGGGGAACATCACACACCAGGGCCTGTTGTGGGGTGAGGGAAGTGGGGAGGGATAGCATTAGGAGATATACCTAATGTAAATGACAAGTTAATGGGTGCAGCACACCAACATGGCACATGTATACATATGTAACAAACCATGTTGTGCACATGTACCCTAGAACTTAAAGTATAATAAAAAAGAAAAAAAAACCACTGGAGTTGTTCTTCTTCCCAAAATTATGTTGGGCACCTTCCCGGTATGGACTACCTCTTTTATATTTTTCTAGCACCAGTCAAGGTCTTTACATTGCAGATGCTCAGTAAATGCTTGTTGAATGAATGACAAACAAGTATACAGTAACCAAGATACCGTCATTGTGACTCCTGGAATCAGCTCTGACTGCCAGGTTCTTTCTGGACGTAGCTCTGATCATTGGCCTCTCCAAGACAAAACAAATCAAGTGGCTGATTACCTTCACAAGTGATTAGCTACACTTGGCCACTCTTGTGCCCGATTAGTCTCTTGTTGCTCTCTGTTCAAAGTGTTATTACTTTATAGACGATGATTTGTTGAGCATTGTTGAACACAGTTTTTATTATTTGAAGCCTTGTCTCACGAACTAGGTTGACTGGAACATGGCTGTCAGAATTTCTGTATATAT
Organism: Chlorocebus sabaeus; assembly: GCF_047675955.1. Classification (NCBI taxonomy): domain Eukaryota; kingdom Metazoa; phylum Chordata; class Mammalia; order Primates; family Cercopithecidae; genus Chlorocebus; species Chlorocebus sabaeus. The sequence goes on along the minus strand of NC_132926.1, from coordinate 11,254,362 downwards.
GGCTTGATAGTTTTCTATTGTGTGTTCATTGTCATGGAAACAAGGAAGAAAAAGATAGTGCTATTGTCAAGAGCAGCATAGATTCATATATTAAATGAAAAAAATAAAAACATTAGATAATGAGAATCCTCCTCAAATTAAAAAGAAAAATGAAGACAAACTTTTTATATCACTGATTTTGGAGAGTGGGAGTGGGGATAAGAATCACATAGAAAAAAAACACCTACTTCCTTGCAAAAGTGTCGGATGTGATTCTTGGATGGAAATACAAAACATTCTAATTGAATCCTACAAAAATAAATTGAATATGTCTTGTGTATAAGCCATGCACATTGGAGTGATTAGAAAGGGGGAAAGAAATTGGGTGTCACATTAATTGGTATTTACTTTGAAATGCATTTTGGTTTCTACTCAGTGATTTGCACTTTGTATGAATTTAATTAGATGCTATGTGCCCCAGGTTGTGTTTCAGATGAAAATGTAGGGGGTGGGGGTGGTTGGCAATAAACAGTTGTACCATTTTATCTGATTGCTTTAGCTAAACTAGACAAAATGTTCACTTGCATAAAAAACAGAATTGAAAGCATTTCATCATTAGAATGGTGGTGTTTCAAAACATGTGAGAGATGTTGGCAAGTTTTCTTGGTGTTCCAAGAAATGATCAAAATGAATGTAGAAAATCCCTTCATGTGCAGAAAAAAATGGATGACCAACCGTATGTGCACGCATGTTAGCCCTTCTAAGAATCACTTAAAGTTCCCTAAGTTATTTAAAATTAACTTGGTCGATCTAATAAACTAAAGGAAAGATAGTATTACCCGAGCCAGTAAATGGAGACCCTCCAAGGAGCTATTCAGTATAAAATACTTGAATACATAAAAATCTTCTATTTTGTTTAATTTGAATGCAGGTGAATTTAGTTGACAAATACTGAAGAGGGTAAGTGTGGCAAGGCGCTATAACAACACTTTTCATTTTGTGAAGGACCGAAATTATTATTTGCAAATTCAGTTTTTACCAGCCGCAAATTTGAAAGTGCTCAGTGTCACCATGGTTGATTTTCCTTGGACATGTCATGATTGCATCTTATGTTGTACTACTTAGAGGAGAAGCATGTGGATAGGATTTGAGTGAGCAATGCATTCCTCAGGTATTTAAACTCTAAGAAGCAGCCATATTTTTAATTACTAGGGGGATACTAATATTAAAATGATGTTTATGGATGTAAAGAATTCTATCTTTAGGGGTGAGGGTAGCACAGTATCCATATGCTTTGTCTTATAAGAGGTAATTGGCATCTGAAGATATCACTAGCTTAAATTTAAGAAATTTTAAATAACGAATGACTTGAATAACAAGGGAAGAGTATTCTAGAAATAGCTACTAAAGATAAAAGTAAAAACACAGAGGAAGGAAATTTTTTCTTTTCTTTATTAATAATAGTTAACATTTTAAAAAATATATAGTTTATAAACCACTTTAACAGGCATTTATCCTTTTTGATCCTTACAACTGCCCACATTAAATAGGTATTATTCCATTGTTTATCTGTTAGAAAACTGAGGTTCAGAGGCCGGGCGCAGTGGCTCACGCCTGTAATCCCAGCACTTTGGGAGGCCGAGGTGGGCAGATCACGAGGTCAGGAGATCGAGACCATCCTGGCTGACATGGTGAAACCCTGTCTCTGCTAAAAACCAAAAAAAAATTAGCTGGGCGTGGTGGTGGACACCTGCAGTCCCAGCTACTTGGGAGGCTGAGGCAGGAGAATGGCGTGAACCCTTGAGGCGGAGCTTGCAGTGAGCCGAGATCCCACCACTGTACTCCAGCCTGGGCAACAGAGCGAGACTCCGTCTCAAAAAAAAGGAAAACTGAGATTCAGAGAGATTAAATGACCTGCCCAAGGTCAGTCATGGAAGTAGTAGCCCTCTGGCCGTATATTTTCATCCACTTTCACTAAACTATTACTTCATCTTTTACCTTGTCAATCAATTAAGAAATAAAACTTTTTCCTTCATTTTTATTTGAACTGTTTGGTCCGAATGATTGATTTGGGGCTTGCAGGCAGTGAAAGAAAAGGAGAAAGGATTACTTCCTAAGCTTCTATGAAATAAACAGATAGATGCATGTTTATTGTTTGTGCTATATTACAGTTTGATGGTCTGTGAAAATCAAACGTGGTTTTTAAAATTTGTTCTTATGTCCAATGATTGGCCAAAGCGTATTTCTTCTCATGGATAAAGGAACACAGAGGTGGATATCTCAGGAAGGCTTAGCAAGTGAGGGGCTTGATCAGAAATAGCTGATAGATCAGAAGAATACATCAGTGTATCAACTGTGTCCATGACTTGGCAGAGATTATCTGAAAAATATACATAGGGGATGAGGGAGTGGGCAGTAAGGGGTAAAGCAGCAGCTGGAAATACTTAAAATCTATAATGAGATAATTAAGACTAATTAGCTGGCCCTGTAGGCAGAAAGCAGCCCATTAAGTCCAGATCCAGTTTTAATAACTTACCTGGTTTTGAGGCTAGAGAGTCCAGAGCACCCCAGGGAATGAAGTGTTTCATGGATGAGACTTTTAGGGTGGGATTCTTTGAAAATGGGTAGCTATAGTCTGCAGTGGGCAGTGTATTTTTTTTTCTGGGAACTAAAACACTCTGGTTCCCTAGGGGGAAGAATTAAAGGCACCTCAGTTTTCTCATCTGTTAAATGGAGAAAACTACATAAAAGAGTTATCATGTGGTTTTAATAAGAAAGATATACAAAAGGGCCTAGAGCAATTCCTATCACAAAGCAAGTTCTTAGAAAATATTAAGAAACGTTTGTTGAGTGCACTATTAGAAGCAGCATTGACTGCTGCTGGGACCTCAAAATGAGGCAAGTTTGGCGCTCTTAATGCCATCTACTCTGCCCTCAATATTTAGAGCTATTTTCCTGTGGAAGCAAGATCTGATGACACTTCCCAACACATACCAAAATATCTGCCCTGCCTGAAGCCACAAGTCATTTCAAAACTAGCTAGAACTCCTAGGCAATTTAGAGGGAAACTGAAATGAAAACCAAATTGTGGCCCAAGTTTCAGGGACCAGTTAAGCACATTTCTCCAAGTTTTACTGTAATATAACTTAGAAGTGGTATCTTAATGAAACATTGGGAAATAGCAGATGATCTGGGCCTAGACCTGCAAATCACCAACTCTTATGAGATCGTCCATTGTTACTTGGTTTCGAATGGACTATTTTCTTCGCCCTGTGCCTGTATCTCCTTGTTTGTCTCTCCTCTTAATTTTCCTTAATTTGGACCAGAGCTTCATTATACCTACTTTCTTGCAAAAGTGTTGGATGTGATTCTTGGATGGAAATATAAAACATTCTAATTGAATCCTAGAAAAATAAATTAAATATGTCTTGTATATAAGCCATGCACATTGGAGTGATTAGAAAGGGGGAAAGAAATTGGGTGTCACATTAATTGGTATTAACTTTGAAATGCATTTTGGTTTCTACTCAGTGATTTGCACTTTGTATGAATTTAATTAGATGCTATGTGCCCCAGGTTGTATTTCAGATGAAAATGGGGGATGGGGTGGTTGGCAATAAACCTGACCTTTGCTGACTATATTGGTTTTCTGTTATTATTGCTATAACAGATTACCACAAGGAAGTAGCTTAAACAATACTAATGTATTATTTTATAATCCTGGAGGTCAGATGTCCAAATGGGTCTCAGTGAGCTAAAATCAAGGTGTCAGCAGGGGTCTAAGGAAGAATCTGTTCTTTTGCCTTTTGCGACTTCTGGAGACCACCTGCTTTCCTTGGCTCATGGCCTCCCTTTCTCCATCAGCGTCAGGCCGAATCCTTCCCATGCTGCCATCTTTGTGGTTCTCCAACTTCTGCTTCTCTTTTCCACTGTTAAGGACTCTTGTGATTACATTGGACCCACCTGGGTAATCCAGAATACTTTTCTGTTTTAAAGTCAGTTTATTAGCAACCTTAATTTCCCTTTATCATATAACCTAATATATTCACAGGTTCCAAGAATTAGAATGGATGTCTTTGAGAGGGTAATTATTCTGTATTCTACCTGCCTTATTGGTTTATCACAATTGCCAAAGTGTTTCACACAGTACTTATACAGTAAATCCTCAGTAACTGTTGGCTACCATCATTTACAGTTACCATACCATTTCTATTACTTACTTCTCCTTGCCCACTTCCCCCAACTCCCCAGTAATCCAGCTGCTGTTTGCATTCAAATTTAAGGAAATGAGAAGTTTCACTGTTTTGTATACACTTCGGAGGGGGAGCAAACCCAGATTTTTGTTGTCAGTGTTATTGTTTTAGATTCACATGCCATAAAATTCACTTTTGTAAAGTACGTAATTCACTGGTATTTAGTATATTCAGAATATTCATAAAATTGTGCAGCCATAACCATTATCTAATTCTGCAACATTTTCATCACCCCCAAGAAACCCTGTACCATTAAGTAATCACTCCTCTTCTCCCCTCCCCCAAACCCTGGAAACCACTAATCTGTTTTCTGTCTCTATGGATTTGCCTATTCTGGGCATTAATATAAATGGAATCATACACTTTGTGGCCTCTGTATCTGGCCTCTTTCACTTAGCATGTTTTCAAGGCGCATTCATGTTTTGGCATGTATTAATACTTTGTTCCTTTTTATGGCTGAATAATATTCCATAGTGGATGTACCACATTTTGTTTAGCCACTCATCAGTTGATGAACATTTGAGTTTTTTTCTACCTTTGGTTATTATGAAATAATACAGCTGTGAGCATTTGCGTACAACTTTTTGTGTGGACACGTATATTCAGTTTTCTTGGGTAAATACCTAGAAGTGAAATTGATGAATCAACTGGCAACTCAAATTTTTTGAGTAACTGCCAAAGTGTTTTCCACAGTGACTACACCATATTACATTGGTTGTACCATTTTACATTTCCACCGATGGAGGTTTTAAATTGTACAAAATAATAAATGAAATGTCCTACAAATAAAGTATCTGTCAGCTAACATACTTAAACAGTTACTCTTATATTTTAATGTGATGTCTCTGAAGGAAACAAAATGTTTAGAACTTACAAAATGAATAACTTTCTGTTTAAACATATTCTCAGAGGCACAGTGGAGGTGATTAGCTTTGGGTTTCACCTAAAAGCTAAGAAATTAACAATTTTTATCTATGCATGACTGAGAACTTACAATGTTATGTTCACATTTACTTTTCCTGATGGCAATGAAAATATTGATCTATAAGTTGGCACTTTACCTTCAAATCATATTGGTTTCTGGACCTTTGTCTTATTAAGAAAATAACAGCTTCAATTATTATTCATAAAATAATCATATATACATTTGGAACACTAAATATATGACTACATACTTGAATGTGAAGTTGTAAGAGAGTGAGCTCATGTTTTCTCCTTTGGCATCAGAAATAGTAAATGATACCTGTATGGTAATACAGATTAGAAAAAGTCTTTAATAGTAATGTTGTATAAAGTTGTTTGCATGATATAAACAAAAATATCCAGTTCTCCAGCTTTGATGGCACAGCATATCACGTTGCAAGAGCAGGAACAGTGCTAACTAAAACAGTAAACATTTTTATAGTATAATGCACCAGTGTCTTATATTTGCCTACTTTAAACCCAAGTGATTGTCTAGGAATTCCATTTTCCTCACCAGAACTAAGCTGGCTGATCTTCACTCTCTTCTGACTTCATGCAGCTCCAAATTCAGGATTCTGTGACAATAACATTAGTCCCCATCTCTGATGTCTTCCACCTTATCAGAGACCTGGAAAAGCATGAGCTTGGGAGTAAAGCAGACATGGTTGGGAATCCTGGCTGACATTTACCAGCTGGCGGATGTCGGGCAGGCTACCTAATTCCTTTGAGTCTCTCTGTTCACATGTAAAATGAAGAAAATCATACAACTTCATGAGATTGTTCTGACCATTAATGACTTGCAACAGTACTTTGAAAACAGTAAGAGCCACATAAGTGTTTTTTAAGCAAATAAAGTACCAAATCCATTGCCTGCATAAGAACTCAAGGAATAACAGTGTTATTCAGTCACTCCACAAATATTTCTTGAGTGCCAGACCCCATTCAAGGCACTGGGGATCCTCTATGATGGAAATAGAACAAGTTCCTTCCCAAGGAACTTACATCCTAATAGAGAGGATAAACAACAAATGAATAAATATGTCAATGAATAGCCAGTGTAGTAAGTCCCATAAGAAAAGTAAAGCAGGTTATGGGGTTGGAAAGTGATGTGGGGGGAGGGGGAACTGTGGGTAGCACTTTAGATAGAGTGGTCAGGGAAGGCCTCTCTGAGGAAGTGAGAGTTAAGCAGAATTGCTGCTCACATTACTGCGTTTATAGTATTTGCTCCTTGACTTCTCCCTGCACATTTTGGTAGCTTGTCTCTTGTGCTCCTGGTATCCCTGTTTGCTTTAAAATTTGAATGGAGAAAGAGGTGGAGTCAGGAAGTTTTTTTTATCTGTAGCTCAGAATATTAAGTTAGGAGTTGAAATGTTAAAAGTCTGAATTTGTCTTTGTTCTGAATAAGCATCCTTACCTTGGAAAACTTTGTTCCCAAAGGAAGGGCACTGGGCTGGCAATCTTGCAGTTATACTTTTCTTGATTACCATAATCACCTCTCTAAGTCCATGTTAGACTCAAGACAACAATAGTGCTAATGGCTGTCACTTGTTAAGTACCAGACACTGAGCAAGGCGGGGGGCGGGGGGGCAGTTACAGATGTTTTGTCATTTACTTAATTCTCATGGCTAACTTTATGAAGTAAATATTATGTCTCTTAATTACAGGTGAGCACACTAAGGCTTTGATGAGTGAAGTGACTTTACCCAAAACCAGACAGCTAATAGTAGCAGAGCCAGGATTCAAGCTTAGATAAACTTTTTGTCTTTTTTTTAAGAGATGAGATCTCACTGTGTTGCCCAGGTTGGTCTCAAACTCCTGGACCCAAGGGGTCCTCCTACCCCAGGTCCCAAGTAGGCAGGATTATAAGCGTTCACCAGTGCTCCAGCCAAGCTTAGATAAACTTTGTGATTTCAAAGCATCCATTCTTTATAGCACCGTCATCTGCCTGCAGTGATAATTTCCACTGTTCTCATTCATAATTCCATGTTTAGAAAATACTTTATCTTAGAAGAGTAAGATTACATGGCTTAAGTATAATGTACATATATTTTATGTATTTAGGATTTGATAATGTATATTTCAATTATTTATTGTATTATTCTATGTCAGGTGTTAAGAAAATAAAGACATTCTAAAATTCACCTTTATTGAGAAATTACTTTTTATCTAAACACAGTATTTGCCTAATAATGCCAGGCTCTATTCTGTGCTAATACTATAATACTGGTACCACCATTACTATTTATTGAGCGTCTTCTATTTTCCATATATTATAACATTTAATCTTCACAGTGACCCTCGAAGATAAGTATTTTTATACTTATTTTATAGATTAAGAAACTGAGACTCAGAGTAATTAGTAAAATATCTGAAGTTAAATAATATACAGTGGAGTCAGACACCTGGGCCTGTTTACTGCAGAGCTCTACATCATTCTCCTTCACTGAGAAACAAAAAGATACAGTCTCAGCGCTGTAGAAGCTAATCTGAAGATACTATCAGCGTAAGCTAGTAGAGCTGATAATTCACGTGTATACTTTATAAATTTTATCTCATTTAGTTCCCACAGTAACCCTGATCAAATGGTAGTTGTGGTATAATGTAGGTAGTATTGTTATTGCTATTATTAGATATGCGCTTAAATATCTGCAATTCAAGGCAGACTGGTACGATGGTTAAGAGCCAGGCAAAATGCTATGGGAATCCAAAGGGAGAAGGGAGATAACTTGATTGGGAGTTAGGAAAGCTTAGCTTAGACATTGGGAAAGATATTATTTCACCTGGGCCTTGAAAAATAACATCTGTATGGGTCTGTGTTGTCACCAGTTAACAGAGAAGAGGAGTCACTTGGTCATATAGCCAGTTGACAGAGAAGAGATTCTAATTTGGTCTGCCTTACTCTTCACTCAGAACACTGACCTTCGTTTAGAACAGCACACCAGTAAAGATTAGTTAGCCTTTTGGCATCTGTTTGTAACAAAGCTAAGTCCCCGATTCTGTTGTACTCCTGAAACAATGTGAAATTGAAGGAAAGAGATAAATCACAGAAGATCAGAGTCAGCCAGATCAGCCATTCCTTAAGAGTCAAAGGATCTTGATCCTGACAGGACCTCCATTTCTTTGTCTGAACAATGACTATAGGCCAGTGTTTTTCAAACATTCACAGGCATGTGAATCATCTGGAGGGCCTATTAAAACAAAATTGCTGGGACCCACCCCCAGAGTTTCTGATTAAATGGATTGGGATGGAACCTGGGCATTTACATCTAACAAGTTTAGAAGTGATGTTGATGCTGCTAGGTCAAGGACCAAACTTTGAGGACCTTCTCTGAGAGCTCATTTCCTCTCTCGTACTCTATTTAAAAACTCTACTAATAGCGTAGAAATTAGGCAGTTTGAACCATGTCGTTCCACCTCCAACTAAGTATTCCACCTTAAACAAGACACTTAATCTTTCTCTGCCTGTTTCTTAAGTAGAGTGCAGCTCATAGCTCCCTGTGACTTAGGACGAATGAGTGGATTCAATCTCTCATTTAAAAGAAACCCCTTTTGAAAAAGGATACTATATAAATTATCAATTGTGCATATCCACGTGTGAAGTGAAGATTCTGCTTTGACAGAATCCTTGAGGAAACTTCAGTCTACCTTTAAAAAGTTAATAGGAAATGTCTCTTTTCCCGCTTCTCTGTTTAAAAAAAAAAAAAGGAAGCTGAGTGTAAGAAGAACTGTACCCATGAAGAATGTATTTAAAATCCAAATGACCCATAAGGACCCCATCCTTTTTGGCAGATAAAAGTTTCCCTGCCATTTATTTAATAAATTAATTAAAAAGAACATAAATAAAAGAGAATAATAACTTAGAGCTATCTGGGCACCTGAGTCTATGAGCCTTTAGGGCCTTGGCACCCAAAGAGAAGGGGAAAAAAACACTGCATCTCTGAGGCTTTGAAAGTGGTCTTCCTTGAGGCATTAGAGAAGCTCTAGGGGCCCTAGGAGCTAAAGGACTGAGATGCCTGGGACATGAGTCTGTTAGATCCACTAAAGAACCAGGGGAAAAAAATGACTGGTAAGTAATTCTGCTATTTCATTTGGTGCAAAAGAGAAGGCAAAACACCAGAATATTCAGTGAGCAAAAGTACAAAATGTGGCATGGATGTGAATGCAGGCTGACCCCTTCTCAGGAATATTTCTAAGCCTAAATGAAGCACTCAATGCTGAGGACAATGTACAATTCTATGCATTTTAAACGATAGTGACCCTTTTGTTTCTCTGATAGGCGAAGATGAGGATGAATTTGAGAATTTCATGCTACCTCTTACAGTTGCTTTTGAAACAGTATTACAGATATTCAACAACAACTTTAAACAAGAAGACGTAAAGGTAGGTTTGTTTCCAAATATGAGGAATGACAGTTTTGTTTTTTCTAGGATATCTAGATCCAGAAAAGGGCTTTGCATATCTGTGTGTGCTCTTTGCCTCCTCAGACCTGCTTTCCCAATTGCATGTCTTTAATTTTTACTTTTATTTAAGCATTTTTCTAGTTTCTTATACAAATGAACTTTGAGGTCAGCAAATAGTTTTGGACAGTCAGTTCATGATTAGATGACATAGATTTGTCTCCTCTGGCAGTTACTATCTTTAATAGGATATTTCTTGTGGGTACACCACTTTAAACACCCCTATTCCCTCATGTGTCCTGCACTGTTATGTTTCAACATATCTATATAGAGGAATGCACAATCATACACGTACTAAAACACTATGTCTCTAAATATTTTTTTTAAACAAGAATTTATATAAATCAAGACTTTATTAAATGGCTAGGCATATATGTATAAATAGGAACTGGTCTTGAAGTATTGCATTCTTAAACGGAACAAAGTGATTAGGATAACTGATAGCTAAATAAGGTTTTTATGTGCCTGTGGGAGCCATATTAGGATTGATTTGACAAGTCAGTTCAGCTGTGGCAACAGTCATAATATCTAAGACAACATTATGTTTTATTAGTAAAATCCTTAAGTGTAGCAAGCTGTCTATGACAAAACAGCCCCATATTTTAAGGTGGGGGATGGGAAGCACAAGCTCTGCTAAATAGAAATAGTATCTTCTGAAATTACAGTGTATCAAGGCAATATTAAATAAATTGACAATGATTATTATCTTTAACAGACTAATAAATGCACTCCAGAGAATGTAGACACCTTTGTTGGTGATAATTGAGTCATATATTTCATAGTTATTTGAAATGTGTTAGAAATATTAACCATCTTTTGCATAGCATCTCTTCACAAAAAAAAAAAAAAAAACTAGCAGTAAGAAGCCAAATAGAAAAATGATGGCCTTTGATAATTATCTTTATGTAATTCTTCTACCAAAAAATAATCAGCCAAATGCTATACCTCTTAATTTAAAAGAATTTTTGAAATTAATGTTTATCAGCATGCTATAGTTATAGAATTTTAAAACCAAAAAAAGGATCTTACAGATTCTCTTTGTGTTTATACTCTTCCTGAAATTCGTCAGCAGAGTTTCCACTCAGGTTAGCTGTATCTTTTAGATGTCTTCCAAATATTTTCAGTGACCAACAAAATCTTTGCAGCTTTTAGGTTGCTATTTCTGCCCTTTATCAAAAAGAAGCAGAGAAGTTGAAAAACATCATCTTTATAAAAATTACATCTGTCTCATCTGAAGATTTCATTATATTCCAAGACCATTTTGTTGTAATCCCATCTAGTTTGATAGAAACCATCTTCCTAGAGTCATTTTTAATGGAGTTCCAGGGATATATCCCTAAACCAGCAAGTTCTTAACGACCCTGGAAAGTGACTGCTTGATTACACTTTAACGGTATTTGCAAATAAAATCACAAGTAATTAAAGGGAAATCTCCAGGCTTTTGAGCAAGTTTGATGCATGATAACTGCCTGATTCAGCTTCATCTAGAGTAATGCTGTGTAGGCAACAGCTACTGAGATCAATAGCAACGTAATGATAGTGGCAGAATTAAGTGAGTAACCTGAGAACTGTGCCTCAGAATGCATGCAGCTGCCACGAACCAAGGCCACACAGTGCACTCCGTGCTTCCGTCCTAAATGTTCATCAAAAGACGCCCTGCAGGAAAATGGAGTTAGATGCTCTTTATTGCTGATCGTGTCTCTTGCCACATTTATCAGGGAAATTGGATTAGCAGTTGGCAGCTGCAGGTAGACAAGATTCTGCAGTGATTAAATATGCAGCTTGGCTGCATTTGTTGTGACAGACCTTTAGTAAATTCTACTGTAAGCACCATCTGTCTAATTTGTATAAAGAAAACTTGGTGCTTTAAGCTACCGATAAAAAACTAAATCTGTTGCTTTATCATAAACAAAACTTTTGCACTAAATGCTTTTAAATGTAATTTATTAGGTTAAGGCTATTTTTCTATCATGATGAATAAATAATACGTGCAAAAGTGCTTTCAGGTACTTCATTCTGCAAGTACTAGAGATAAAAACATTTCTGTTTTGTTCTTCAATAAAGTATTTAGTATTCCAATCCACAGGAGGTGATGCTGTTAAAATATCTCTATGAAAATGCCTCAGGACTGCCAAATTCATTTAATTTGCAACTCTTACCAGGATTTTCTAACTCCCTATTTATAGATATTTTCAAATGCAGATTTCAGGATAAACTTAAACATTAAGGACGTGTGTTGCCAAATTGAAATATAGTTGTGAGGGGAGGAAATGCAGCAAAAGTCTTGAATTTGTAGCTTTATTTTCTTACTTACTCTTAACAAAATTAAAGAAAACATTGAAATTTTGTCTTGGGTTTTTCTCTTCAAAGTAAAGGGGAAGAGGAAAAAATACTCTGATAAATCCTAGCTTTAGAGTATTCTTTCAAAACATATGTTTCCCCCTATTATTGTGTCCATGGTAAAATATAGTCCAGTACTCCCCTGACTCATGCATCGTTTTTGATTTGGTCATGACATCATCAGTTTCAAGGAAAATGAATGAAAACTTCTCAGAGAAAGAGGAGCAGTTAAATAGGAACCTGCTATCTTTAGTCCTTTCGTAAAAACTCCACAATGTTAAATTATTTAAAATCCTTGATTTTCAGCATGCGCACATTAAAAGTTTTCGCACTAAGTGCCAAATGTTGCAAACAGCACTTTAACAGAATGATTTTGCTTTGATCCCTGTAGCAGTTCCTGAATAATTTATCACAGGTTATTGCCTTAATTCTGGAGAGGGATAGAGCAATAAAGGCAGATGAAAACACTCCAGTTGAAACACCTTGGGGCCTGCTCATTCCTCTGACACGGCTCTTTTGTTGGAACTATTTAGAGGTTATTAAGATGTGTCTTCAGAATTAAGAGTATGCTGTAAGGATGAAGACAGCCATCTTAATTCTAAAGACAAAGCACAATGACCCTTCACCTTCTTTTTCTTTGTTGTTATTATATAGTAGAATTATGAGGATAATATTATAGCTGCCCCCAGTAGTGCCACTACAGTAAAGGGTCTGTCAGACTTTCCATTAGAAACCCTGTTTTGGGGGTCAGGGTGGAAGGAGCCTCGTTTCAGCTGTTTCCCAGCCCATTCGTCTCACACTTGGCACACAGACAACTGTTCACCATGCAGCAGACTGAAGAACTCAGCAGTTACTCCCTAACTATCCAAAAAGGAATCCATACGGTTAGATCCCCAGACATATCCCACTCCCCAAAACAGCCTCACTAAAAATACAAGAGCCTCTCATTCTTCAGCTCAATCTTGTGTTGACCAACTGTAAGAGAAAGGCAACTTTTAAAATAAAACTCTTTGCACTATTTTAAATGAGATGGTAAACTGCAGCTCCTCTGTTCCTCAAATTCAATAAGATCACCTCTCACTCTCAAATTACTTAGTAGGCTGGTTGAACTCTTAGTTAACAGCTTTTCTTTTTAGTATCAGGGCTGGATATGTTTTGGCTATTAAGAAAACACTCTCTTTAGTGTTGTTTGTGTATCCACGTAGATTATTACAATATGATCTGCTGCTTTGAGATAAAATATATTGTTTGAGCATAAGAAAGCTATTTCTTATTAACACTGAATTTTTCTGTTCAGCTGAATTCATTTAGAACATTATTATATGCTTCCTCTGTAGTAACATTTTCTAGAATGATACATAGATATAATTTCATAGCCACATTTTGCCACTTAAAAAAAAAAAAAAACCCATAGATTTGAGTCCTATAGACCACTTCTATTAATTTGACATCGTTTAAGGCATGAAAAACTTGTGATAAAAGTTAATCTTTTTGTATAATGAGGATAGTCTAAAATATTTCAAGAGCCCCTTATACTAGACACAAAGAAAGTAAAACTCATGGTTCTTGTTGACTAATTTAGATTTAAATGGTAGATATCTCATGTGTATGTGGAAGCTTAAAATTTTTTGAAGCATAGCCTGAAACTTGTAAGTGTACCTAATAAAAATAGAACAAAAAGCCTACTTTAGTAGAAAGATTGCAAAGCCAAAGAGTCAGAATAGAAAAGTTTGAAGAAGGCTTCTTAGAAGATGTATTTTGTTCTGGAGGCTGCCAGGAATCTGAAAAGCTGAGAAAGAGAGGAACAGACTCCAGGTGGTGAAAAAAGGCTATATAAAAAGGCAAAATATTTAAAAACAAATGGCAGGTTACATGAGGGAGCTACAAGGAGGCCAGCTGGTTGTAGAAAAACAAGAACTGGTGACAGTATGAGGAAAAAAAGGAGTAAGTCATTTAATAGAGCAGAAACAAAAATTCAGAGTTTTCAAGATTCAGAAATTCAGATAACCATCATTCTGTGAACTGTTAGACAGTATAGAAACTGAATATTCCTATAAATAACATCCAGTTATATTGAGTCACCTCTTAGGCAGAAAGAAAGGAGAGGATGAGAAATCCTAGATACTTCCGAGAGTTAAACTATTATTTGCTACTTTGAAATTAAATTAATTAAATCAGCCATTAAGATGAGGGTCAGGATTCACTGTTTGCTTAATAATAATTTGAACTCCTTCCTAAAGAGGTTTTCATTTATTACCAAAGTGTGAGTAAAGAGAAAATCTGGTAGAAAAAAAAGTTCAGAGACCATTTTCTAGCTGAGTATTTGCAATGAAACAGTATCTTTAGAAGTCACAGTTGTATATCTCAATTATCCCACCCCCTTGTTTTGTAATTATGTTTATTTGTGCTCTTTGTTCCAACATTCTAGCATCTGTTCATGGGTTTTCTTTTTCTCTTCCCAAGCATCAGCCTAAGGACAGCTTAATTAAGAGTCCAGAGTACAAGTCCGATCTCTTCTCTTCAAGAGTCAAGTTTTTGGTTTTTTTCTCTAAAACTAAATATTTATGAAACATTTACTGTGTATCAGGCTCTGCTAGGCATTTTCACATGAATTTATCACATTTATTTGTCACAATGCTTCTGTGAGAAATGCATTATTAGCCCCTTTTATAGATGACAAAAGTGAGCCTGATAAATTGCCTTGCCCTAAGTCTTAAAGCTGGAATTCAAATTCAAGTCTTATGACATCAAATATAGAACTCTTTTCCTTACATCTTCCTCACTTGGGGAATGTGACTGCCATTCGGCGTATATCATAGTACCAGTAGGTCACTTGGCCAGTTTTATTTTGTCCTAAAGTTATTAAGGATATTCATTAGGAATGTTTAAATGCCAGTGCCTTTCTAGGATAGACTCTAAATTATGTTGTGGGACCGATTCCATGCAAGCCGATGTTCAAGATTTGCTGTTATTAAATAATGGCTAGACCCTGTACATATCTGTTTTGTGTAATTATCAATCCTGATCTTTTTTTTCTGATTTGGCATTATTCAGAAACAAAGTATATTAAGACTCTTAAATGCTTAGCTACGCTACTGGAATTATGACTTAGCTAAATTTATAAGAAGTAAAGTGGAGTTATCAGCAGATTTGATGGTCTGTTTGTTTAAAGAGTCTATGCTTTTCTGTAGAAAGAGGTCTGAAGGAGACATTTTAGCTAATGAATCAAAATCAGATATGTGGTCATTATTGCCTGATTATTACTCCATCTGCTCTGCGCTAACGTGAAAATCAATTACTGTGTCTCTTTCCCACTGACAGCGTATGTTGATCGGGCTGGCAAGAGATCTTCGAGGGATTGCCTTTGCACTGAACACAAAGACCAGCTACACCATGCTGTTTGACTGGATGTATCCTTATTACACTGTGACAATACCAGCTCTGTGCACAGAGGGATGCCAGGCCCCTCGCTTTCGTTTAATAGTATGGCACAGTAGGGAAGAGGAAACAAAGCTAAATGAACTAATGTGTAATCAGCTAAAAATTACAGCACAGTGGCAGCAGAGCAGATAACTGAGCACAGTATTTGGAGACCCAGCTCAGAGAGGTCACTTTTTTGGTGCCGTTAAATATTGATAACTTAAAAATGACTCTCCCCAAATGATTGTTTATGTTGGAGTTGAAGGGATAATCTGGCTAACATCTTTAGGGATCAATGAATCCTACCATTTGGCATTTTTGAGGGGAGATTTGAATCTCCATCTCAATTAGCAAGGCCGGGAAGATCATTTTATCTCTTCAAGGCCTAACTCATCCTGCCACAGTTTTTCATTATCATGAAAATAATTAATGGACATGAAAAGGGGAAAATAAATAGTCAAGATTTGTCATTTGGTATAAATTTTGAATTGACCTTTGCCAAGGGTTAGTACAGACAGGAAAAAAAAAAAAATCCCCCACAGAAACGCCTTATCATATAAGAGTTAAAAGAGCATAGACTTTGGTGATAAAATCCCAGTTCTTCATTTACTGTGTTGTGAACCTTGGCAAGTCATTTCACCTGTCTTGGTTTTCTCATTTGAAAACAGATATAATTCAGTTTCATGGTATATTGTAACCATTAAAGTAGGTACAGTATACTCTGTATAATGTCTGGCACATTTTTAGTAGTTGTAAATGGTCATTAATATTGTTCTAATAGTATTGTATGACTAATCTTTGATCCCAACAGGAAGTGGTATTGTATGCAAGTCATATAAGTGTCATATAATGTTTTCATGTCTTTTATACATGAAACCATCAGAGCATGTGAAAAAAATTATATAATCTCAAAGCTAATTTGCTTTTTAATCTAAACTATTTCTCAGTTGCTTTGCTTAAACCCTTCTTATCCAAAGTTTCCTGTAAATTAAATTGCGATGGAAGCTTCTTAAAGGTAACTTTCAACTACTATGCCACAGTTATGGCCAAAAATATAACTAACAGGGGATCTAGGCATGTTTTAGGAGGAACTCTACATATTATAAAAATTTTTAAACATTAATTTGATACTGATGTATCTTTAATTATTATTAAAATATACTTCATCAGATTTATGTACCCAGAGAAGGGTTACAGATAAAATTTTTATGTCATTGAGTAATCATGCACATGGTTTGTATCTACATATAATATGTATAGAGATTATGAAATTTCAACATGGAAAGTCTTAAAATTCTCTTAATGACAGTTAAACTGGAATTATACGTGACCCTTTTATTTCTGCCTTTTTTTTTAATTTTTAAGAGGCAGGGGCTTGTGTGTTGCTCAGGCTGGACTCAAAACTCCTGGGCTCAAGCGATCCTCCCACCTCAGCCTCCCGACTAGCTGGGACTGTGGGACTACAGGTGTGCTCCACGGCACCCAGCTTGACTCTTTTATTTCTCTAAACATAAAGAGCAACTCTCAAAATCAAAATTTTCATTATTTGAAAAATAATAAAAGTCTACTTTGGGCACTGTAATATCGATGGTGATCTTGAAACCAATCTACAACTCTAGGCTATCTAGTGATTAACATTTCATGTTTTTCTCTTCAACAATTTCAACCAAGAGTCAAGATCAGAAACCTTCCCCTCAGTGTCAAAGAAAAACTATCTGCCATAACTGATACCACCCAAAATTTAGAGAAGATACTGTATTGTTTTCCATTTCCTTATTTAGCTCCTTTGGGGGTAGCAGGGGAACCCTTCTGAAATGAAACTTTTGTCCAGCAGATGGCAGAAAACAGCAAACGGAAAATCTTGGGACTTAATGTTTTGTTTTGAACTGGAAACCTTTGTCTCCTCCATTTGACCATAGATGAAGCTCTCAGGGTCAGGGGCGGAGAGAAGTATCAGTTATGTCGGAAGCTGTGTTAGATTGCCAAATGGGGTGGTTTGGTACTGGCGTTGCTTATAATAATTGAGTTTCAGTAGCAAATCAGCTTCCTTGGGAAAAGGCTAGGGGCTTTTCATAATTGTATTGACAACAAAATGAATATGATAAATGGTGTTCATTCAGTTGAGACAAGATTTATAGTTTTCCTTTGGGCGAGGGATGAAGAGCAAATATTTATAATAATAGTAAAATTTGTTTAAAAGTTATATTATTTGATAATTCAAAAAGCTTTATTAAAATATTTTGAAATACTTTAAGCAGTTTCAGGTGATAAAGTACAGATTCTTTTCAAAGTATTCAAGTAATGCAAAAATGAATAAGTATGATAAAAAAAATGCCATGGATATGAAAGTCATTTATTCTTCCTGAAATATTGATATGTCAAACCGTCAGTGATGATTTCCACATTACTGCTGGGGAAAGTTTATTTGCCTTTTATCCACATAAATGTGTGTTCTTTAATTTGTTATACAATCCTTAGCATGCAGAAGAAACATCCTGTAAGAGCACATGTCATCTTAAAGTCAAAATGCATTTTATTTATGGCGATTATTTGATAAAATGCTATTTTAGTGGTTAGCTATTTAATTCAAAAACATTTCTATAAACACTGACTGCATTAACTGCCACACAAACTACATTGCTTTTCACTCTGTCCTTCCAAAACTAAATTGCCTGAAACTACACAGCAACCATCTTGATAAATGGTTTCCAGGGCTGGAGAATTGAAAGAGGATCATTGACATACTTCTTTGCCCCTGTGATGGGAATGCAACAATAAGAAAACACCTTATCTTGCAGTGCATCTAATCTCCTTCTTTAAAATTTTCCTAGATCATACTTAAACTGAAGTATCAAAAATCCAGATGGAAGCTGGGAAAAAAATTAAGAATTTGTATGACATTATTTCCTCACATGCCGTCTTTTAACTGTTAAAGTCTGATTATTGAGCTCACCGATTTTTAGTCAGGAAGTCAGTCCTGTTGTACAATGGCAAGGCAATATAACAAGATACATAGAAGAGATACAAACTTCAGAATAGGGCAGTCCTAGATTCCAGTCCTGGATTCACCACTTAAACTGTGGGTCTTGAGTAAGCTACTTAATATCCCAGAATGACACGCCTGTAATCCCAGCACTTTGGGAGGCGAGGCAGACGGATCATGAGGTCAGGAGATCGAGACCATCCTGGCAAACACGGTGAAACCCCGTCTCTACTAGAAAATACAAAAAATTAGCTGGGCATGGTGGTGGGCGCCTGTAGTCCCAGCTACTTGGGAGGCTGAGGCAGGAGAATGGTGTGAACCCGGGAGGCGGAGCTTGCAGTGAGTGGAGATCATGCCACTGCCTGGGTGGCAGAGTGAGACTCTGTCTCAAAAAAAAAAAAAAAAAAAAAAAAAAAATCCCAGAATCACAATTTTGCTTTCCATAGAACAAGACTAATAATACCTATCTCACAGGTATGTTGTAAGAAGTGTCATGATTCTGTGATTAGTAAAGGGCCCAGTATAGTGACTGTCATAAAGTAAATACTCTACAGCTGCTGTTAGTTCTTTTCCCTAATACATAATGAAACAAAGGAATCCCATTTGCTCACTTATTCAGCAAAGTGGGCTAAGGGCTGTGCTAGGTTCATGAGGAATATAGATCTGACCCCAAACAAAGTCAGTTTCTTATTTACATGAATTACTGTAATCAAATACAGAAAGTGCTAAGAGCCATAACGAAGATACAAACAGGACAGTGCATGCATTTAGCTGAGGAATCAGAAAGGGCTCTGGAAAGGCGGAGGTGTTTCCTTGGGTCTTACCAAATAAGTAGGATTGGACCATATGGAAATAGGAAGAAACACAGGTTTTTGGTTGGTCTAGGCATCAGGTTGAGGGAGTCAGTAGCAAAGATGTTTTGTTACAGATACCATTCATTTCATGGTTGGAAATGTAGTTTGTTTGGGACTCTTGAATATCAGTCTAAGGAATTTAGACCCTTATTCCATAGGTAGTATAAAAAAACTAATGGTTTTGATTGACTAACAAAATCAGAATTGTTTCCAGAAGAAAGTAATTGGCAATATCATTTTGGGCAAACTGAAATAGAGAAGAAAGTAAAGCTGAAAATTCACTGTTCAGCAAGCATTTTTTTTTTTTTTTTTTTTTTTAGTTTTGTTTCTGTGCCAGGCAAAAGGAATGCAAGAATGAATAAAATGATTGCTCTTTAGAAGCCCGCTCTCTAGTTGATTACACATGACTAATAAACAATCAGATGTCAGTGTGTTATAACAAAGATGCATGCAAAGGGCTATATGAGCATGTATGAGAAAAAGAGCAGTGCTTTTTGCAAGATAGAGAAAGCTTCTCAGAAGAAGTGAAAGTTAAGCTAAGCCTTGAAAGATGGATAGGCATTTGCCAGACACAAGAGAGGAAAGGTTTCCAGCAGCAGTCCCCTTGTGAACAAAGGTTCAGATGTTTACATATTCATGGAGTACATTGAAGCTCTGAACTGGCAAGCTATTTCTATTCTGGAGCCATATCCGCAAGCCCTGGTCTCCTAACACTTTTAATGAAAACTCTTTTGCCTTCTGGTATTAACAACTGATGAATGGGTGGGTGGATGGATGGATGGATGGATGGATGGATGGATGGATGTTGTAAAGAAGCAAACCTGATATTTTTCACACTTTCATATTTGGTATCCTATCAGGCAATGTCATATCATTAATGCCTTTGATTTTTAATTTATCTGATGTGGACCTTAGAAATTCATTGAGAAGATCTCAGTGAAAGCAATTAGATCTGTGCTTCTTCTACCTAACGGCTCCCATTCTCTTCTTCCTACTTATATATACATAGTCCTCACAAGGCCACTGGAAAATTAAACTCCTAGAGTGGGTTCTGGTCCTCATCCTGTAATTGAGCCTGGCACTCTCACTCTGCAGCCCTTTTAACCTCTCTGTTGAGTAGACCTCTACTCTGCTTTCCAATAATCCCTCATTTTCTCTGTGGCAGTCACCTCTGTCAGAAGCATATTAGAATTGGCACCACTCTCATTCCACACAGAAAAAGGAGCATCCCCTTATATCTCCCTGCCTTATCCCATAGTGAATACTGTGTGCTCTGAAAAATATCATGGTCCTGATGCCATTATAGAATGCCTTGCAGAGGCCTGTGTGTGCCTCTGGTATTCTTTGGTTCTGAGATTTGGGTTGAATCCATTTTCTCATGAGCCTTCCAGATGCATTCCCACTAATGAGTTTGTGCCCAAGAGGTCCCTTGGTGGAATATTTTCTCACCTGTGCTCCTGTGGCATTGGTTCAGAATTTCTATACTCAAAGCATCCTTATTATATGTCGGTCACCCTGATTTGAGCATGTATTCCCCAAGATTAAAAGCTATATCTTCCTGGCCAGGGATGGTGGCTCATGCCTGTAATCCCAGCACTTTGGGAGGCCAAGGTGGGCAGATCACGAGGTCAAGAGATCGAGACCATCCTGGCCAACATGGTGAAACCCCATCTCTACTAAAAATACAAAAATTAGCTGGGCATGGTGGTGGATGCCTAAATTAGCAGAGCAAGACTTCATTAAAAAAAAAAAAAAAAAAAAAAAAGGTTATATCTTTCTTAACTCTGGATCCCTAGCCCTTAGCACAGTACATAGCACATGGTATCTACATCTATCAAAAATAACAACTTTTCTAGTCCATAGAAACAAAACAGTAAGTTGTCTGATAACAGTCAAAATAAAGTGAATCATGTGGACTGACTTTATTTTTGTTATTTTCATCCAACTGAAACCTTATTCTTACATATACACTTACTTCTTATCCCCCTTCCCTGCCTTATTTTCCTTTGTAGTACTTTTTTTTGAGACAGAGTCTCACTCTTGTCACCCAGGCTGGAGTGCAGTGGTGCAGTCTTGGCTCACTGCAACCTCTGCCTCCCGGGTTCAAGCGATTCTTGTGCCTCAGCCTCCCGAGTAGCTGGGATTACAGGCGAGCGCTACTATGCCTGGCTAATTTTTGTGTTTTTAGTAGAGATAGGGTTTCACCATGTTGCCCAGGCTGGTCTCGAACCCTTGGCCTCAAGTGATCCACCCACCTCAGCCTCCCAGAGTGCTGGGATTATAGGTGTGAGCCACCGTGCCTGGCTTTCTTTGAAGTACTTTCTAATGTATATTTATTTTGTTTATTTTCTGTCTTATTAGAATATAAATTCCATGAGGGCAGGGCAGGGATTTTCTTTTTTTTTTTTTTTTTTTACTGGTGTCTCTGGAGAGTGTCAAGCAATGCTTGTTATAGAATAGGACTTCAGAAAATAGTTGATAAGAAAACTGTTTCAGTATATACAAATGCAGCCTTAGCATGGTATGTATGTCTAATAGGAGAAAGTATTGCTTTTTGCACTTTTGGGAAGCATACCACTCTTAAAATTATAGATGGCTTATTTTCATTGAACATCATGTGAACTGTTTTCTAAAACTTAAAAGTGAAATACACAATTAAATAGTTCTAATCAAATAAGCTACACTTCATTTTTAGGTTGCACGTTTATAGCAACAAATAATGTGTTGAAATCTATTTTGTACCAGGCCATGCATTCAATAAGTACTTAGCATATGCCCTCAAAAAGCTTATAATAGGAAAGATATACAAGTACTATTATTATGCTAGCACCAGGTTCCACCACTATACACAGGAGACACTCCTAACCCTTTAGGGAGAGGTAGGAGGCAAGTGCATGTGATGTCAGAGAAGGCTTCCTGGGATAATTGACACCCATATTGAAATCCGACATTCAAATAGAAATTAGCAGGAAGATGGTAGGGTCTCTGCTCTTTAGAAATGCACTATCTAATGGGGCAGACAAATAACACAAGCAACCAAGCCTAACATACTGTGTTGTAAGAGATATGGTCATGAGTACTCATTGAACGTAGATGAGGAAGAGACTGATGCCTTTGGATAAAATAGAGAAAACATCCCAGGGGAGATAAAACTTGAGCTAGGTATTGAAAGACAGGGATGTGCTAGACAGAATAAGTGGTTTATGAGGGAATAGAGACAAGAGCTGGCATTAGTGGGTTTGCAGGGAGTTATGAAAAGCTAAATCATGAGCAGAAATGCTAAGAGATGAAGCTGGAGGTAGGCAAGAACCAAATCTTAAAGGACCTTGAACACCATGCTAAGGAGTTTGAAATTTATTCTAAGAGCAGGGAAGAAAATTGTGATGACCTCACCATGGAGATTTCTACCCAGAAGCACACCGAAAAGAAACACCATTAAGTGATTTAGTTTAGCATTTTGATCTGAAACAAAAGACAAGTATGTTGGAAAACATCAGAAAGACACTTGAGAATTGGGAAAAGAAAAGAGAAATGAAGACAGTGACATAGAGTTTTTCTGCTACAGTTTGGGACCTTAATCCTATATTCATGTGTCTACTTGGCAAGGAGATGCCCATTGTTGATTAAAGGGCCAGTGGAGCTGAGTCAGTTTTCCAGGTTCTGATGGCCTTCGGCGTAGATTTATCAGAGGCATATACTCTTTAGTGTTAATAACAATGTTAGAGAATATCTCCTTGTGTGTACATGAGACTATCTTTAGTGACACTTATGTTGAGTAGATTAATAGTTACCCAAAGCTTTTCTTCAAGCCAGCATCCCAGATATTTCTTGGAGCTACAGTGAGACAAAAAAGAGCAATTCAACAACATTTTTTTAAAAAGAGTAATTTTGAAACTGAGAGATATGTGAGGTTTATTATTACTAGTTCCTTCTACTTTTACATATTTTTTAATTTCATAATAAAAATATTTTTCTAAGTAGTATAGTAACCAAGAAACTGATCATAACTCAAATATATGTTTATCCTCATTCACTAAACTTATTTTCCTTTCCTGCAACATTAGGCATAAATCTTTAAATGTGCTGCTTTATATGATACTTGAAAAGTGTGTATTTTATTCAGTATTCTAACAACAAAGCAATATAATGTGTAGGATATGTTACAAATAAGAACAAATCACTGGCAGCCCCAAAAATATATGTATATCTGTGCAGGTTAGGGAGAGCAATTTATAAAATGTCATTGTATAGTATAAACATAGAACGAATTAGTATAAACGTAGAACAAATGTGGATTCCCCTTTTTGTGTGTGTGTGGCACTAATTTTCAGAAACAGTATTTCTTTAGGCCCTTAAATTCTTTAACAGGCTTTATAAAAGGTACCCAACATATCTTCCCATTCTTCAAAACGCTGTTGAACGGTGGTATGGAGAGCCAGCATGTACAACTCCCATCTTGAAACTTATGGCAGAACTGATGCAAAACAGGTAAGCAGTGTGACCGGCAGTGAAAAAAAACAGTCTATTAGCAGAAATCTCCCAACAGTCTGACTTTCTTTCTTGGTTTGTGTATTTTCAAGGTAGTTAGCAAGAGCCCAGGAACCAAGACTTAAGATGATTAGTGAAAACAGAATTAGAGACGTAAGATTGAGGCCTTTTGAGAGAAAGAACTACAGTATACTTGGCTGTCTATGGGGACTAGGGAAATAGAAAATAAATTGGAAGACTGCAGCCACCTTTATTTAAAATATTCAAAGGTACAAAATGAAGGGAGGGCAGCTATTTTAACTATTTCAGTGCTTAAATGCAATTCTATAGAATTTTAACGCAGGAAAGAAGTTTAGAGGTCTCTGAGTTGAGATACTTTATTTGATGGATAAGGAAACTGGTCCTCACAGCAATTCATGGGAACATAGTTTGCCTCAGAAGCTCTGGGAATTATTCCTGCTTTCACTTCTAAGCTATGCTTCTTCCTTTATGCCAAGATGCATGTATTTGGATGATTTATACACTCACAATTTTCATTGAGAGAGCAACTGTAACACTTCTCTGAAATTGCCCAGTTGACCTTATAATTTGCATAGACTGGCAGAAATTCAAATATTCTGCATATAAATATTAACAAAGATGTAGCTAAAAGAGAAAATCTGGCAATAAGCTAATTGGGTTTAAAATATGTCATTGTGGATATGGCTTAGCACCAAATTGCTTGTCCCTTAGCCATCCTGTTTCATCAGTTGCCCTTTGTAAACTGTGTGTTTAGAAGGGAGGTGTCCAGCCAGGGAAAAGGTATGGGTTGCAGCTCTAATGTTACCTCTGGTGCTGAGTTTTTCACAGCAATAATTTAAAATTTTTACCCTAAAACAAGAAGTGAAAAAAGACGTTGGAAATAGAGAAATATTAGTATCTATCTTTTTTTTAAAACTGTTCATTTTTAAAAGCCACCCTCATAGGTGTCTTAAAGGAATGGTAGCTTTGTATTTTATATTAGAATTTTAGTGTGCTTTTTAATTATATTTCCATTTCTCAACCAGAAAATTGATATGATTTATTACTGATAGAACATTTAATACAAAAGGGAAAAAAATCATTGCATTGTATATTATAAAGTATTTTATGTCGGCCATAGGCAGATAATTTTTTTTTAAATTTACCTTAAGTTCTGGGATACATGTGCAGAATATGCAGGTTTATTACATAGGTGTACATGTGCCATGGTGGTTTGCTGCATCTGTCAGCCCATCACCTAGGTTTTAAGCCCCGCATGCATTAGGTATTTGTCGTAATGCTCTCCATCCCCTTGCCCCCCATCCCCCAACAGGCCCCCATGTGTGATGTTCTCCTCCCTATGTCCATGTGATCTCGTTGTTCAGCTCCCACTTATGAGTAAGAACATGTGGTGTTTGGTTTTCTGTTCTGTGTTAGTTTGCTGAGAATAATTATTTCCAGCTTCATCCGTGTCCCTGCAAAGGACATGAACTCATTCTTTTTTATGGCTGCATAGTATTCCATGGTGTCTATGTGCCATATTTTCTTAATCCAGTCTGTCATTGATGGACATTTGGGTTGGTTCCAAGTCTTTGCTATTGTGAATAGTGCCGCAATAAACATACGTGTGCATGTGTCTTCATAGCAGCATGATTTATAATCCTTTGGGTATATACCCAGTAATGGGACGGCTGGGTCTAATGGTATTTCTGATTCTAGATCCTTGAGGAATTGCCATACTGTCTTCCACAATGGTTGAACTAATTTACACTCCCGCCAACAATGTAAAAGCGTTCCTATTTCTCCACAGCCTCACCAGCATCTGTTGTTTCCTGCCTCTTTAATGATTACCGTTCTAACAGGCATGAGACGGTATCTCACTGTGGTTTTGATTTGCATTTCTCTAATGACCAGTGATGATGAGCTTTTTTTTTTTCATATTTTGTTGGCCACATAACTGTCTTCTTTTGAGAAGTATCTATTCATATTCTATGCTCACTTTTTGATGGAGTTGTTTTTTTCTTGTAAATTTGTTTAAGTTCCTTGTAGATTTTGGATATTAGACCATTGTCAGATGGGTAGCTTGCAAAAATTTTCTCCCATTCTGTAGGTTGCCTGTTCACTCTGATGATAGTTTCTTTTGCTGTGCAGAAGTTCTTCAGTTTGATTAGATCCTGTTTGTCAATGTTGGCTTTTGTTGCAATTGCTTTTGGTGTTTTTATCATGAAGTCTCTGCCCATGCCTATGTCCTAAAAGGTATTGCCTAGGTTTTCTTCTAGGATTTTTATGGTTTTGGTTTTTACATTTAAGTCTTTAATCCATCTTGAGTTAATTTTTGCTTAAGGTGTAAGGAAGGGGTCCAGTTTCAGTTTTCTGCATATGGCTAGCCAGTTTTCCCAGCACCATTTATTAAATAGGACATCTTTTCCCCATTGCTTGTTACTGTCAGGTTTGTCAAAGATCAGATGGTTGTAGATGTGTGGTGGTATTTCTGAGGCCTCTATTCTGTTCCATTGGTCTATGTATCTGTTTTTGTACCAGTATCATGCTATTTTGGTTACTGTAGCCTTGTAGTATAGTATGAAGTCAGGTGGCATGATGCCTCTAGCTTTGTTCTTTTTGCTTAGGATTGTCTTGGCTATATGGGCTCATTTTTGGTTCCATATGAAATTTAAAGTAGTTTTTTCTAGTTCCTCAAAGAAAGATACTGGTAGTTTGATGGGAATAGCATGTAATCTATAAATTACTTTGAGCAGGATGGCCATTTTCACGATGTTGATTCTTCCTATCCATGAGCATGGAATGTTTTTCCATTTGTTTGTGTCCTCTTTTATTTCCTTGAGCAGTGGTTTGTAGTTCTCCTTGAAGTGGTCCTTCACGTCCCTTATAAGTTGTATTCCTAAGTATTGTATTCTCTTTGTAGCAATTGCAAATGGGAGTTCACTCATTATTTGGCTCTCTGCTTGTCTATTGTTGGTGTATAGGAATGCTTGTGATTTTTGCACATTGATTTTGTATCCTGAGACTTTGCTGAAATTGCTTATCAGCTTTAGGAGTTTTGGGGCTGAGACAATAGGGTTTTCTAAATATACAATCATGTCATCTGCAAACAGAGACAATTTGACATCCTGTCTTCCTATCTGAATACCCTTTATTTCTTTCTCTTGCCTGATTGCCCTGGCCAGAACTTCCAATACTTCGTTGAATAGGAGGAGTAAGAGAGGATATCGTTGTCTTGTGCTGGTTTTCAAAGGTAATGTTTCCAGTTTTTGCCCATTCCGTATGATATTGGCTGTGGGTTTGTCATAAATAGCTCTTACTATTTTGAGATGTGTTCTATCAATACCTAGTTGATTGAGAGTTCTTAGCATGGAGGGATGTTGAATTTTGTCGAAGGCCTTTTCTGCATCTATTGAAATAATCATATGTGACTTTTGTCATTGGTTCTGTTTATGTGATGGATTATGTTTATTGATTTGCATATGTTGAACCAGCTTTGCATCCTAGGGATAAAGCCAACTTCATCGTGGTGGATAAGCTTTTTAATGTGCTGCTGGATTCAGTTTGTCAGTATTTTATTGAGGATTTTCGCATCAATGTTCATCAGGGATATTGACCTGAAATTTCCTTTTGTTGTGTTTCTGCCAGGTTTTGGTATCAGGATGATGCTGGCCTCATAAAATGAGTTAGGGAGGGGTCCGTCTTTTTCTGTTGTTTGGAACAGCTTCAGAAGGAATGGTACCAGCTCCTTTTTGTACCTATGGTAGAATTTGGCTGTTAATCTGTCTGGGCTTTTTTTGTTTGGTAGGCTATTAATTACTGCCTCAATTTCAGAACTTGTTGTTGGTCTTTTCAGGGATTTGACTTGCTCCTGGTTTAGTCTTGCGAAGGTGTATGTGTCCAGGAATTTATCCATTTCTTCTGAATTTTCTAGTTTATTGGTGTAGAGGTGTTTATAGTATTCTCTGATGGTAGTTTGTATTTCTGTGGGGTCGGTGGTGATATCCCCTTTATCATTTTTATTGTATCTATTTGATTCTTCTCTCCTTTCTTCTTTATTAATCTAGATAGTGGTCCATCTATTTTGTTAATTTTTAAAAAAAAAAAAAAAAAACAGCTCCTGGATTCATGATTTTTTCAAAGGATTTTTCGTGTCTCTATCTCCTTCAGTTCTGCTCTGATCTTAGTTATTTCTTGTCTTCAGCTAGCTTTTGAATTGGTTTGCTCTTGCTTCTCTAGTTCTTTTAATTGTGATGTTAGGGTGTCTATTTTAGATCTTTCCAGCTTTCTGTTGTGGGCATTTAGTGCTATAAATTTCCCCTTAACACTGCTTTAGCTGTGTCCCAGAGATTCTGGTACATTGTCTCTTTGTTCTCATTGGTTTTAAAGAACTTATTTTTTTCTGACTTAATTTTATTATTTACCCAGTAGTCATTCGGGAGCAAGTTATTCAGTTTCCCTGTAGTTGTGTGGTTCTGAGTGAGTCTCTTAATGCTGAGTTCTAATTTGATTGCATTGTGGTCTGAG
This sequence comes from Chlorocebus sabaeus, assembly GCF_047675955.1. Taxonomy (NCBI): domain Eukaryota; kingdom Metazoa; phylum Chordata; class Mammalia; order Primates; family Cercopithecidae; genus Chlorocebus; species Chlorocebus sabaeus. Next base: position 11,226,098 of record NC_132926.1, on the reverse strand, counting down.
AGACTGTTATGATTTCTGTTCATTTGCATTTGCTGAGGAGTGTTTTACTTCCAATTATGTAGTCGATTTTAGAATACGTGCAGTGTGGCACTGAGAAGAATATATACTCTGTCGATTTGGAGTGGAGAGTTCTGTAGATGTCTATCAGGTCTACTTGGTCCAGACCTGAGTTCAAGTCCTGAATATCCTTAATTTTCTATCTCATCGATCTGTCTAATGTTGACAGTGGGGTGTTAAAGTCTCCCAGTATTACTGTGTGGGAGTCTAAATCTCTTTATATGTCTCTAAGAACTTGTTTTGTGAATCTGGGTGTTCCTGTATTGGGTGCATGTATATTTATGTTAGCTCTTCTTGTTGCATTGATCCCTTTACCATTACGTAACGCCCTTTGTTTTTTGTTTGTTTGTTTTTTTAAGTCTGTTTCATCTCAGAGACTAGGATTGCCATGCCTGCTTTTTTTTTTTTTCTTTCTTTCTATTTGCTTGGTAAATATTCCTCCATCCCTTTATTTTGAGCCTATGTGTGTGTTTGCATGTGAGATGGGTCTCCTGAATACAGTACACCGATGGGTCTTAACTCTTTATCCAGTTTGCTAGTCTGTATCTTTTAATTGGGGCATTCAGCCTATTTACATTTAAGGTTAATATTATATGTGGATTTGATCCTGTCATCATGATGCTAGCTGGTTATTTTGCACATTAGTTGATGCAGTCTCTTCATAGTGTCATTGGTCTTTATATTTTGGTGTGTTTTTGCAGTGGCTGGTACCAGTTTTTCCTTTCCACATTGAATGCTTCCTTTAGGAGCTCTTGTAAGGCAGACCTGGTGGTGACAAAATCCCTCAGCATTTGCTTGTCTGTAAAGGATTTTATTTCTCCTTTGCTTATGAAGCTTAGTTTGGCTGGATATGAAATTCTAGGTTGAAAATTCTTTTATCGGCCCCCACTCTCTTCTGGCTTATAGGGTTTCTGCAGAGAGATTCGCTGTTAGTCTGATGGGCTTCTCTTTGTAGGTAACCTGACCTTTCTCTCTGGCTGCCCTTAACATTTTTTCCTTCATTTCAACCTTGGAGAATCTGACGATTATGTGTCTTGGGGTTGCTCTTCTCGAGGAGTGTGTTAGTGGTGTTCTCTGTATTTCCTGAATTTGAATGTTGGCCCATCTTGCTAGGCTGGAGAAATTCTCTTGAAGAATATCCTGAAATGTGTTTTCCAACTTGGTTCCATTCTCCCTGTCACTTTCAGGTACACCAATCAGTGGCAGGTTTGATCTTTTCACATAGTCCCATTTTTCTTGGAGGCTTTGTTCTTTCCATTCTTTTTTGTCTAATCTCGTCTTCACATTTTATTTCATTAAGTTTATCTTCAGTCTCTGATATTCTTTCTTCCACTTGATTGATTTGGCTGTTGATACTTGTGTATGCTTCACAAAGTTCTCATGCCATGTTTTTCAGCTCCATCAGGTCATTTATGTTCTTCTCTAAGTTGATTATTCCAGTTAAAAGCTCCTCTAACCTTTTATCAAGGTTCATAGCTTCCTTGTATTGGGTTAGAACATGCTCCTTTAGCTCAGAGGAGTTTGTTATTACCCACTTTCTGAAGCCTACTTTTGTCAATTCGTCTATTTCATTCTCTCCAGTTTTGTGCCCTTGCTGGAGAGGAACTGTGATCATTTGGAGGAGAAGAGGCATTCTGGTTTTTGGAATTTTCAGTGTTTTTTCTGCTGATTTTTCCTCATCTTTGTGTATGTATCTAACTTCGATCTTTGAGGCTGATGACCTTTAAATGGAGTTTTTGTATGGGAGTCCTTCATGTTCATGTTCATGTTGTTGCTTTGTGTTTGTTAGTTTTTCTTCTAACAGGTCCCTCTTCTGCAGGTGTGTTGCAGTTTGCTGGAGGTCCACTCCAGACCCTGTTCGCCTGGGTATCATTAGTGGAGGCTGCAGAACAGCAAAGGTTGCTGCCTGCTCCTTCCTCTGGAAGCTTTGTCCCAGAGGGACACCAGCCTGATGCCAGCCAGAGCTCTCCTGTGTGTTGACCCCTGTTGGGAGGTTTCTCCCATTCAGGAAGCATGGGGGTCAGGGACCAACTTGAGGAGGCAGTCTGTCCCTTAGCAGAGCTGGTGTGCTGTGCTGGGAGAATCCCTCTTGCCAGGATTGGCTGCTCTCTTCAGAGCCAGCAGGCAGGAATGATTAAATCTGCTGAAGTTGTGCCCACACTCGCCCCTTCCTTCAGGTGCTCTGTCCCAGGAAGATGGGGGTTTTGTCTGCAAGCCCCTGACTGGGACTATTACCTTTCCTTCAGAGATGCCCTGCCCAGTGAGGAGGAATCTAGAGAAGTAGCCTGGCCATAGCCGCTTTGCCACATCTAGCCCAGACCTTCCAGCCTCCTTAGCACTGTCAGGGGAGAACTGCCTACTAAAACCTCAGTAATGGCGGATGCCCCTCCTCCCACCAAGCTCGATTGTCCCAGGTCAACTTCAGATTGCTGTGCTGGCAGTGAGAATTTCAAGCCAGTGGTTCTTAGCTTGCTGGGCTCCATGGGCGTGGGACCTGCTGAGCAAGACCACTTGGTTCCCTGGCTTCAGCCCCCTTTCCAGGGGAGTGAATGGTTCTGTCCCACTAGGGTTCCAGGCGCCACCAGAGTATGAAACATTACTCCTGCAGCTAGCTCAGTGTCTGCCCAAACAGCTGCCCAGTTTTGTGCTTGAAACCTAGGGCCATGGTGGTGTAAGCACACAAGGGAATCTCCTGATCTGCATATTGCAAAAACCATGGGAAAAGCATAGTAACCCGGCCGGCTAGCACGTTTCCTCATAGCTTCCCTTGGCTGAGGGATGGAGGTCCCCAGCTCCTTGCGCTTCCCAGGTGAAATGATGCCCCATCCTGCTTCTGCTCATCCTCTGTGCCTAACCAGTCCCAATGAGCTGAATTGGGTACTTCACTTGGAAATGCAGAAATCACCCACCTTCTGCATTGGTCTCGCTGGGAGCTACAGACCAGAGCTCTTCCTATTCGGCCATCTTGGCCCCTCCCCAGATGATTCTTTTCTTTTTTTTTTTTTTTTGAGACGGAGTCTCAGCCTTTTGCCCAGGCTGGAGTGCAGTGGCCCAATCTTGACTCATTGCAACCTCCGCCTCCCAGGTTCAAGTGATTCTCCTGTCTCAGCCTCCTGAGTACCTGGGATACAAGCATGTGCCACCATACCTGCTATATGGCTAATTTTTATGTTTTTAGTAGAGACAGGGTTTTGCCATATTGGCCAGGCTGGTCTCAAACCCCCGACCTCAGGTGATTCACCTGTCTCGGCCTCCCAAAGTGCTGGGATTACAAGCATGAGCCACAGCACCTGGCCCAGATGATTCTTATCTAGCACAACTGTCCTAAGAATTACCTTCTGAAATTTTGTTATTTTGGAAAATGTTATCTTGCCTATATTTCTCTAGAATTTAATGCAAATTATATTTGTGCATTTCTTTAATCAGAACTTGCATGCCAACAATCATATGTTCATAATAATATTTCTACTAGGTAATCATTGCACTTAATACTAAAGCATTTTTAAAAAGCATAGAAAAGCAAAAAGTTGTTTTATTCTTGGTAAACAGGTCTTTAGCAATGTTTTGCTTTTTGGTAGTTTTTGTTTTGCTAATCCTTTTTTTAAAATGCCACTATTTCTTAAAAGCCAAAGCAATGTTTAAAAATCAAATATGTCAGGAGGTCGTGTTAGTTCTTTACCCTGTTCACACTTCTCCAACCCCAGCAGGAACCAGGGAAGTAGAATTGCTCTCAGTGAACTTATGAGATTTGTTTCTCTTTACTTAAGTTGTATGTAGTGGAAACTGTCATGTGTTTGAAATATGCTTGAAGTATCAGGTAATTCATTACACATACGTGCAGTATTTTAAAAGTACTGGATTTCCTATTCATCACTTTAGAATTTGTTTTAAAAATGTATATCAGGCACTGCAGGAAACCTCAAATGTAAATATCATTATCCAAGTATTTGTCTAAACTTAGACACCTGGGATGTTTTATTATTATCCATCATCCAGTTGGCATGAAAGAAGGGGCAAGAAATCTGTGATAAAGAATGTCAGGATATCGTTTTGACAGATAAAAAAAGAACTCTTTGATTTAGCAAATAAATGAAAATAATTCTTCCTAATTGTCCTACTATCTTTAGAGTGAAGAAATTAGCATACGTATGTTATCAACAGTTTATAAAATGGAGTGGAATTTAAGAGACAATTGTACTGCTGCTACTTCTTATAAATGAAAATGCTAGGCATTTGAAATCTGTGTTTGGTTTCTTTATCTTCACATATAGTCCATTTTTTTTCTGTATTTCTTAGATCCCAGCGTCTGAATTTCGATGTATCATCTCCTAATGGAATTCTTCTCTTCAGAGAAGCTAGTAAAATGGTTTGCACTTACAGTGAGTATCCTTTTCCATGTGTCTCTGCAATATCGTTTTATCTCTTTGGAGGGAAGAAAGATGTTAGTTATTTTGTTCTTTTGAACTTTCATATCTTTATGAATTTGTGAAGTGGGTAATACAAGTGCAAAAAGCCAGGTAGCTATCGTATTGGCATCAGGAGAAGTAAGCAGCATGCCTTTGACTAAATCATGCCTGACTAACTTGATGAATTTCTTTTGGATAAAATTGCAGTGTCAGTAGATGAGGGAATACACTAGATAGAATATTGAAAAGCTACAGCATATTCAAAATTGCTCAGAGTTACATCAGGGAGTTTACTATATTGAACCAAGGAATGCTTAAACCAGGATGTCACTGAATTGTGGGAAAATATCCTTGTAAAGAGGAGTAAATATTTTATTATGAGGAACTTTTGGGTTCTGCACCTCCAGAAGCAGAGTTCTACAGGAAAGATTGTCCTATTCAATTGTAGTCCTAAATTTAGTATTTGGGTAGCAGTTTGGCCCTTACAACTACCATGAACTCTAATATTTGCCAATTCTGACACTGTCATCAGTGAAATTCTCTACTCTCTGTGACCTTTATGTAGATAGAGAATGGAGATAGGATGGATAAAAATCCTCTGTAATCTAATTTGGCACACAGTGACTGAATGTCAACTAAGCTGGGCTCTGTGCAATGCACTTCTCCTTGATAAATGTTTCCCTGTGTCCTTTTTTTCCCCCGTCTGTTCTTTCCAAATCAACAGCAAAGTCTTAAGTAAATTTAGTCTTAAAAATTGCCTGATTCTTTTTTTTTTTTTTTTTTGAGATGGAGTCCCACTCTGACACCCAAACTGGACAGTGCAGTGGCACAATCTCAGCTCACTGCCACCTCCGCATCCCAGGCTCAGGTGATCCTCCCACCGCAGCCTCCCGAGTAGCTGGGGTTATAGGCACGCCACCGCACCTGGCTAATTTTTGTATTTTTAATAGAGGCAGGGTTTCACCATGTTGGCCAGGCTGGTCTCGAACTCCTGACCTCAAGTGATCCACCCACTTTGGCCTCCCAAAGTAATGGGATTGATTACAGACATGAGCCACTGCACCCAGCCATGATTCTCCTATTTCTTTTTGAATATCAAGAAACAAACTTTACAAAATTTTATAAAGTCTCTTTATTTTAATTCTGCATGTGTTTGTGCATGTATGTAAGAACAACCAATAGAAGCATTATCACTTTTTTTAAAGTAAAAGCCTATTTTTAAAAAGAAAAAAATGGGTGTTTTAAGTTGTTTTTACCTCATTTCAGAACACATTCTGGGGCTCTGATCTGTATACATTGTAGGCCTCCATTAAAAATACTTCATTTTAATTGCACATCTGATTTGTAGAATTTGAGATTTTTCATATGTAAAAACTAGAGAAAGCACCTATATAGGAGAGTAAACTTGTACTCTTATTTTCATCTGTACCAGTAACTACATTGCCACAACTTTTGTATCCTGTTTGAAAATAGACACATTAAAATCATATAAAGTGGGCCGGGTACAGTGGCTTATGCCTGTAATCCCAGCACTTTGGGAGGCCAGGGCAGGCAGATCACTTGAGGCCAGGAGTTCAAGACCAGCCTGATCAACATGGTGAAACCCCATCTCTACTAAAAATACAAAAAATTAGCCAGGCGTGGTGGCGGGCACCTGTAATCCCAGCTACTCGGGAGGCTGAGGCAGGAGAATTGTTCGAACCTGGGAGGCGGAGGTTGCAGTGAGCCAATATTGCACCATTGTGCTCCAGCCTGGGCAACAAGAGCGAAACTCTGTCTCAAAAAATAAAATAAAAATAAAATCATATAAAGTGGAAATACTTTGCCTCCTAGAGGTAAAAAATGGACGCATTTTAAAAAATCCTAGTACACTTTGCCATACTTTTAGTGTATATCTAATTCTATTCCATGTTTTGTCATATAAGATGTGTGTCTGGACCTTTTTTCAAAAACAGCATGGTATATTAGAAAAAGCACAGTTTTCGGATTTATAAGATCTGAGTACTAATCCTATTACCAATACTTTATCAACTCCATGACCTTCAGCTAAAATACTATATATACCTCTTTGTGACTAGTTTTCTCTTGTATAAAATTAGGACTACTAAATACCTACTGACTTACCTGCCTAGTTGGGATTAAAAAGGTTAATTGAGCTGTTCTGGTAAAAGGCCTGACACAGGAGGTAACATGGAATACTTAATCGCTGTTTATGCCTCTCCTTATTCCAAAGCCTCTCTCTTATACTCACCAAGCCAGCCTTCTTTGGACAGGGGTTCAACAACCCACATCATTGTTTTGCTCAGCAGTGCTTCCTGTTTGGATCACACTGCCCTGCTTCCTCTGCCTGTAACCAGTGATGAGTTTCTATTTCCTCACTTATTTAAAGGAAATAAACAGCACATATGTAAGAATCTCTTAGTAATCAATAGAACTTTAACTATACATATGTTAGATTCCTGTTACCAGTTACAATTGTATCATTCCTACCCCTTTCTCTGGATCTTTCTTTTCACTAAATGTATTTTTTCTTTGGGGGCTTATTTGTACTAGGGCTGTTGCACTAGGGCTGTTAAGAGAAGCCAGCTTCCTCTTCCAGTATCACTGACTTTCTAGGACAGAATGTATGTCCAGTAAGTGACACCAAAAGGAATCTGACAGAACAATGCCAAATCTATGGGCTTCAAAAGTTGTTCCGTTCTCTATTGGGTTGTCTGACATAGAAAAAGGCATTGCAGCAAAAGTTGAGAAAAATAACTATATGAGGATTATATTGGAGGAGGAGGAAGAGGAGACAGAAGAGAAAGGAAATGAAAGGATAGGAGAAGTGAAGTGGAGTCGGGGAAGAGGCAAAACCTTCAGAGCATTCTTGCAAAGAAAAGCCAGTAAGGAGTTTTCTTACCCAGAAGAAAGATGAGATTAGAGTAAGGCTCTGCTCCTCAATTTAGACTAATAGTACTGGTAGCCTTCCTTTTGTTATCAGCTTTTATAGTCTTATATTAGACCATTTATCATACATTAACCTGTTGAATCCTCAAGGTAGGTATTATATGCTACTCACTAGTTATATGACCTTGGTTAAGTTGCAAGCCTCTCTTGCTTCAGCTTCTCGTTAGAGAAAATACTACATACCTCAAAGACATGGTTGTGATAATTCAGTTAGGTAATGTATGGAAAGCCCTTAGAGTAGTTACTGACTGTGATTACTGTTATGAAGAAATTGAAGCTCACAGAGGTTAAAAATTTTGCCAGATATTACATAGCTAGCAAGTAGCTGAATTGGAATTTCATTCAGTCATACTGACAGTAGTCTTTTCATATTCTTGACTGCCTCTTGGGATTTGCCAAAGTAAGATTTTACCATGGATATTTATGATGAAGCACTGTTCTTTAAAGTACAGTGATTTCTATCTCAAAACTTAAAGGAAATCAAAGGTTCAATGGAAAAGTATCCTTCAACTGGGTCACCAGTGACTCTGACAGTGACTTTGATACATGCACTTTACATAGAATAATAGAAAAAATGTCCTTAACCTCTACTAATTCTCTTGCTGGTCCACATAAGCCATCTGATTTGTCTGTCTTTACCTTCTGTAATGTTTTATTACCCATGCTTTTACCTCTGAAAATTCTAATATACACATTGGAGGAAGATCATGTAGTTGCCATTGAGGAGTCTACAAGATGAGGGAAAGAGTGACTGGGAGGGCACAGAAGAGCCAGGATTGTTTATTTCTTTGGTAAGCTGAGGTGAAGGAAAGGGAAGCCATTAGAGGAAAAAGGCCAGAACATTCTGTGATCTCTTCTGTTTCCATCCTCACTGGGTTTCTTCTCTCATGCAGTTTTTGGTTAGTCAGTGATCGGGGCGGTGCAGAGAGGGAAGGAATCATTTCCAAATGCAACTGACTTGTTATGTATTTTGTGAAATACCTCCACCTCACTGCTCTGTGAGACCGGCAGAAAAACAATACTTTTGATATGCTGTTTTATTTATCTACAGTCTGTCATGATATACTTTGATGTAAGTTTTTAATTTTGCTTCAGCTCTCAGCTCCTCTTGCCGTTACAGCTCAGGGTCAGCAATGAGGTTAGCCACAGTAGCACAAAACAATTTCCTGTTTGTACAGCCCAGGTAACATTTGGGTGAGGATTAAATTTTACCACATTTTCTACTAGCCCAAGCCTATTATTTCTAATGAGTTTTAAATTGCTTCAAGAACATGTATTTCAAAACTTAGTGCTATGATCCGTTCAGCCTGAGCAACTTAATAAAAGAAATTTCTTTCTTAAATTTTTGGTTAAAATGTTGCATGCAGTGTAATAAATGTTATTACTTTGGAAACCTACTTCTCAGTTTTAAGAACTGGATGATTTTTATGTTCAATTTCCATTTGTCTAATCTTTCCTTCTCTTTGCCTCTGGGTCCTGGTATCTTTAGTGACATCTGTTGGTTGAAGAGTGCACGGAAGGGAGAAATAATGATTGTTTTCATAAGATTGGCCAAAATAGAACTGCTTCATTTCTTCCTTAGGTACCTGATTTAAGAATGCAATGTATAAAGATTCTAAACTTTTAAAATGGATGGTACAAGCTATGAGTATTCACTGTACATAAGAATTTACATCAGGGTTCTTTTAAGCAGTATATGCTCTGGGTGTATGTAAGGTATAACTTAATGTGCATAAATTGAATTTGTAAAGTGGTATACAAGCCACTGTTTCTCGTCATCACCTAGATAACAGGCCATTTGTTTTCACTGTTGGTTTTGCAGAGCTTTAGGGGCCTGTGAAAGTGCCACAGCAGCCCTCCAGAAAAAGGGGGAAAGAAAACTACTTTGCCACTTTGACCAGAACCACCCATCTTTGTAGTTACACTAGACTTGTCCGTAAAAGCTATCACCTGTTAGGGCTTTTTAAAAAAAAAAAAAAAAAAAAAAAAAAAAAGCTGAAAATCACTTGCATGTACTATCAGAAGTGTTGTAAGAATGAAAGATTAGGATGGTATACAGGCATACTGCTTTTTGTTGTACTTTGCAGATACTGCATTTTTTATAATTTGAAGGTTTACAGCAACCCTGCATGGAGCAAGTATATCAGTGCCAGCATATGCTTACTTTGTGTCTCTGAGTCACATTAATAAATGTGTGTGTACTGACTGCTCTGCTCTGGCCATTCCCCATCTCTTCACCTCTCCTCCGGTCTCCCTATTCTCTGACACAGCAATATTGAAATTAGGCCAATGAATAATGCTACAATGGCCTCTAAGTATTCAAGTGAAAGGAAGAGTTGTACATGTCTCACTTTAAATCAAAAGCTAGAAATGATTAAGCTTAGGGAAGAAGGCATGTCAAATGCTGAGACAGGTCAAAAGCTAGGCCTCTCACACCAAACAGCCAAGTGGTGAATGCAAAGGAAAAGCTCTTGAAAGAAATTAAAAATTCTACACTAGCAAACACACACATGATTTAAAAAAAAAAGAAAGAAAGAAAAAAAGTGGAACAACCTTATTGCTGATATGGAGAAGGTTTTAGTAGTCTGAGATCAAACCAGTCATCATATTCCCTAAGGCAAAGCCTAATCCAGAGTAAGGTTCTAACTCTGTCACATCTACTAAGGCTGAGAGAGGTGAGGAGGGTACAGAAGAAAAGTTGGAAGCTAGCAGAGGTTGGTTCATGAGGTTTACAGAAAGAGGCCATCTCCATAACATCAAAGTGCAAAGTGAAGCAACAAGTGCTGATGGAGAAGCTGCAGCAAGTTATCACGATGATCTAGCTAAGATTCATTTTGATGAAGGTGGCTACACTAAACAACATTTTTCATGGAGACAAAATGCTATTGGAAGAAGATGCCATCTAGGACTTTCACAGCTAGAGAAGTCTTCAGAGGACAAGCTGACTGTCTTGTTAGGGCTTAATGCTGACGATGACTTGAAACGGAAGCCAATACTCATTTACCATTTTGAAAACCCTAGGGCCCTTAAGAATAATGCTAAATCTACTCTGCCTGTGCTCTAGAAATACAGCAACAAAGACTGGATGACGGCACATCTGTTTACAGCATGCTTTACTATTTTAAGCCCACTGTTGAAGCCTACTGCTCAGAAAAAGATTCCTTTCAAAAGGTTACTGCTCACTGACAGTGCACCTGGTCACCCAGGAGCTCTGATGGAGATGTACAAGGAGATTAATGTTGTTTTCATGTCTGCTAACACAACATCCATTCTGCAGCCCACGGGTCAAGGAGTAATTTTGACTTTCAAGTCGTATTATTCAGAAATACATTCCACAAGCCTGTAGCTGCCATAGATAGTGATTCCTCTGATGGATCTGGACAAAGTAAATTGAAAACCTTCCAGAAAGGATTCAGTATTCTAGATGCCATCAAGAACATTTGTGATTCACAGGAGGAGGTGAAAATCAACATTTAGCAGGAGTTTGGAAGAAGTTGATTCCAACCCTCATGGGTGACTTTGAAGAGTTCCAAGACTTCAGGGGGGAAATTAACTGCAGATGTGGTTGAAACAGCAAGAGACCTATAATTAGAAGTGGAGACTGAAGATGTGACTGAACTGCCACAGTCTCGTGATCAAACTTGAATGGATGAGGAGTCGCTTCTTCTGGATGACCAACGATGGAATCTACTTGTGGTAAAAAGCTTTAAAATATTACATAACCTTAGTTGATAAAGTGGCAGCACAGTTTGAGAGGATTGACTCCAATTTTTAAAGAAGTTCTCCTGTGGGTCAAATGCTATCAAACAGCATTGTATGCTACAGAGAAATCTTTTGTGAAAGGAAGTCAATTGATGCAGCAGATTTCATTGTTGTCTTATTTTAAGAAATTGCCACAGCCACCTCAACCTTTGGCAACTACCCTGATCGGTCAGCAGCTATCAACATCAAGACCAGACCTTCCACCAGGAAAAAGATTACAACTCCCTAAAGGCTCAGATGATTGCTAGCAATTTTTAGCAATAAAATATTTTTAATTATAGTGTATACATTATTATTTTAGACATAAGGTTGTTGCACAGTTAATAGACTATGGTACAGTGTAAACTTTTATATGCACTGAGAAACAAGAAAAAAGTTATATGACTAACTTTATTGGGATATTTGCTTTATTGTAGAGGTCTGGAACTGAACTCACAATATTTCTAAGGTGTTATGTATAAATGATACTTATGTATAAATGATTACAAGAAGATAGCTAAAGAATTCATTGGTCTTGAAATAACTAGAGAGCTAATAAAATGTCACCAAAAAATAACAGTTCTCAAGAGAATAGATTTTCCAGGAACTATGGATACGGTCTTAGATCTTATCAGTTGATTAGGGCATATGATTACAAAGTGGCAAAGAGTAAGGTTCACAAAAGTCTTGTGGAGGCAGTGGAATGATCAACACCTTGAGGATCCCAAAACCAGGATCAAAGCAAGGCCTTGAGCTGAACACGTGCTTAGATTTCAGTGGATTCCTTCATCCATGCACCTAACATTTGTTGAGCATTTACTTGTTTTGTTTTGTTTTGTTTTGTTTTGTTTTGTTTTGTTTTGTTTGAAACAGTCTTGCTCTGTCACCCAGGCTTGGCGTGCAGTGGCATGGTCTTAGCTCACTGCAACCTCTGCCTCCTGGGTTCAAGCGATTCTTCTTCCTCAGCCTCCCAAGTAGCGGGAATTACAGGTGCCCACCACCATGCCCTGCTAATTTTTGTATTTTTGGTAGAGACGGTGTTTCACCATGTTGGCCAGGCTGGTCTCAAACTCCTGACCTCAAGTGATCTGCCCACCTCGGCCCCGCAAAGTGCTGGGATTACAGGCGTGAGCCGCTGTGCCTGGCTGAGCATTTACTGTTAATATGTTTCTGATCCTGTGAGACATAGGAAGATAAATAAGATGCAAAAGGAAAAGAAAAAAAGAATCCACCAGGGCATGGTGGCTCCCACCTGTAATCCCAGCACTTTGGGAGGCCAAGGAGGGTGGGTCACCTGAGGTTGGGAGTTCAAGACCAGCCTGTCCAACATGGAGAAACCCCATCTCTACTAAAAATACAAAATTAGCCGGGTGTGGTGGCGTGTGCCTGTAATTCCAGCTACTCAGGAGGCTGAGGCAGGAGAATTGCTTGAACCCAGAAGGCGGAGGTTGCAGTGAGCTGAGATCGTGCCATTGCACTTCAGCCTAGGCAACAAGAGCAAAACTCCATCTCAAAAAAAAAAAAAAGAATCTTACTGTTTCTTCCCTTAAGGAACTTAAGTCCAGCAGGGGAGTCAGACAAATGAAGAAAGAATTGTGATGTGTTGTGCTCTGGGTTATCCTTGAGAAGTACTTAGAGTGCCATAGGAGCCCGGAAGAGATTTCTAGCTGAAACTGGGGGTTTAGAGAAGGCAATATTTCTTGAAGGAAAAAGAATAAGGCTCAGAAGTTATAGAAGGGCATTTAAAGGAGAGAATAGATTTTACAAAGCACGTAAATATAGAACAGCCTGGTTGGTTAGGAAACTCAAGGAATTTCAAAATTGCTGAAGACTAAAGCTAATGTTAAGGAGCTTTAGGCAGTGAGAGACAACCAGTTATGAAGTAACTTTTGGGTCAAAGTAAAGCATTACAACTTTAGGCTGAGCACGGTGGCTCACGCCTGTAATCCTGGCACTTTGGAAGGCCGAGGCACATGGATCACCTGAGGTCAGGAGTTCAACACCAGCCTGGCCTACATGGCGAAACCCTGTCTCTACTAAAAATACGAAAAATTAGCCAGGTGTGGTGGCAGGCACCTGTAATCCCAGCTACCTGGGAGGCTAAGGCAAGAGAATTGCTTGAACCTGGGAGACAGAGGTTGCAGTGAGCTGAGATCACACCTTTGCACTCCAGCCTGAGCGACAGCGCAAGACTCTGTTTAAAAAAAAAAAAAGAATTACAACTTTATCCTTGAAGATACACATTCTTTAAGGAAAATACTGCATAGTATGACCATATTTACATTTTTGAGAAACCACTTTGATGGCGTTGTGGTAGGTGAATTATTTGATGTACAGCTAGAAGAGAAAGGAATAGAATTAGGCTTTTTTTGGTTTGGTTTTGTTTTTTGTTGAGACAAGATCTCACTCTGTCACCCAGGCTGGAGTGCAGTGTCATGATCATAATTCGCTGAACCCTCGAAGTCCTGGGCTCAGGTTATCCTCCCACCTCAACTTCCTGAGTAGCTGGGACTACAGGCATGTACCACCATGCCTGGCTATTTTTTTTTTTTTTTTAATTTCAAGTAGAGGACTATGCCCTCACTGGGCAACATAGCGAGGACTATGTTGCCCAGGCTTTTCTCAAACACCTTACCTCAAGCAATCCTCCCCCCTCAGCCTCCCAAAGTCCTTGGATCACAGGCTTCAGCCACCACGCCTGGCCAGAATTGTTATTTAAATTAGCATACAATGTTAGTAGACATAAAATTATGTCTACTCTTCCTTTCCTGTCTCAACATGATTGCCTCCTATATGATAATATGATTTTACAAAATTTATATTATCACACAAAGAAAAGTATACCAGTTCTTGGGAATTTATAGAATATTATGTACTACTCTAAGACTATATGTAGGATCCTTGCCATCTTGCCATCTTCAATATAGTTTTCTTTTTGTTACTATTCAGTCTGGGACAAGACTTTCCCCAATACCTAAGTCTATTGTTTGCACATGAGATCACTCAAGAAGTGGTTGCATCTGACTGAGAGACTAGAAGTAGGTTTTGCTGGTAGCCACCAGTTAACAATTGTGCATCTAGTTGAAACTCCTTTCAACAAATAAGAAAAAATATATAATGATTTCAAAATAAACTGTAAGCTTTAAATACTGGGAATTTTTTATTTTTTTCTTTTTCAGTTACTTGGTATGGCTCTATGGAAAAGCAAGAATTATAAAAATGTCCATAACCTTTATAAACTCATTTCTATTTTTCTTCTAAGGAAATAATCTCATGATAGAGGACAGCTAACTACAGCTAAAGATCCTTGATGTTACATTATCCATAATAGTAAAAACTGGGAAAACAAACAAAATGCTACAAATAGCAAAATGCTCGAATAACACAGAAGGATATGTCAGTTCAGTGGAATACATTGCAACCATTAAAAATTATCTTTTCAGGTTACCCAGCTTATGGAAAATATAAATAATACCATATCAAGGTAGAATTCAAATTTTACCTATGCTGTAGGTCATGTTAGACTTCTATATACATGGCAGCAATTGAAAGAAAACAGAAACTTCAAAATAATTTGAAATATTGAGGTTGCAAGTTAATGTTTTTAAGATTTTTATATCTACTAATATGCTTATAAAATAACCTATACAAAATCTTTTATTCAAAAAAGGTAGTGAATCATACGTAAATCTGTAATTACATTATTGGACAACATTGCTCCGAGAGTTCGGAAACAAAATTACATCAGTGCTGAAATTCCATCTTCTATGTCAGCAACTTGTGCTGCAAAGTTAAGAAAGGTATGGAACCACCATAAGCATACAGCCTGGGGTCAGTCCACTTGCACTACCATGTCTTTTTCTATCATGTTTTTCTGCTGTACCTATCACTTTCTTTCCCATCTTTTTTCATCCAAAATAATTTTTTTTCTTTTTTTGCTTTTCTCTAACTATAAAATAATACACTCATGGGGGGGAAAGATCCAGCAATGTTATTTCAAAATAAACTCTGTAAGCTTTAAATTTTTCATTTTTCACTTGGTACAGGAAAACAAAACCCCCCATTCATCACCCAAAGTTAACCATTATTAACAGTTTAGTGTATGTACCCTTCTATGCTTTTTATGTGTACATACACACATATTTTCCCAAACATGATATCATGTTTGCTCTTCTGTAATTTGTTGTTTTTTATTTATATTATGGTCATTGTTCTATGTTAACATATATAAATCTACCTCTTTTTAAATAGCTGCAAAATATTCCATTTTATGGTCATACTATAATTTATTAATCGCCTTTAGCTGAACATCTGCTTTTTCATTATCATTCATAGTGCTTCAGTCAATAACTTTGTACATTCAGCTTTGTGAGTTTCAGTCATTCATTCAACAGATGTGTAATAAGAACAGCAGGTGCTGTTACAGGCTCTTTGGATACCTCAGTGGGCAAACCAAAAAAGAAATTAACTGGTAATTAGAAGGTAGGCTGGGCACAGCTGCTCATGCCTTGTAGTTCTAGCACTTTGGGAGGCTGATGCAGGAGGACTGCTTGAGCCCAGGAGTTTGAGACTAGCCTGGACATCACAGTGAGACCCCGTCTCCATAAAAAAATCAGAAAAGAAAAAGAAGGTAATAAGTGCTATAAAGAAAGAAAAAAAGAAAAGAAAAGAAAGAAAATAGATTAGGATAAGGGGGCATCTAATCCCAGAGAGTGAAACAACAGAAACACTAATTCATTGCTGGTAGAACGCAGAATGGTGCAGCCACTTTAGAAGACAGTTTGGCAGCTTCTTATGAAACTAAACATAGTCATTGTAAGATCCAGTAATCATGCCCCTTGGTATTTACCCAAAGGCATCAAAAACTTATGGTCACACAAAAACATGTACACTGATATTTATAGCAGCTTTATTCTCAATTGCTAAAACTGATTTTCTTCAGTAGGTGAGTGGATAAATAAACAACAGTACAACCAGACAATGGAATGTTATTCGGTGCTAAAAAATAATAATAAAACTATAAAATTACAAAAAAATATGTAAGAATCACTCTTACTGAGTGAAAGAAGCCAATCTGAAAAGCCTTACATACTATATAATCCCAACTACGTGACATTCTGGAAAAGGGAAAACTATGAAGACAGTAAAAGCTCAGTGGCTGCCAGTGCTTAGGGGACAGTGAAGGATGAATAGGCAGAGCAGAGGATTTGGGGGGCATTGAAACTCTGTGTGATACTATAATGGTGGATGCATGTTCATTATACATTTGTCCAAACCCAGAGAATGTACACCACCAACAGTGAATGCTGATGTAAACTATGACATTGGCTGATAATGATATGTCAGTATAGGTCCAGATTGTAACAAATGCACCACTCTAGTGGGGGATGTTATAGTAGGGAAGCTGTGCATGTGTGGGGACAGGAGATGTATGGTAATCACTGTACCTCTCTCTCAGCTTTGCTGTGATCCTTAAACTCCTTATTGTTAAAAAAGAAAAAAAAATACTAACACATATCTTAAGTGCCAGGGATTTAGGGACATGTTGCATTATTAGAGTGGTCAAGGTAGGCCTCATTGAAAATATGACATTTGAACAAAGACTTCCAGTAAATAAAGGAGTTAGTCACGTGAATTTCTTGAAGACCATTCTAGGCTGAGGAAACAGCAAGTGGTAGAGTCTTAAGGCAGGAGTGTATCTGGCATGTCTGAAGGGCAGCAAGGAGGTCAGTAGCTGAAGCAGAGTAAACAAAAGGGAGAGTAATAAGAACAGTATCATATAAGGCCTGTAGCCCACTAACATCGCTTTGACTTTAACTCTAAATAAAACAGAGGACCTCAGGAACATTCTGAGCACAGGAATGACATGGCCTGACCTAAGTTTTTAAAAAATTACTCAGGCTGCTATATTAAGGGTAGACTATAGAGGATTAAAGGTGTAAGCAGGGAAGTCAGATAAGACAATATTGCAGTAATTCAGGCAAAGTTTGATACTGGCTTTGAACAAAGTAATAGCAGTGGGAGTGGTCAGATTCTGGATATACTATGAATGTAAGACAAATCAAATTTCTTGATTCATTGGATGAATGGTAGGATAGAAAAAAATATAGTCAAGAGATTTGAATACAAGCAACTAGAAAGAAGTAGTTGCCATCTTCTATGGAGATGGAGAAGGCTAAGATGGGTGTGGGGGACTAAAGTTCCATTTTGGTTATGTTGAATTTGAGATGTCGATTAATATCCAAGTGGAGATGTTGAGTGCCAATACGGATTTTTGATTCTGGAGTTTGGAAAATAGGTCTAGGGAGTCCTTTGACTCATTCAATGATATTTACAGCTACAGAACTAGGTAAGAACTAGGAATGAGTGTGCTTGCTTCATCAACACACCTACTAGGACTAGAGGTGAGTGTAAATATAGAGGAAGACTTAGGTTTGAGTTCTGGTGCACTCCAGTGTTGGAAGGTAAAAAAGAAGAAGGAACTGGCAAAGAAGATTGAGCGAACACTGAAGAAAATTGAGAGAATGTGTCTTGGAAGACGAGGTGGTCACCTATGACCTATCAAAAGTTGCCAGTCAATCAAGTAAGATGAAGACTAAGAGTCAACCATTACATTTAGCAACCAGAAGTCACTAGTAACCTTGAAAAGAGCACTTTGAGTGGAGCGGGCATAAAAGAGAATGAGAAGAGAAGAAATGGAGACAATGAATTGAGCAATATCTAACAGAGGAAGTGAGGCCAAGAGAAGGTTTTACGTGTCTTTTTTTTTTTTTTTTTTTCATGGAAGAGACAATAGTGTGACTTGTATTCTGATGAGAATGAGCCAATAGCAAACAAACAAGATTGCATAGTAGAGAAGGGCAAAAATTGTTGGTGCCTTGTCCTTAAGCACATAAGAGAGAGGAGATGGGAACTAGTTGGATATGTTGAGGGATTGACTTTTACTAAAGACAGTATATGTGAGTGCAGATGCTAGTAGAAAGGTATAAATGGTATGGAATGTTAATATTAGAATATAGAAATTGATCTACACACACACACACATATTTTTTCAAGACGGGGTCTCACTCTGTCACTCAGGCTGGAGTGCAGTGGTGTGATCATGGCTCACTGCAGCTTCAGCCTCTTGGACTCAAGTGATCCTCCCACCTCACCCTCCCAAGTAGCTGGGAGTAATGATGCATGCCACTACACCTGGCTAATTTTTTGTAGAGATGGGATTTTGCCATGTTGCCCAGGCTGGTCTCAAGCTACTGGGCTCAAGTGATCCATCCCCTTCAGCCTCCCAAAGTGCTGGGATTACAGATGCAAGCCATTTCACCCAGCCTTTTAAAAATATTTTTTATAAATGTTACCAAATTGCCTTCTAGAATGGTTATACTAATTTTATATTCCCAACAATTTTATTTTCCTACATCCTTATCAACACTGCATTGTGTTCTCTTTTTCAATCTGAAAGGGAAATACTATATTCCCTCCAGCCTTTACAGCTTCAATTCTGTCCCAAACCATTTATGTCCAGAGACCTTGGCTGGTTTGCAGAGAGACAAGAGTGGGTTGAGTAACCTGAAGTAAAAGAACGTCAGCAAGTTGCAGTACTCTTCACATAACTGCGCCTTCCAATGATGACTGAAGACATTCAGCCTGTACAGTTGTCAGCTAGCTATCACATTCACTCTGAAATTTTAGAGATTAAAAGAGAAAAATAAAAGGTAAATCAATGTGATTGATTGCTTTGTAAGCCAAGAAATAACATTGTTTATACTGTTAGTTTCTCCTGGTATAAGATACTACCGTGGTGTATCTTATCCCTTGCATCACTTTTCTAAGTATTTTGAGGCATAGCAAATTGGTGGAATGGGAAGCAAACAGCAAAGCTAATCCTCTGCAGCTAATTCTCTATTGAAGAAACAGAGGAGAGGCTGTCAAATGATAGAGTATTGACCTTACTTTGAATTGTGTAAATGAAAAGGACTAGGGGGAAGTGACATTATTTTATATTGCACACACAGCTTCACCTCCTCCCCTTTTCAAGGCTATAGTTCCTCCAAATGTGAACTTACAGGCCATTAGACAAGAGAAAAAAAATGAACCCCAAGTACTGTGTATTGTCATAGTTTACGTTTATAGAGCACTGTGCCAGCTACTTTACATATGCTGTCTCCTTTACTCCATATAAGAGCCTTGTGAATTATAGGTGTTGTTATCCTCATTTTGTAGATGAGGAAACTGTGACTTACATAAGTTAATAATCTGCTCAGACCTAGATTGTAAGGAAAGGTCTAGGATTCAGACCAGGTCAGTATGAGTCAGAAGCCCACAGTGTGAATCACTACCTTCTGTACTATATGTTTATCTTCTGTTACAGTATTACCTTATTATGCAGTTCTCCAGCTGAGGCCTGTGAAAGAAAGCCATTCTTCTTTGGGTAGTGGGGGTCTCTTCTGAAGAGGAAGAGAGTCAGTCACTCAGCAAAAAGGATGGATCTCAGGAGAAAAAAATAATTAAAAAAAAAAATACACCTGAGAGTCGGTCGCAGATGAGCAGAAGATTTGACATCTTCCTATGTGTATCCCTCTTTAAAAGTACATCTTCAGAGTTGCCTAGAAGGGTACTTGTGAGTGCTAGAAGCTAATAACAACAACAAAGGCCTCTCCATGAAGGACAGAAAGTGGAGATGAAGGAGAACCCCAAGCAGTTCTCTTAAGCTAATAATGAGGAAAATATTTCTAATAAGCCAAATTATGTAGATCAGGAATAATTATCTGTGCTCATTTCCTAGTTGTTTTCCCTCATTATTTAATGAGATTTCTTATACTGCTACAGCATGTACAAGAGTAAGAATGGGAATTCCAAAGTACTTGTGCCTCCATTCCCCATTATTGCCTTTGGCCAGGTTAACCATTCAATTCACAGCATTCTTTTACCCTGAGCCCCAAGATAGCCTCAGCATCTGTCTTACCCAGCTTGAGGATGTTACAGTATCTCTTTTCCCCTCCCCAAATTATGGTATATGTACTCAGTAGGAAACAGTTTTTCCTTTTAGTTGTAGCCTTTGAAAGTCTGTTTTATTTCATTAAAGTATGACTTATTTTTGTGCTGCTACAGTAGTACCAAAGTAGCAGCTGTTACTGGCTTTAGTAGCTGCTAACCTGGCAATGCCATCATCTCCTAGCTGTCCATCAGGGCAATATAGATCTCCCTCTTCGGAAGGAAATGCTGACACGGAAGGAGTAGAACTTTCTAGGTGTGGAGTGGAGCAGGGAGGACAAGGAGGGACATCATACCTAGAGAGGAAGATGAAAAGCAAACCTAAGCCCTGTCACTTTTGTTTATACTAATGTGAGTCTAACTCCTAGATTTTCAGCTTTTTGAGGGCAGGATCAACAATTTCAGTAAGTATTGCTGAATAATACATATTGAATAAAACTGCATTCCAGTAAATAAATGGATAACATGGCCAAGCCTTCTTATCCATAGTCTTTTATAATCACCATGGAATGCTGAGGCACTTGAGCAAAATGAGGTAGTTTCCTATTTCAAAAGTATTCATCATTCTACTGTTGCAAGGTCAAAATAGTATATTAATTACTGTCTTAACCCATTTATGCCTAGTGTTCCATTATTAGGATGCTAAGCTTGTGGGAGTTATTTGTATCCTGTTGCTCAAGGTCATCTCCAAGATCTGATTTTTCACACAAAAAATTTGCAACGTTCAGCATAAATGGGTTAATACAGATGTGTCTGACATAGTCCAAAAGGCAGGACATATATGCCAAATTGCAACATATTAATATAGAGACAACAGTTATGATTCTAGATAATGCTTCTTGATGATAGATTATCCTGTCCTTTACAGATTTTTTTTCCCCATCGGGCAGTTCTTGGCCTGCTTATTTCATCTGTTGCTACAGAATATAGGACCTTTACTTTCCCCATAAGGATATCAGCATAAAAAGGCCCCAAAAGTTTTCTCACTTTTACCTTGGCCTTCCCAACAAACACAAAACCAGTGAAAATTACCAAAATTACCCTAGCTCTTTTCATCACATGGGTATACAGTGCTGTTCTTTCTTGGGAAAGGGAAGGAGAGAAAATGTCTAACTTTGGTTTAAATTGAATTTGAGGCAAAGGTAGAAAAACAGTGGTTTAGAACTGTTCTTTTCTGGAGTACCTGACTTTCTTAGACATTGATGCCTTTGCACTTTATCTACCCAGAGTACACTCCTCTTTTTCCAAGTCCGTGTGGCAACTTCCATTATCCTTCAAACTTAACCTGTTCTGTGAAGCCTCTCCCCTGCCTTCCTGCCAAAGGAAAGTTAGCCTCTTTTTCTGTTCACATAACATCTTGACATACCTCTCCGATGGCATTTGTCACAGTGTATGGAATTATTTATTTACAGATCTATTTCCCCCAACAGACTGAACTCCCTCAGGGCAGAGATTTTATTTTATTCATTTGTTTATACCAACACCTCACACATAGTAGCTGTTAAATAAATGCTGTCATATTGAGTTGAATCTTTATGCAACTATTATATCTCTCTAAGGTGAGTTACAATGAGATCATGAAAGAGGGTACAGTATTTGATATGGAGTAAATTACAATATATGCTTCAGCCTTCTAGACACTGGTTTTGTCATTCAGATATATAAATTATAAGCAAAGTCACATGGACTTCTAAGGCTACACAGAAGAAAATGTGCATATAGAAATGCTCCACATACATGGAACAGACCAAGGCAGATCAAGAAGAGGGAACTTTTACCCTGCGCTGGTCCTGTGTTTCATGCTCTGCTAGAAGTATTGGTCCTTCTTAACCTCTTAGTGCACATGGGGTTACCATAAAATATATATGAGTCAAGCTTCAAACCAGGAAAAACAAGCACGATAATACTTTTGGAATGTATAACTTATCTTAGAAATTAGACCTTATACAATCTTAGGCAAAGATGGGGAAATAGGGCCACAGCAGGGAGTTGAAGGTTCAGGGGAAAAAAATCACCGATCGGCCCTCCGGAAATAATGGCATAGTTGGAATTTGCAGGGAAATCTAGACACCAGGCACATTTAGGTGCTAGAGTGGAACTATGAAAGGATTAGGGGTGAGAAGGTAGCTGGTGTTATGGTGTAGAAGTCAGTAGAAGGCTGTTGCCTCTGCATAGCTATTGCTTCTGTAAGTGTGCTACCACCTGTTTGGTGGTGTGCTTGGAGATACTGGTCAGCAGGGTTGGTAGTTCTAGACACAAACAGAACAAGGAAGCACAAGGACAAAGTGAAACCGAGCAGCATTTCTACCTCTTACTCTCACCACCTCTAACCACAGCAAGCTTCAGAAAGTCATGGCAGCTACTGCACTCCCAGCATCCAAATCTCACACAAATTTCTCTTGTGGCCAATTGTAGCCCACAGCCATAAAGGGAAGTGGATTCTAAGAAACTTAATTCTTGTTAGCTAAGTTGACACGGTATAAGCCACTATATTATACTTCTAAATTTTGTAAATTGAATTTAGTTTCAATTTTAGAAGCAATACTCATTTGACCAGGAAAAAGCAGAGGTAAGAAACATATATTACTTTATATTTTTTTAAAGCATTATCAAGTATTGCCTAGTAACATACTAACTAGCACACATTTCAGAAACAAATTATTGATTGTAAATGCTAACTACTACAGAAGATTTTAAGGTGATCATACAAACATTTCTTTGTCTTCTGATGGTCAATACAGAATGTAAGTACAATTTTTAAAACATCTCTTGAGATCTTCTGAAGAAGGATCGAAGAAGAAAAATATTTACTATACACTGCACCAAGAACTTGTGTGTGTTATTTCATTGAATTCATATACCAAACCTGTGAGGCTCCTAAAAGTGAAGTAACTCAAGATCAAATTCAATCAAATTCATATAAAAGGTTAAAAATTTGCCGAGAATTTAGGGTAATTTACATCTCAGTCAGGTTATCTTTTTCTCTTGACTTAGTTTTATCCTACTTTTTAAAATTTTTTACTGACAGGATAACACATAAAGTAAAATGAACTAATCTTTTTTTTTTTTTTTTTTGAGATGGAGTCTCACTCTGTCACCCAGGCTGGAGTGCAGTGGCGCGATCTCGGCTCACTGCAAGCTCCGCCTCCCGGGTTCACGCCATTCTCCCACCTAAGCCTCCTGAGTTGCTGGGACTACAGGCGCCCGCCACCACACTCGGCTAATGTTTTGTATTTTTAGCAGAGACGGGGTTTCACCATGTTAGCCAGGATGGTCTCCATCTCCTGACCTGATGATCCGCCTGCCTTGGCCTCCCAAAGTGCTGGGATTACAGGCGTGAGCCATGACACCCGGCCAAATGAACTAATCTTAAGAGTACAACTTAATGAATTTTCACATATCTATGTATACATCTGTGTAATCACCATGCAGATAAAAATAGAGCACTTTTCCAATATCCTTGATTGATTTTTCCTTGGGCCTTTTGTACTTCTAGGTAAATTGCCATATGTATTTATATTTTTTATTACAATGAATAAAAAAATTCTTAAAAATATGCTGGGAGGAAGTGAACATTCGCAGTAAAGTAAGAATGTTAAATAATGTGTCCCATAACTGCTTTGAATGACATCTACTTATGTCACTTTCTCTTTCTGCTTTTACCCTAAAACAGGTAATCAGATCCTGTCCCTTGGGAGCCTCTCAAAAGATCAAATTTATCCAATGAAACTCAAGGGCATCTCCATCTGCTATTCAGCTCTCAAGTCTGCCTTGTGTGGAAATTATGTCAGCTTTGGCGTCTTCAAGTTGTATGGGGACAACCATTTTGACAATGTACTCCAGGCCTTTGTCAAAATGCTGCTGTCAGTGTCCCACAGTGACTTGCTAGTAAGCAATCATGCATCATGGGAGTCTTTGTATGAAATGTGAAGTAACACCACCACAGGCCTGGAAGTGTTATAATGCAGTCCAGGGAGTTAGCCTAGAACATTTTATGTTTTAAGACAGCATACTTGATCTAACTTACAGAATTTGGAAAACTATAGTGGCTTTTTTTTTTTTAACATCTCTGCCTGATTATGCAGAAGCCAATATGTGCCCAATGTCGTCACAGTAATTACTTAAGTAACATAGCCAAATCATGCTCAGGCTTCGTTCAGGCTTTCCCACCTGCTCCCGCCCAAGGTTACGAGTAAAATCTGGAAGGCCTTTGTTAGTCAACCTGTGTAAGAAATGCTCCTTGATCTCCTAGTGAGCTAGTCCATCATCTTCCACCTTTATAAACTAATCTTGGAATGGCCACATCTCAAGCCAAAGTTATTAAGCTTCCTTGTAGTAGAATGGAATGATCATTGAAGGATATATCTGTTAGACAGAAATCACAAAATAGAAACTTGAGTCACATCAGCCATATGTTAATATCACCTCATCGAAGAGTTACTTCACTGCAGTTAAAGTCCACCAAGACAACTGGTATGGTTCCAAGAATTTTTCTCTAATTTTTTTATTCTAATAGTCAAGCAAACCTTCAATCCAGTAATTCTCAAACTTCAGGGTGCATAAGACTCTCTTGTGTGTTAAAAATGTACGTTTCAGGGCCTAAACTAGAGCTTGTCATTTAGTGAATCTGAAGTGGGAATCAGGCAACTGCATTTTTGGCAAGCACCCCAAGTGATTCCTATTGAGTTACTCTTAACATCACTTTAAGAAATGCTCCTCTGGTTTCTCTCTTTTTTTTTTTTTTTTCTTTTTTTTTAGAGGTGGGGTCTTGTTGTGTTGCCCAGGCTGTTCTTAGACTCCTGGGCTTAAGCAATTCTCCTGCCTCAGCCTCCCAAGTAGCTGGAATTACCAGCATGAACCTCCATGCCCAGCTTCTCTAATTTATCATACAAGTGTATTTCTTTGATACTGGTTTGGATTGCATTTGAGATTTTTCAGGTATATTTCTCATGTACTTATCTTTTGCCTGTAGTGTATGGTAAATATTAAGCCCTTTACCAAGTTATTATTTAGTTAGATGGATTAGCATTATATTAGTACAACAGACTATGGTGCCAAATCCCATTATAACAGCAAATGTCTTTGTGTTTAAAAAACCAACAAAAAAAGGTTTCCTAGCCACTATTAAGCACTGTCCAGTGTTAAGTATTCCAATCCAGAAAAATAATTCACACAGTCTTCTAAATGTCATATTGCAGGGATTTTACTTTTAAGTGCTAACCATGTAAGGTAAAGAGATCAAGAGATTCCTATCAGAACCCCTTTAAATGCTGGATTGGGACTCATTATGTCATTTGCTCTATATATTTATTGACCTTGTGTTTAAATAAGTTTACAATTTCCAGTATTATAAATGACAATTTTCACAGGACTGTAACATGTATTTTTCTTCCCTGTGGCCTGACATTTAGTATGTCTGTGTCCTGTAGCAATACCGGAAACTGAGCCAGTCTTACTATCCACTTCTGGAATGTCTCACTCAGGACCACATGAGCTTCATCATCAACTTAGAGCCTCCTGTACTCATGTATGTTCTCACGTCTATCTCAGAGGGACTCACTACTCTTGGTAAGGATCATAGAGGACATTGTTTCCATAGGAAAAACTTGATTGTGGGCTTTTAATGTATGTGATTATTGAGACTATCATCCTACAAAGGGGAAAAGATATTGTGAACCCAAACTGAAAGGTTATTTTATAACCATTACTTGCAAGTGGGAAAAATTATTTCTTCATATTTTGATACATAGTCAGTTATGCTTTCATCAGCTTTACTGAGGTATAATTTACATATAATAAAATTCACTGATTTTAAGTGGACAGTCCAATGAGTCCTTGTACAAATGTGTACATGTACACAAACATAGCCACCGCGACCAGTGTGTAGTATATTTTCATCACCACTAAAAGCTCTTTTTTCCTCCTTCTAATCAATCCCTTCCCCCTACCTCTCACCCCAGGGAACTAATGCCTGCTTTCTCTCACAGTAGTTTGCCTTTTCCAGAACTACATATAAGTGGAATTATATAATATGACGTTATTTGTGTCTGGCTTCTTTCATTTAGCATGGTGATTTTGAGATTCATTCACATTATTTTGAAAATCAATTAGTTTATTCCTTTCTGTTGCTGAGTATTATTCCGTTGTATGGATTATTAGTTTGTTTATTCACCAGCTGATGGACATGTGGGTTGCTTTCATTATTTGACTATTTTGAATACAGCTATTATGAACATTCCTATACAAGTATTTATGTAGGTAAATTTTTTTTTGTTTCTCTTGGGTGCATACCTAGAAGTGGTATTTCTAGGTTATATGCTAAGTGTATTTTTAACATATAAGAAACTAACAAACTGTTTCCCAGAGTGACAGTGACAGCATTTTGCTGTCAACAACAGTATATGAGGATTCCAGTTGCTCTGTATACTTGCTAACATTATTAACATCTTTTTCATCTTACCCATGATAGTGGGTGTGAAGTAGAATCTTCAAGTTGACTAATCTTTTCTTCTGTGATACCTAATCTTCTATTAATACTGTATTTGGGGCTGGGCACGGTGGCTCAGCCTGTAATCCCAGCACTTTGGGAGGCTGAGGCAGGTGGATCACCTTAGGTCAGGAGTTCAAGACCAGCCTGGCCAACATGGTGAAGCCCCATCTCTACTAAAAATACAAAAAAGTTAGCCAGGCCTGATGGTGGGCACCTATAATCCCAACTACTCGGGAGGCTGAGGCAGGAGAATCACATGCACCCAGATGCACCCAGGAGGCATAGGTTGCAGTGAGCCGAGACTGCACCATTGCACTCAGCCTGGACAACAAGAATGAAATTCTGTCTCAAAAAAAAAAAAAAAAAAAGATTTTAGCTGAGCATGGTGGCTCGTGCCTGTAATTCTAGCACTTTGGGAGGCCAAGGCGGGTGGATCACCTGAGGTCAGGAATTCAAGCCTAGGTTGACCAACATGGTGAAACCCTGTCTCTACTGAAAATACAAAAAATTAGCCAGGTGTGGTGGCACCTGCCTGTAGTCCCAACTACTCGGGAGGCCAAAGCAGGAGAATCGCTGAGGTTGCAATAAGCCAAGATGGTGCCATTACACTCCAGCCTGGGCAACAAGAGCAAAACTCCATCTCAAAAAAAAAAGAACTGCATTTGTTTTCATTTTAGACATTATATTTTTATTCTCTAGAATTATTATTATTCTTTTTTAAGACAGAGTCTCCCTCTGTTGCCCATACTGGAGTGCAGTGATATGATCTCATCTCACTGCAACCTCCACCTCTCAGGTTCAAGCGATTCTTGTGCCTCAGCCTCCCGAGTAGCTGAAATTACAGGCTTGCGCCACCATACCCAGCTAATTTTTGTATTTTTAGTAGAGATAGGGTTTTGCCATGTTGGCCAGGCTGGTCTTGAACTCCTGACCTCAAATGATCCGCCCACCTCAGCCTCCCAAAGCGCTGCGATTACAGGCATGAACCACCATGCCTGGACTTCAATATTTTAATATTGAATTTTTAAATATTTTCCATTTTCTCCTCATCAGGTTTATGTTTTTTTAACATTGATCATATGTATAAGAGTTATAATAGGCCAGGTGCGGTGGCTCACGCCTGTAATCCCAGCACTTTGGGAGGCCAAGGCAGGCAGATCACAAGGTCAGGAGATTGAGACCATCCTGGCTAACACAGTGAAACCCCGTCTCTACTAAAAATACAAAAACAAAATTAGCCAGGCCTGGTAGTGGGCACCTGTAGTCCTAGCTACCCAGGAGGCTGAGGTGGGAGAATGGCATGAACCCAGGAGGCAGAGCTTGCAGTGAGTCAAGATCACACCACTGCACTCCAGCCTGGGTGACAGAGCAAGACTCCATCTCCAAAAACCAAAAGATTTCTAATAGCTATTTTAAGGTCCTTGTCTACTGATGTGATTTCTGGATCTGTTTCTATGGATTTTTCTCCTTATGGGTCATGTTTTTTTCATTCTTAATATAACTTGTTATTTTTGAATGTGTGCCAGACATCATGAATTTTACATTTTGAATTTTCTGTGCTAGATTTTGGTTTTCATTTTTTGGAGACAGAGTTTCGTTCTTGTTGCCCAGGCTGGAGTGCAACAGCATGATCTCGGCTCACTGCAACCTCCGTCTCCCGGGTTCAAGTGTTTCTCCTGCCTCAGCCTCCCGAGTAGCTGGGATTACAGGCATGCACCACCACGCCCAGCTAATTCTGTATTTTTAGTAGAGACAGGGTTTCTCCATGTTGGTCAAGCTGGTCTCGAACTCCCGACTTTGGGTGATCTTCTCGCCTCAGCCTCTCAAAGTGCTGGGATTACAGGCATGAGCTACCACACTCGGCCAATTTTTATTTTCTTAATGTGGATTTTATTCTATCCTGCAGTTGAATAACTTTTGGATCAGTTTGACTCATTTGAGATCAGATGGCAACTCTTATTTTGGAGTAATTGGGCCCCACCACTAAAGTGTTAGCTCTGTGAGGACACTCCGGTGCTCCATGTGCTATGAAGTTCCTCCACAAATGATTTCCAGCTTGTAATCTTCAGGAATTATTTGGCCTATTACTTTTCAGTGGTTCTTTCCCCAGCCTTGGGAGTTTCTTCTCATACTTTTTTTTTTTTTTTATAGATGGAGTCTCTCTCTGTCGCCCAGGCTGGAGTGCAGTGGCGTGATCTCGGCTCACTGCAGGCTCCGCCTCCCAGGCTCAAGCAATTCTCCTGCCTCAGCCTCCCAAGTACCTGGGATTACAGGCATTTGCCACCACACCCAACTAATTTTTTTGTATTTTTAGTAGAAACGGGGCTTCACCTTGTTGGCCAGGCTGGTCTCAAACTCCTGACCTCAAGTGATCTCCCAAAGTGCTGGGATTACAGGCATGAGCCACTGCGCCTGGCCTCTTCTCATACTTTTATAGGTCACTCTTCAGACAAACACTGGAGAGGACTCCCTTGGAGATCTGTAGAACTCTCTTACATAGGTCCCACACTCTGGTACTCTGTACTACAAGTTTTAGCTGCTTTAGCCTTCCCAGATTTCAACCTTTTATTCTCCAACTCACTGAGACTGCTTGGCTTTGTTTGGGTTTTCCCTTACTAGCCTGCAATCTGGAAACTGCTTTGGGCAATAAGCTTGAGCAATTGTTTTCCTCCTCTCTAGTTTAATGGTCCTGTACTGCTTGTTGTACAATAATTGAAAACCATTGTTTCGTATAATTTGTCCTGTTTTCTAGTTGTTTGGCAGGAGGGCAAATTCTCATAGCAGTTAATTCTTCATGGAATAAGAAGAAATTCTGTCTTCTATTATTACAGTTTAGCTTGACATTCTTTTATCTCACGTCATAGTAATACTTGAAGATTTTGAATTATTTGCAGGTAGCTATGTTATTTTCGACCTGTGATCTTGTTAAGACTTAGAATCTGCATTTTAACAGACTCTCAAGGGCGTCTTGACAAAGTGGCATTATGAAGGGAATACTGAACTTCGATTTAAGTCCCAGCACTGCCACTTACTACTTGTGTGACCATGGGCACATACTCCATGCCTGCTGCTGTCATAGGTGACTCATGTGGATACTTGACTGTTTTCATTCTCAAAACCATTTGTGTACCAAAAGCAGGTTAGGT
The DNA here is from genome assembly GCF_047675955.1 of Chlorocebus sabaeus. Taxonomy (NCBI): domain Eukaryota; kingdom Metazoa; phylum Chordata; class Mammalia; order Primates; family Cercopithecidae; genus Chlorocebus; species Chlorocebus sabaeus. Next base: position 11,196,318 of record NC_132926.1, on the reverse strand, counting down.
ACTCTAAGAGCACTCTTTATTCTTATTTTCTACTTATTTTCTAGTTTATTCTTACTTTCTACTTGTAAGTTTCTGAAGGGCAGGAACAGTCTATTACTACTTTACTTCCAGTTCCTAGCATTATAGTAAGTGCTCAGTAAATATTTACTGAATGCATTAATTAGGTAATATTATTTTCATTGTACAAATGAGGTAAGCTGTGGCTCAGAGAGGTGAAACAAGTTGCCTAAGATCATAAAACTAATAAGTGAATGACCTAGGAGTCATTCAAACTCTAAAACCCATTCTTCCTGACCACACTACCCTGCTAGATCTACCTGATAAAGGTCACAGCTTTGACAGCTAGAGGCCTGGTAGAGATTATTTTCTTTGTACATATTGGTGGTTTTATCTTCAGCCTCTTGTATTGTTGCAAATTCACATTGTAACCACTGGATAACTCTGGCAAGTGAATTGGGCCCTGTGTCATTAAGAAAGGGGACTATTTAGAATGTTGAAAGTAACCACTTGGATTTTTCCTTTCCCAACAATGATACATTTTAAAAAGAGGAATTTATTGGTATTGTTTGGATTATAGGCAGGTTTCATTTCTGTTGTTGCCTTGATGGAAAAAATGAGGAGGTACAGAAAAGTTGAATCAGTGATAGAGTGATGACTTGCCTAATATTGCGAAAATGATTTTAAAATTTCAGTTAATTTCATTCATTAGCATTTTTAATTTCATGCTATCTTTTTAATCATCCATCCATTCTCTGCCCACCCCAACCCCAGACTCTTATACACAGACACCAAGCACAGTGTCTTTAAAAATCTGCTCTTACTGATGGCTCTGAATTCCTTCATTCAGTAATTATCAGTTGTGCATATACTATATACCAAGTACCTTTCTAAACCTTGGCAGTACTGAAGGAAACAAGACAGATAAGATTTCTGCTCACATGAAAGCTTGCATTCTAGTGGGAAGAGACAAGCAATAATTGAACCAGCAAATACACATACCAAAAAAATCAAGTCATTATATGCACTAAACAAAGAATTAAAATTGGGTGGTGGAAAAAGAATAAGTCAAGGTGGCTGACTGAAGACATCAGACACCTGCTCTCTCCTGAAGGAAGAACCAAAATTATGAATAGATAATCTTATACCTCGAATAGAACATCTAGAAGAGAAGACTAGAGTCCTATAAAGAACTCACAGGAAACATTCTAGGCACAGAAAGAGAAGGAAGCAAGCAGCCAGCTCGGCCAAGATTGGCCAGAAGCCCGGAGAGGCTCAGTATTGCAGAGAAAAGGATATATGAGAGAACTTAGGCAGTCCACATGCCTGCCACAGACTACTGCAATCCTAATCACATGAAAGCTTTTCTACCCTTATGAACTCTTAACATTAGCATGAGCAGTGATTTGAAGACCCTATAAAGGCATTGCACCAGCCAGGGAACTTGTGCTGGGTCACTCACCCTTCTAGACCTGAACAGGTACAGCAGGGTGCCATTTGAGGAGTGCAGCCATCACAGGACTGCATCTGACCCTGGTAACCACAGCCCTTGTATCTCCACGTCCTGAGAATTCCTGTTGACATTCCCCGGTGTCCACCCAGAGAGCTGCACTCACCCAGCCTGCACCACTCAAGACCCAGAGGGTCATCCTACCACTCCTACTTCCATCACCCACGCTACATGGGCCACCCAAGGACCCTAGAATCTGCTCGCCCACTGCTGCTGCTACCAGCATATGTGCAAGCCACCTGGAGGCCCAAGAATCAGCTTGCTCGTAACTGCCAACACAAGTACCAGCATATACCACCCTGGGGCACAAAGATAGGCACATTCATCCCACCATTGCCATGACTAGGGCCTAAAGGCTGAGATCTACCTGGCTTCCCAGCTCCCAGCACAAATTTGCCACAGCTTCCACTAATAACTGTACCCTAACCCTCCAAGAAAATTATAGACAGCACTAATTCTACTTACAGCCAAAGAAATAATATTACACACTACACTACTGCATACATCCAGAATCAAAGCCAAAGTGCCCTACCCAACCAATACCACAGATACTTCTTCAGGAAAAATGCCTCCCCTATGAAAGTAAATTCAAAAATAAGAAAAAGCGACTGCTAAATTGGATGGGCAGATATCAACATAAGGCCACAGGAAACATGAAAAAGCAAGAAAATATGACACCGTCCAAGGAACACAGTAATTCTCCAGCAATTGATCTTACTCCAAAAGAAATTTTCAAAATACCAGATAAAGAATTCAAAATGCTGACTTTAAAGCAGCTCAGTGTGTTATAAGAGAAATCTGAAAAACAATACAAATATAATTGAGGATATGAATGAGAACATTACCAAAGAGATTTTTAAAAAATAAATAAATAGAAATTCTGGAACTGAAGAATTCATTGAGGGAAATACAAAATACATTTGAAAGCTTCAACAATAGGCTAGATAAGGCAGAAGAAAATCTCAGAACTTGAAGACAGGACTTTTTCAAATAATACAGTCAAACAAAAAAAATTTTGAAAGAGTAAGAATGAACAAAGCCTTCATGACATATGAAACAACATAAAGTGATTGAATATTGAAATTGCCAGCATCCATGAGATCAAAGAGACAAAGCATTAGAAAGCCCATTTACAGAAATAATAGAAGAAAATTTTCCATTTATTACAAGAAGTGTAGACATTCACATACAGGAAACTCAGTGATCCCTAGGAAGATCCAATGCAGAAGGGTCTTTTCCATGGTACATTATAGTCAGAATATCTAAAGTAAAACTTAAAGAGCAAATCCTTGAAACTGCAAAAGAAAAGCATCTAGTTACTTACAAAAGGAACCCCATCAGGCTAACAGTGGATTTCTCAGCAGAAGCTTTACAGGCCGGAAGACAATGGGATGACATATTCAAAGTACAGAAAGAAAAACTGGCCAAGAATACTATATCCAGTAAAATTAACCTTTGTAAATGAAGGAGAAATAGTCTTTACAAGAGAAGCAAATGCTAAGGGAATTTGTTTGCTACCACTAGACTGCAGCCACAATAAATGCTCAAGGGAGTCCTAAACCTGAAAACAAAGGATGACATTTACCATCATGAAAACACACAAGAGTGTAAAATTCACTGGTTAAGCAATCACACAAAGAGAAGAAAGGACTAAAATGGTACCACTACAGAAATTCACCAAACCACAACAATTAGTAAGAGAAAAGGACAGGAAAAAAGAATACGTAAAACAACCAGAAAACAATTAACAATATGACAGGAACAAACCTTCACATACCAGTAATAGCCTTGAACATAAATGGATTAAATTATCTAGTTAAAAAGATATATAATGACTGAATAGATTAGAAAAAAAAAACTTGATCGAACTATATACTGCTTACAAGAAACTCACCTTAGCAGTCAACACATATAGAGTGAAAGTAAAGAGATGGAAAAAGATAATCCACACAACAAAAAACAAAAGTGAACAGGAATAGCTACCCTTTTATCAGATAAAACAGACTTTACATCAAGAACAAAAGGGGGAAAAAGACAAAGAAGATCACTATATAATGATAAAGGGATCAATCCAGCAAGAGGATATAACAGTTCTAAACAGGTGTGTACCCAACACTGGAACACCTGGATTTCTAAAATGACTAAATTTGAAGAGAGACACTACAATATAATACTAGTGGAGGACTTCAACGTCCCACTCTCAGCATTAAACATCATCTAGACAGAAGGTCAACAAAGACACTTTGCATTTAAATGACTTTAAACCAGATGGACCTTACAGAGCTACAGAATCTACTCAACTACAGAATATACATTCTTTTCATCGGAGCATGGAGCATTCTCTAGGATAGACCATATGTTAAGCCACAAAACAGGTCTCAACAAAATTTTTTTTAGAGACAGGGTCTCACTTTGTCACCCAAGCTGGAGCACAGTGGCATGGTCATGGCTCACTGCAGCCTTGAGTTCCCAAGCTCAAGCAATTCTCCTGCCTTAGCCTCCCAAGTAGCTGGGAGTACAGGCATGTGCCACCAGGCCCAACTTTTTTTTTTTTAGAGACAAGTTTTTGCTTTGTTGTCCAGGCTGGTCTCAAACTCCTGGACTCAAGCAGTCTGCTCACCTTGGCCTCCCAAAGTGCTGGAATTACAGGCATGAGCCACCGCACCCAGCCCAACAAATTTTTTAAAATTGAAATCATATCAGGTATCTTCTCAGACCACAATGGAATAAAACCAGAAATCAGTACCAAGAGGAACTTAGAAACTATACAAATAAATGGAAATTAAACAACTCGCTCCCAAATAATCACTGGGTCAATGAAAAATTATAGTGGAAATTTTAAAAAACTTCTTGAAACAAATGAAAGTGGAAACACAACATACCAAAGCCTGTGGGATATAGCAAAAGCAGTGCTAAGAAGTAAGTTTGGCCGGGCTCGGTTGCTCAAGCCTGTAATCCCAGCACTTTGGGAGGCCGAGATGGGCGGATCACGAGGTCAGGAGATCGAGACCATCCTGGCTAACGCGGTGAAACCCCGTCTCTACTAAAAATACAAAAAAATTAGCCGGGCGAGGTGGCGGGCACCTGTAGTCCCAACTACTCGGAAGGCTGAGGCAGGAGAATGGCGTAAACCCGGGAGGCGGAGCTTGCAGTGAGCTGAGATCCGGCCACTGCACTCCAGCCTGGGCAACAGAGCGAGACTCCGTCTCAAAAAAAAAAAGAAGTAAGTTTATAGGCCTGAGCGCCTGTAGCAACGACGGCAGCAGCGGCCCGGCGGGCTCGGTGGGCGGGGCTGCGGTGTGAGCAGGCGGCCCGGCTCCCCTCCTCCTGCGCCCGCCCCGCTACTGTGATTGGGTGGAAGTTGGCGCTGGCCAGATGGAAAAACTAATGACAGTCTCCAAATTCACCTCCATCTGTACCATGGGCGCCAATGCTTCAGCATTAGAAAAAGGTTGGTCCAGAAGAGTTTCCGGTCAGTGAGCACTCTTTTGGATTAGTCAGTTTGGGGAATACCTGCTACTGCAATTCAGTTCTTCAAGCACTTTATTTTTGTCGTCCATTTCGGGAAAAAGTTCTTGCATATAAGAGTCAACCTAGGAAAAAGGAGATCCTTCTTACATGCTTAGCAGATTTCTTCCATAGCATAGCCACTCAGAAGAAAAAGGTTGGAGTAATACCTCCTAAGAAGTTCATCACAAGATTACAGAAAGAAAATGAGCTTTTTGACAACTGCATGCGACAAGATGCCCATGAGTTCTTAAATTACCTACTAAATGCAATTGCTGATATTTTACAAGAAGAGAGAAAGCAGGAAAAACAAAATGGTCGCCTACCTAATGGTAATATTAATAATGAAAATAATGACAGCACCCTAGACCCAACGTGAGTTCATGAGATTTTTTTCAGGGAACATTAGTGAAACCAGATGTCTTATTTGTGAAACTAGTAAAGATGAAGATTTTTTAGACCTTTCTGTTAACGTGGAACAAAATACATCAATTACTCACTGCTTAAGGGTTTTCAGCAACACAGAAACTCTATGCAGTGAATACAAGTATTACTGTGAAGAGTGTCACAGCAAACAGGAAGCACACAAACAGATGAAAGTTAAACTGCCCATGATTCCAGCTCTACACCTGAAGAAATTTAAATATATGGATCAGCTTCATCGATATACAAAACTCTCTTACAAGGTAGTTTTTCCTTTAAAACTTCATCTATTTAACACTTCAGGTGACACCACCAATCCAGACAGAACGTACAACCTTGTTGCTGTTGTGGTTCACTGTGGAAGACTTATTTGTAGATTTGCTTCATATGAAAGTATGGAGGGTGTGTGCAGCCTCATTGTCAGCATTGGTCCTAATCGAGGCCATTATATTGCAACAGTTAAGAGTCATGATTTTTGGTTGTTGTTTGATGATGACATTGCAGAAAAAATAGATGCACAAGCTATTGAAGAAGTCTACGGGCTGACATCAGATATCTCAAAGAACTCTGAGTCTGGTTACATCCTTATCTATCAGTCTCGGGACTGAGGGGGAACCGTGATAAAGAGATACTTTCTGCCTCATTTCTTCTCTGGTTATTTTGGAAAGGATCAAGCACTGATTTTTCAAGAAAAGAGAAATGCAGGAAGCTCAGGGGGCAGTAGCACACTTTGCACACGATAAAGCAAAGATGATGGATTGACAAGTCCTTCCAATCATGGTAGTTGATTTATTTGCTCTGGTATCATGCTGTCTGTACAGTTCCATTCAACAAGGAGGTGAAATCAGAGATACCAGCTCCTCTTGTAAAACAGCCTTCCAGTCATTGACACGCGTTTTCTCTTTATTAATTGCACTAATAATGCTGTGAATTCCTTGGGGGTGCAGTAGAAAGAATCAGAATCTGTGCTGTATTGATAAGGAGATGATGTCGAACACACTGCATAAATTTGCCTGGTTCAGTGTGTATAGAAGCATATTCAGTGGTCTTTTCAAGAGTAAACCAGAAATACTTTTGGGCCCAACACTTGCAGTTGCCTTCCTTATGTAAAAACTAACATGCTAGATAATCCAGTGTCAGGAAGACAAAGATGTTTTGCTTCTCTGAAGAAGCTTATAATAATATATGTAGGGAGCAATTGGTCAAAAGTGGCGTTTTGTTTCCCCAAGGGGAAACCTGGCTTTGTAATCATAATTTTTTCCTTATTTATTTTACTTAAAACTGGTAGAGTCTAAGTATTATATGAAGTACCCATGATTCTGTCAGTAAATTTGAGCATATTTTTATTAGTTAATGTCAGTTTAAGTAGTCCTTTTGTCTGCTTCTATTTTTAAGGTGAATTTTAAATTCTATCTGAAATCAGTAAGATACCTTGAGAAAAACTGCAATGAGAGGAGGTAAATATCGTTTTTCAGGAGGAACTGATATCTCTGGCCAAATATTTGTCCTTTTATTTTGGTTTCTAAAGCAGTTATTTTCTTCAGCTTTAGTTTCATAAAATTTAAAAACTATTAAAAAAAATTCCTGACCATGCCTGTAATCCCAACGCTTTAGGAGGCCGAGGTGGGCAGATCACGAGGTCGGGAGATTGAAACCATCCTGGCTAACACGGTGAAACCCAGTCTCTACTAAAAATACAAAAAATTAGCCGGGCATGTTGGCACACGCCTGTAATCCCAGCTATTTGGGAGGCTGAGGCGGGAGAATCACTGGAACCCAGGGGGCAGAGGTTGCAGTGAGCCAAGATCATGCCACTGCACTCCAGCCTGGGCAACAGAGCGAGACTCTGTCTCAAAAAAAAAAAAAAATTCCTGTAATTGTTGGAATAAGTAAAAATTCTGGTGCAGTGGTGGTATACCAATCTTTAGAATTCTTAAATATTCTAATGTTTCAAGTTGAGGTCATGCTTGGGAAAATCATGTCATAGCATTTATGTTATTTTCAGATGTCATTTTTTTACCCTGGAAAGAGGTAATAATGTTCATCATAACCCTAGCAGTCTGGAGAGTGAGCTAAACAAACCCTTTGAAGATTAAATTTTAATCAAGTAGACTAGGAATACAAAGAACAAATCCTTCCTCCTGTTCCCCTTACCTTTACAGATCTAACTGGAAGGGTGTTCAGAAATTAACATTTGTGTTTGCTAAGACTTCCTTCTGTTGGGGGTTTTAAGAAGTAATATATGTAACATAAAATGTATGTAAACCATTGCAGTTTTTTCGGTCATTTTTCCATGCATCAGTAAGTTGTCTGACAGTAGCCAAATGTAACTTGCAGAAAATTATCGAAAGTTATATTCAGAATAATAGCAATCAGGTCTTGGATATTCTTTATCAAACTCTTTTCAAGCAGTAAATTTTTTTTAAAAAATCTGTCATTTTCTACAATTCTTTTGCTAAAACTGTTGACTATGGAAAACAACAAAAAGGAATATTTTAGTCTGCTGCTGTTATTAACATTTATTATCTGTATCTTTTGGCTCAGGAAATGACTTCACCTATTTGTTCCATAAGCAGACCTTTAACAGAGTCACTTAGGTAATTGGGCTGCTTAAACAGATGTCCTGGGAGAAAATTATAATATTTAGTATTTGTGGCCGGGCGTGGTGGCTCACGCCTGTAATCCCAGCACTTTGGAAGGCCGAGGCAGGCGGATCACGAGGTCAGGAGATCGAGACCATCCTGGCGAACACGGTGAAACCCCGTCTCTACTAAAAAATACAAAAAACTAGCCGGGCGTGGTGGCAGGCGCCTGTAGTCCCAGCTACTCCGGAGGCTGAGGCAGGAGAATGGCGTGAACCCGGGAGGCGGAGCTTACAGTGAGCCGAGATTGCGCCACTGCACTCCAGCCTGGGCGACAGAGTGAGACTCTGTCTCAAAGAAAAAAAAAATAGTATTTGTACTAAATATCAAGTGTTTTGACAAGTTTCTCTTTAAGATAGTTTATAAAGCCTTATCCTGGCTAGAGATGTTTCGTACAAATTATATATAGCCTGCCTGATCTACCAGCACGCCACAGAGAATCACAATCAACCATGTGGGGAAAGTCAGGGCAGTAGAAGTGGAGGTACGCTTTTTATTTTAAGGGCTTAAACCAAATTATCTTGAAATTAAAGCTGTATTTCTGTAGCTTTCAGTGCAGAGAAAAAGAAGAAAGTGAAGCTGTGTCAGTTTTAACATTAGCTATATCACAACATGTTTAAGAAAGATAGATGAAGTCATTTGCATAAAGGTACAGCATTGAAATACTATGTTGTGTTTGTTTTTACATTTTTGCATTTAAAAAAACATGCAGTAAAAGCCAAGTTAAATTTCATATTAAAGCAAGTTCTAGTATATGTATTGAGTTCCTGGTAGTCACATACTTTGTTCACATCACACCATACTTCATAGTATGATTTGTCAGGGGAGGGACTGTGGGGTGACAGTTTTACATTTACTTTTTCTTCTTAATGCCGCTGGATCTAAGTAAAATGTTTTGAAGTTTATCAAAAACTCAATATACTTGTAAAACATATAGGGTCAGGGTTGGGGAAAAAAATACAGGTATAGTAAGTAAGAAAAGTGACCCATGAAGAAAGCATTGTGTGGCTGTATGTTGGTTGTGATTAAAATGAGGGACTGGTTTAAGTTGTAAATGGTGGCTGATTGCTATGTAACTATGTACATGATTGTTGGGATGGCTGTCCCATATTTTGTATATTGAAATAAAAAATTCTATAAATTATTTTAACTAAAAGTAAATATTCTAAATTAAATCCCACTTCTTAAGTCACATGGCTTCTGTCTTGGATATTTTACCTTTAAAAGATTATTTAAGACAGGAACCAGGAGGCTTGGGAATAGGGAAAGAAGGAAATGTTGTATTATATGAGTCTTGTGGCCTCTAACCATCAGTATAGGGTTCTTTCTTTCCTTGATGGCAGTAGAAAGACCTCATTTTCATAACATAACTACCCTTGATACTTTCCTTAAAAACACTTTTTATTAAAGATTCTATCATATGAGGTATTTGGGAGCTGAGAAGCTAAAGCGCTCATGTCCTGGCTCTTCAGTAAATTTAACTGTGTGACCTTGGGCAAGTCACTTAACTTCTCTGTGCTTCAGTCTCCCTGTCTTTTAAAATGGGAGTAATACCTACCTCATAGGGTTATTGTGGGGATTCATTAGAGATAATGTCTGTAAAGCATTTAAGGTTCTTGAAGAAGGCTCTATGTAGATGCAAAATAATATCTATTAAAGTTGGTTTATTTGTGAAAAAAGAAGGAAGTTTATAGCAATAAATGCTAATATCCAAAAAAGTGGAAAGATTACAAATTAACAATCTGACAGTGCACCTCAGGGAGCTAGAAAAGCAAGGAAAAACCAAACCCAAAATTACCAATAGAAAAGAAATAGTAAAGATCAAAGCAGAACTAAATGAAATAGAGACTAAGAAATAAAAAATACAAAGGATCAACACAACAAAAAGTTGGTTCTTCTTCAAAAAGGTAAACAAAATAGGTAAACCACTAGCTAGACTAACCAAGAAAAGACCCAAATTAAATCAGAAATGAAAAAGGAGACGTTACAACTGATACCACAGAAATATGAAAGATCATCAGAGACTGTTATGAACAACGATATGCTCACCAACTAGAAAGCCTAGAAAAGATTGGATAAGTTCCTGGAAACATACAAGGTTCTGAGATTGAACCAGGAAGAAATAGAAGACCTGAACAGACCAGTAACAACTAGTGAGATCAAATCAGTAATTAAAAAAAAAAAAAAAAATCCCAACAAAAAAAAAACTCAAGACCAGATGGATTCATATCCAGACGTACAAACATACAAAACCAAATATACAAAGAAGAACTAATACCAGTCCTCCTGAAACTGTTCCAAAAAATTGAGGAGGAGGGAACTCTCCCTAACCCATTCTATGAGGATACTATCACCCTGATACCAATATCAGACAAGGATGCAACAAAAAAAGAAAACTACAGGCCAGTATGAACATAGGTGCAGAAATCCTCAACAAAATGCTAGCTAATCAAAGCCAACAGCATATCCAAAAGATCATACACAATGATCAAGTGGGATTTATCCCAGGAATGCTACGTTAATTCAACGTACACAAATCATTAAATGTGATACATCACACCAACAAAATTAAGGACAAAAACCCATATCATCATCTGAATAGATGCAGAAAAACTGATAAAATTCAGCATCCTTCATGATAAAAACCCTCAACAAACTAGGCATAGAAGGAACATACCTCAAACCAATAAAGGCCACGTATAACAAACCCACAGCCAAAATCATACTGAATGGGGAAAAGTTGAAAGCATTCCCTTCAAGAACTGAAACAAGACAAGGATTCCCATTTTCACCACTCTTATTCAACATAGTACTAAAAGTCCTAGCCAGAGCAGTGAGGCAAGAGAAGAAATAAAAGGCATCGGATTGGAAAAGTGAAAGTCAAATTGTTCTTCTTTGCTGATGATAGATCTTATATCCAGAAAAACCTAAAGATTTCAAGAAACTTAGATTTGATAAATGAATGCACAAAAGTTACAGGATAGAAAATCATTGTACAAAAAACCAATAGTATTTCTACATACCAATAATGATCTATCCGAGAATGAAATCAAGTAGGCAATGCCATTTACAATAGCTATAAAATACCTAGGAAGCCAGGCACGGTGGCTCACGCCTGTAATCCCAACACTTTGGGAAGCTGAGGTGGGCAGATCACCCGAGGTCGGGAGTTCGAGACCAGCCTGACCAACATGGAGAAACCCCATCTCTACTAAAAATACAAAATTAGCCAGGCATGGTGGCACATGCCTGTAATCCCAGCTACTCAGGAGGCTGAGGCAGGAGAATCGCTTGAACCCAGGAAACGGAGGTTGCATTGAGCCAAGATGACTCCATTGCACTCCAGTCTTGGCAACAAGAGCAAAACTCCATCTCAAAAATAAAAAAGAAAAATATACACACACACACACACACACACACACCCCTAGGAATGCATTTAACCAAGAAGGTGAAAGATCTCTACAAGGAAAACTACAAAACACTGATGAAAGAAGTTGAAGATGACACAAATAAATGGAAAAACATCCTATGCTCATGGATCAGAAGAATTAATATTGTTAAAATGACCATATTGCCCAAAGCAGTGTATAGATTCAGTGCAATCCCTATCAAAATACCATCCTTCTTCACAGAATTTTTTTAAAAATTGTACAATTCATATGGAACCATAAAAGAGCCTGAAGAGCCAAAGTAATCTTGACCAACCAGAACTAAGCTTGTAGGCATTGCATTACCTGACTTCAAAATATATTACAAGGCTATAGTAACCAAAGCAACATGATATTGGTATGAAAATAGACACATAGACCAGTGGAACAGAATAGAGAGCCCAGAAGTCAAGTCACATACTTACAGCCAACTGATCTTCAACAAAGCTGACAAGAATACACAATGGGGAAGGGACAGTCTCTCCAATAAAATGGTGCTGGAAAAATTGGATAGCCGTATGCAGAAGAATGAAACTGGACCCCTGTCTCACCATATATAAAAATCAACTCAAAATGGATTAAAGACTTAAAGCCCAAAACTGTTAAAAAAAAAAAAAAAAAATGCTGGAAGAAAACCTAGGGAAAATTCTTCTGAACATTGATCTAGGCAAAAAATTTATGACAAAGACTTCAAAAATACAGCAACAAAAACAAAAATTAGACAAATGGGACTTCATTAAACTAAAAACTTCTGAATCACAAAAGAAATAACCAACAGAGTAAACAGACAATCTGTTGAATGGGAGAGAATATTTATAAACTATTCATCTAACAGGAGATTAATATCCAGAATATATAAGGAACTCAATTCAATAGGAAAAAACAAATAATTCCCTTTAAAACTGGGCAAATGACATGAATAGACATTTCTCAAAAGAAGATACACAAACAGCCAAGATGTATGTGAAAAAATGTTCAACATTACTAAGCATCAGAGAAATGCGAATCAAAACCACAGTGAGATACCATCTTACCCCTGTGAGAATGGCTATTATTAAAAAGGCAAAAAAGAACAGATGTTGTCAAGGATGCAGAGAAAAGGAAACTCGTACACTGTTGGTGGGAGTGTAAACTAATACAGCCACTATGGAAAGCAGTATGGAGATTTCTCAAAAAACTAAAAATAGAATTACTATTCAATCCAGCAGTCCTACTACTGGGAGTATACTCAAAGGAAAATAAGTCAGTATATCACAGGGATGCCTCACTCATATGTTTATTACATCAGTATTCGCAGTAGCAAAGACATAGAATCAACCTAAGTATCTATCAATAGATGAATGGATAAAGAAAATGTGTATATATGCACAATGGAATACTGTTCAGCCATAAAAAAGAATGAAATAATGTCTTTTGTAGCAACATGAATGGAACTGGAGGTCTTTATCTTAACTGAAATAAACCAGGCAAAGACAGACAGATACCACATGTTCTCATTCATATGTGGGAGCTCAAAAATTTAATCCCATGGAGGTAGAGAATGGAAAGATAGATAACGAGGGTCAGACATGCTGGCTCACGCCTGTAATCCCAGCACTTTGGGAGACTGAGGTCGGTGGATCACTTGAGGTCAGGAGTTTGAGACCAGCCTGGCCAACATGATGAAACCCATCTCTACTAAAAGTACAAAAATTAACTGGGTGTGATGGCGGACGCCTGTAATCCCAGCTACTCAGGAGGCTGCAGCAGAATGGCTTGAACCTGGGAGGTGGAGGTTGTGATGAACCGAGATTGCGCCACTGCACTCCAGCCTGGGCAACAGAGCGAGACTCTGACTCAAAAATAAATAAATAAATAAATACAAAAATTAAGTGGGGCACAGTGGCTCACACCTGTAATCCCAGCACTTTGGGAGGCCCAGGTGGGCAGATCACTTGAGGTCAGGAGACCAGCCTGGCCAACATAGTGAAACCCTGTCTCTACTAAAAATACAAAAATTAGTCAGGCATGGTGGCAGGCACTTGTAATCCCAGCTATTCGGGGAGGCTGAGGCTGGAGAATCACTTGAACTCGGGAGGTTGCAGTAAGCCAAGATCATGCCACTGCACTCCAACCTGGGACAGTGAGACTCCGTCTCAAAAAAAAAAAAAAAAAAAAAAGATCTGGGCATGGTGGCACACACACCTGTGGTGGCAGCTACTCAGGAGGCTGAAGTAAGAATAGCTTGAACCCAGGAGGCAGAGATTGCAGTGAGCCAAGATCACTGCACTTCACCCTGGGCAACAGAGCAAGACTCTGTCTCAAAAAAAAAAGAAAGAAACAGATAGATAACAGAGACGAAAGGGTGAGTGAGGGGCAAGGGAGAGGATGAAGAGAAGTAGGTTTAAAGGTACAAACATGGTAAGATGGAAGGAATAAATTCAATGTTTGATAGCAGAGTAGGGTGACTATAGTTAACAAAAATGTAGTCGGATGACAGACAGCCTAAGTATCATATACTGATCAGAAAGCGTTATATACTTATAGCAAAACTTCACATGTACCCTATAAATTTGTGACAAATTTAAAAAACAAAGTGGGGTGTTGGATAGAGAGTGTCTAAATGTAGCTATTTTAGAACTGATGGAGGAAGGCCTTTAAGATTAGTCATAGCAGGGATGGGTGCATTTCAGGCAGAAGTAAAGGGTAGGCTAAAAGCCTAAACAAGGAAAGGTAAGGGCAAGCAAAAAGTTGAACCAACTAGGAATGACTAGATCATTTCCCATGAAGTTCATTATTAATAAAACTTATATAAAGAATAAAAGAGGATATGTTGTTATTTTGAACACATTATTGAATTGGATGTCATGTGGTATGAATGTAATATGGGAGTGACACATTTAGGAAATATTTAGAACTTAGAGATTTTACACATTAGTTTCACCCGCCACCCAAAAAAAAAAAAAAAAAAAGGACAAAACACCTAAAGAGAGAAGAGAGCTTTGGTGTTTAGGGATTGAAGTAGCCAGGAAAACAAATGGGAAGGGAAAACCTTCTATGTGTTGGGTGCTGTGTTACAGTTTTTGCACACTTAATGCCAAACCTTACAAAGCAGGTAATATTAATCTCATTTTACAGAGGCGCACCTGAAGCTCAAGAAGTCAAACATCTAGGAAATAATAGATTCAAATCTATACTCACCTATTTCCAAAACCACTGCCCCACGCAAATAGGCCTTTTGTCTCTGAAATTGCCCTTCAGACTATATTTTTCTAAGACCTTCATTCATCTTTGTGTTGTAGTGACAAGTTTTGAGCTGAAGGCAGATTTCAGCTCAGCCTCATTCTTCCTGACTCTCAGTTAAGCAATTCTTTCCTATACAGTTAACTTTTCAGCACAGCTTTCAATGATGGGTCTTAGTAAGCAGTAGGCTATTAATGATGCATGTGCTTCCTGTTGAGACTGGTTCCAGGAGAAGAAGAGCACTTGATTGTTTTCAGTGCCAAACAACAAGTTGCTAGAGAGGACAAAATGCCTATTAGGCTTAAAAATTATTTCCAAAATTACAGATGTAATCCCTTTTAAAATATTTTGAACACCAAGAACTAGGACAAAATATGAAAATTCATGACTTCTGGCTATGTTTTTAGTCTGGAAAGTATCATTATTTGAATCTCACATAGTATCTTGAGCTGCAAATAAAGAAAACCAATAGTTATACATAGTCTTCAGCACCATTCATTCTGTTTTTGACCAAATGCCCTGTGATCCTTATGATTCCACACTTTAAAATCTACCCTGAAATAACATTTATCTTTTTCAAAGTCCTCAACCATAAATCAACCATAATGGAAGCTCTTCTTGCTTTTATTGCAAGGATATATGCTGCAATCTTCGTGTCTAAAGTGTTTACCTGGCTTTTTCACAGCTGACTCAGTAGATTGGAACCTTTTAATGCAACCTGCATGGCATGTGGTCACCAAATCTATGTGAAGTCTTTATAATTTTTATATGATTGATAGCATATTGCTCTTCACTGGTGAGGGGAACCATATCTGCTTCCTGCTTATCTTTGTAGATGTAGAGTTACTTAATCCATGTACTTTCATGATTGGTACTTGAAATGTAGAAATATGAAGGAAAAGAGAAAAGCAACCAGGCTCAACAAGTCTGTGTTTGACTTTTAGGCCCAGACATTTTCCACTTATATTATGCTACATCCCAGAGTTGTAAAACCAAAGCTCCCTTTTCTGCAAAGTAACCCAGTTAATATGGAGAGATGAAGAATAAATTAACTAATTAATTAATCAGTTATTTGATTAATCAAATGCCATGTCTTTAGGAGGGAAACTCTATTTTTGGCTTTTATTATTTTTAATTGACACATGATAATTTCATATATTTATGGAGTACCATGTGATATTTGATATAGGTATACGCTGTGTAATGACCATTTAGGGTATCCATCACTGCAAACATTTATCATTTCTTTGTGTTGGGAACATTCAAAATCTGCTCTTTTAGCTACTTGAAAATATATAACCAGTTGTTCATTATAGTCACCTTATTAGTGCTACAGAACACTACAACTTAATCCTCTTATCTGGCTATACTTTTGTATCCATTAACCAACCTTTGGAAAAACTCCTTTCTTAAAAGCTTTGTAATTCCACAGTTTTCCAGAACTATAGTCCACGGCTGTCTTTTAGACCTCCATTCAACTCCTCATCCCTCATGATCCTGTATTAGCTACCATTTTCCTCTGTGTTAAATGCATATGACTGTACTTCAAAACTTGCCCCAAACCTTCCCTCTTTCTATTTTTCATGACATTTCTCTCTAAAATGATAAATGTGAGCTTTTAAACTGTAGTGTTTTATCAATGCTGGGTATTATTACTAAACACAACTCAAGACCTTCTTCTAAGAAAACTTTCTGAGGTTACCTTTAGCTACGCATTCTTTAATTAATTCTGCTGATATTTCACCTGTAATCTATGTCAGACATACATATGTCTCAGAACCTCAGAGATGAATGAGTGAGAAACTACTCCCTTAGGAAGTGTATAATCTGCTTCCCAACCCTACTCTCTTAGTCTACTTCTCCTCTTCTGAGTCTACCTGATCACCATTTTAATTGTTGCTCTTGTTAACTGTTTCTCTTACTAATCATAAACTCCCAGGGATCATGTGCAAATGTTGTCGTTAGCCAAAAAATGTGGGTGTCATGCTGATTCAAAACCATGGACTTCTGATAAGCAGCTTAATCTCTAAGCTTCAGTTTTCTCATTTAAAATGCAAATTATACTTACTATACAAAGTAGTTGTTACAAGTCAATGAGTTAATAATTTTAGTGTACAAAGGAGATAATAAATGGTTGCTCTGTCATGTCACTTACTTGTCAATAACACCTCCAGTAACCTTTCATATTAAATATAAGTGTTACACTCCGCTATTGGATGCCCTCAAGTAAGATCCTCCACCTGCTCTGTCAGCCTTCTCTTACATATCCTCTACACATTCTCTCTCTGAAATCAAAAGTTCTACTTCTTGAATATACCCTTCTCTTTTTACCATGAGGCAAACCAGTAGTTACTGCCATGCTTTGAGCGCCCATTGTGATTTAAGAAGGCGTTCTAGCCTGGGCCTGGTAGCACATGTCTATAATCCCAGCAGTTTGGGAGGCTGAGGCTAGCAGATCGCTTGAGCCCAGGAGTTCAAGGCCAGCCTGAGCAACATGCAAAACCCTACTTCTACAAAAAATACAAAAAGTAGCCAGGCATAGTAGTGCACACCTACAGTCCCAGCTACTTGGGAGGCTGAGGTGGGAGGATCGGTTGAGCTCAGGAGGTCAAGGCTGCAGTGAGCCAAGATCACACCACTGCACTCTAGCCTTGGCGACAGAGTCAGAACCTATCTCAACAACAACAAAAAGGTGTTTGGTGCTTACATATATTTTTGCTTATTACCTGATTTTAATGTAGTGGTTAAGAATACAGATCCAGAAAAAACAAATGTCGTATGTTCCCATTGATAAGTGGGAGCTAAGCTATGAGGATGCAAAGGCATGAGAATGATACAGTGGACTTTGGGGACTCAGGTAGAAGGAAGGTAGGTGGGGTGAAGGATAAAAGACTACACAATAGGTAGAGTGTACACTGCTTGGGTGATGGGTACACCAGAATCTCAGAAACTACCACTAAGGAACTTATTCATGTAACCAAAAACCACCTATTCCCCAAAAATTATTGAAACAAAAAAATAAAAAATACAATAAAATTTTCAGAAAGAGTACAGATCCAGAGTCCAACTTCTTGTTTATTTTCATACCTTGGCTGTGCAGTCTTCTAGCTGTGTGACAATGGACAAGTCACCTAAGCTCCCTAAAATTCAGTGTCCTCATCTGTAAATGGAGATAACAACAGTAACTATTATAGTGCTGTGTGAGTATTAAAAATAATAACTTATGTAAAGCAGTTAACACAGTAACTCATAGTAAGCTCTTAATAAATGTCAGCTGTTTTTATTACTAATGAACTTCTTGTCATTTTCTTCTCATTCAACTCTGCAAGGTCTTTTATAAATGGTGAAAAAAAGTGAAGTAGCTCTTTCAGATCAGCAACACAGCAAGTAATTGGCAAAGATGGGACTTGAAACCAGAACTATCTGGTTCCAAAATCCCTATCTTTCCCACCACATTGTTGCCTTGTGCTAATCCCTCTACCTGAAAAGTATCCTTCCTTATGTCTAATTGGAATAATCTTTTGAAACCCATATCAGGTGCTGCCTCCTTCACCAAACTCTCCTTGATCCCCATCTAAATGTGATCTCTCCCTCAAAATCCTCAATTTGTCATTTTTATACAGCATTATGCTACAGTGACTTGCACACTAAACCGTGAGTTCTTTGACACCAGAATGAGGTTAGACCACTGTTTCCCGTAAAACAGAGCACTTTGCACTAAGTAGATACTTACACTTTGCACTAAGTAGATACTTAATAAACAGTCACTTGAACTGTAAAGAGGTTGTTAAGGTCACAGATGGGAAAATCTGCCTAATCAATCCAGGAATCATTCATTTATGTGTCTCTAGGACAGACCCTATAATAGACACTAGGTTCAAAGAGTTATATAAAACAAATTCCTGGCCGGGTACGGTGGCTCACGCCTGTAATCCCAGCACTTTGGGAGGCCGAGGTGGGTGAATCACCTGAGGTCAGGAGTTCGAGATCAGTCTGGCCAACATGGAGAAACCCCATCTCTACTAGAAATACAAAAATTAGCCGGGTGTGCTGGCGTGCACCTATAATCTCAGCTACTCAGGAGGCTGAAGCAGGAGAATCGCTTAAACCCAGAAGGCTGAGGTTGCAGTGAGCCGAGATCACGCCATTGCACTCTAGCCTGGGTGACAATAATGAAACTCTGTCTCAAAAAAACAAACAAATTCCTGCCCTCAAAGAACTTGCAATTTGATAAAAACACTTTGAAATCAGAAAGTAATTATTTTTAATGGAGCCACTGTATAATCAAATGGAGCAAAAACTTAAGTAATGCAAATGAATTCTTATTTACTATTTGTACAGATACAGTTGTCTCCTCCAGCTGCTGTACCAGTTTAGACTACATCGTCACCTACCTCTTCAAGCACATAGCAAAAGAGGGCAAGAAGCCACTTCGATGCGGAGACGCTACCCAGGCTGGTCAGAGACTATTACGTTTTATGCAGCAAAACCCAGATGTCCTGCAGCAGGTAACTGGTGGTTGATCACCTAGCTTATGAAACAAATGTTCCCAGAAGCCATACCTGGCCCTGAATTTATCTTAGAGCAGCCGGTCTTGCCAAGACTTTTTACACTGGTTAAAAATATATATATATATGTATATGTGTGTGTGTGTATATGTGTGTGTGTACATATATGTATATATATAATATAAATACATACATATATAAATACATACATATGTATGTGTCTGTGTGTATATATATATAGTCTGGGAGTATTTTCCCTGAAAGTGGGGAAAAAACACAGGCCTTAGGATTACCTACCCTCAAGAAATACCTGGGTCGTTCATCTCACCTCAGTGGAGCAAGAATTCAAAAAGAGGATAGTTTTTCCAGAGGCCTGAGAAAAATTAGACAAAACTGGAACTGGAAACAGTCAGCCCCTGATTTCTCTCCTGGTGTCTCTGATAATGTCATCTTAAGTTTGCCTTATGAATACTCCGGTATATTGGGAAACTGCAATTTGCTGGACTCCTGGTGTATGCCAGGCAGCTTGCTAGGAATTTCATTCATCGTATCATAGTTGTTATTTTTTCCATTTTAAAATGAGAAATCTTGGTTCAGATAGGTTAGGTAATATGTTCAATAACACCTAACTAATAAGTAATAAAGCCACAATTTGTTTATTTTCTAATGTATTTTCTAACTAGCTAATGGGTTAGGTCCAAGTTTAATACCATTTTAAAAAACTCGCTTGTGCAAATAACAGTAATGGCATGCATAAGAAATGGATATTGCAAGGTACAGTACCTGTAGTACCAGCTGCTCCAGAGGCAGAGGCAGGAGGATTGCTTGAGCCCAGAAGTTCAAGACCAGCCTGGGCAACATAGCAAGACCCCATCTCTAAATAAGAAGATTTAGGCTGGGCACGGTGGTCACGCCTGTAATCCCAGCACTTTGGGAGGCCAACGCAGGCAGATCATGAGTTCAGGAGTTCAAGACCTGCCTGACTGATATGGTGAAACCCCATCTCTACTAAAAATACAAAAATTAGCCAGGCGTGGTGGCACACACCTGTAGTCCCAGCTAGTCGGGAGGCTGAGGCAGAACAATCGCTTGAACCCGGGAGGCAGAGGTTGCAGTGAGCTGAGATCACGCCACTGCACTCCAGCCTGGCGAGAGAGCGAGACTCCATCTCAAAAAAAAAAAAAAAAAATTTTTTTAAATGTACATGCCAAAAATATTTCAAAAAGAACAATACCATTTTTTATGGCTATGCCATCACTATATTTTCCTTTCTTTCTTTTTCTTTTTTTTTTTTTTTTTTTGTAGAGAAGGGGTTTTGCCACGTTGCCAGGCTAGTTTTGAACTCCTGAGCACAAACAGTCGTCCCACCTCAGCCTCCCAAGGTGCTGGGATTACAGGTGTGAGCCACTGCACCTAGCCCCATCACTATATTTTCTAATTCCACTAAATTTGGAAAGTATCTTCATCCTGTTTTCAGTTGTTTTCTTTTGCCAAATTACATCCATAATAGTTTGTAATTTGCAAATGTAAACACGTCAATAGTGTGTTGCTGTATGACCGTTAGGGAGCAAATAAGTTGCCTGCAATCATCAGAAAATGGCGGCCGGGTGCAGTGGCTCACGCCTGTAATATCAGCACTTTGGGAGGCCAAGGCAGGTGGATCATGAGGTCAGGAGTTCGAGACCAGCCTGGCCAATATGGTAAAACCCTGTCTCTACTAAAAATACAAAAATTAGCTGGGCATGGTGGTGTGTGCCTGTATTCCCAGCTATGTGGGAGGCTGAGGCAGGAGAATTGCTTGAACCTGGGAAGCAGAGGTTGTAGTGAGCGAGATCACACTACTGCACTCCAGCCTGGCGACAGAGCGAGCATCCATCTCAAAGAAAAAGAAAAAATGTCACTCTATATCAGTAAATGATGAAAATAGAATGAGACAGCTGTGAAATAGGGTTCCTTCCTGGCTGTCATTTTTTGCTAATATTTAAATGAAATTATGTAAACTTTATTTGTGGTGATGTTTCAGTTAACCAGTTATTTTCCAGGGATAATGGGTGTCATTCATATTTTGTGTAACGAGGCAAAGGGCTGTAGACCTATAATTATTTGGTGTGACCCTGGAACTGTTACAACATGTTGGTAATGTAAAGGAAAAAGGAAGGTATCTCACATTTAGTGAGAATTTATTATGTGTCAGGTGCAAGAGCTATTAAGATTCATAAGACATAATTTATCTCCTTACAAAATTTCTTGCCATGGGACAAAGAGACAACTCACCAGTTATTTGATAATTTAATTAATATAGTGATGACAAAGAAAGTGAAATATAAGGGGAGGGAGTATTGTCGGAGAAGTCTCCTCATTTAGACCCCACAACAACCCCGAAAAGTGAGTATCAGCATCCCCATTTTACAGATGAATAAACTGAGGTACAGAGAGATCAGCTGGAAAGTGGTAGAGCTGGAATTTGAAGCAAGATCTGTTTGACTCAAAAGCCCAAGTCCTTATTACTCACACAATTGATACTCAAGGTGAGGATAATATCTCTGCTTCACCTGGAGTGGCTTTTCAAAATATACTTGCTATCAAAATGTCAGTGCGTCTCTCCTCCCTCCCCACCCCACCCAAATGCAGTAGCCACTGGTACTGGTGGGAGTGTATCACAGCCCTCATGTGTTTACGTGGAGAAGGTTGAGGATCACTGACTTAGAGCATGTCCCCACCAAAAATATATATATATATATATATATATATTCATGGATTGGCCAGGAATCAGACCCAGCCTTTACCCCACCATGGCAAGGGACAAGTCTGCCACCAAATCACTCCTACCAGCGCTCAGCCATAATCACAGTATTCTCCCATAAACTTTGACAGAAACTTTTAAGTTGGTAGAAAATTTTAGCAAAAATCAATAGACTATGGCCCTAGACAAAATACCATATCAGATTTTGCAAAGCAAGTAATGTGGTTGAACAGGAGACAAATCAAGTTTGTCTTCACTCAGAATTAGCATGCATTTGTTGGTTTAAGTAATTTCTGTGTGTTAATAATACTTGGTAATCCTTCACTTTATAGCATATGAGTAAGTAGTGATATATCTTTAT
The DNA here is from genome assembly GCF_047675955.1 of Chlorocebus sabaeus. Lineage (NCBI taxonomy): Eukaryota > Metazoa > Chordata > Mammalia > Primates > Cercopithecidae > Chlorocebus > Chlorocebus sabaeus. Next base: position 11,173,977 of record NC_132926.1, on the reverse strand, counting down.
TAACAGTGGAATACATTCTATTTATTTGGAATGTAGGCTTTCAGATAGCATTTTAAATATTAATGACGGGGCTCTGGTAGTCAGCATAAATATGATTTGCATTAGTACTAGGTTATATCATCTTGAGTGCCTCTGATGTCAGCTATTAGGTATAGTAATATCTGACATCATCTCCTTAGGTCACTGACAACTTTGACCTCTATTCTTATGCACAGTTTCTGTCGTCTCAAAAGCTCTTTTGAATTGATTTGAAATTTTGACTCTTCCCTTTATGAGGCAGTAAAATTGATAATTATTCAGATGGGAACAGAGCGCTGAGTGAAAAATCAATTCCACCCGCTCTCTGCTGCGTATAAAATTACTTCTGAGTCGGCTGGACTGAACGGATGGCCAGAGTAAAAGCAGCAGGCAGGAGTAGTGGGAAGAATTAGCTGGACAGAACTAATAGCCTGAAGGGATGGACTTGAAAAAGAGGGAGTGGGCCAGTTGGGGGTTATTATTAGCAGGGATGGGTCCCATTGATCATCTGTTTACATCAGCTTTCCAAGACCTTATAAATCAGCCCTGAAGAGCAGCAGAACCCAAGATTCGGCCTGTCACCAGCGGGATTTTGTATTGGGTTATTTTCATTTTCACACTCAGATGAAAAGTGAGCCATTGATTATTCATTGATTGCCCATTAAATGCTGTTTTTAATAGATGATTTGCCTATCACAGAAAGTAATGAACAAGGTTGCTGCCTCATAACTTGAGGTTTCAGTTTTCAAGGCATCTGTGTCGGTTAAGTAATGCCTAACCCTATTAAAAGGAATGGATTACAAATTGCTTAACAGTTCTGAAAAACTAGACCCTAATGACTAATTGTGCTTGGAGTTTAGAGAGGGTTTGTCAGCTCTTTAAACTAAACTGATACAGTGATACTGCAATTATTTACTAGTTTGAACTGTTTTTCCCCCCAACCTGGGCCTATTTTGCTGGAAGCATAATTGCATGAGGAATGTTAATTCCAAATTGCAAAAGTTATCTCCTCAAGCTTCCATAGTAAAGGAAGCATGAACCTACATAAAGGTTTTCCCACATCCTTACAGGCCTTTCCATTTGTATATAGCAGCCTGGGAAAGATATTTTATGTGCCTCACACCTGGAAATGTGTTTATTATTCCCTGCTATGTGACTTTAGAGCTTCAAATTTTTTAAAAATATTCTCCAAATAAGCCATTTTTCATATTTTGCAAACAACTCTAACTTTGCAAGCATTAAAATTTAGTCCATATGAAGGTCCATTGTACGTGAATCTATTTGAAGTAAAAACAATTACGTCACCAGCATTGCTTTGACCTAACAATTGAGAAAAACCCAGTTTACATAAATTAAGGTGGAAAATTCCCCAAGCATTTTTATGTTATTAGAAGGATAAACTAAAAATTTAAGGAGAGACCAACAGTAACAGTGATCAAATTACTAATTACTACCGATTCATAGCAGCTAAGACACTGATCTGCTACAATAATTCGAAAGACATTTCTTTGTGAAATTTTTTCAGTTTCATCACTGGTCAGTAAGTATTTGTATCCATAACACATAGTTATATGTAATTTGTGAGATTATTAGAATAAGACACTGATCCTGAAAGCTTCTCTAAATCAGAATTCCAGTTAAAACTAATTGCTCTAGAAATTGTAGCACCTTCCACAGAAACATAACAAGGACTATTATGCAATTAATTTGTTAAAAGGGGTATTTTTAGCAATTATAGTCTTGAAAACCTTAATATATTGCATAGAGGAATTAGAGCAGTTAGGGTTGAATTCATCTTACTCTCGTCTATTTATTTTGCTCAAGTCAACTGTACTGAAATCCAAAAGAAATTCTAATTGTGATTTTCTTTCTCTCCCTTTTCTCCCTCCTTTTTATGTTTTGTTTTGTTTTTTGTTGTTGTTGTTGTTGGGTTTTTTTTTGTTGTTTTTTTTTTTTTTTGCTAACATGGCATTTAACTACAAATTGTGAAGAGCTGTCAGGAGCTATAAAAATCATACTTCAGTAGGGACTTAAGCTGAAAGAACATTCACCCTTTTCCTCAATCAGTCAGTCAATCAATGAAAATTGCTTTTGTATAGTGCTCTTCATGACATGCATCCCAAAGTGAATTACAGCAAAAGGGAAATCATCTGCTCTTTTTTCATTTCTGTGTTTAGACTGAAATGATATTGCTCAACATTTTGACATACTATACAAGACATCTTTCATACTTAAGATTCCATTCCATAATACTAAGTAGGAGAAAATGCAGTCGCATATTTAACTGATGTTGAGATTTTGGCCTACAGGAACCTTAGCAAGACTCTTACAGTCAAAAACACTTAAGCAGATGAAATACAGTCATATCTCTTGTCCTCTTAAAAAGAATAGTCAGATGTTCTAATGTTAATAAAGACTTTTCTAGTGATCCTTAAATAAAAAGTATGCTCTTTATGTAACCCATTAGCTCACTCTGGTTGATTTACAACTTTATTCTCAATAATACAGTAGTATATTGATATCAAAAACAAACTGAAAGAACATTCACAACTGGATCAGGTAATAACGGATTTAAAAAGTTTAAAGGAAGCCAGGGATATGTCATTATTAATGACACTGAAATTGGAAAATAGGAACTCAAATTACATAACATAGTTTTTGCACCTGGTGCTATAATCTTGGTTTTAACAGCAATCAGTGCATATATTATGCATATACATAGTGGGAAAAAAATGATATTGGCAAAATGTACGTGCTTCTATTCACAATAGCAAAGACATGGAATCAACCTAAATGCCCATCAGTGGTCGACAGGATAGAAAATGTGGTACATATATACACCATATACACCATGGAATACTACACAGCCACCAAAAAGAAAGAGATCATGTCCTTTGCAGCAACATGAATGGAGTTGGAGGCCATTATCCTAAGCGAACTAATGCAGAAACAGAAAACTAAATACAGCATGTTCTCACTTATGAGTGGGAGCTAAACATTGAGTACACATGGACATGAAGGGAACAACAGATACTGGGGCCTACTTGAGAGTAGAGAGTTGGAGGAGGGTGAAGATCAAAAAACTACCTATTGGGGGTACTGTGCTTATTACCTGCATGACAAAGTAATCTGTACACCAGACCCCTGTGACATGCAATTTACCTATATAACAAACCTGTACATGTACCCCGAACCTAAAATAAAATCTTTAAAATTTAGAAATTTAAGGAATAAAACTTTTCAAATGTAAGTGCTTACTATGTGCAGGCACTAGCTTAACCTACTTACGTATGCATTATCTGGTTTAATCATGACAGTATCTTTGTGAAGGTGTAGTATTATCATTACCATTTTACAGATATAGGAACTGAGGCACAAAAAAATTAGGAAACATTCCCAAACTCACAAAGTCAGTAACTGGAAAAACTAAAATTTTAACTGAAATCTGTTTAACTCTAGGGTTCACATGCTTAAATACAAAGCTATCTCTGTTCCTTTGTTTAGTGGCTTCTAATCTAAAGTACGTATGTTTTGAGCACATAAAATGAGGCAAGTTGAGCTTCCAGTAAGTCCCACTGGGGCCATCCTTAAGGTAGAATGGTTTAAAGCAGTCATTCTATACCCCAGCATTATACTACAGCCAGGACAAAACAGATGGGCAGTGACCCAGAGAGGAGCGGGCAAGGGAGAAGGAGGTGGCTTTGCCAGCTGCTGCAAAAAAAAAAAAAAGCCCTGTGGCTCCCACCACCACCAAGGCAGACCTAACCAAGCTTCCACTTTCTTATTCTACGCCCACACCCATTCATTAATTTTATAGCCAGATGTTGAAGGTATATAATGTAGTAGGACATGTAGTCTTGAGAAGATCAGAATCTAGTAGTACAGCTGTGTTATAATGTCCTTTGTGACTTTTCTTTAATGCCTCCGAGGTAGCTCTTGAGGTTTAACCTGATTTTTCTAGGACAGAATCAATATGGCAGCTGTGAAATGATGATAGGAAAGCAACATGTGCTTTGCATCTCTCTCCGTGTCCAGCACATCTCTGTTCACCGTCCTGACTTTCACCCCTGATTCATCAGCGTAGAATGCTATTTTTAACCTCTTTCTGGTTGTAAACTGCTTCTGTTTCCTAAAGGAAATGTCTGCTGTTGAGTGCCATTAACTCTATCAGTGGTCATTCTGAAGGTCTGAATCTCTACCTGAGTTCCTTTGAGCCTCCTTCTCACTTTCCTATCCATTATAACTATACCAGGTGTCACAAACTAAGATGCCTATAGGGCCAAGAAGCAAAAACCTGAATGAGGTAGACAGGAAGGAATCCTCAAGTTGAGTGCACATCTCTGTCTAAAGGGGGCAGCCTCAGCACACCTCCAGCCAATTGTTGCCTTATAAGAAGGTCAGACCCAGTGTTGCCAGTATTGAAATTTCTCCCTTGAAGAACAGCCAGAAATTCAGATTTTTAGATGTGGCCACTGATTGAAAATTAAAAAAAAAAAAAAAAATAGAAACACTTGGCAGGACAACACTGTATGCCTGGATACCAGCTTTCCACTTCTGTGGTATAGAACCTTAAGAAATTTCAGAACTAAGATCTCCCAATGCATGATACCTTGTATTTCTCACAGCCATCCCATACAGCACTGCTGCAGTGATACTTTTATTTCTGTATGGTTTTTTGCTAACTTTTTAAGCATACTTTTTTGGTTAGTTTTAAAAGGATATAGTTATTTTGATTTTACTTAATCTAGGGCTTTGGGGGTTCTTAATTTATTTTGCTCTTGCTTTTACTTTTACTATACTTGTCTACTTGAACTTAAAGGGACTATTTTATCACTTTTGGGTTACAGCTTTGCACACAAGGAATACAAGAAACAGGAGATGAAATGAAACTCACTCAATACTTTTCAAACTTTCTTTTTCTTCAAAATAGCCAGGTTTGTTTAAGATAAAAATAAAGTTTAGTTTGGTCGTGTGTGTGTGTGTGTGTGTGTGTGTGTGTGTGTGTACAAAATCTAACTACTAAGGATCAAAATAAAATATTTAAGCGATCTGGGACTGGACAAAAGTATCTAGGTAACAACCAGGTAATAAAAGTCCAAAAGAGAGTAAACCTCTTAAGAATGAAAAATTTGTGACCATTGCCTCAGAGATCAGTTTAGAAAGTTAATGTTTATAATTTTAAAAATAGAGAAACACTAGTTTTTTTAATATTAAGGTGGCATTTTACCTGTGATGTTATAAAAGTACTTACCTATCTTTACAAGAATAATCTAGTCCAGATCCTTTGTTATTAACCATATCTTTGCCATTTTAATTTAATTTTTATTATAGAAATATTTGATGAATGACTATCTCAATAGTAACAAAAATGGCATTTTAAAACAAAAACGATTAAAAATATATTTGTTATTGATTTATAAGTCATCAAATTAACATTGTAGCCATAAGAATACATATTTATAGAGTGATTTTTTCCTCCCTCAAAGATCACCTACATCCTGATACTTGTCCCAGCACCCAGCAGAGCCTGACACTTCATGATAGTCAATGAATATTTGCAAAGTAAACCCCCAAAATATTAGTTTTCAGAAGTATGATCGCATCAAACCTAGTGTAGTCATAGACTGCTACATAATAAACCAAATGGAAATGCTAAGATAAGATTATATCATAATATACTATAGAATAACCTTGCTGAAATTCTAAAAGAAAATTTTATTCTAAATATGGGTGAAGAAAGAAAAAAGTACTTCAGATACTGTTCCAAATGGTTAACAGAACAGAGGAACCCCCACCCCAAACCCCACTAGGACATGTGTTTTTCTACCTCTAAGCACAGTTTAAGGATGTAACCCATTGATAGCATAACTTGCCTTATTAATTGAAAGGGATGGAATCCACCAGATGTACCCAAACCAGCAGAGAGTTGGGTGACTAAGCAACAGCAAAGACACCATATTGAGTGAGCCAGAATCCAGTCTCCAAGTCATTTATTTCAGCCAGTGACAATACATTTAAACTCCTGTGCCTCAGCAGTGATTGATGGTTTAATATCATATATAATTTTTTTAATGAAGGAAAACTATTTAAATATGTTACCATTTGCACTGGTATTCTCCTATGTACATAACTGCATTTAATCATTATGGGGATTGTTTTTATACTTGTGTAATTTGTATCCAAGAAATAACTGTCAAAGTCATCTCATGCTGTTGCTGGAAATGGTACAGTGTGCTTCATACTTGAATAGATTCATTCTTCCCTGTACATAATTAAGAGTATTGGCGCTTTCACTATTACCACATAGGAATTCCATGTTTACATTTCTGAGAATGAAAAATTAGCCACAATGTGCTTTTTCAGGTTCCCATTTTCTGAGGCTATGATATGTAAGCACCTTAGTTTTGTGCCAGTGTATGATTTGAAGAGTTTGATTTTAAGACTTTTAATATTAAAATACATAATAAAATTTTATTATCTAATTACGTTTAGCCTCTTATTAAAGTTGCTAAATCAGGCCTGGATTAGCATTATAATGGCACAGTTTGACATGGAATACTCAAAAGTCAAGTTCGGGGGAGCAGAGGGTTTTTTTGTTGTTGTTTTGAGGGGGGCTTCCCCTACCCCCACCCCTCATACAAAATAACATGGATGAAATGCATGTATGGAAACAAACAAGGAGCAATTTGGAACGCTGAAGAAGGAGTGGAGGTGTCAGTCTAGGATAGTACCCTTAGGCAAGGCAGCTGGTATATGTAGCCTTTTGTTTATCTGCTACTGGTTTATGTAGCCTTTAGGCCGGCACCAGAAACAATCACTCCTACAGGGTCAGCTGCTGGTCAGAAGCAAAGTAAGAAAAGATTTTGCGTCCAAACACAGCAGCCATAATTTCTGTTCAGCTGGCACCTGCTACTGGTGCACAGCATGGAGGTGAAAGGTCAAAGAGGCAGTTGTTCAAAACTCAAGAATGGCTTAAAGGGACTTGTAGATTAATCTGCTTTATTAACTTCTGTATATTAGATAACTATTGCTGTGAATGACAGTACATCTTTTTGAATAAGTCACATCTCTTTCTCTTTTAAATTAGCTTTTGAGTAATGAATATTAAATAGAAAGCATTTCAGGGGTAATTAAATGAAAACAGAATGATGTCATTTTACAATTATATTTGTATGTTTATAGAATAGGGGAATTATAATGTTTTACAAGGAGCTAAAAGAAAAAAAGAAGGCAGCTCTTCATGAAGAAGAATTTGGAATAAATAAGCCACATATCCATTTGACTTTGTCTTTAAACTAAAAAATATGATATGGTTTGGAACTTAGTGTGAAGCCATTGGGTGCCAGTAGCTTGATTTGGTATTCTCAGGGGCTCCAAATGCTTTCCTTATGAATTAAAGGGGACTGTAATCTGTCATCTCTCTTTTACCTACAGTTTAGTTATTAGTCTGCAACAAATGTTCTCAGGATAGCAAGGGAGTGGTAAAAAATGAACAACAGCCATACCTTTTTGCTCACATTCATGTAAAGCAGATATAGAATATTTCATAAGGGAAGAAAGCACAGCTACACAGGGTTAGCCAGTAATAATTAGGCATGCTTTATAACAGTCATTCACCAGTATGGCAAATGGCAACCAAAATGGTTTTTAGCCTCTTCGTTCATAGTGGCCAGCATAATTGCTATTATTTTAAATTAACAACAAAAAGAATTCACTAAATGTATCTTTTAAAAAAAAAAAAAAACCTCTGCAAGGCAAATTTCTAACCCATAGATTAAATACTAACCCCAACTCTGGGAAGCCTTTTAACAATATGTACTCAAAAGGAATTGGTTTTATCTGTTGACGTTCAGTGATTTTTGCTTTGTCTTTTTTTTTTTTTTTCTTAAGAATTCTCAGAAAAAGAAGCACTGCAGAGAACATCTTTGTCTTTATGCTAACATAACACAGATAGCAGCATTTATCTCTATTTCACAAATAGAAGTTATTTAGGATTTCACTTGCACTCCCAAGTTTTGATACAAGTGCAGCCTTTCTACTGTCAGTGTTTCTATGACATAAGAAAATGACGCCTAGGATCGTCTTCCTGCATCGCACGAAGCTGGCCCAGGACTTACCAGACAGATCATCAGTTTGTGTGACTACCACAAAGAGGATGGCTACCTTGGCCAGAAAATAATGATTCCGTAATGTTTTCTTACCATTCCAAAGAACCTTCATACATCCTTCTTGAAGACCTAAGCTTCATTCTGTAACAGAAGCCTTGTTTCCTGCAGGGTTTCTGGGATGTAAGACATCACTATAGAGGGAAAACCTCAGGATCAGACAGAGAAGTTTAATGAGAATGATTATGATGAAAAAACAGTAGAATCAATTATATGCTAGGCTGTGTGCTAAGTGCCTTACGTATACATATATGTATACATGTATATATTTCTATTTACGTCAATACTCTGTGAGGTAGGTATTTTATCTCCACTCTATAATCAAAATATTGTAATTATAACTCTGAGAAGTTAAATAACTCACCCAATATCATACAGCTAGTAAGTAGCAGAACCTGTGCCCTTTTTTTTTTTTTTTTTTTTTTTTGAGACGGAGTCTCGCTCTGCCGCCCAGGCTGGAGTGCAGTGGCCGGATCTCAGCTCACTGCAAGCTCCACCTCCCAGGTTTACGCCATTCTCCTGCCTCAGCCTCCCGAGTAGCTGGGACTACAGGCGCCTGCCACCACGCCCGGCTAGTTTTTTGTATTTTTTAGTAGAGATGGGGTTTCACCAGGTTACCCAGGATGGTCTCAATCTCCTGACCTCATGATCCGCCCGTCTTGGCCTCCCAAAGTGCTGGGATTACAGGCTTGAGCCACCGCGCCCGGCCTTAGAACCTGTGCTCTTAAGCACTATACAGTGCTAGTAACTAACTGGCCTAGAAACAGGATTGGCAGGGATGGAAGAGTGGCAGGAAGAGCCATACAGCATTCTTCAATCAAGAACTAAATTGAGTCTTCAGTCCTTGAGCCTAGGACTTTTTTTTTTCTTTTTTAGAACTGATTGGACAGGAGTTAGACACTTGACCCAAGCTGGCTCAGTTAGAGTCTTTCCTCCCTAGATTTAGAAACTGGCACTTAAAAGATGCTGGTTGCCAGGCACAGTGGCTCATGCCTGTAATCTCAGCACTTTGAGAAGCTGAAGCAGGAGGATTGCTTTAGGCCAAGAGTTCCTGACCAGCCTGGGCAACATAGCAAGACTCTGTCTCTACAAAAAAAATTAAATTGGCCGGGCGTGGTGGTTCACGCCTGTAATCTCAGCACTTTGGGAGGCCAAAGCAGGCAGATCATGAGGTCAGGAGTTCGAGACCAGCCTGACCAACATGGTGAAACCCTGTCTCTACTAAAAAAAATACAAAAATTAGCTGGATGTGTTGGCATGTGCTTGTAATCCCAGCTACTCAGGAGGCTGAGGCAGGAGAATTGCTTGAACCTGGGAGGTGGAGGTTGCAGTAAGCCAAGATCATGCCACTGCACTCCAGCCTGAGCGACAGAGCAAGACTCCGTCTCAAAAAAAAAAAAAAAAAATTATTAAAAAAAAAATTGTAAAGATGCTGGTCAGCCACTAGTCCTCACCTAAATTGAAGACTTGAAAACTCAAGAGCCATGAGGCAACCATTCCCTGCCATATGTTCAGAGAAATAGCCAGTCTTAGAGGAGAGAAAAAAGAAGCAGACATGCTGAGGATCTCAAAGGAGAGGCCAAGCAGCCCCAGAGAAAGAAAAAGACTGAGAAATACCCTGCCAGCTGCCTTGTCCGTGGTTCTGAGCCCTTGAGAGACTTGACTGCACTGCCTTGTCCGGGGGTCAAACTACCCCTTATAGACCTAAGTTATATCAGAGGTAGTCTCTCTGTCCTGACAGCCAAAAGAATCTTGACTCAGGAGAGTTGTGAGGACAAAATGAACCAATGAGTATAGACTTACCTAACACAAAGAAAGTGTTCGATAAACATGTAAAATTGGCCTTCACTTTGAAAAACAATATGCAGGTACCACTTTTTTGTATCCTTGAGGGGAAAATGTCCCTGCCATTTATACTATAAATGTGAAAAATATCCTTTCAGGAGATTCCAAGCCCAAGACTTCCTTTCAAAGATAATTTGATTTTGAAGCCAGATCACTGAGATCTTTCCTGGTCCCATCCGTGTGTTCTGCCTTTCTTAATGTTCTTTCTGTGATAAGCATTCTCAAAATCACACCCACTGGACTGGATGAGGGCATGGTGTGGTGTGAGTTTGAAATTCTTGGCCCCAAACTGACTTTTTTCTTACCTGTTCCTCCTGCATACTTCAGGCATTGCCTTGCAATGGCCAAAATGAAAATAAATCTAATTTCTTGGTCCATGATGTGCTACTATAGCAGAATATCATAGATTGGGTAATATGTAATGAACAGAAATGTATTTGCCTCACAGTCCTGGAGACTAGGAAGCCCACGGTCAAGAGTCTGCATCTGGCAAGGGCCTTCTTGCTGTGTCATCTAATGGAGGTGGGTGGAAGGGCAAGAAAGAGCACCAAGAGGCCAAACTCAACCTTTTATAAAGAACCAATCCCAAAATAATGGCATTAATCCAAGCATGAAGGCAGAGCCCTCATGCCTAATCACCTCTTAATGCTGTTACATTGAGGATTAAGTTTCTAACATGTTCTTTTTGGGGGACACATTCAAACCATAGTACCTCATAATTCTTCCCATTCATATAATGTCTTCATACCTAATGTCTCTAATTCTCACAATAACCCTAACAGGGAGATAAGGCCAACATGGATTTTTTTTTTTTTTTAACTGGGGAGTCTAGGTACATCAACAAATGTAATCCCACAGTGACTGCATGAGAGACCTATGCAGAGATTCAGAGATGTGTGAAAGAACTTGCCCAAGTCCCACAGCTAGGAAATAGTGGCATCTAGATTATAATTAAGGCTTCTTATCACTAGATCTCACACAGTTTTCATAATACCACACTAAGGTTTCTCAGGGCCTTAACCTATTTCTTTGTGGCATTTCTTCTTACCCTGTCATCCTTGTCTAAGAGAGACAGCAGAGTAAATGAGAAGGTTTCCCCTGCCTTCATTACTCTGGTGGAATTGTGAGTGGTGTGAGAAGCTCTTTGAATTTCTTCAAAGAATGGCACAGTATAAAGTAAGACTAGGCTTAATAAATCGCATGACTTATTTATTTTACAGTTATTACTGGTTTTTACACACAGTTGGAGGTTAAATTATGTGATTCCCAAAGTATAGTGTGCTGTAGAGTGCTGGAAATGTGAATCCAACCTTTACATTCATTTCTCTCTTAACTCATGGAAAGTTGTTTTTTGGGTGGGTTGTTTGTTTGTTTTAAATAGGGTCTCACCTTGTCACCCAGGCTGGAGTGCAGTGGCACAATCTCAGCTTACTGCGACATCTGTCTCCTAGGCTCAAATGATCCTCTCACCTCAGCCTCCCAAGTAGCTGGGATTACAGTTGTGCACCACCACACCCAGCTAATTTTTTTGTATTTTTGGTGGAGACAGGGTTTCACCATAGTGCCCAGACTGATCCCAAACTCCTGAGCTGAAGTGATCCACCTGCCTCATCCTCCCAAAGTGCTGAGATTACAGGTGTGCACCACCACACCTGGCCTTAACTCATGGAAAGTTTAATGAGCAGTAGCCACTGATGGAACTGTGAGTTTATATAGTGTGTTGAGGAAGACTCCTTGTTTGTTTGCAATCTTATCCCTATTTGAAGAACAAGGTAAAAAGAGGTTCCTTAATCCTCTGTCCTTTCATGAATTAATGCTGCCTCTTATGCTTTGCAACCTAGAATTCTTGCTTATTAATTCTCTATCTTTTAGCATGCTGAGAAGCATATAGACTGAGTGCTTTCAAATGATGGAAATTTCATCCTCCTTTCTAAGTTTTTAAATTGCAAATTCTCCATATTTGTTGAGACTTTCTATTTTACAACCATCAGAGCAGACAGGTTTTGCGGTCGGTATACCTGGTTTTGAATACCAGTTATACTATTTGCTAACTGTATGTCCTTGGAGTAGTTACTCCACCTCTTGGAGGATAACACCACCTCACCCAAGGGAATTCTATAGCTTACCTGAACTGTTAAGACTCACTGTCTTCGATTCTCTCCCAGTCCATCACTCCCTCAGCCTACTCTATAGTCTGGAACATTGGTCCCATGGAAAAGGAAAACATTTGAGTACATACTTAGTTGAGATCCTATAAACAAAAAATGTCAAATAAACTCCCAAGAAAGACAGTGATGAAAAGTGCAAGGTCTGAAGAGAAATCTCTTAGGCACCAAGGCAACCTGCCAGAAAGAAAACCCTAAAAAAGAGCTCTGTGTGAATGCCCATATTTAATGTGTGGCTTCTTATTTAAATGGGGCAAACAAGTTCCACTAAGGTCAGGGAACTAAAAGCATCAATTAGAGATAAGTGCATTTAGGGATCTCTCTGAACCCCTTAAGACTGGAAGGAAACAATTTGATGGGTGGGCAGTAAAAGATTAATAAATACTAAGGTTACATGAGCTAACCTTAAGGCCACAGAGACCACACTTCATCCAATTCTGTCCAAATCTTGACACACAGTAGGAGGTCAGAAATTCCTCGAGCAGTGAATAAGTGTGAGAAATGAAGAGGGAGGGGAAAAGACAGAAGGAAAAGTCCCTTGCACAGTACCAGACACACTGTAGGTACTCAGTAAGTATGTAGTTACATGTGTGCACCTAGCACGTAAAAAGAGCTAATAATAGAATATGATTGACTTAAGATGTACACAGGTAAAAGAAACCTTGTAGATAACAAGAGGCATTCATAGTCCGTCCTGAGGCTTAGCCTGTTTTGGAGACGGCACTTTAAGGGCAGAAGTTCCACGCTAGGCCATTAGTACACTTACCCCTCAAGAGAGTAAGCCCTCCCCCGCCAATTTCATCTTTTTCCTGGGCCCCTTGCATTGCACAGAGTCTGAAAACAAACTGACAGAAATCTGGAGGAAAGTAACTCAAGTGATTTAGGAGAATGGAAGGGCTGGCTTATAGGGCCAGATTAAAGAAGCTAAATATGTATAGCTTACCTAAGTGACAACTAAATGGGGCATTTGATAAGTCTATAAATACTTGGAAGATGTAAATGCCAAGAAGGAAAGGGAATTACTTAGCATGGCACAATAGAGTATTGGCATAATGGAATAATATTAAGAAAGGGAAAATGAAGGTTGAACATCAATAAAAAGCTTCCTGATAAACAGAACTATTCCTGACAGGGTACACTATTAAGTTATGTGCTATAGGCCAAAGGAAGTAATGTCAGTGCCATTTCTCAGAGTACTGGCAACAGAGCCAGCAAGATAGGACCCAAGAAGTGTCCTCTTGACCAAGGCACAGGAGCCAAGCAGGAAAGCTTCTATGTCTGTGGCTTCCCAATCCTAGAAAAGGAAGAAAGCTGCATCTTGTTGTTGTTGTTGTTGTTGTTTTTGTCGTCGTCGTTGTTAGATGGAGTCTTGCTCTGTCGCCCAGGCTGGAGTACATTCGCATGATCTCATCTCACTGTAGCCCCTGCCTCCCTGGTTCAAGCAATTCCCCAGTCTCAGCCTCCCAAGTAGCTGGGATTACAGGCACGCACCGCCACTCCTGGCTAATTTTTTGTATTTTTAGTAGATGGGGTTTCACCATGTTGGCCAGATTGGTCTTGAACTCCTGACTTCAGGTGACCCACCTGCATCGGCCTTCCAAAGTGCTGGGATTACAGGCATGAGCCACCACGCCGGGCCAAAAGCTGCATCTTCTTGGGAAAAGTCAGATGGCCCAGACCTCCTAAAGGCTCAGACCCTGTGGAGAATGGTTAAACCAGCAGTTCACTACCACATCACTGCCAGAAAGATTTATTCAGCTTTAATGGCACCCCATTTCCTGCACACAAGATCTGCGCCCAGCCTATGTAATCACCCTCATCTGCCACCAGTACTCCCCATCCACCCTTTCCATTCCCACAGAACTGCTGCTCATCATTCCCCCAAACTCTTCTCCAAACCTTTGCACCTGCTTGTCCTTCTTCCTGCCTGACTGTCAAACTTCTCTTACTCTCAACAACAGATCCAAATGTCACCTTCTCTATGAAGCCATCCCTGGCTGCTTCCACCCCTAGGCAGGGTTAGCCTCCTCTGGTTTCTAAAAGCCTCCTGTGTAAACTTCTGTTTATGGCCACTTACTGTATCTTCTGCCATTGTTTCTGTACGGCGTGTCTCCTCCCCTACTCAACTGTAAACTCTTTGAGGGCTGGAACTGTGACTTGTTCTTCTGTATATTTCCAGGGTCTGACACAGAGCCTTGCCCAAAGTAGGTGGTTAGTAAATGTTTAATTGAGGAATGAGGTTCAGTTCCCAACGCTTTCAGTCACTAGCATTCCTTGGGCCCTCTTTGTAATTATTAGGGAAAAAGAGCTTCCAAATCTCAGTAGCATCTTTGAATCATCTCCCTGGCCTCTTGGCCAGCACTTTCTATGCCATTAGATAATTGTAAATAAAAACTCTCAAATCTGAAGATTCTGCATGGTTTAAATAGAAACTCTACTATTTAATGGAAAGTATTTCTGAAGGGTCCCATGAATTGTCCACAAGAATAATTTTTCCCCCATATGAAAAATGAAAACATTTTGGATCCTTTTGTAGTTCATGAGCATGGTGATTGGGTGTTCACGTGCATATATGAGCCCTAAGCAGTATGCATATCCACGACAGAGATTAAGCATATGTTTATATTATTCAGTAGTAAACTCTAACTGAGGCCATTGAAAAGAAAGAGACTGGGGAAATAGTGTCTCTGACTCACATCTCTTTCTCCACATCTCTGTTTTTGTGTCTGACTCTGTCTCTGAGAGTTTCTATTTCTTGGACTCTCTCCCAGACTCTTTCTCCTTGGTACATTACAATATTCATTGCACTCTGCTTTAATGACTGCATGAGTTGCCCTGGTGCCATTATGCTTATGTTGTTCTGTTGTGAAGTACGGTATTAATTGGGAAATGTCTGATAACTGTTTAGCAACATGCCTTGCTCTTTCCCCACTCCCTTCCTTGATTTTGAATGGCCTCAGTTAGAGTTGACTTTATCGCTGAATATTTAATATAAGCGTGTGCTTGTAGTCATCTCTGTGATGCATATGCACATTGCTTAGGATTCAGTTCGTTGCTACAGCCACCTAAACAGCAGCCACGTCTACACTACATGTAGCATTTCTGGAACAGTCTGGCATCCTTCTCTTCATTGGAAGTCTTGACTTTGAGACCATGTTCTTTTTGTTTTATTTTATGACAGAATTTCACTCAGTCACCCAGGCTGGAGTGCAGTGGCATGATCATGGCTCACTGCAGCTTCAGCCTCCAGGGCTCAAGCAATCTTCCAACCTCAGCCTCCTAAGTAGCTAGGACTACAGCCACACACCACCACACCTAGCTAATTTTTGTATTTTTTTGTAAAGGTGGAGTTTCACCACGTTTCCCAGGCTGGTCTCAAACTCCTGAACTCAAGCAGTCTGCCCACCTTGGCCTCCAAAGTGCTGGGATTACAGATGTGAGCCACGCACCTGGCCTGAGGCCATGTTCCTAAAGCTCTGAGTTTATTCACAGCTTCAGTGTGTTTCTAAGATTATGCTTCTTAGATATATTTCATTGGGAAGAAAACGGGGTATGCAGTCAAGGATTCTGACCGTTTCTCTCTGTCTCTGCTACGCTACCCCTTGACTCCCCTCATTTTGAACTTCTTGCAATATCTAAACTTGTTACCTTGCGTCCAGTACTTACCCGTAATTGCTATTCTCCAGAACCTAATCAGTATTGTTCTGAATGGCAGACCTCATCATGTCACCTTCTCCTCAAAAATTCTTTGAAGGCTACCCTTCGTGTATTAGCCCAAACTCATTTCTATATTCAGCATGGCATAAAAGCCCTTTTATAGCCTGGACCAAGCCCAGTCTTCTACTCCTTGCCCCTCAAATCTACTCCCTGCCACTCAAAAGGTCTCTTTCAAAAACCTCCTGGGCATGGACTGGTCGTTCCTCAAATATGCCAATCTCTGTCTCCAGTGGCTTTTCTCATTTTATTTCCTCTTCCAAATATATACTTCTTCCCAGGTAATGCTCTATGCGTCTTTTAAGATTCAACTTAAAATCACCTATCCTATGACGATAGGCTGGTCTTTTTAGATAGAATCAGAGCACATGCGCCTTTGTTAGACTTTCTTAAGCTTGCACACATTGTTTGCTAGTTGGGGGACCCCCAGAGGCTGGTATAGGCCATTAGAGGTTCTAGAACCTATGTGGTGGTCGTTTAGGAAGTACCTTGAACTAAAAATAAGGGTCACTTTTATAAAAATTAGGGGAAAGTGGCTTTGGAGTTGAAAATTATTGCTCAAAAATACAGATCTTCCCAACATTCCTACCCAGAGGAAATTTAGATGGTGTTTTTGACAAGTAATCCTTAATTTTTACATCAAATTGAAAAGTGTTCTGTCTGTTATTGGCAAGAGTGAAAAAGAGTTTCCCAAATAGTGCTGAGTGGCAAACCCTGCAGCCTTCCAATGCCCCAGGTTTTCTGGTTTTATTTTAATGCAGCAAGCTGCTTTATGAGATCTGCAGCCACTTGAAATATGATTTACTACTCGTAAAAAGTTTCAAATGGATAATGAAGATTCAGGAATGAGACTCACAGTGGTGTAGTGTCGTCAATTTTGTTGCTGTTGCTCTACAGTACATCTCTGCCATTGAAATGAATTATTTATCATAATTTATTTCAACCATGGAAAATAAAACTGCTTTCATTGTAATGTGTGCAGTAACATTCAGAATAGACACATTACATGCAGTACTCTCAATTAATTAATCCTGAAGTTTCATTCTAACTTTATCTTCTTTCTTATAAGCTAGGAGACTGACAGGTAATTCTTTCCCCAGTAAACTGTGATTAAAATGCATGTTTGGAGAACTAGGGGTGATGTTGGTAATAGAGTAAATTGAAACAGCAAAACTAAGTTGTGTTTTTCCTTAGATTTAACAATAGTTGGAAGAGTTTTTTTCATTTTTGAAGCAATTAATCACTTTGAACAAAAGCGTCCCTTAGCTTTCTGTAAGGAGGGGATGGCAGAGTGGGGGATGCTTTCAGTTTAGATGTGGAGGCATGCAGTGCTAATGTATGACCAAAACCAGCTGAGTTTCCTGGTCCTGAGGTGCTTTTGAGGTAAGAAGCTTCTTTTTTTAAGAGCAAGGCTAGCATTGTGCAAAGAACAAGTTGGCAGGGATCCCCAATGATTCCGGGGGAGAGCAGGTCATACATAATTGATTGCAGTCTTGTTTCTTTAAAAGAGAGGCTCACCTCATCCTGCATTTCATTTGACTTTTTTTTTATTTAAAATGCTAAATATTTTTATTATAAGACTGCAAAAACACTATAAGCACTAGTAATGTTCTTAATATATAGAGATAATTTTAAAATTTAATGTAACTTAGATGGTAGAACTTAGTTAATCCAGGCAGGAAAATATAACTAATTATATGCTTATTTATCCATTATGTTCATTTTTCATAGCATTCCACTAATATCACATAGGTGAATAGCAGACAGAGAGAACAATTGATTTCTTTTCCCTAAAGATAACTGTTATCTAATTTGAGCAGGATCGCATTTCAATATCTGCTGTACACATGACCTCAGGAACAGCATTTCAAAATGACAGAAACTCCCTTACTTCCACAAACCCTGAAAATCTGGAAGCTTTTTGTCTTTCAGCAGCACTCAGATTTTGCCTAATCCTGGGTCTCCAACCAGGGCATGGAGCTTAGGTGAAATTGCTGTGGAGATGGGTAGGTTTCTCTGCTTTTTCAAATCCTACTGTACTGTAAGCAATCATGTTTTTTGTTTGTTTGTTTTTGTTTTATTGTTTTTGTTGGAGCCAGCCTTCCCCTTCTCTTTTATTGACCTTCTGAAAGGCCAATGACAAGTACCAGAAAATTCCTGAGACTCAGAAGCAGCTCTTGAAACTTAGATGCGTTTATTATTGGTTGTTCCTCAAAACATGACCAACTTACTGCATCAGAATGAAGGACAATCTAGCTTGGTCAGAAGTACAGATAATCTTGTATCCTATTCCTCTTCCCATTAAGGCTGACAAATTAAGATTAATAGATTGGCTGGGTGCAGTGGCTCACCCCTGTAATCCTAGCACTTTGGGAGGCTGAGGTGGGCGGATCATCTGAGGTCAGGAGTTCGAGACCAGCCTGGCCAACATGGTGAAACCCCATCTATACTAAAAATACAAAAAAAAAAAAAAAAAAAAAAAAAGTCAGCTGGGTGTGGTGGTCCGTGCCTGTGGCCCCAGCTATTCGGGAGGCTGAGGCAGGAGAATCGCTTGAACCCCGGAGGCAGAGGGTGCAACGAGCCAAGATCGCAACATTGCACTCCAGCCTGGGTGACAAGAGCAAAACTCCATCTCAAAAAAAAAAGAAAGATTAACAGATTAAGTTACCCTATTCTATGGTGCATACCCTATTGGGCACAGCTCTGATCATCCTTTTTTTGTCCTCTGCCCTCCCCCACCCCACCCCCTATCCAGATCCAGACACAGGGATGCTTTGTCATTGGTCTCTCACCTTTTCTTTGGTCTGTCTTTTTGGTGTGTCCTTCCTTCGCCTAAACCAGAGCCTCCTTTTTCTTTTTTTTTTTTTTTTTTTTGAGGTGGAGTCTCACTCTGTTGCCCAGGCTGGAGTGCAGTGGCATGATCTCAGCTCACTGCAACCTCCGCCTCCGGGGTTCAAGCGATTCTCCTGCCTCAGCCTCATGAGTAGCTGGGATTACAGGTGCGAGCCACCACGCGTGGCTAATTTTTGTGTTTTTAGTAGAGACAGGGTTTCACCATGTTGACCAGGATGGACCAGGATTCATATCATCACTTTAGCCTCAGTTTTGTCTTTATGGTACAAATAGGGAGTAGGAGGGAATAGTCTGAATTTTTTTCTATTTCTTAGAACTTTATGGAACTTTTTTAGTTATATTATTCAGTATGCTTAAAATTAACAATGAAAAGTGTCCACTTTATAGGGAGTATTGTAACTCAAAGGAAATTGGCTTAATTTACTAATGTTTCCTATTATGTTAATTTAAATTGCTGTGTACATGGTACTCTTGGCGGGAGGAAAACCATTATTTTTATCAAAATGTTCAGTGGACCGTTTTCCAGAGACAGCCTATTAAGGCTGCCATTGTTCGTCGTGAGAGTTGAGCTTTAGGTGGGAGGCAGGAAGGTCTGCTGAGAACTCTCCAGGAACCACTACCTTGGATTCTAAGCACAAGAATTTCAGTGGTGGCCTCACTCATCAGTAGGCAGCAGGGTGCCTGACCAGAGGAGGTACACATGGACCACATATCTAAGAGACTCACTGAAGGTGGAAGAATGAACCATGGCCAGAAATGAGTCTTGTTTGTCACACCATCAGTCCTCCAGATGTGCAGTAGGTCATACTGCCTCAGCCACTATGCTGATGCTCCTGGTCCTCACACAGACAGCAAGACAGTGGCAGCCAGCAGACTGGCATGTTGGACTTAGGCAGACCTATGCACATATCCCGGTTCAGCTTCACATCCTGGTAGCTGCAGTATCTTGATCAAGTTACTTATTTGCCGAGAACCTCAGATCCTTAGTCTATAAAATGGGAATAATATCAACTTCCCACCGTTAGTTGAGGATTAGAGACAGTGTATGCAAGTGCGCAGCAGAGCACTGAGCACCCAGAAGATGCTCCATTAATGAGGGCTATTACTGTTGTTGGGTGGTAAGAATACTTGCCAGGCACAGCCTACTCTCAGGTGAAAGTTCTTGTCATTAGAAATGATGGTGCCCCGGCCTTTGACCTTTGCAACCTGCAAGTCCCTACAAAGGCACTCTCGAGCTGGCTGTAGGACAGCAGTGGCATAGAAGAGTTCTCAGGCTGTACACACAAAAACAAGATCCTTGCAAATGAACAATGTATTAATTCCAGTAGGTAATCATTTTAAGTTTTAGTCGTAGATTAAGACAAGAACTTCCCTGTTTTCTGTATAGTGCCCTTTCATCTCTTTAGCTCTTTATACTTTACCTTCTGATATGTCATTCATCCTTTTGCATTTATTCACTTATGTATTTACTCTTTCAGTTGCTCTTTCCTAAATCTCTGATGTGTGCCAGTGCCTAACCCTAGGCCCTGGGGATACAGTACCACAGGAGTTTGCAGTCTGGTCTCCCCACCCCGCTGCCATTGCAGTCACCACCCTGTACTCATTCAAGTTGGCTTTTTCCATTTTCTCAGCCTCTGCTCCTATTTCTCCAACCATCCTGCTCTTTAGTAATGTCCAGCCATCAGATTCTAGACACACTAAGCCTTCAACTTTCTTAGAAAAAAATACAGTTCACTGTTTAGCAGTAAAGCATCCAACACAAGCCACATCTTTGTCTATTCTATTTCAGCAGGAGACAGAACAGAAGTGGTTTAAATTGGGCATTTCGGCCAGGCATGATGGCTCACTCCTAGCACTTTGGGAGGCTGAGGTGGGAGGATTGCTTGAGACCAGGAGTTTGAAGCTGCAGTGAGCCATGATCACACTACTGCACTCCAGCGTGAGCATCAGAGTGAGACCCTATCTCTAAAAATAAAAATGAACAGGCTGGGTGCCGTGGCTCATGCCAGTAATCCCAGCACCTCGGGAGGCCAAGGCAGGCAGATCACTTGAGGTTAGGAGTTTGAGACCAGCCAGGCCAACATGGTGAAACCCCATCTCTACTAAAAATAGAAAAATTAGCCAGGTGTGGTGGTGCATGCCTGTAGTCCCATTTACTTGGGAGGCTGAGACAGTAGGATCACTTGAGCCCAGGAGCAGAGGTTGCAGTGAGCTGAGAGGGCGCCACTGCACTCTAGCCTGGGTGATAGGAGTGAAATCCTGTCTCAGATAGATAGATAGATAGATAGATAGATAGATAGATAGATACATACATACATACATACATACATACATACATACATACGTACGTAAATATAAAGTGAGCATTTAGTTACTGCCTTGCCATAGAGAAAGTATGACTCGGGCCAGACACGGTGGGCACACGCCTATAATCCCAGCACTTTGGGAGGCTGAGGCAGGCAGATCATGAGGTCAGCAGTTTGAGACCAGCCTGACCAATATGGTGAAACCCCATCTCTACTAAAAAAAATACAAAAATTAGCTGGGCGTGGTGACACGTGCCTGTAAACCCAGCTGCTCAGGAGGCTGATGCAGGAGAATCGCTTGAAACCGGGAGGCGAAGGTGCAGTGAGCTGAGATCGTGCCGTTGCCCTCCAGCTTGGGCAACAGAGCGAGACTCCATCTCAAAAAAAAAAAAAAAAATGAAAGAAAGTATGACACAGCATATTTGGGTAGGAAAGTCCAATTTGCTTTATGCTTGTGCTTTACATCCCATGTTAGGGTAGAAGAGTAAGAGAGGAGCTGGGGAATGAACAGAGATCAGATCATACAACATTGCTTTGTTTTACTTTTCCAGGTCAAATATTTGTCATTTTGTGTTTTATTTAGAATTACAGGTTTTCAGAACAACAGAAACATTGTCATTCAAAATCATTACAAATACATGTGCCAGATCAAATAATGATGCTTTCTGAACTGTTTCCTATTTTCGTTGTATATGTGTCTGTGTTTTACTGCAACCCTCAACAAAGTTAGATAGTTGTGAAGAGACTATAATCTCATTGATCTGTATCTCATCAGGACATGAATTGGGGCCCTTCATTGAGCCATGAAATTCCACTGGGCTAGGCCAGAGAGAGTAGCTGCAGTAGCAGTAAAGGAGCAGTAGATTGATGCCTACTATGTGGCAAGCATGGTATCAAATGCTTGATATATATCAGAGAAGTTATTCCTCACAGCAGCCCTTTGAAGTAGCTGTTACTGTCCTCCATTTTATATGTAAAGAAATAAAGTCTCAAGTAAGTGAAATGACTCGCCCGTTGTCTCAAGTTAAGTGGCAGGGCCAGATTGGGATTCTATTTTGATTGGCTCCAAAGCCTGGCTTTACCATACCACGTTGGTTTCTCTTCGCTGAGAGAAATTTCCTAAAACTCCTGCCAAATCCTGTGGGAAGGATGGAGGAGAATGAGGAAGCACCTGAGGCAGTGTGGAGTGTGCTTTTCCTAAGTGGAGCAAGTCCTACAACTCTGCCTCAGAAATGGGCCCTTCCCTGGTTTGGCAGAATAGCTGCTCAGGGTGATGCAGTAGATACTGTATGTGGTTTCAGACATAGGCCCTAGAAAATGGAGCCTATGTTGGGCACATTTGTTTAATTTTATTTTATTTAGATCTAGACCTCTAGAAGTTGGGCAGATTTGAAACAGCCATTCCAGCCATCCCTGTGGCAGTATTGGAAGTGAGCAGAAGTTGAAGGATGGGAGCCTCAGCTCACACAGCCATTCCTTGTACCAAATACTGATGGTGCCTTGTGACTCACTGTGGGCCGGGTGGTGCAGAATTGTCAAGAGCTGTCTCCTTTCAGTATTCATGTATTTGTGTCGTTAACCACAGAAAGCCTCCCACCAGAGATTTCATGTGACCTGGGAAGTGATTCTGTACTTAAGCGTTTCATCCAGTATTCTTCCACATGCTCCTTCTGCAAAGCCATTTGCCCCCATTGGTTGGCTGTTTCCCCATACCCTACTGTAAGGTATTACAAAAAATAATTCTGGATATGGGCTGCCATGTCAGTACCATTTAAGCAGATTTGCTCACTAATTTTCATATTTCCAGAAGAATAAAAAAGAAAAAAAAATCACCCACCCATTTTAGCCAACTTTATTTTTAGAAAAGTGTTTTATTCAAACATCTCCTTACTTATTACAGACATAAATACATGCATACAGACAAATGAATACACAGGAGAACCATATAAAGTAATTGGTGCATCACTTCAAGATGCTTTGTCAGTTACTGGAGGAATTTGATGCCTCTAATCTTTTCCATTAAACTATCCGTTCTGCCTTTAGATTGTGAAGCCCATAATATTTTAGACTGTCT
The DNA here is from genome assembly GCF_047675955.1 of Chlorocebus sabaeus. Classification (NCBI taxonomy): domain Eukaryota; kingdom Metazoa; phylum Chordata; class Mammalia; order Primates; family Cercopithecidae; genus Chlorocebus; species Chlorocebus sabaeus. Next base: position 11,150,837 of record NC_132926.1, on the reverse strand, counting down.
AGATGGATCTGTTAGTTTTGCTTGTCAGTGTAATTTGTGGCTCTATGACTTTGGGTGGCTTGTTAGATTGTACATGGAAACTTGTGATCTGCAAATGATGTTCAACATCCCAAGCTTAAGTCCCAGCCTCTCCCCAGAGAGACTGGACATAGAATAAATACACAATTGGCAGATTTCATTTGCAACCAGCCTAATTGTTATGATGATGTATAGAATGACAGACTTTTAGAACTGCAAAAAAGCTCATTACTGTTACTATATACCTTAAATGTTTATAGCACTTTTTACTCTTTGCAATGCATTTTGTACACACTATCTCATTTGATTCTCAGAGCTTCCTTGTGCTGGATTATTATTTCCCTCCTTATAGTTAATGAAACTGAGACACAGAGAGAGAGATTCAGTAACTTGCCTGATATCACAGGGTAAACTGGATTTCAAAAAATACCAGAGGACAAAACCAGCTGTGTTCCAAACAAGCCAGGTCACCAAAGCCCAATAAGGAATGGTGTGTGCAGTGATCTTTGCCACATAATGGCCATTTCCCCTGCCCTCTTTGGGGGAAAGGAGTTCTGGAGCTGTGGGAACAGAAGAGCTTAGAGGTAGGAGGTAAAGAGTCCAAGAAGCAGAAACTGTATCATCAGCTCCACATGAATGACAGAAACCTGTTTCACAGCCACTTGCCTGGACTGTTGCAGCAGCCTCATCCCTCTTCTTCCTCCTTTAGTTTCACTGCACAGTACACATTCTACATGTCCCCAAAGAGATCTTTCTTAAATGCAAATCAGAGCATGTCTCCACCTTTGCTGCAAACATATCACTAGCTCCCCGCTACCATCAGGATGAAGTCCAGATTCCTCAGCAGGGTCGTCCAGTCTGGCACTAGCGTCTCACCTCTGGCCCACCTCTCTTCTCTCCTGTCATGCTAAGTTTCTTACCATTGCAGAACCCTTTGTGTGCATCCCCATCCTCCTTTTTTGATGCCTTCTCTGCTTAGAACACGTTTATAATGAACTCCTTAAATGTTCTCCGTGGAGTCTTCCCTGACTTCTCCTCAAGGACCCAGAATCATCCCTCCTTCCTCTACATGCCCACTGCACTTTGCCCAGCCCTATTTCCTGTTATTTCTCTCCTAAGTAGTCTCCCCCAGGAGGTTTCAAGCTACTTAAGGTCAGAGGTTGTGATAAATGCCTGTATTATCTTATCTCCCCTATGGATCTTACAGGCTGAATTTAAGAGAACAGATGAGGAATGTACATGTAGGAATGAATGAGTGAGTGAGTGAATTAGTGAACGAAGAGTGAAGAGAAACCTTGAACAGCCTAAGCCAGCAGGAAACATGATGTTCCAGGGTCACATGGAATGTGTCCCTTTCCCCTCCCTCTCTCCAAGAGGGGCCATGGAGAGATTTCATCTGTATAACATGACCTCTCGGGTGAAATGGGAGGCAGACAGGAAGGTGAGCTGAGCTTTTGCCTGGTGCCCTAGCATAGAGGAAAGCGTATCAGGTTTGAGAGACAGGGACTGATCATCTTAGCCCAGTGACCTCTTGACTTCTGCCTATCTGGAATGTTCTCACCAAGGCTTTCAGAGGTAGAAGCTCTTCCACAGGGAGCTAGCTGGGCGTCTTTGCCAATAGTTTCTACAGGCAATATTATAAGCTAGAGTCTAGGCTGTTTGTCCAGGAAGAGCTTTCATAGCTGTTAGCAAGATGGAGGGGTGGAATTTGAGCACATGAAAGGCCTGGGATTAGGGGGACTCTGAGCCAGGGCATCTCAGTCTTTATGTGACTCTATCTTCTAGATGATGTCTGTCCTCATGAACACCATTGTCTTTGAAGACTGTCGGAACCAGTGGTCAGTATCCAGGCCTCTCCTAGGGCTCATCCTGCTCAATGAGAAGGTGAGTGTGATTGCAGGAAGTCATGGGAGGTGGTCCCTGGGAGAAGAGAGCAGCTGTAAACTAGGGTGAGCTGTGATGATGAAGGACAGAGAAGAGCCAACTGAGTTTGAACTGGGACCTTGAGAACTCTGTGAGGCTGTATTCCCCTACAAGGCCCTTCCCCAAAGTTCTCAGATCTTCTTCAGGTAAGCAGAGGCCTCAGAACAAGTGCTTCTGGAGCCCAGAGCTCCCGCTCACCAGCTGGGTGGTTTGCTCAGTAGTGTTTCAAGCTTGTCCTCACTCCACTCCCCCTATTCCAGGAGAATTCTGAGCAACAACCCTTTTTGCCTTCCTTGACCACTCTTTATATCTGAGATCCCCACTGCCCTAGATGGTGGCAGCAGCAGCCCACCAGGGATTCCTCACAGAACCAACAGCCTTCATCTGGGGAGCACACGTCTCCAGCTGCTTTAGAGGACTCACCACCTGGGCTACCTCCCAAGCCGCTCCAGCTTCCTGTTGAACCCATGCATCTCCCTAGTAGTCAGTAGGAACAGTGCATTACAGCTTGGGAGAATGAATTGTCTATACACTAAGATAGTACTGGGGAAAAAGGCAGTGAGATTAGAGGCAGCTGCATGCATTAAAATTCAAACTAAAATCCCAGCCTTGGAAGGAAACTAATAGAAGAAGAAAATATATCAAAAAGAGAAGAGCTGTCTCATCATTCACCTGTGCTGAAGTATCCAATTTTAGCCACATTCAGTAGCACTGTCATTCATCTTCCCTCGGTGTTATTGTGATTTAAATCCAAGCTCTATAAAAGAGAGCAGTTCTTTTAAAATGATTGAGAGGGAATAAGGGCAAATTCAGTGTTTGGAAAAAGCTTATGACATCACAATATTATACTTTACTGATGGAGGCAATATTTCACCGTTTAGGATGAAAAACTAATAATTTTCTATTTGGTGTGAGTCACTGCATCATTATAAAAGGGAAAAATAAGTAGTTTTGTGCATTCCCAATCTTGTTCAGTAAGACATTGTGGTTTAAGTATAATGCCTCTGATATATAGTATTTAAGTATTAGTCTGACTACATATTAATTATGTGTGTTTTCTGATGTAAGCTGTTTTAATGTATGATAGAAATTAAATATCATGCTTTTTGGGCTTGGAAGAATAAATGCATGACTGGCAAAATGTTGTCTTTGTGCTGAAATTAGGCTGTTTCCAATGATTGGGAGCTGTGTTTAGCATCAGAGCTTGTGTTTGTATAAAAGCCCACAGTCCTCAGCAGAAAAGAAAAGGCTGTGCAGATATTTGTGACCAGGCATGCCAGATATTTTTCTTAGTGCCAGAAAGCTCTCCCCAAACTAAAGCAAGCCCCTCCAGTGCCCCACCTCAGAGGAGTAAATCCATTCTAGCCCCCAAGGACAGAGACTTGGAACAAAGCCGGAAGTTGTTTAAGGAGTGACTCACTGAAGCCAGGAAAGATGATAAGGCCTGAGGAAAGACCCTTGGCCTTGCCTTCAGTCACTTAAAATGCTCCCTGGGCATTTTTAGTTATTTCCTTCAGCCTGGAGACCCCTCCCATTTCAGTCTTTCTGTGATTAGAAGAGATGAGAGTCAGGAAAAGCATGCATTCAGTCCCCCACAGAGGAGACAAGGACTTCATCAGCCTAAGCAGTGACAATAGAACAATTACAGCAAGACAGTTTATGGAAGGGATCATAGAATTTATAACTAGGAGCGTCTCTATGGCGCAGATTTTCTCTAAGGGCTTAAAGTTCAAAGTGGAACTAGACAAAAACTCCTCTGAGCATTAGCGAGCCCTGAGTAGATGAGAGCTGGTCTAGCCATCCCCCTACCAGCTGTTTTCGGGCCGGGTTTGGAGTCAGAGCTCTGACACTATTCTGTCTCCCATCAGTATTTCAGTGAACTGAGAGCGAGTCTGATAAACAGCCAGCCTCTCCCCAGGCAGGAGGTCCTTGCCCAGTGCTTCAGAAACCTAATGGAAGGAGTGGAGCAGAATCTGTCCATCAAGAACAGAGACAGGTGAGCAGTGCCCAGTAGTGTGTCGCTGGGGAAAGTAGACATTCCAGGTTTGTTGAAAATAACTGTCTTGTGCTTGACACAGCTCACACATGGATGTCCCTTTTCTATCTCACCTGGTGATCCTAGACTCAGTTCCATTCCAAATTCAGTCAATATTATTGGTTATTTGCTTTCTTCCAAGCGTCATACTAGGCGTTATACCGGGATGCAGAGGTTAATCAAATGTAGTCTCTGCCCTTACGCAGTTTACAATTCAACAGGAGAGATGTGAAAAAATAACGACAACTGAAAGATAAAAAGAAGGAAAGTGCAAATCTGCTGTGGAAAGTGAAGAAAGACTTCTTGGCATTTGAACAAACATAGGCCTTGAGGTCAGACAGACCCCAGTTACAGCTGAGTTAGGATCCTGACTATAGCTAATAATAATGTATTGTATATTTCAAAATGGCTAAAAGAGAGAACTTGAAATGTCCCCAACATATAGAAATGATAAATACTCTAGGTGATGGATACCCTAAATCCTCTGACTTGATCATTACACATTGTGTGCATGTAACAAAATATTGCACATACCCCATAATGATGTAAAAATATTATATATCAATTAAAAAACAAATTGGCTGGGCACGGTGGCTCACGCCTGTAATCCTAGCACTTTGGGAAGCCGAGGAGGGCAGATCACCTGAGGTCAGGAGTTTGAGACCAGCCTGGCCAACATGGTGAAACCCTGTCTCTACTAAATATACAAAAATTAGCTGGGCGTGGTGGCACATGCCTATAGTCCCAGCTACTCAGGAGGCTGAGCTAGGAGAATCGCTTGAACCTGGGAGGCAGAAGTTGCAGTGAGCCGAGATCACACCACGGCACTCCAGCCTGGGCAACAGAGTGAGACTCTGTCTCAAAAATAATAAATTTAAATAAAAAATTTTTAAGGTGATATTTTATATCTGGCCTTTTTAGGTTGTGTGGCAGTAGGCAGTTAACTTCTCTACTCCCCAGTTTCTTTACCAGTGAAATGGAGATGATAATAATCAGTTGTGATGTTTAAATGACAGAACGCAGTGAAGCATGGCATCTGGGGCCTATGACCTACAGTATTAGTTTCTCCCTCTGCCTGTCATTTAAGAATGGCTGGTATCTCAGTTGCCAGTGAGATCTAAATGAAAGGAGCCTGAACTTAATCAGCTAAGTCTGACTTTATTCATTCATTCATTTCGTTCGTAAAACTTTATTCAGAATCTACTGTGTAGGCATTGGGGTTACCAGTGGTAAACCAATTATTTAAGGTTCCTCCCCCTCATGGATCTTACATTCTAGTAGAAAAGACAGACAGTAATGAATGATGGAGAAAGAACATGTGTTCAGGGGAAAAAAAAAAAGGGTCTGCACCATCCTTTTATAAATGCAGTAGCATTCAAATGCTGCTCCATTTGAAATGCAAATCATCAGTGTATTCTGGAGTTACCACAGTGTATTCTGGAGTTACCAGCCTGGGCTTTGGTAATACATGACCAAGTCAGTTGGGGTCTGCAGACATACTCCCTTGACTGTTCGCTTCAAGATCCTCTATCACGCAGAAAGGGACAACCTCAGAAGCCAGCCGATGAGACTTGAATGGGGAAGCCCTAGGTGTCTCGGTGGAAATGACTTCACCTAAGGCTGGGAAATTTGAGTACTGCCTCCTGAGCTGCTCTGTGAAATGATGGCAGGTGGTCCTCCTAGTTTAATGAGAGTAATAGGCAGTGAAGACTGACTATTGCCCATGTACCAGGCACTGTGTTGAGTACTTACAGGCATACAGGCATTGCCTCAAACTGACCCAATAAATTCTTTTTTTTTTTTTTTTTTTTTTCTCTTGAGACAGATTCTCGCTCTGTTTCCCAGGCTGGAGTGCAGTGGCACAATCTTGGCTCTCTGCAGCCTCCACCTCCCAGGTTCAAGTGATTCTCCCACCTCAGCCTCCCAAGTAGCTGGGTTTACAGGCGCCCGCCACCACACCTGGCTAATGTTTTATATTTTTAGTAGAGACGTAGTTTTACCATGTTGGCCAGGCTGGTGTCAAACTCCTGACCTCAGGTGATCCACCCGCCTTGGCCTCCAGAAGTGCTGGAATTACAGGCATGAGCCACCGCACCCGGCCTAAATTCCCACTTTCTACAATCCCTTGAGTAACTACTCATATTAGGTACCAAGACAAGAGGTTAAGTATTCATCCAGTATCATCTGACTCGTAAGTGTAGAGCTAGGATTTGAACCCAGGTAGTCTAACCCCATGCCCCCTCTTTTTCAGCTACTAAATTCAATTTTCTCACCTGTAAAATGAGGATACTCATACCTACCTCAGGGAAGACTTGTGATGATTAAATGAGCTTATCAGTAAACTCAATCCAATGCCTGGCACGTAAACTTTTGTTCTTTTTTTTTATAATCCTTACCATCTATGTGTAATTTAACTTTTCTGAAATGGTTTTTTAAAAGTAGAACCACAAAATGTACACCTCAAGATGGTCAGAGTGAATTTAGTGGCAACCCTGTTTTCCAGGAAGGGATGAGGGGTTGGCAGTACTGGTGGCAGAGCAGCAGTGGTGATGAAAGTGGAGAGAAAGGAGCTCAGCTGAAATCTAGAGCCTTCCTCCAGGAGGGGCCTCCCCAAAGTCCTGAACTCCAAAGTGGCCTTATCGTCCAGAAATTCATGGAGGCTTGGCCTCATTACTACCCTTGACCCTTTCTTCCTCTTTCTGCAGGTTCACCCAGAATCTGTCTGTATTCAGAAGAGATGTGGCAGAGGCTCTGCGCAGTGACGGCAACACTGAACCATGCAGTCTCGACATGATGGGCTGACCCGATTTTCCTGACCGTGTGTGGAGCAGCCTTTGTCGAGAGACTCCTGAAGGTCTGGGTCTCAGGACAGTGATGTTGGCTAGCCCAGGGGAATGTATTTTTCAAAATATACAAGCAACAACAAAAGCCCTACCTTCTTCTATGTCTAACCTAATTATAAGAATTCCTAACAGTACACAGTGTAAATTCAGTCTTTTCTCTGAAAAGCAAAGGATGTGTTTTCAGTCTTTCTATCAAATATTATCTTTGTTCTCCTAATGCTCTGAAAGGGTATAGAAACAATATTTAACCAAAGAACAGAATAAACCAGGTTTGCACCTAAGTGTGTACTAGTTTATGGTTCTGCAATCAAGGTTGTCAATTTGTTGGAGATGCAGCCTTCACCATGGACTCTGGATTGAGATGAATGCCGCTGGAACCTGTTAAATGAGTAGTTTGTTGTGTGTCTGGAAGAGGCAGCGTTAGGGACTTTGGGCTGTGAGCATTTAGAGCGAGCCTGGAAGCACTACAGAGCATCCCACAGGACCACACGCAGGCCTCCCTGCCTCAGCTGCATCTGATAAAGTTGAGAGACAGTAACACAATTAAATGACTTACAAACAATGTTTGCTTTTCACTGGCATAAATCTGAAGTGGTTCAGTCTAGAAGAATTAAGCTGTGCAATTACTGCCTGCAGAGATATTTCTTCAGGAGGAGTCATGTAGCCCCAGTCAGGAGTTCTGGGTGGTGCCAGCATCCATCCTCTGCCTCCACTTAATTTTTAAGAGAAGGTTAAGGTAACTATTAGAATATAATATTTAAAGCAGCTCTGCCTTCTTAGGGCTACCCAAAACAGTTCTAGGTGCTAAAATTCAGATTTTCAGAGGATGAGAAACAGCTGGTTTCCAACTCTCCACAAACACTCTTATTACTGTTGGGACTTGGGATTGTGACTTAACCCAAACCCAGAACACGAAGAAGACCTTTACAGTTTGTGCTACACTGTTACTAGGCTATTAATTTGAGATTGCCCACTGTCAAGTGTTTTACTATCTCACTGCTGTTTTTATGATTCTGGCTTACAATAAATATTGTGTCCTTTATTTCTGATAAGACATGAAAGGTTGGCCTTACTGTTGAACAAGAAGTAAATCCACAGGCTCCTGTTATAATCTCATTTCTCAGACTAGTGTTTCTTGAAACCTTTCTTGATAGTTGAGTTTTGCAATAGGCTTGTCATATAAAAGCAGAGTCACTCAAGTTTATCTCAAAATGTTTGTCTTCTAAGTATGAAGGAAATGAGGGGAAAATATGTTACATGTGGGGTTACTTCTAGTATTTAATGGATAAATAAGCTTTGGCCTTACACTATGTTTCATTAGAAATGGAATTTATAATTTTCCTTGAGAAGGTGAATTCTGAATTCTGTAAAACATCAGCTGTTCAGAGAAGTTTGACATGAATTTCTGTTTCTTAAAGGCGTATAACTGCACACTCACCACACAGAAATGTGTTAAGAAAGGTTTGTCCCATTCTGACATTCTTTACAAATGTCTAGTATCTAAAAGCACCATATTGTTTGCATTAAAATGTTCACCAGAATATGACCATGGGCACTCACTTCTCCTTGCCACACTGCCAGAGGTCACCTGGTGATTTCACAGCAGACAAGAATGGCTCCATCATACTTGGCCTTGGAGAGCTGTTCTCAAAGGACAGGTCAGGCCTACCCCACTGCTGACGTCTACAGGACCTGCTAGTAGAGCTGGCCTCACAGAGCACACTGCAGGCAGCATGCGTCAGCTGGAGAGGACTCAGCAGACAGTTATTGAATATGTATCGTGCCCTTTACATACATGATCTCTTCTAGTCCTCACAAGAGCCCTCTAAAGTTTAGACAGTATTAGCTCCACTTTGCAGATAAGGAAACCGAGGTTAAAAGATGGTGTCTATAGCTTACATGGGTCACACAGGCAAGATTTGAACCCAGATCTGTCTCACCTCAAAAGAATTCCTGGCCCCTTGCAAGGAAGACCTGTATTTCAGAATGGTGAGTTGAAACCAGTTGATATTTAGGTCCATTATCATCTGTTTCTCAGAACTCTATTGTTACATAACACATTACTCCAAAACTTAGTGCCTCGAAGCCACATTTATTAACTGACGGTTCCTGTAGGTCCGGAATTTGCAGCTGGGTTTCAGGCTCTCTCTCTCACAGGCTGTGATCATCTCAGGGCTTGACTGGGTAAGGCTCTGCATCCAGACTCACCCGTGATAGTTAGCAGGAGTCAGTTTCTCACGGGTTGTTGCCTCAGTTTCTTGCCAAATGGGTCTCTTCCCAGGGCAGCTCACAGCATGGAACCTTGTTTCATCAGAGAAGAGCCAGAGAGATTGCAGCAATCTGGAAGTCACCGTCTTTTATAACCTAATCTCAGAAGGGCCATCCCATCACTTTTGCTGTATTCTGTTCATTAGAAGTAAATCACAAGGTAGGGATCATTGGGAGCCATTTTCCTTTCTTTTTTTTTTTTTTTTTTTCTTTCTTTTTTTGAGACAGAGTCTCGCTCTGTCACCTAGGCTGGAGTACAGTGGCACAATCTCCGCTTACTGCAAGCTCTGCCTCCCGGGTTCAAGCCATTCTCCTGCGTCAGCCTCCCGAGTAGCTGGGACTACAGGCGCCTGCCACCACACCCGGCTAATTTTTGTATTTTTAATAGAGAAGGAGTTTCACCGTGTTAGCCAGGGTGATCTCGATCTCCTGACCTTGTGATCCGCCTGCCTCGGCCTCCCAAAGTGTTGGGATTACAGGCGTGAGCCACCATTCCCGGCCATTGGGAGCCATTTTCAAAGCTGTCTGCCAAAACTCTTGTCTGGCTGTGGCTAGAAAGGTTGAGTTTTAGCTGTAAATTTCTTTCTTAAAACCTGGAAAGGAACCCTCCTTTTCCTTTAGAGGGCCAGGTTCCATTCTGAGCCCTTACTGAGGGAGGAAAAGGAAGTGGGGAAGCTGGGATGTTCAAGGATCACACTCACGCATACTACACACTCATCCCACAGTGGATGAGAACCAGATTTGGGACTCTGCCTCCAAGACTGCCAGAGTCTGCCTTGGTGAGGGACGGGATTCTTGAGAAGAGACCTGGAGTTCCACGTGGGAGTGGGCCCTGTAGGGACATCCTGTCCCAAGGATAAAGCATGCACAGACACAAACCTGTAGAGGCCGTGTGAAAGACAACTAATGGAGCTGCTGGGTCTAATCAGATTCAACTTACTCAGATTGAACAATAGGAAAATGAGTGCTGGCAGTTCCAAAGGGCCTACCACTTCACACACGTGCTCAGAGAGGATGAGGTGGGAGGCGTGGCTGCTGTTTGCGCACCCACCCTTCTGATGGGATTCTAGTGTACAGACAGATGGACTGTTCCTGCAATGTGGGTGCTAAGTCAAGCCAGCTGCTTCAGGGATGCTCAAGCAAGAAACAGTTTGAAGGGATTTTTACTTTGCTCAATTTTTGCCTTCCACACTGACTTCAGAACTTGGCCCCTGAGAAAGATGTAGTCTGCCTGTATTCTGGATGTTTCTGTTATTCTGTGTTTTCCAATCAGGCTTCTCTAGGATGGGGGACAAAGGAGTGTAGAGTCCCTGCACTGTGTGTGATTATCTGAACTGCCCAGAAAAGCCCTCCTGGCCTTCTGGACTCCCTTCTATTGGCCCTGACATCCTAGAAGTACCTACGGATTACGGTAGTGAGGGCCCCTTTCAAAATGCAGAAGTGGCTTGCCATGTAGCTGTTAGCTGAGATTAGTGACCAGATTAGCTAACTACCAACAGCTGGACATGAGAACCGAAAACAGAGTGGGTTTGGTGAGAAAAATTGAAGAAACTGAAAGATCTAGCATATGGGAAACTTGATCTAGATGTTCAGCAGTTTTGGAGAAGTAACATTTGAGAGGACTCAGCCCCTTATGATGAGGAGGGAAAGGAGTGCCTGAAGAGAAAAGCAGGGTAGAGTAAAAAGGGAGGAAGTAAATGTTTCTTTTTTTTTTCTTTTTTGAGACGGAGTCTCGCTCTGTCGCCCAGGCTGGAGTACAGTGGCCGGATCTCAGCTCACTGCAAGCTCCGCCTCCCAGGTTCACGCCATTCTCCTGCCTCTGCCTCCCGAGTAGCTGGGACTACAGGCGCCCGCCACCTCGCCTGGCTAGTTTTTTGTATTTTTTAGTAGAGACGGGGTTTCACCGTGTAAGCCAGGATGGTCTCGATCTCCTGACCTCGTGATCCACCCGTCTCGGCCTCCCAAAGTGTTGGGATTACAGGCTTGAGCCACCGCGCCCGGCCCCTTTTTGTTTTTTTAAGACAGGATCTCACTCTTGCCCAGGATGGAATGCAGCGGCACGCTCACAGCTCACTGCAGCCTCAACCTCCTGGGCTCAAACAATCCTCCCACCTCTGCCTCCTGAGTAGCTGAGACTATAGGCCCATGTCACTGCACCCGGAGAATTTTTGTATTTTTTGTAAAGACAGGGTTTTGCCATGTTGGCTAGGCTGGTCTTGAACTTCTGGGCTCAAGCAATCCACCTGCCACAGCCTCCCTAAGTGCTGGGATTACAGATGTGAGCCACCACTCCTGGTCTTAAAAGTTTTAAGGTGAACATAAAATAATCAGAACTGCTATCATTTATTGAGCACCAAATAAGCATTAAACTGCTATCTCATTTTACGCTTCCTAGTAAGAATGTCAAGAATTATTATCCCCATTTTAGAGATGAGAAAACTGAGACTAAAAGACTGACCCAAAGCCACATAGCTAGAAAGTAGACACGCCATAATTCAAAGTCAGATCTGCCTGACCTCAAAACTCGTGTTTCTTTTTCACTATAATTCCTTGAACTAGGTCCTTCACAGCTGGGCCTAGGGGACAGTTGGGTGGGAGAACTCAATGTGAACCACTTTGACACCCACAATGGGACTAGGCACTCCCAGTGAAAGGCCAGTCCAGGACCTGGGCCCGTTGTGTGCTGTGTCTGTGGGTCCTGCCACCGATTCATCCTCCTCCCTGAACTTCCTAAAATCATTCTTGAGACTTTTAAATGTTTTATTGAGGTGCAAGTTTACAATGACAGCAAACCTTTCAAACTACAGCAAGAGTAACCTGCCTCCTTGGCATATTAAAAAATAATGTTAGTGTCGGTTTTTACGTCCCATAGTTTGGATTGCTGATAAGAGTGCTTCCTTGACAAGATTCTTTTTGAGGTTTACAGAAAGCGTAATAAAATATGTAAGTTACATTTCCACAAACAAAAGCTATAACATAAGTTATTTATAAGTGTGAGATACAAACAGTATCACGATAAATAAACCATAAAGGGTACCTGCAACATTCATCTTAATGTAATTTGCCCAACGAAAGTGTTGAAACGAAGTCAAATTTAGTAGAGAAATCTGTCAGGAAGGGAGGAAAGTTGTGGAGCACAAATGGGAAAAATGGCTGATGTGTAGGGGAAGGAAACAAGGGCATGAGATCAGGTTTGGAGGTCCCTGAGAAGGCCACCCCATGCATTTGCCCACCCTGCCTGTCCTTACTCCCCTGAGCCGGAGCACACTGACCGATTCCTGCCACCCTGCACACGCTGCCATCTGCACAGTCCCTGCTCACGTGCCCTTTATTATCTCCATCAGTCCCCCACCCCACGGAGAAAGGAATCTCTCCCTGCTCCCCTCTCCTCTAACCCCCAGCCCTAGGGCCAGCTTCCTCAGGCTGCTGCCAGCCTCCCTGCCAGGGCCAGGGTCTGGCCCAGCCCAAGCACCTTGGAAATCATTCTTTCACATCACCTGCCACAGATAAAGCTAATGAGCCGGATAAATAAGATTAGTTCTGAGGGGAATGACAGAAACCAACGGGTAGAGAGGATGATGAGGTGAGGGTGCTACTCTGGAGGATGGGCAGAGAGGTGAGGGCTGGCCTGGGTCGTAAAGGATGCGAGGAACCAGCCATGGGGGTGCTGGGGGGGGGGAATGCCGAACTGACTGCACGAAAATGCCTGCGCCCAATTCTGACCCGTTTTTCTTACCCCTTGTCTGAGCTTGCTTTGTGCTATTGAGTTTAATACTACAAACCTTGATGATGTCCTCCAGTCCTCCACGCCCTGGACCCAGCCCTGGGACATGGGATCAAATGCCACCAACACCATTTTGCCTGAAAGGAACTCTCAAGCCAGTAGGGGAGAAGAGTGAGCCCCACTATGGCCAGCCTTCACCGCCACTCTTGGGCTCATTCACCCAGACCCTGCACTGATTCCCCTCCCCACTCAGTCCCGTGACTTACAGTCTTTACCACCTACTCCCAAATAGGGGTGTAAGGTAAAGGAGAAAGTGTGGGCTTTGTAGTCTAAAAGTCCTGGGTTCAAATCCCAGCTCACCCCTTTCCACTGCGTGCCCTTTTCCTTCCACTGGCTGGCAGACTCTTGAGACTGATCAGACCTCCTCCGGAATGTTCTTCCCCACGTCCTGCCCACTGGGGGAAGCAGTGATGAAGAGCCCAGACTGCTTTGTCCCCACTGTGAGATGGGGAAACCAAGCCCCTGCGCTGGGGTATGGTCCAGGAAATGGGAGTAGGTGCTCAGTAAATATTCGTTGAATAAATAAATGAATGGGCGAATAAATTTGGGCAAGTGTCTTTAGAGCCTTCCATCAGGAAAACTGGAAGGGCCCACAGGGACTCCTAACTAGGGTGTGTGAGCCAAGAACAGCACGGCAGGTCAGCCACCTGTGACATGGTGTATGTGCCAAATTGTGTTTCTGTCCTTTTCTATGGAAGCAGACCACAATATTTTCATCGGTGTTTCAAATAGGGTAGCTGACCCAAATACTTTTAAAGTCCTAATTCAGTCTCTACCCCATTTCACAGACAGGGAAATGCAGTCCCATTTCACTCAGGAAGTCAATGGCAGAATGAGCCTGGAGGAGCCTCCCACAGCTGGGTTCCTGGACCAGCTGGAAATCCCAGCATCTTTCCTGTCACCCCTGAAGCCCCACCATCTTCTAGATGACTCTCAGCAAAGCCTCCACCAGCTGCACCCCTTTCTCCCAGCTTCTTCATGGAGAAGAGGAGAGGATGTGCTGCGTCCTGAAAGTCTCTCTAGCTCCAGGAATCCTGGTCCCGGTTCTTCCAATTCTCATTTCCTAATCTCTTTCAGTGTGTGTGCCTCACTGGTCAAGTGACAGCAGGTAAATTAGAAGAGCAGCAAGAAATTACAACCTCAGGAACACCAAATACATATCAGAACATACCTGGCCAAAACAGTGCTCAGAGGAAAATGTATGCCCTCGAATGCATTTATTTAAAAAGAAAGAAAAATTGACAAATTTTCAACTCAGCAAAGAAGAAATAAATAATTTTTGAAACCACAACATTCATGAAAGAGGTGGCATTTGAAAAGGGGATAAGACATCAAAGGCTTTTTTTTAAAACCAACAAAATAACAAACCTTTGGCAAGTATGATCAGGAGAAGACATGAATGAGCAACACTGGGAATGAGAAGTGGAAGGTATGGGTACAGACTCATATGAGAGTTGCAAATTCTGAGAGAATCTTCCCACAGTGTTGTAACAACACATTTGAAAACTCGGATGAAATGGACAGTATTCTGGGCATTGGCTTCCAGAGTTGAGCAGGCATCAGTGTCACCTGGAGGGCTTGTTAAACACAGACTGCCGAGTCCTACCCCAGAGTTCTGATTCCGTAGGTCTGGCGAGGGTCCAGGAATTCGCATTTCTAACAAATTCTCCAGTGATGCTGATGCTGCTGCTCTGGGAACACACTCTGAGAACCACTGTCCTAGGGACTAATACCTGACCCAAGTTACCCCCATTCCTGAGCTGCCTGAGAGCTATCTGGATAGGAAGTGAAAGGAGGCGTATGATGAGTGGCCCAAAGCACCTTCATCTGGATGACAGGGCTGGACCATGAGGAACCGTGGATCTCAGGAAGCCAGACCCCAAGCAGTGAAGCAGAGCCCTGACCCGTGCCAGGCTTTACCTGGAGGAGCTTGTTTAATCTTATGAGGTTTATTTACTAGATGAAAAAACTGAGGCACAAAGAAGATGAATAATTCAGAGTCCACAGCTGGTAAACTGAGGTGGGAATCCCATTCTTAAGCACACACCCTGGGAGCAGTGCTGTACCACCCACACCTTAGTTCCGTGCCACAAACCTCTGTGCGGTGGGCCTTGTTGTCCCAATTTCACAGTGTCTGAAGTGACAAGGGCAGCCCTGAGTCCGGGGCACTGGAAGCCAGAAGGGAAGTGGAGCTGGTGAGGTGCCAACTCCAGCCCCCAAGTGGGGAGCTGTGCTTCCCTCGAACTCTCAAAGCCTCAATTCCCTCATTAGTGAGAAATTGGGGCCACTAACAGCCCTTTCCTCACAGGGTCATTGTGAAGAATAAATAAGTGTCCACCTCCCTGCCTGGCACAGGCTAGGTTCTCAGCTACAGTAGCTTTATAGTTGTCATTAAAGTTATTATTATATAACCGCCAGAGTTTCTCACAGGCACTTCCACAGATGCTATCTCATTTGGTTCTCACAGCCACCCTGGGGGTAGCTGGTGCCCTTTTTGTTTTACAAACAAGGAAAATGCGGTTCTAGGAGGGGCAGTTAGGGACCCGACAGCCCCCACCCTGCCAGTGGCAGAGCCTGAATTAGAAGCAGGAGGCCCCCTGGGGCCAGAGCAATGGCATCTACCCCATCTGAGGGTCCTTGTCGCTGGAAGGGAGGGAGCACTTGCCGAGACCCCAGGCATCCTGCAACTTTCACCCCTCAATGTTGGGCCTCCCTCTCCACACCCACCAGGAAGGCTCAGCAAGGGCCAGTAACTTGCCCAAGGTCACGCAGCGGGCAAGTGACCTAAGTCCAGACCCAGGCCTGGAGGCCCTGCAAATCCCATCGCCTTTGGATTGTTGGGAGAAGAGAGAAAGAATCCCCAACCTGCACCTCCTGTCCTTCCCCGTCCTCTGAAACTGACCCTACTGGTAGACAAACACCTTTCTCTCCAACATACTGAGCCCCTGCAAATAAAATAAAACTGCCAACAAAATAAACAAGAGTCACAACAATAATAGATCAGCCATTACTCTGGGGGGATGCAGTGGGTGGTGAGCCACGCTTCCCAGTGCCCACTACGTGCCAGGCCCAGTGCTCGGCGCTCCCTCAATATCTCACTCGCGGCTCACGAACAACCTGCATACACGCATTATTTCCCTTTTGCAAACGAGAAAACCGAAACCTAAATATGTGGAGTCACTTACTCAAGGTCACTCAGCTAGGAAGTGGCCAGTCCAAATTTGAACACACTTCTGGCCAACAGTACATCCGAGCTCTCACCACTGTCCGCACCACAAGGAGCGGGAGGAAGAGCCCAGGCCAGGGGTGCGACACTCAAAGAGTTTACACCTAACGATTTTAGAATTAGCTGGAAGAAAATGATTCCCCTCGTCTCCCCAAAGCTGCAGCGGAAGGTGACTACTTCGTGTGCGGTCCTGTCCACGGTGCCCCAGCTGGGCCCGGATAGACAGTCACTGAGGCGCGGGCAGAATGGAGAGTGGTTCCAGCGCCCAGACTGGACTGGAGCCGGAAGGGGCTCACCACTTGCGTTTCCCAAAAAAATCCTGCGATTTGCTCTAACTATGAGCTGCCCGCGCCTTTGACATTCGGTAACCCGAAGTCCCAAGACCCGCTGAGCCGCGAGCGGGTTCCCATGCGCGACCACAGCCCCCTCCATTCTGCAACGAATTTCGAGAGTCAGGTCCCCGCTCCCCACTGGGCGACCCCGCGTCCCTAGCCCAGCCGCAGCTGGCACGCGTGGGCACCTGCGAGTCACGCCTCGGTCCGCCTGGCCGGAGCCAGGGAGTGTCTCCAAAGTGGCCGCGACGCCGCGGCCGAAACCCGGGCGGGGGCGAATTCTCCCCACGCGGGTCGGCGTCCTCCGGAGCGCGGAGAACGCTACGGTGCTCCCCTCGCCCCGCGCGCAGGCAGCGCGAAGCCTGCCCCCGGGAGTGCGCCCCTTTCGTTCCTCCAGCGGCTGTAGAGTCCAAGGGGCTTCTGCGGATCCCGCCGGGTCGTCCCGGGGTGCAACTCCATTGTAACTGAAAGGATGCATTTGGTTTGGCTTTTGCTCAGACGAAAAAAAAAATTGGAAGAAAACGAAAACCCGCTCAGCAAAAGACAATTTCACAAGCGGAGCGCTCTACCCGCCCAGCGCAGTGTCTGGGAAGCGGCCCGGCCGGGAGGAGCGGGGAGCGTCTGCTAATTGCAGCTTCGTTAGATTTCGGGTTTGGGAGGCTGCGGTTCGGGCGCTAATATCCGCCGCCCATTATCCCGGCTAATAAATTTGACCTATTGTTCGTTTGTTAAAATGATGTCACCTTGGAACAGTCCCTAAGCTCCTATTTCCATGAATTAGGCCTTTATTGAAAGCCGGGAGCCAATGAGAGGAGAGAGGCTTGTTGATCGCAGCCAATGGCTGCGGCGGGAGAGGAATTAGCAGCGGAAACTCCAGGTTCGGTTCAAGAAAGATGACACAGAGCCTGTCGGGCCCGCGCACTCTTGGCAAAGTTTCAGTGCGACGAGAGGCGCCGGGCGCTCCATGGCCGCGCCGTAACCGGGACCCAGCCGCCTCCCCGCCCAGCCCAGCCCAGCCCTTCCGCCCGCCCAGGATGGAGGCGCCCGCCAGCGCGCAGACCCCGCACCCGCACGAGCCCATCAGCTTCGGCATCGACCAGATCCTTAACAGCCCGGACCAGGACAGCGCACCCGCCCCGCGGGGCCCCGACGGCGCCAGCTACCTGGGAGGGCCCCCGGGGGGCCGTCCGGGCGCCACATACCCGTCTCTGCCCGCCTCCTTTGCGGGCCTCGGCGCGCCCTTCGAGGACGCGGGATCTTACAGTGTCAACCTGAGCCTAGCGCCCGCCGGCGTGATCCGGGTGCCGGCGCACAGGCCGCTGCCCGGGGCCGTGCCACCGCCTCTGCCAAGCGCGCTACCCGCCATGCCCTCCGTGCCCACGGTCTCCAGCTTGGGCGGCCTCAATTTCCCCTGGATGGAGAGCAGCCGCCGCTTCGTTAAAGACCGCTTCACAGGTGAGCAGAGCTGGCCACCAGGCTCCAGGCCTCCGCCCTCTCGGGGCCAGAGGCGCCGCGCCCTCTGCGCTCCACTCCCGGAAACCATTCTAGAGGCCCAAGCACGGCTGAGGCCTCGGCCCCAGGGCCCCGGGCAGCCGTAGTGGGGAGGGTAATCGGAGAGTTGCAGGAAAATAAGCCCGTGCCTGGGGGAAGGGACAGGGGGCGAGGGCGTCTCCCGACCGGCTTGGTGTCGCTGGAAATGCGCGCGACCAGCGAAATAGCTGAGCTCTCCGTGTCCCACGGGGCGCCACGGGGTCCGCATGGGGCCTGAACGGTGGCCGAGCCGGGCTGGGCTTCAGGGGCTCTCGTGTGTCTCCGCAGCGGCGGCTGCACTCACGCCCTTCACCGTGACCCGGCGCATCGGCCACCCCTACCAGAACCGGACGCCGCCCAAGCGTAAGAAGCCGCGCACGTCCTTTTCCCGGGTGCAGATCTGCGAGCTGGAAAAGCGCTTCCATCGCCAGAAGTACCTGGCCTCTGCCGAGAGGGCGGCGCTCGCCAAGTCCCTCAAAATGACGGACGCGCAGGTCAAGACCTGGTTCCAAAACCGGAGGACCAAGTGGCGGTGAGAGAGGCCTGACCTGGCCCACCTTACACCTGCCCTTCACCTGCCCCGCCCCGAGCCGCAGCCTCGACTCGCCCCATTTTAAGGCCATCCACTACCCCCGCCCCCTCCCATCCTCTCCCCAACACACCCCCACCCGCCTTCGCAGATTGTACCTCTTCCTTTCACCCTTCTCGCTGGCCTGTGCGTCTCTCTCCATCGTGGTCTCCTCCGCCTCGGTTTCTCCTCCATCCCCATCCCCATCTTTCGTGAGCCCCTCCAACTCTCTCCCCGTGTTTTGTACGGTCTCCTGCGCTCACTTGATTTCCTCTTACCCCCCGCCCCAAACACACACACACATACACACACACACACATACACGCACACACGCACACACGGGCCTCTCGCACTTTCCTTCTCCTCCTTCTTCCAGCCCGCCCTCTCGGATTTTCCACAATCCTCGTGGACGCTGTTTTCCTCCCCCCTACCACCCGATCTCCGCGTCTCCACTCCAGCCGCGTTTTTATCCGATCTCTGTTTTGATTCAACCCGTAAACGGCGAAGCGATCGCGTCTGGAAAGGGGTTCAAGACAGGCTCTAGGCGAACTGGATGAGACTGACCTAGCCCCCGGGCGTCGTGCGGGTGGTGCAGAGCCAGACTGCCCCCCCGCGGACCCCAGCGACCCCGGTTCCCGCAGGGCCAAGTCAGTTACACATAGGCCCTGCCCTTGCTATTCGGCGAAAGGAACAATCTTTATTGTTGGTGAAGCCACAGTACCCGGGCGTGCAGGTGGGCGGCGGGCAGAGTCCCCTCCTGGAGACCCTCTGGCACACAACAAAAACAAATGATCCCAACCTGCTCCCTGGATATGAGGGCCTCGGGCGTAAAGCGCGGGCTGGGAGGCAGACGGTTTCTGCGCCTCGAGGCTCCCGGATGGCCTCGGCTCCCGGGAGGGCCGGGGCCCCGCCGGCGGCCCCGCGGTGCCGGGTGCATGACGGTGCTGTCCCTCTCCCTCCCCCGGTGCAGGCGGCAGACGGCTGAGGAGCGGGAGGCGGAGCGGCAGCAGGCGAGCCGGCTCATGCTGCAGCTGCAACACGACGCCTTCCAAAAGAGCCTCAACGACTCCATCCAGCCCGACCCGCTCTGTCTGCACAACTCGTCACTCTTTGCTCTGCAGAATCTGCAGCCCTGGGAGGAAGATAGTTCCAAGGTTCCCGCCGTCACCTCCCTGGTGTGAGCCCACCAGCGCACACCGTCGCCACGGATCGCCGCCCCCCACCCAGACGGGAGCCCCGGACCCCCCAGCCGGGCTGCGGGGGAACCGGGGCCGAGAGGGGAAGGGGCCGCCAAGCCCAAGTAGGCCCCAGGGCGCGGCCACAGACTGGCCGGCCGCGGAAGGGGGTCGGGCCCGGGCTCCGCGCGGCCGCACAATCCGAGCCCCCGCCCCGCGCCCGGTCCCGCCCCAGGCCCGGGCCTGACAAGAAAGCGCCTTACGTTTCTCCGCCCCTCGCCCGCACCCCCCGGGCCGGGCGCCTGTATTATACTTTGTACTTTTGCCCAAACGTGTAAATAATAAAAAGTTTTGGCTTTTTTTTCTTTAGAAACCGGCCACCTGCTTCCCCCGCGGGGGCCGCTGGAGGAGGGGCAGCCGACCCGGCCGCTGGGGGAAGTGTCAGGGGCCCGGGGCACCCTGCGTTTAGGCTGGGTCCACTCTTCTTCTTTTCTGTTCCTTTTATTTAAGTCGTTTTATTTAATAAAAAAAAGTTAGCTATTTCACTTAACGCCGCTTTTATTTCGTTTTCGTTCCAATAATACTCGGCGACCCCCGGCCCTGCGCCCCACCCCGCGGCCCTGCGCCCCACTCCTGCGGCGGTAGAAGCCGAGCGCTGAGGTGCGCAGGAAGCGGCCACTTCTGAAGGTTCATCTGCATTCGCCTCGGCTGCAACCCCCGCCGGGGTCCCCGCGGAGGATGCGCGGTGCAGGTCAGTTGGTGCCGGCCGCCCTCAGCCTGGGTGCGCGCGGGATGGGAACTGGACGTGGGAAAGGTGCCCCAGGCCCGAGGGCCGCGGGCCAACGCCGGGGCGGCCTGGTGAGTAAAACGCCGGGCCTGGGCAGATGCATAGGCCGTCCCCAGGTCAAATCCACCTGGGGGGCGGGAGACAGAGTGGCCTCGAACTTCTTGGAACTCAAGCCGGAACTCAGAGCCCCCCTTCACCCCGCAACCCGCTTTCCGCCCTCTTTTTCCTGCGGAGCCTCAGAGAGGACCTGGCTCTGACGGGTCTGGGCGCTCTGTGGGCTGGCTTTGCGCGCAGAACCGGTGCAAATCCTCGTTCCCCAAAGGCCTGGGGAGCAAATGCAGCGCACAACCCCAGGGACCCCATTCCTTGTCGGGTTTGCGTGGGACCCCATGTGGAGCATGACGTCGTGTGACGTCACCGCAGCCCCCGCGGCGTCACTGGGCTGGAGTGGGCGGGGCGCCCGGAACTCAGAACTCCAAGCCCTGGTGTGGTAGCGGCGTGGCCGGGTCCACCCAGCTCCACCGTGGCTCAAGAGTTGGAAGTTTCAGAATTGCGAGATTGGGAGCGGCTGACCCCTTCCAACCGTGACTAACAAACAAAACCTGTGAACGTTTCCTCTTGTTCTTGGATTTTTCCCCCCTCTTTTATCATTCTTGCTTTCAGTCTTCTAAAAACTTACTTTCTGTCCTCTCCGTTTCTTTCTCTACAGTGTTCCCTGTTTTCTCCTCTGTGTGTTACTCTGGATCTCTGTTGTACTGTATCTTTCTCCTTTTCTTTACAGTTTTGTGATGTTTCCCGGTGTAGTTCGTCCTCTACTGCTTTTCATTGCCCTCAGCCTTTTCTTGTTCTGTCGTCTCCTCCTCCTTCTCTCCCCAGTTCTGACTCTTGGCCTCTGTGTCTCTCTGGGTTTCTTTGTCTCCCTCCTCTCCATTGTCCTCTTTTTGTCCTTTTGTCTTCCCTTTCTTGTTTCTCGAATCTCTTTGCCTTAATGTATATCTGTCTTTGTCTCTCTCTCTCTCCTTTCCTTTCTCCCTGACTCCTTCTCTCCCTCTTCCAGGCCCAGCTCCCAGCAGCTCCTAAGGCAAAACACTTTCGAGGCCGTGTCCCAGAGCCCCCCAACTCCACGAGCACCCCCATCCGCCTCATCCCACTGCCTCCCTCGGTGCCGGAGCCGTGGGCCACCCTGAGGGTCCCCGTGCTCCGAGCCTTCGTTCTATGCGGGCTGCGGGACTGTCTGCACCTGCAGGGCCGGAGGAAGGGGAAGGCGCCTGAGAAACATCTTGAACCCCCAGCGCTCCCGTCGTCACCTCCATCCCCAAGCCCAGCTAGTCTGGGGTCTGCGCCTTTGGGGACATAAAGACACCCGGGGAGGGACTAGGGTGACTCAGAACTTCGGGTCTCTTCCGTGAGTGTTTTCCTGAAATGCTTTTATTTTCTCCACTAAAAAGCCTGATGAACGCCATCATCGGATTGGGAAAGGTTGGCCCTTCGGCTGAGGACTAGAGGGACCCTTGACTTTGCTGGTGGAGAAGCGCGTTCCTTAGAGGCGGGTGTCGCGGTCCAGCTCCGTTCCGTTTTATTCTGTTGCTCCATAATAAGGCCTAGCGGGTTTTTTTTTTTTAATTGTTATTATTTCAGTGGGTTTTGGGGAACAGATGGTCAGGTGGTGTTTGGTTACATGAATAAGTTCTTTAGTGGTGATTTCCGAGATTTTGGTGCTTCCATCACCCGAGCAGTGTACACTGTACCCAATGTGTAGTCTTTTATCCCTTGCCCTTCCACCCTTCCCCCCGAGGCCCCAAAGTCCAATGTTTCTTTCTTCTCTCTCTCTTTCTCTCTCTCTCTCTCTTTTTCTTCTGAGACGGAGTCTAGCTTCGTCGCCAGGCTGGAGTGCAGTGGCACGATATCATCTCACTGCAACCTCCGCCTCCCGGGTTCAAGCGATTCTCCTGCCTCGGCCTCCCGCGTACCTAGGACTACAGGCGCCCGCCACCACGCCCGGCTAATTTTTTGCATTTTAGTAGAGACGGGGTTTCACCGTGTTGGCCAAGATGGTCTCCATCTCTTGGCCTCGTGATCCGCCCACCTCGGCCTCCCAAAGTACTGGGATTACAGGCGTGAGCCACAGCGCCCGGCCCAACATATCATTCTTACAAGGCCTAGAGTTTTTGTTTTTCAAAATTACTTTTGTTGTTTTGCCAGGGTGACCCTCGATTCTTTGGGCCTCTTTGGAGACACACGCACGTTGACTTTTTCTTTCTATCCGGCGCCTCGCTTTGCGCAGAAGGCCTCAGGCCGGGAGGCCTGTCCGGGGTAGGCGTCCAGGCAGGCCGGGGGTGGGGAGCTGGTCTGGCTTCGGCCCTCCGGGGTGCCTGGCTTTCCCGGACAAGTGCCTTCGAGGCGTTTGGCGTCTTCCAGCGCTTTGCCCTCACCCAGCCTTGCCGAGCCAGAGACGGGCTACGGGTCTTTTCCAGTTACAGAGCTGAGCCTACTCATGTGGTGCCGAGTAGCGACCATCTCTCGCCCACGTCCACCCAGAGCAATGTGGGCGCCCCCAGCGGGTGGAAGCGACTGCCAAGTGGCTAAAGGGCGTTTAACGCCTAACCCCTCCTCCTGGGGTGCCAGGCCGCTAGGTCGTCGTTTCCGCCGTGGCTGCGCGGGACTGAAGTAGGGGACACAGTTCCCACCGCCCCCAGCCACGCGGGCTATGGGCAGAATTGGGGCAACGGTAATATCTGGATGGGGCAGGCTTCCCTGAGACTGAGCTTAAGGAAAAAGGAATCTGGAGTAGCCTCAGGGGCCCCACGAGGGCGCCTCCTTTGCGATCATCTCCCAGCCCTAGGCCAAGGTCCCGGAGGCAGGCGGCCGAGTGCTGGCGCCCAGCCCGGCCGAGGACGGGATGGAGGACAGGAAGCAGCCTGCCTCTGGGCGAGAGCTGGGAACGCCGCCTCGCCACCTCAGCCTCAGTCCCAGCGTCTCTAAAGCCGCGCCCATTTTACAGATACAGGGCAGGGAGACGAGAGGCAGCTCCGGGGGCCGAGCAGAAAGATCGCGCGGGTTCTCCCGGCGCCCTGATTTCTAGGCTGCGCCCGGGGCCCTACATGCAGGTGGGGAGGCCTGGGCCGAAGGCGTCTGCAAGGAGAGGCGAGGCTGCCCGGCCCGGGCAGGGAGTGAGGCCGCGATCAGTTCTCCCTAGGAGGCCGCGCAGCGGGTAGGGTCTGGGACTCGGGGACGCGACGGGAACCGGGCCCAATCAGAGCCCTCCAGGGAGAACGCCGAAAATTCTGGGGCCGGCCGCTCGCTTCCCGCTAGTGGAAATGGTTTCCAGTCACCAGTTCCCAGTCCAGCGCCTGGGCAGGAGCTCTGATTTGCGCCGCACAGCACTTGCGAGGTTCGAGTGCCCTCCCCAATTTGCAGATGAAAACACTAAGCCTAGGCCGGGCGTGGTGGCTCAAGCCTGTCATCTCAGCCCTTTGAGAGGCCAAGCCTGGAGGATTGTTTGAACCCAATAATTCAAAACCAGCCTGAGCAACATAGAGACCCCGTCTCTACAAAATAAAATAAATTATCGGGGCGTGGTGGCACATGCCTGTGGTTCCAGCTATTCCGGAGGCTGAGGTGGGAGGATCGCTTGAGCCCAGGAGGTCGAGGCTACAGTGAACCATGATTGCACCACTGCACTCCAGCCTGGGCGACAGAGTGAGACCCTGTCTCGATAAAAGTAAGAAAGAAAAATAAGCTTCAAAGAAGTTCAGACATTAGTTCTGTGTCGTGCAGCGGTGGCGGCCCCGCGCTCTCACACCCAAAGCAAGCGCTCTTTGTACTGGGTGGAGGAGCTTTGAGTAGTGAGTGTGGAGAGGCGGCTTCGGGGTGGCGGAGGGGGGCGCCTGCAGCCACCCTGACACGAGGCCCGGGGTCGCAGTGGGACAGAAGAGTCTGCCGCTGCGGCTTGGGCTCTGAGTTCCAAGGGCGCCCGGCACTTCTAGCCTCCCAGGCTTGCGCGCTGGCGCCTTTGCCATCTGTGCCGACGGGGGGAGACCTAGCCGCGGCCACCATGAGAGCAGCGGTGAAACCCAGAGGTGCCACCGGGCCCCTGGGCAGAGTAACCTTCGCCTGTCCGCTTCGGCAGCTTTGCGAAGAGTGTCGCGCAGCTAGGGCTGAGGCTCTTGCGGACCTGCGGTCGAAGCAGGCGTCTGAGCCAGTTGGACGGCCAAGGCCTGGGCTGCAGACAGCTGCGCGCTCTGTTCCGCCGCGACCGGGCCAGGCGCTCCGGAATAGGAATCCGGGAACGTGGCCTCCAACTTTCTGCAGAGACCGTCGGGCAGCGCCGGGCCTAAGCAGCGACCCCGCTGAAGGTTCCTGGGAACCTTTGCCAAAATCCCAACCTCTGCCTCAGTCCAACTAAACCATGTGTAAACATGTGCACCAAGGCCGCAGAGCGGCTGGTGTGGTGCAGGCGCCTGTATCCTCGAGTAGTGAAGGTTTCTCCACAGGGAAGGCGGTTTTCCTTCTGCGAAATTCGAAATTCAGCCCCCCATTTCCAAGCACCTGCTCCGTTAAGAGCATCTACTCTCAGCGACGCCCAGGCCCAGGCGTGCACTTTCCTGGCTCAGACACTGGCAAAGTCCTCGAGAAATTGCCTTGGTGATCGGTGCCTTCCCTCGGGCCACCCAGCCGCCAGTGGCACTGAGTCTTCCGCGCAGTTTTGCGGACCCTCGCTGTGTGGCCCTGAGCAAATGGTTTTGATTATCTGCAGCTTGGTTTCTGAAACTGTAAAAATAGTCATTAGAGACTCTTCCAGAAGAAGCAAAAAAACAAAAACCGTGGCATATGGTACAGCTGATGATCAGTTTTTTATGAAAACCAAAGTATTTTAGAAGTATTTTTCGGATAACAATGTAAGTGCGGGGCTTAATCAAAGGTGTTGCTGTTTTGGTGGAAAAGACAGGAATGGAAGAGCGTCCTCCACTGCCATGAATTGTCCTCTGGTCACTGGTAGTAGAGACAGTGGCACAGTCATCTGGGAAACTTGGCCTGGCTCCATCTGCCTAGACTTGTCAGTGTCCTGGTGTTACCCTGAGGTTAGTGGCCATCACACCAGTTGAGACGAATGTTGTTCCTGTGTCAGACCCGCTGCCAATTAATGAGTTCGTTATTAAACCCCTTTACTATTCTCTCACTTTGTGTCAGAGAGGTGGGATGGGAGAAGATAAAACATATGTGAGCAGGTTTTTTCCTACACCTTCCACCATCCCATTGATCCCCCAAAGCAGTCCTGTGTTCCCAGTAAGTAGGAACTTGAGGAGGAGAGACGGCAGGCGACCCACCTAAGTTCACCCCCAGGAGCCTTAACCACCTCTGGCCTCAAAGGCCCCTGGGTGTCTCGCTGGCTGTGGGGCCCGAACCAGGCGGTGTCCCCACCAGACCATGGATCACAGCTTGGAAAAGCCCCATTGGCCGCAGGTTCATTAGAGAGATTTGTGCTGATCCAGACCCTGATTTTAAGAAGCCAGATCCTTGAGTGAGAGTCCTAGATTGGCTTTAAAAGCCTCCAGACCTCGCACAGCCCATGCGCTGGGCTGCTAGCGGGGTGGTACTGGCTTTGCTGTCAAGCACTGTTGGTCGATGGATTTATCCCAGCTGTGCTGAAACTCTCCGGGGCGGGGAGCCTGGGATGGCAGCGCACCCTTTGCCTCCGTCCCCCATCCAGGAAAAATCCACGTCTTCCTCCAGCCAGCAGAGACTCAGCCAAAAAGAGGAATGCAGAGCACTTCAGAGAATAACCGAGAATCGCCCCTTCCCGCGGCCGCTCCACCCCCAGTCAAGGAGATAGCCCTCCGCTGGTCCTAAGGGGCGAGGTCCGCCCTGAGGCTGGAGAAGTTGGTGTCGGGCTCAGGGGCCGCTGGTGATTATCCAGCATGCGAAGCTGCCTTGTATTTGCATCCACTGTTCAGGCGGCACAGCTGGGGCACTTTTGTTCCTAGGACAGAGTGAGAGTAAGAAGGGGAGGGGAGAGCGGAGAGGAAAGGCAACCCCGGGGAAGACTCCAAGAGAGGGTGCTGGGCAGGGGTGAACTTTATTAATGCCCGCCGTTTCCAGCTCGTCTGTTGGAGGGGGCGGGCGGGGCCCCCGGGCAGGGATGGGGCCACGCCTTTATTAATAGTTCCCAGCTCCGGAACTGGAGCCGTGGCCACCTGTATCCTCCTGAGCCCAGGCTTCCGGCACCCAGCAGCTACCATTTGGTGAGGGCACCTGCGCGACCCTGTGTAATCCTCAAAGGACTCCAAGAGATAGATACTATTGTAATCTCCATTTTAGAAATGAGTAAACTGAGGCTCTGAGGAATGACACCACATTCCCAAGTCTACTCTAGTGCCAGGACTTTAAGGGAAGCTGCCTGAATACAGTTCATTGGTTTTCTCCAGTGAGGCACCTCAAACCTTCTTGTTACTAAAGCCAAGGTCTTTATGTGATTGCTGAAGGGAATTCTGACTGGGTTGACTATTACCAACCCTAAACAACACCAGATATAAACCAGAAAGTCCTGGGTGGGTTTTTGTTTGTTTTGCTTTGTTTTGTTTTTGAGATGGAGTCCCACTCTGTAACCCAGGCTGGATTGCAGTGGCGCAGTCTCAGCTCACTGCAACCTCCGCTTCCCAGGTTCAAGCAATTCTTCTGCCTCAGCCTCCTGAATAGCTGGGATTACAGGCACCTGCCACGACGCCTGGCTAATTTTTGTATTTTTGGTAGAGACGGGATTTCACCATATTGGCCAGGCTGGTCTCAAACTCAGACCTCAAGTGATCTCCCGGTCTCAGCCTCCGAAAGTGCTGGGATTATAGGCGTGAGCCACTGCGCCCAGTCATGTTTTTGTTTTGTTGTTGTGGTTGTTTGTTTCTGTTTTTTTTAACATTGCTGTTGCTGCAGCTACCATTAGAATCCCTTGTTATTTCTCTTTTGTTCCTCCTGAAGATGGTTGGAAGGTGATAGCTCTTGTGCTCTAAGGGATTCATGAAGACTCTACTGCCCACCCCCACACCTCCAGCTCCCAGCTCGGACAGAAGAATTGGCTGAGTTCAATGCCGGGTGAACCCCTGTGGTGGTGAGATGCCCTGGTGTAGCCCACAGCTGCTGGGCCTGAGGACTTTCAGCCCTAGGGAAGGAAGATGACAGGCACATTAATGCATTTTGCCTCCTGCACCGAAATGCCCACCACATATATGAAGCTTTAGCAGGCCTGGGTTAAAATCTCAGCTTTGTCACTCACAAGCTGTGTGGTCCTAGACAAGTCAATTTGCGTCTCTGTGCCTCAGTGTGCTCATCTGAATATTGCAAAAAATAGATCTTCCTCATGGAGTGGTTTGAAAGATTACACCTGGAGCCCAGTAAACACTACTATGCTATTACAAGTCGTAGGTGAATTTCCACACAGTAAATATTGTTCTTGTTTTCCTCATAGAGAGAAGGAAGCAAACCTAGTAACTCAAGTAGTGAGTAACTTGATCACCGGCAGACATTTAAGTAACGGAGCTGGAATTCAAACCTAGTTATGCCTGAGTTTAGAGCCTGTCTTGCCTCAGTCTGTACCACGTCTCCCTTGAAGAAGACCTTCAGAAAAGGTTGTTGATTGATTGTTGCAAATCCAGATTATTCTAAGTAAGAGTAACCAGTGACTCTGCTGCCTTCTGGAGCTTCAGTTTCCTTTGGTTGCGATTTGGGCACATTGCACGTACTCAGTACATGTTCATAAAATAATTGTACTAATGGGTAAGTAGCAATTCTAGAACTGCTACTGTGGGCCAGGCAGTGAACTGAGCATTTATACAAGCATCTTCCACATTTACCCTTAAAGTAAGCCTATGAAGTACAGTTTCTTTTAAACCACATGGGTTTAAACTGCATAGGTTCATGTATACACAGATTCTCTTCCGCCTCTGCCACCCCCAAGACAGCAAGACCAACCCCCACCCCGCCCACTTCCTCCTCCTCAGCCTACTCAACATGAAGATGATGAAGATGAAGACCATTATGATGATCTACTTTCACTTAATCTACAGTAAATATATTTTTCTCCTCTTTATGATTTTTTAGTATTTTATTTTGTCTAACTGACTTTAGGAATACAGTACATAATACATATAACATACTAAATATATGTTCATCAACTCTTTGTCAGTAAGACTTCCAGTCAACAGTAAGCTATGAGCAGTTAGGTTTGAGGGGAGTCAAAAGTTACACATAGGCCGGGTGCAGTGACTCACCCCTGCAATCCCAGCAGTATGGGAGGCCGGGGCAGGCGGATCACAAGGTCAGGAGTTTGAGACCAGGCTGGCCAACATGGTGAAACTCTGTCTCTACTAAAAACAAAAAAAAATTAGCCGGGCGTGGTGGTGGGCACCTGTAATCCTGGCTACTCAGGAGGCTGAGGCAGGAGAATCGCTTGAACCTAGGAGGCGGAGGTTGCAGTGAGCCGAGATCGCACCACTGCACTCCAGCCTGGGCGACAGAGCAAGACTTCCTCCCCCCGCCAAAAATAATAATAATAATAGTAGTTATTACACATGGATTTTTGACTGCACAAAGGTTGGTTCTCCTAACCCCCACATTGTTCAAGGGTCAACTGTAGATAGTAATATTCCATCTTGAAGATGAGAAAGTTGAGATGTGGGAATGTTAAGTAACTTATCAATGTCACATAGAGTATGAGATGGGATGCAGGTGTTCTGACTCCAGAGAGGGAAGAAACCTGATCAATGCCGGGTGTCCACTGCGTGTCGAGCACTGTGTTCTGGGTCATGATGTGCATTTTCTCACTCAGTCCTCACAATCACTTTAGAAAACAGTTTTGAAGCCCCATTTCACAGACGAGAAAACTTAAGGTTCAGCAACTTGAAAGTGTTTTTACCCAAAGCCTCATAGCTAAATACAACAGTTTTCTGCCTACTAGTTCAGGATGATGCTTCAATCCATTTCAAAAGTTGACCTCAAAGTCTTCAACCAAAGCTGGGGTGCTCTCTGCAGGTGGAGCAGACACTGTTAAGGGAGAGATCACTCTCACGTAAAATGCAGCTTCTCCCATGAGGAGGTTAGGC
This sequence comes from Chlorocebus sabaeus, assembly GCF_047675955.1. Taxonomy (NCBI): domain Eukaryota; kingdom Metazoa; phylum Chordata; class Mammalia; order Primates; family Cercopithecidae; genus Chlorocebus; species Chlorocebus sabaeus. Next base: position 11,121,256 of record NC_132926.1, on the reverse strand, counting down.
AAATGATATTCCTTGGGCTCTCAGGGAAGGAATGTCACTGACAATGACAATGATGAAGTGTCCAGAAGGAAGAGGAACACAGCGTATTCCATGGGCGGCGAGGTGGGCAGAGAGCTTGAAGGCCTGTTCTCTGGCTGCATTGCTAGGAGCCGCCCCTCCTTGCTGATTTCTTCCCCTCCCCCCGCCTGCCTCTCCCTGCACCACTGATTCTGTTCCTACGGCCTCCAGAAGGAGTTGCCTTGGACAAAGTCCCCAGGCCTCTTGCACAGTTCCTGTTCAAAAGCATAGGAGGGAAGGGCATCTGTGTCGCTCAATTGCATCTAAGATTTAAAGATGAAGAAAGGTGGATCGTTTGGTTTGTCTTTACATTCATGCGGTGGAAAGCAAAAGACCTTGAATCTGGAGTAACTAAATCCTGAAGAGCAGGGTCCAGACTGACTTCTGGGATTTGTTTCTTCCACATAAGCCAGCTTTTGCCAACACAGCCATGCCCTATTCCATACAAGCTTCTCCTGAGGCCTCATGATGCTCAGCAGAGCACTGAGCCCTTAGTAAGTGGCTCACTGAGTCCAGGCAACTGCCTGACCCACAGTCTGAGCTCTGCACTTAAGCTGTCAGACTGTCTCTGCTTGGTGAGAAGAGGTCAGGGTCTGAGGCTTCCTGCAAGAAGGTTGCTTGGGCGCCCTGAAGACAAAGATGAACCTGCCCTTTATATATTTTAAAAACAATTTGTCAATGGCAACAATTTACAAAAATATATTCCTGTTGCAGTATCTCCCAATAGCTGGGATTTATGGCTTCATCTCCTGGATCTGAAAGTATACCGGCATGCTCTAGCAAATGGGAAAATGTATGAACAATTTGTTGGCCTTTTTTTTTAATCAAGTTTTCCCAAATATGTAAACTCTGAGAGTGCCTTATTCTTTTTAAATGATCATTCATTTGTCTCCAGACTCTATCTTTTGGCACAATTTATTATTCTCTATTTCAAAAAACTTAAATGCATTTTGCATATTAGCACGTAACTCTTGTTCCTGTCTCCTCAGTTGTGGAAAGGGCTGGATTGCTTTTATAAAGAAAAAAATGGCTAATAAAATTGGCCTCAGCACCATTGCTCTGCAATTCTTATGAACAGTAAAGTGGTACTTACCGTCATTGATGTTAAAAGCTATTTCTAAATTATGGTGCCATTTATTATCTCTAGTGTCCAAAGTAAGTTTAAATGATGCTTATAATTCATGTTTTACCAAATTTCCTTTTCCCCCCGAGGATACCTCTGATTAACTTATGCACATTAAAGCGCTTTTTAAATTCTTCTTTTATTGCCATTATGCTCTGAAAATCTCAGCGATTCTCAAAAATGGGTAATAAACTTGAGATAAAATGCTGCAGTTTTAGATCAATGCTGACATATCACTGTGGTGATTTCTACAGAGCTAAAGTGATAATGCTTCATATTTACGGAATATATACTAGGTTATTACTACAGTATTACCATTTTGTTCTAAGATGAAATGAGTAATTTACCAATTTATTAAACAGTTACATTTAAGTATTGCTTAGGACATTACCACCCCAATCTGTTTACTTAGCTTGAAGAGTTACCATTAAGATACCCTGTTTATTTAGGTAAAATTTGTAATCATCAAGCCTTCCATTAACCAACTTATTTTTCTGCAAGGCTAATTGTCTGGAAATGAGTTTCTTCTTATTTACTGTGCTACATTCTGCTTAGCTGGCTAAAAACGTCACCCCAGCAAAAAGTGCTAGGGAAATTAATAATACATACAGAGAACAGTTTTAATTAGTATAATACCAAATGTTAATAAAAGATTTATGACACCGTTAGAAAGTTCTCATGGAAGAGATCTTTACCGCTTCGGGCTCAATTTGTCAGGGGAGCACAACCACGGCTGCCTTTTGTGGGAGGCCAGATTTCGGTGATTTTCAGGGGCTGCTGGGGTGCAGAGGCCAGACGGGGTCCTCTGCCTTTGAAAGAGGTTCGCTTTGAGCTAAACAGAGAGTTCACACTAGAGGAGGGGAATTTGAGGCTTGGGTGGGAATGCTCATTTTAACTTGAACGAAATCCAGTTTTCTGCAAAGAGGAAGGCAGGCCAGCCTGAGTCCCTCTGAAGACATTTTCTGGGGTACCAGTGGTTTTTTTGTCCTAACTGGAACAGGTCTTTGAGAAGTTGGTCAGCTATTAATTCAAAAGCCGTGGGAAACTGTATACAGTGAACCCAGGAAAAGGACACACATAATATTTACTATCTCTTTTGCATCATTTGCTTACACACATCTATAGTATTTAAATCTTCACAGCAGAAAGGTAGCATTAGCCTCGCTTTGCGGGTAAGCAAGTAAATCCCTGGAGGGTAAGATCCTGGCCTCAGGTTTTATAGCTCATGCATGGAGCAGGATTTGAACCCAGGTATGAGAAAACCTCAGTGCACTGACCCCTGCAAGGCAGCCCCAACGTGAGGCGCAACTGACCCCATTCTTTCCCTGCGTGTTTTGTCCACATGATGTCAGTCACATGAGGGTCCAGACTGCAGGGGGCGCATCCGGACCACCAATTGGGGGCTTGTATTTTCACATGACTGGGCTGGCGCATTTCCACCTCTTACTGTCCTTGCCCCTTTATATGTCCATCTTCCCTACTGTGGTATAAGCTCACAAGAACAGAGGCTGTTTCTTACCTCCTGGGGGGTCCTCAGTGCCTGGCACATAGTAGGCATTTAAAAAAAAATGACTTAATTCCAAGGCAAAAAAGGAGGGGAAAAGGCGAATCAAATACAGCTTCAGTTTTCGGTGTTAACGGGAGAAATACTGCCTTGGATAAATATATTGTGTTGTGTTGCAGACACTCACCTGCCTCCCCGCCACCAAGCCCATGCAACGCTGGCTCAAGTATAAGGGGCTATTATTGTTGCCATTTTTTCTAGCCCCCAAGGGCCAGGTCTTAGGAGCAGCGGGAATCCTTCCTACAGTAAGCTGATTCTTTCTTAGCTCTCCTAATAAAAACTGACCAAACCAGTTACTTTCCTAACATTCTCTCCAATTTGAGAAGCTCCGTATCATGAGGCACTTGAGGGCTGATGGCTCATTTATCCAGCCCTTGATTAAAAGAGAAAAAAACAAAAACAGTGAAAGTTCTTGGACAGAAATTTTCCAGGATATGTGGCAAAATAGCATGGGCTGTTTCTAGAAAAAGAAGCACAGTGTCTGAGACCTGGCCCACCCGGGGAGGGACCCGAGAGGCTCGTCAGAGCACATTGCTCTGCAGAGCTGTTCCCTCTGAGGAGGAATCTTAGTCCTGCAGTGGGTGAAGGGACAAATAAATTGTGGAATATTATTCAGCCATAAAGAGGAAGGAAATATTGAAACATGCTGCAATACGAATGTGGATGAACCTCAAAACCACGTTGCTATGTGAAGGAAGTCAGACCCACGTTTGCAATCCCAGCACTTTGGGAGGCTGAGGCAGGCGGATCACTTGAGGTCAGGAGTTCGAGACCAATCTGGCCAACATGGTGAAACCCCGTCTCTACTAAAAATACAACAAAATTAGCTGGGCGTGGTGACGGGCACCTGTAATCCCAGCTACTTAGGAATCTGAGGCAGGAAAATCGCTTGAACCTGAGAGGCTGAGGTTGCAGTGAGCCAAGAACACACCATTGCACTCCAGCCTGGGCAACAAAAGTGAAACTCCGTCTCAAAAAAAAAAAAAAAAAAAGAAATCAGACACAAAAGCCACAGATTGTGAGACTCTATTGATATGAATTGTTCTGTTCTGGAACAGGTAAATCCATAGAGATAGAAAGGAGATTAGTGTTTACCAGAGGACAGAGGGACTGGAAGTGATTACTTAACGGGGTGATGAAAAAGTTTTGAAACTTAAATAAAAGTGGTGATTGATTGCCTAACATTGCAAATGTACTAAATGCCACTGACTTGTACACCTTAAAATGATTATATGTTATATGAATTTAATCTAATTTTTTAAAGTCATTTGAAGAATATTAGCATTAAGTGTCCAGAGATACACTTTCCTGGGTGTTCATCACGGCAGTGGTTGTAAGAGGGGGAAATTGGAAATAACCATATGTCCATCATTTAAAAATTAGCCACATAAAGTCAATTATGCTATGGAATAAGAAGAGGTAGCCATCAAAAAAAGTGGGAAATGGGGGTGAATTGGTAGGTACCATGGAAATAATATCCACAATGCATTATAAAGTGAAATAACTTATTTTCAAAATAACATGTATATCATATCCCCTTAAAACACATAAATAGGGCTGGGCATGGTGGCTCACAGCTGTAGTCCCAGCACTTTGGGAGGCTGAGGCAGGTGGATCGCTTGAGCTGAGGAGTTCAAGACCAGCCTACTCAACATGGCAAAACCCCATCTCTACAAAATACACAAACATTAGCTGGGCATGGTGGCTCATGCCTGTAGTCCCAGCTACTTGGGAGACTGAGGTGGGAGAATCACTTGAGCCTGGGGAGGTAAAGGCTGAAGTGAGTCATGATCATGCCACTGCACTCCAGCCTGGGTGACAGACTGAGCCTATGTCTCAAAAACAACAACAAAAATGCATACACTGTCCAAGCATGGTAGCTCACACTGGTAATCCCAAAACTTGGGGAGGCTGAGGTGGAAGGATCGCTTGAGGCCAAGAGTTCAAGACCAGCCTGGACAACAAAGTGAGATCCGGTTTCTATTTATGTATATGACACACACACACGCATGCATGCATGCACATGTGTCCCTCAGATAGGCATAGGACAAAATCTGGAAGGACAGACAGAAAACTAATGATTTCCCAAGTTACTGCTAAGGAGAGAAGGCTGGAAGGAATGGGAGGGGACTCCTACTTTAATGTATCACATTGTGATTTGCAGAAAATTAAGACTTTTTGAAAATAAGAATTATTTTGAATTAAGTCAAAGGATTTACTAATGTATCAATGGCAGAAGGGTGAGGAAAAAAGGAAACGGCTCATCATCTAGCCACCCAAACCCTTTTTTAGTGTGTATGGCTCCAGCATTTTGTGGGTTTGTGTTTTTTTAAACACATAGGACACCAAAGTTTTTTTTTCAGTATCACTAAAAAACCCTATAAGACATCAAAAGAGGCTGGGCGAGGTGGCTCACACCAGTAATTCCAGCACTTTAGGAGGCCGACGCAGGTGGATCTCCTGAGGTCGGGAGTTTGAGACCAGCCTGACCAGCCTGACCAACATGGTGAAACCCTGTCTCTATTAAAAATACAAAAATTAGCCAGACGTGTGGCTGCACCTGTAACCCCAGCTGCTTGGGAGGCTGAAGCAGGAGAATTATTTGAACTCAGGAGGCAGAGGTTGCAGTGAGCTGCACTCCAGCCTGGGCGACAGAGCAGACAATATCTCAAAAAAGAAGGAAAAAAAAGAATCAAAAGAAACTTTTGACTAAGCAGGGCCTTCCTTACCCTGCCTGACTGCATTGTGTTTCAGAGCACCATGCATCAAGAGTAATAGGAGCTCATGAGGGCCTCAACCCCCCAATTTTTAAAAGATGTTTAAAGTACTGCATTTTCTTATGGTTTTCAGGATCCAGAATAAAGACATGGAACATAAAATGTTTATGAGACAAAGTGGCTGTGCTCCGTGTGCAAAGTGCAAGAGTAAGACTCGGCTAAGCAGCTCTAGACCATAATAATATCTTCGTTACTGGAATGCATCAGAAGGGATTTTTACTCAGAATGATTTGGGTAATTATCTCCATCTTTGACTTTGTTTTGACTAGCTCTGCAGACTGATTTGAGTTCAGGAAGGGTATCAGTTACTCAACTCAATATTCTTTCAGATTCATGTTGCCAAGTTGTAAAATTTGTGTTTGTTTTTCAATGGTTTATTTATGTTTAAATAAATTTTAACACAGCCAACATTTGAAAGTATGCTGTCTTATCTCTTTTCAAAAGGTAGCATTTTTTAAATCTGCAAGAATTGAATCAAACTGACGTGTGGAGTTTGGTGTTTCTGTGTGTGCATACGTGCAGGAGTGTACATGTACCGTGGCAGCCCCATGTCAGATATTCCAGGCAGAAGAGAGAGCTAGCTTTCTCTCGTATTTTCAGTGTATTCTTTTCTGTGGGTTGTAAATAATTGATAAGGAGGTCCCTTTCCATAATTAAAATGGATGTCCCTACACGTCAACACCGATAGCTTTTCCAGTAATGAGTGAATTTAGATCCACGTTAAGTACAGGCTATATTTACTCACCCTGGATAGGCTGCAATGCAGAATGTGCTGGCTGAGGACTGGGGGTGAGGGGACACAAGGCTGATTTCAGTGGAGATGACAAGTGAACAGAAAGGACATAAGCCTGGGAGATCACTTGGAGAAAAGGCTCGCCTGGTCTCAAGACCTACTTTGGGCTAGTTGGTGGGTCAGGCACAAAAAGGCAATACAGGACAAGGAAGTTTGAGGACTTGGTACCATTTGGAATCACTGAGTTTTCTTTGTCTTTTCTTCCAACCCCCAATGTCTTTCCAGTCAACTTCTTAATGACAGCTCCTGGTTGCCCCTTCCTTCATGGAAACCTGGTATCTAAACCTTTCCCTACAAGGAGAGAGGCATCAGGTGGAAGCCTCCCACTGATCGTGCCACTGCACTCCAGACTGAGTGATGGAGTGAGACTCTGTCTCATCCATCTCCGGATTCAACAAACCCTTCCTCATCTCCACCATGTGCCCTACTCAGTGGCTGGTGCTGGAGACGCTGCAATGAAAAAGCCCGTGTTCATCACAACACTGTTCACAATAGCCAAGATACGGAGGCAACCTAAGTGTCCATCAGTGGATGAATGGATAAAGAAAATGTGGTACATATACACAATGGAATACTGTTTGGCCTTTAAAAAGAAGGAAATCCTATCATTTGCAACATCATGGATGAACCTGGAGGACATGATGCTAATTCAAATAAACGAGGCATGAAGAGACAAATGCTGCACGATCTCATCCACGTATGGAATCTAAAAATGTCCAACTCAAAGAAGCAGAGAATACAATGGTGGTTACCAAGGGCTAAAGGGTGGTGAGATAGGGAAAGAGGAAAGAGGGGATGCTGGGCAAAGGGTACAAAGTTTGGTTATGCAGAGGAATAAGATTTGGTGATCTATTGCCCAGCACATTGTTAATAGGTGACTATAGGTAATAATAATGTACTGTGTATTTTAAAGTTGCTAAAGGAGTAGATTTTAAATGTTCTTACCAGAAAAAAAATGTTAAGTGAGGTGATAGATATGTTAATTAGCCTAATTTAATCATTCCATAATGTATACATATATCAAAACTTCACACTGTACTCCATACCGTAATTATATACGATTATTATTTGTTAATTTAAAAGAAAAGCAGCTGGTTACGGTGACTCATGCTTGTAATCCCAGCCACTTGGGAGGCTGAGGCAGGAGACTCGCTTGAACCCAGGAGGTGGAGGTTGCAGTGAGCCGAGATCATGCCACTGTACTCCACCCTGGGCAACAGAGAGACTCTGTCTCAAAAAAGAAAAGAAAAGAAAAAGAAAAGAAGAAAAGCTCCCCGTCCTGGAGGGACCCACAGTAGGGGGTTGGACAGACAGATGTTTATCACCAGGGCGCTATGTGCAGCGACGGGGTGCAGAGGAAATGGGAACCAGAGAAGGGTCATCTCAGCTGCCTGGCCAATGGTGCAGGTGACATCAAGCATGGAGACTGGGACGGGCACTCAGGGTTGGGGTTGGGGGGATAGCATCCAAAAGAGAGAGATGGCAGAGCCATTTGGTGGGTGAGGGAGGGCTTATTCATTGGGAGTTAAATTCTATTATCTGGGAGCTGGGAACGTCACCTTGCACACGACGCTGGTTACACAAGGGTTTTATATGGGTGGGGAGGTGTTAAATTCTAGGGAAGTCTTTCTGGTGGCCTTGAAGGAGGAGGGTCTGGAGGTGAGACTGGAAGCAGGACTAAAGGGTTCAGGCTGCTAAAGAAAGTTCCCAAAAACATGAAGGAGAAGAGCGCAGGCTCCAGAAACCTTCTCCAAAGTGAGGCAGCTTCATGGAGTGAGTGGGAGGCGTTGAGGCCCAAGTGACAGATACGAGGGAACTTGAAGAGGGCGATTTGAAGCCCAGACCTCCCTGAACACTCAAGTCACCTGAGACAGGGAGGCAGAGATGAGAATGAGACAGGAAGGTTCGTATCTCAGTGCCGCCACCTGGTAGCTCTGTGACCTTGGGCAAGTTACTTCCCCTCTCTGAAGTATGGTCTTCTCCCCTGTCATTTGTGCATAATGACATCCGCTTTGCCTGTTTCTGTCAGCACATCCCAACCGCTCAATAAATAGTAGGGACGATTATTATCTCGTGGTGGAATTGGCCATTCCACAAACACACTTACAGAAGAACTAACACAGAGTCCCGCACTTGAGAGCTGACGACAGCTGTGGCCGTGAAAAGTGAATCACGGAAGCCTTCCTGAATGAGGAGACCTTTAAATGAGGGAAAGAGAGAGCTACAGACCAGTCTGGATGCATTTCCAAGCAGACTGTTGTCAAAGGAAAAAAAAAAGGTGGCACCGTGTCAGTTCTGGCAGAAATACCCGAGACCACAGATGCATTTTCCCGCCTGCCCCCGCTGTTCTCTCTGTCTCTCTCCCTCTGGCCTCCTTCACACAGTCTTGGCTTTGATACCACCAGCTGACTCCAGAGAGGGGACAGGCAGCTCAGAGTGAGTGGACATCAGGGAAGGAGCCAGAGGATAACTTTGGAAAATGGTGCCCATTCTCGAATAGTACCGAGTCCTTAAGCTCCTAAGAACAAACAGTGCTGACACTGATCCAGACTTTTAACAGTTTTTTTAAAGCAGCCTTGCCAACATGCTAAAGGTGCATATGTATTGATTTTCTTTACAGTATTTTTAAAGTGTTCAATGCTCAAAGATCCCCAGGAACCTTTTTTTTTTTTTCTTGACACGGAGTCTCACTCTGTTGCAGTGGTGCGATCTCACCTCACTGTAACCTCCGCTTCCCAGGTTCAAGCGATTCTCCTGCCTCCGCCTCCCAAGTAGCTGGGTTTACAGGAGTGCGCCACCAATGCCAAGCTAATTTTTTTTGTATTTTTAGTAGAGACAGGCTTTCACCATGTTGGCCAGGTTGGTCTCAAACTCCTGGCCTCAAGGGATCCACCCACCTCGGCCTCCCAGAGTGCTGGGATTACAGGTGTGAGCCTCCATGCCCAGCCCCCAGGGTTAGGAGGCCAGTACTCCAGCCTGGGCAACAAGAGAGGGTCCTGTGGAGGGGATGGAGGAAAAGGTCGTTACTGCAGACTGAATACACATTGAGAAGCCAGTTGGCTAACTCAGAGACGGGTGCTTTGAGGTAGTAGGACACTACAAGGGTTTTGTCTCATCAGAGAAACTATAATAGAGGGGAAATCCTGGTGGCTGCACCCCCAAAGTTGTATGACCTGCTTGCAAAATATTGTAAGAGAAATCTGGCAAAGACTCCTGGACCTCCCAAGTTCTCAAGCCACTCCATTCCTCCGGAACGCAGGCTCCCCTGGCGTGGGTGTCTGCTCTCAGCCTAGCAGGGGCACATTCCATGAGTACTCCATTCTTAGGGGGGTGCCTGCCACATTTACCGCAAAACTCAGCTTTGGGAGCAAACCAAGCCACAGGACATTTATTCCCATGATTCGTGACACTGCAGTTCTGTCCCTGTGTCAGTGCTAAAGCAGGTGCTGCTGTCTGTGTGAGCTTATTTGTACACGTTGTGGCTGACCCTTTCTTTTTCTTTTTCTTTTTTTGAGACGGAGAGTCTTGAACTGTCGCCCAGGTTGGAGTGTAGTGGCGCGATCTCCACTCACCGCAACCTCCTTTTCCCGGGTTCAAGCAATTCTCCTGCTTCAGCCTCCTGAGTAGTTGGGATTATAGGCACCCGCCACCACACCCAGCTAATTTTTTTTTTTTTTTTTTTTTTTTTTTTTTTTTTTAGTGTAGACAGGGTTTCACTATGTTGACCAGGCAGGTCGTAAACTCCTGACCTCATGATCTGCCCACCTTGGACTCCCAAAGTGCTGGGATTACAGGTGTGAGCCACCACACCCGGCCGTGGCTGACCCTTTCAAGGGACCATAGTGTGGACTCAGGGAGGTGAGTTCCAAGGGGACTGGACGTGAACTTAGGTGGGATATGCCCACAGCTCTGATGCAACAAACTCCTCCTTAGGGTCCATCCCTGTGCCTCTCAGGCCCTCAGGGCTTTTCTCCTGGTCATGGAGCACAGGATCTCTTGCCCTACAAGCAGGGCATACTGGCAGGGCCGGAGAGTTGCTGCTTACAGCTCTCAACCAATAATGGTCAAGGAGTTGATGGATTCATGTCCCAGCAACATGGCCCTGCGTTGAGAGGCGTGTTCTCACATCTCCTAGACATCGCTGGTGAGAATGAGCTCCGTTGCCCACAATAGGAGCTTGCTTGAAAGCACACCCTTTTGTTGTTTGTTTGGTTTTGGTTTTGGGGGTTTTCTTGAGATGGAGTCTCACTTTGCTGCTGTGTTGCCCAGGCTGGTCTCAAACTCCTGGGTTCAAGTGATCCACCCACCTAGCCTCCCAAAGTGCTGGGATTACAGGCGTGAGCCACTGTGCCTGGCTGGAGGCACACCTTTTATTGATCATCTTCCCTTCCCTGTCTCGCCTCTCTACTCTCTTGCCATTGACTCCTGGGATCACTGCCAAATAAGCTGCTTGCACCCAAATACTCATCTTAGAGTCTGCTTTTGGGGAAAACCCAAACAAAACAAAATGGAGTTAGCTACACAGAACCTATGAAATTGCCACCTATTACCACAGCAAGTTCATAAGGGGTAACTAATCATTCTTAGTGCATAAGCTTGTATGTATGAAGATGCCAAAGCAGCGTGTCTGATCTCTGTGAACTCAAACATATCTGTGTTTGTGAGCTGTCGACTGTGTGCAGGCACAATTCCATATTCGCTTTTTCATCTGTGTTTTCCTGTCCTAATGGCAGTGTCCAGCTTGTCATTTTTAATGCTTACTGTACTTGATATTCAATTGTTCTGCTCTACCTTCCATGTAGAGCCAATTTCATGAATATGCAACCTGTGCAATCTACAGAGCCCCAGCCTCAAGGAGAGTCCAGCTCTTGATTCAAAGCTCTCCTGTTGACATCTTGAAATTCTTAAGAATTTCTGAAGGAGATTCACATTTTTTTTTTCTTTTTTTCTTTTTTTCTTTCTTTCTTTTTTTTTTTTTTTTTTTTGAGATAGAGTCTCACTCTATCACCCAGGCTGGAGTGCAGTGGCGTGGTCTTGGCTCACTGCAACCTCCGCCTCCTGGGTTCAGGCGATTCTCCTGCCACAGCCTCCCAAGTAGCTGGGACTACAGGCACCCGCCACCACACCCGGCTAATTTTTGTATTTTTAGTAGAGATGGGGTCTCACCCTGTTGGCCAGGCTGGTCTCGAACTCCTGACCTCAAGTGATCCACCCGCCTCGGCTTCCCAAAGTGTTGGGATTACAGGCATGAGCCACTGCCCCCGGCCTCACATTTTCATTTTGCAGTAGGCCTGCAGGTTATGTCCATGGTCTTGCCTGCATAATTCAGATGTCCTTTACTTGTGAGCATTTCCCCTCACGCAGCTTTCCTCCTCTATAAACACGACTGTCAACAATTGAGAAAAAGATTATCTAATTGGAAGATTTAAAATTTGTGATGATCTACTATGTTAGTAAGAATGGAGGAGACAGGCACTCTCATACTCTATTGGCAGGAGTGTTAATAGTTCAGCCCTTTTGTAGTACAATTTGACAATGTTTTTCCTAACTGAAAATGCCCATTCCCTTTAATTGAATGATTCCACAAACAGGTTCTTATTGAACACATATACTTCTATCTTTGTTCAAAGAAGTACATGGGGCTGGGTGCAGTGTCTCATGCCTGTAATCCCAGCACTTTGGGAGGCTGAGGCAGGCTGATTGCTTGAGCCTAGGAGTTTAAGACCAGCCATGGGCAACATAGCAAAACCCTATCTCTAAAAAAATTACAAAAAATTAGCCAAGTGTGCTGGTGCACGACTGTGATCCCAGATGGTCAGGAGGCTGAGGTGGGAGGATCACTTGAACCTGGGAGGCAGAGGTTGCAGGGGGCCAAGACCGTGCCATTGTACTCCAGCCTGGGAGACAGAATGGGAGCCTGTCCCCCCAATCTCCCCCCTCAAAAAAAGAAAAAAGAAAGAAAGAAAGGAAGGAAGGAAGGAAGGAAGGAAGGAAGGAAGGAAGGAAGGAAGGAAGGAAAAGAAAGAAAGAAAGAAAGAGAGAAAGAGCAAACAAGGCAATTTGTTGCAGTACCATTTTTAAAAGCAGTTGATTGAAAATGACCTAAATGAATGTCAACAGGAAACTGATTCAATAGCATATAGAATACCATGTCATGGAATACTATGCAACCACTTTAAAAAATGGACTAATGGCTGGGTGCAGTGGCTCACGCCTGTAATCTCAGCACTTTGGGAGGCCGAAGCAGGTAGATCATGGCATCAGGAGATCGAGACCATCCTGGCTAACATGGTGAAACCCTGTCTCTACTAAAAATACAAAAAATTAGCCGGGTGTAGTGGCGGGCACCTGTAGTCCCAGCTACTCGGGAGGCTAAGGCAGGAGAATGGGGTGAACCCAGGAGGTGGAGCTTGCAGTGAGCTGAGATTGTGCCACTGCACTCTAGCCTGAGTGACAGAGTGAGACTCCGTCTCAAAAAAAAAAAAAAAAAAAAAAGGGACTAATATGTAACTATCTCCAGATATATTGCAAAGTGAAAGAGCAAGGTACAGAATGGGAGCATAGTAACTTACATTTGTATACAGAAGATGAAGAGAGCTGAAAGCCCTTAACATATGCATGGATCAGCTCTAGAAGAATGGATGAGGAGCTGGTATTCCCACTGTTCAGGGAGGGAAGTTGGGGAATGGGAAACAGAGATACGAGGGCAAAAGATTTTTTTTTTCCTATTTATTCTCCTTTTGGGTGTCTGAAATTTCTCTCTCTCTCTCTCTCTTTTTTCCTGTGAACATTTAAAAAATCAGTTTTAAGCATGTAATGCTTAAAAATGTAAAGAAAAAAAAGCAAGCAAGCTAATAGGATGCCAAGCAGTCCTTCTGCTCTGACTCCAAGCTTCTGGTCTGGAATGGCCAGGACTAGAGAGCTATTTGAGCTCATTTCTGGATTATGTCACATTGTCTTCTGTCCCCTGGTGCTGTCATCATAAGGCCCCAGTGCTTTGAAACTTAGAGTGAAAGAAACGTTCTTTATTTTTCTTGATGGACTTGTATATTTTCTCTGTTTTGAAAATAGGAAATATGCATTGGGAAAAGGGACTCTGGAAACAATAACAACTACAACAAAACAGGAACATAAAGTAACAGTGTCTTCTTTCCCTGCTTTGGCTACCAGGAAGCTCGCAGACCAAACTCAATTATATGTTAGCTGCCTGGGCTATATGTTAAATGCTTTTATTTCCTCTAGGTTTGATTTCCTATGTCTATTTCATGTTCTTTGAATTTGCTTCTCTATTCAAATTTAAATTATGATTGATTTTATTGCATATGGGCTAAAAAAAATTTTGGATTTTCAACTGATGTTTTTTGCTCTCCCTACATTTCCTTGTCCCCCTTCCCTATCCCTACCCTCATTCGTTCAACAAGACCAGGTGGCATCTTTGCCTCAGGGAAGGATGTCACAGTAGAAGGATGAAAAAAATCTTTTGAGTTGCAAAGCCCAAACCCTGAGGGACTTTGGGCCTGAGCAACAGATTTGGGAGAGGAGGGATGCAGTCAGATGGAGAAAAGCAGGCTGAAGCTTCCCAGACCAGAGGAGAAGGGAGCAAAAGGAAATTGAGAGTGAGGGAACAGCAGAAAACCAGAACTGCAGAGAGACATCTGTCCCAGAGGGAGCCTGTGCCCTGCTTCCCACTCAGCGCACAAGGACAACACCAGACCCATGGCAGAACGGCTGCGTGGTTAGACAGATGGGCCTGAGACCACCTCCCAGAGCTTCCTGCACCCCAGAGAGCACAGGGACTATGCAAAATGACTCCCATATGCCCGGGGAGGGAGGAGTCTGGAGGCGCTTGGAGAGCATATCCGGAGGGCCCTTCTGCTCGAGAAAGGAAGCTGCCTCCTTCTGGAACCCAGATCAAGGCCAGATGATGGTCTTCACCCCAGATGCCAGGATACATGGACAGTGGCTGAAGATGAGGACAGGTGCCTGGCCTGCCTTGATGCCTTGTAGCCCCGCAGAATGGAAGTCAATCCAGGAAAACCCGAAGATCAACTTTCTGTCATTTGTCAGAATGTTGCTCTTAAAAGAAACTGAGTCTTCTTATGGAGAAATCGTTATACATCTTGTCAACCTGAGTTTGCAAATGTTGATACTCGGAGCCCCTCAATGCAATGAAATGGAGAAGCAAAAATTTTTTAAGTAGCAAAGTGCCTTATCCAAACATTAGTCTTTTCTAGAAACTTCTATAAGAGGGAACCCCAGGACAGACTGCCCTCTTAGGACCCCAGGGACGGTTTTCTGATAAGGATACGATTTCTCTGCTTGGGACACAACTACATCCCTCTCTCACATTCTGATGGGCCAGGAAGCCTTTGCCACGCTTGGTGCTTCTTCCTCCATCAAATGCTTTCTAAATCTACTGGATCTGCCACTGAGCACGGTAAGGCGGATGACCTGGAAGCTTTCCAGGTGTTTCAGGAAAGAAGCAGCATCTCAGCCACGGTGTTTGGCCTTCATAATCAATGTCAGCCTCAAATGCTGTCTGGAATAGCAGACGAGTGCCTTTCTGATCCGGGAAGCTTTTGCTTGCTGCGCCCCCCAGCTTTGTTACTCGCTGATGGAGGCTGGTTTTGTCATCTGCCGTAGCTGTCTTACCGGTCTGACCGTTCCTTTACCTGTCTTTCAAATGAGCAGAAGAATAATTTCTTCGTGGGGGACTGATGCTGAGCAGATGTTCATAGAGCCCCAGAGGGTCACCGTGACAGGTCCCTCAGTAGGACTGAGATTGTGGTTATGTAATAATTTTTCCTTCTCATTTTGATTAAAAAAATGATGCATGCGCATCTCTGAGCGCAAATGTGTCAATGCTAATTGGACATGCGCATTCGAGACGGCTACGTACGAAAAACGGAATGGTACCGTGGCCCCGAAGCAACACTCCCTCCCAGCACCTATTACGCAAACAAAATGCTTCAGGGGAAGAATTCCTCCATTAAGAAGAATTTGAGGTGTCCCCGCTCTTTGGGTGCCAAACATTGTGGCGAAGGGCTCCGCCGGCCCCTACAGACGCCGCGCCGCGAACTTGGCGGTGCCGTAGTCTCGAGTGCCCTCTGCCGTAACTTGGGAAACCAGCGCTTCTTTAGGGAGCCTGCCATGTCTCCTGCGAGGAAGGAAAACGAACTACGCTTTACTTCTCAAAAGTTTCCGCCAGAATCTGGCCTTCCTGCTGTTTGGAGTTATTTGGGTTGGGGGCCAGGCTCCCTCAAATCTTGGAGTGTCCTGTTAAGTCAGCCTCAATGTTCACCCCAAAGATGGAACTGGGGCGTCTTGGAACGAAAAAAGGAAACTGACCAAAATACCATGACTCCAGGGATTGAAAAAGAGGTCCACGATATTTTGGAGACATCTTTTAAGAGTATAATCTGGGTCTGATTTTATACAACCTCAAGCTGTTGTGTGCTGAGCATTATTTATTCATTTTAACGTTCACTCGAATTTTGTTTTCTTGCCTATCAAGCAATGAAAAGCTTTTATTTGGCCCAAAACGTGGTGGTCTTCACTGGGTTTATCTGTGCCTTTCTTTCACACCTCGGTGTGAAAGCATGGCTTAAAGACCAAATGCTCATTTACTCTGTAAGTGAAAAGGATATTTGTCCATTAATTTCAACTCCAGCTCTCAAGCCCCATATAAGGCACAGTTAATATAATCTCACTTTGGATGACACTCGGAGGAGCAGGAAGACAATTTGTGGGGGGAAAGGAATAAGAGGCAGCGCACATTTAACAGGAATGTTAATATTTACCGGTCGCTGTGCTTGGTGTCTGGAAGGCTGCACAGTCACTAAGTAGGGATTACATCTTCAATTAAGTAGTGGTGGTGGGGGACTTAGAGATGTTTCACAGAGGGAAACTGCCGAAATCATACTTTAAGGAGAATAATTTTTTTAAAAGCTACAGAAAAAAATTGAAAGAAAAGCCCGAGGGAAAAAAATAGAGGGAACATTTCTGTTTAGGGAATCCTAATATTTTGGCTGAACACATTATGTAAAATTAAATACTATTTTAAACCAAGGAGATATAATATCTAATTAAGTTTTTGTGGTTGATGGGCTTAGAGAGGATTGTGAATGTTACATCCATTGAACTGAAAGAAGCAGAAAAATTAAATAACACTGTTCTATAGTGACTTTCACCCAGACATACAAGCAGACTTCCATATTCCGCTATTACTCTGCCCTACCTACAGCTCACTGAAGACATGAAAGAGAAAATGAGAATGTGCACAGTGATCTCATTAAGGCTTGGAACAACCCCAAGGAGCAGAGATGAAGCGTTGTCAGCCTCATTTTCAAGCAGCAACCATGGGCTCCGAGTGGCCAAGGGACTTGCATCCGGGGTCATCCAGTGAGGCAGGGTGGAGAGAGAACAGAACCACCACCTTCCAGCTGCATCTGGAACCTCTGTCCCAGCATGCCCTGTGCTCTCCAGCAAGAAGAATGTCACACTGGGGAAGTAGAGGCTTCCATTCCTGCCCAGAGTTATCAGGGAGCACCAAGATTTTAAGACTTTTTGGAGTTTTAGGAGAATTTCAATGTAACGTATGTGGAGACAGGAGATAGAAGATCAGTTTTAAAAGAGTATTGACTTCTAAGCTTTATTATTACATGATGGTATTTTCAAGTAACTCTATACAATAATTTTTAAAGGTAGAAAATCAAGCCTGGGTGTGGTGGCTCACATCTGTAATCCCAGCACTTTGGGAGGCCAAGGCAGGCAGATCACTTGAGGCCAGGAGTTCGAGACCAGCCTGGCCAACATGGTGAAACCCCATCTCTACTAAAAATACAGAAATTAGCCAGGCACAGTGGCACACACCTGTAGTCCCAGCTACTCAGGAGGCTGAGGCAGGAGAATAGCTTGAACCCAGGAGGTGAAGGTTGCAGTGAACCAAGATCTGCCACTGTACTCCATCCTGGGCCACAGAGCAAGATTCTGTCCCAAAAAAAGAAAAGAAAATCAATCCCAGCACTTTGGGAGGCCAAGGTGGCCGGATCACGAGGTCAGGAGATCGAGACCATCCTGGCTAACACGGTGAAACCCTGTCTCTACTAAAAATAAAAAAAATTAGCCAGGTGTGGTGGCACGCACCTGTAATCCCAGCTACTCGGGAGGCTGAGGCAGAAGAATCTCTTCAACCCAGGAGGTGGAGGTTGCAGTGAGTCAAGATCGCGCCACTGCACTCCAGCCTGGGCAACAGAACAAGACTCTGTCTCAAAAAAAAAAAAAAAAAAAAAGACAAGAGATAGCTACATGATTTTTGGTGGGCAATTTTTAAAAACTTAGCTTGAATAGGGAGCCTTCTCAAACTGCATAAAACTGAAATACAGTACCTATAGATACCAAAAGGCAACATATACAAAGGCAATATTCCAAGTGCAAAGACTGAATGTTTCAATCATATTTCATTGTTTTCTCCCTTTAAAATTTTATTGTTAGAGATATACAATAAAAGAACTAACAGACCACTTTAAAAAGTTTAGTAATATCTATTCTGTCTACAGTTCCCGACATAAATTAAGCAGGGTCATATTTCATATTTGAGGGGAATGAAAGAACTTCCAGGACATCTTCATATAGAGCTGAGAGAAATTTGGTGAGAAGGCTCTTTGAAATTAGAATATTCAAATTATAATTTGATAATAAGAAACTCTTTTAAATAATTAAAAATGAGAAATGAGCTTCAAGAAGTTGCTCTATGGTGGTCGTTTTTGTTTCAATTGCTACAAGCAAGAAGTAGGTTTTAAAAATAAATCACCAGGGCACAGCAAGTATTTCTGACAGGCAGTTGCAGGCAGGATTTTAGAAATTCCAATCATTTAACAAATTGCACCATTAAAAGTCATAATAGGTCTAAAAGCCATTCTTAAAAGAACTTACTAAGTAATTTGACCTACATAATCATCTTGTTAAATTCATTTGACATCATGAGACAGTTAGTGAAATATGCATAGTACATTATATTAAAGAAAAAAGTACCCTGCAATTGGTATCTGATTGCACTTTGCAGTTGCAGCTATTAGTTGTCTATAAAACTCCTAGACATGATTTGATTTGATTTTATTACTGTTATATCATTTTACTTTGTAATATATAGGGATGGAGATTACAGGTCTTCTATTGCTTACTAGGAAATATTTCACGAAGGATGTTTTATTTATTAGCATAAAGAGACACAGTGGATTATTAGGTGATTAAAGTGACGATACGGCTGCTGTACTTGTCAAAAATATAGCCCTAATTCAATAGCAAGGCGACAGAGAGTCTATGAGCTGATCCATGCCTAAGCAAACTGACTCTGAAAGCAGGACACTGCCGTCTTAAAAGGATCTTTGTAAATTTCTATAATTGCACATTATCAAAAACAAACAGCAGCGACAACAAACCCACAGGGTGAGTTATCAATTGTAAGTTTACTTTCTATCTGCCAAGAGCCCCTACTTTTTATCTTTTGCATTCCTAACATCTCCGATCAATAACAGAGAATGATACTTAATGTTCCTAATCTTTGTGGGGAACACAGTTTTTGTTTGTTTGTTTGTTTGTTTTTTGAGACGGAGTTTCGCTCTTGTCGCCCAGGCTGGAGTGCAATGGTGCGATCTCGGCTCACTGCAACCTCTGCTTCCCAGGTTCAAGCAGTTCTCCTGCCTCAGCCTCCCATGTAGCTGGGATCACAAGTGTTGGCCACCACGCTTGGCTAATTTTTGTATTTTTAGTAGAGATGGGGTTTCACCATGTCGGCCAGGCTTGTCTGAAGCTCCTGACCTCATGTGATCCGGCCACCTCGGCCCCCCAAAGTGCTGGGATTACAGAAGTGAGCCACCGCACCCTGCTGGAAACACAATATTTTTATAAGAAGTAAATTGAGAAGAAAATGCAATACATGAAGCAAATGAAGAAAGGAACTAGCATTTATTGAGTGCCTTCTGTGTACCAGGCACTGTTCTAAGTGTTTCATCAGTGCTATCAGGCTATCTTTTCTTTTCTTTCCTTTTCTTTTTTTTTTGAAACAGAGTATCACCTGTCATTCAGGCTGGAGAACAGTGGTAGAATCTCAGCTCACCAGAGCCTTGACCCTCTGGGCTAAAGCGATCCTCCCACTGCAGTCTCCCAAGTAGCTGGGACCATAGGCATGAGCCACCACACCTGGCTAATTTTTTTAGTGTTTGTAGAAACAGGGTTCTCCTTGTGTTGCCCAGGCTGGTCTCAAACTCCAGGGCTAAAGCAATCCTCCTACCTCCCAGCTTCCCAAAGTGCTGGGATTACAAGCATGAGCCACCATGCCTGGTCATTAAAAAAATTATTTTTAAATGTTGAATTGTGCACCTATCTACTATTTGTCCTTTGTTTTCCTTCGGTTCATGCCATTTAAGTCCTACAAGTAGCTTGTATCATCAGGACTACTTTCCTTCGCCCGATTGTGGGAAAAAGTTGCTATCAATTGTCAATTAACATGTTTACTGCAATTACAATGTCTATATTTCATCTATTCTTAACTCTTAAAAAATATCAGTATTGGGCCGGGGGCGGTGGTTCACGCCTGTCATCCCAGCACTTTGGGAGGCCGAGAGGGGCGGATCACGAGGTCAGGAGATCGAGACCATCCTGACTAACACAGTGAAACCCCGTCTCTACTAAAAATACAAAAAATTAGCTGGGCGTGGTGGTGGGCGCCTGTAGTCCCAGCTACTCTGGAGGCTGAGGCAGGAGAGCGGCGTGAACCCCAGGAGGCAGAGCTTGCAGTGAGCCGAAATCAAGCCGCTGCCCTCCAGCCTGGGCGACAGAGCGAGACTCCGTCTCAAAAAAAAAAAAAAACGGAAAAAACTGAATTGTACTCTGTGTATATGTATATAATGTGGCATACAATATGTTTTCCCTAAAATGTCAGCTCTGTGCTGACTCCTGTGAATTTAAAGAACTCATAAGATTATAAACTACAATCACGTGGTCATGTAAATCATCAATTTGTTCTTTAATATGTGTTATTTGTCTTATTTGCATCAGGACACAGTGATATTTCAAGGTAAAATATTACAGATTCTGTTTTATTTCAGGTTATAAGCCAAGATACGGTGTAGACCCTTTCTCAATTATGTTACTATGTTTTAAGCTGAAATCCACCCAGCATATCGCAAACCTTTCCGGTGCTTTAGGACTTTAGATTCATAGCGCCCTCTGCTGTTCCTCTGTGAGTTTATCACACTATTCTAAAACTCAGTAAGAAGAGTCAGCACGGAGACAGACACATCCCTGCTGAAAAGGATCTCCAGGTCAGGGTCAGCTCCTCAGCTTTTAGGGTTTGAACCCAAATACCGACAATAACTCAAATCCGAGCAGGCTCTGGGGACCAGTGTTCACTGACTGACTGCCAGGATTTTTCTTTCCATCCCACCCTCACCCCTGAGTTCCTGGACGCCTGCTTTCAGACCCTTAGACGATATATAATGGGCATTTGATGTAAATGTAGCACTTCCCAACTCGACCTCTTGACTCCACCACTCCCAGCCCAAGTATGACTTACCTCTTGGCCTTCCTGTCCCCATTAATGGCTCGCCACTCCTCAGTGGCTTAGTCCCCAGTGCTGGGAGTTGTCTGATTTACCTCACCTGGCACATAGGAGGCCCTTTATAAATATCTACTGCATGGGCCAGGCGTGGTGGCTCACGCCTGTAATCCAGCACTTTGGAGGGCCGAGGCGGGCGGATCACCTGAGGTCAGGAGTTCGAGACCAGCCTGACCAACATGGAGAAACCCCCTTCTCTGCTAGAAATACAAAATTAGCCAGGAGTGGTGGCACACGCCTGTAATCTCAGCTACTCGGGAGGCTGAGGCATGAGAATCACTTGAACCCAGAATGTGGAGGTTGCAGTGAGCCAAGATTGTGACACTGCGCTCCAGCTTGGGTGTCAGAGCAAGACTACGTCTCAAAAAAAAAGAAAAAAAGTTGGTCCTGCATTCGCTTAGGAGAAAATAGTTGGTATAAGCAAAATCCTAAATTTAGTCTAAATTTCTAGCCAGGCACAGTGGTTAACGTTTGTAATCCCAGCACTTTGGGAGGCTGAGGCAGGGGGATCACTTGAGGCCAGGAGTTTGAGACCAGCCTGGTCAACATGGTGAAACCCTGTTTCTACCAAAAATACAAAAATTAGCCAGGCTTGGTGTCAGGTACCTGTAATCCCAGCTACTTGGGAGGCTGAGGCAGGAGAATCACTTGTACCCGGAAGTGGAGATTGCAGTGAGCTGGGATTGTACCTCTGCATTCCAGCCTGGGTGACAGAGTGAGACTCTCCAAAAAAAACATAAATAAAAATTTTAAATGAAATAAATAAATTTCTAATTAATTCTAAATTTTAATTATATATCGGCTAGTTCAATAGTTCAATTTAGGGCTGGGCGCAGTGGCTCACACCTGTAATCTCAGTACTTTGGGAGGCCGAGGCAGGTGGATCACTTGAACCCAGGAGTTTGAGATCAGCCTGGGCAACAAAGGGAAACTCTGTCTCTATGATAAATACAAAAATTAGCTGGGCGTGGTGCATGCCTGTAGTCCCAGCTACTCGGGAGACTGAGGTGGGAGAATCGCCTGAGCTCAGGAGGTCAAGGCTGCAGTGAGCCGTAAGCCATGTCACTGCACTCCAGCATGGGTGTCAGAGTGAGACCCTGTCTCAAAAAAAAAAAAAAAGAATTTAATTTAAACAAACACTCTTTGGACCGGGCACGGTGAGTCACGTCTGTAATCCCAGCACTTTGGGAAGCCGAGGTGGGTGGATCACCTGAGGTCAGGAGTTCGAGACCAGCCTGGCCAACATGGCAAAACCCTGTCACTACTAAAAATACAAAAACTTAGCCAGGTGTGGTGGTGCATGCCCGTAAGCCTAGCTGCTTGGGAGGCTGAGGCAGGAAAATTGCTTGAACCTGAGAGGCGGAGGTTGCAGTGAGCCGAGATTGTGCCACTGCACTCCAGCCTAGGCAACAGAGTAAGACTCTGTCTCAAAAAACAAAAACAAACAAAAAACGAAAACAACCACAATGACAAAAACCACCTTCTTGGATATATGGTTTGCAAATATTTTCTCCCATTCCATGGGTTGTGGCTTCACTCTGTTCATTGTTTCCTGCTGTGCAGGAGCTTTTTAGCTTGATGCAATCCTAGTTGTCTTTCTTTGCTTTTGTTGCCTGTGCCTTTGGTGTCGTATCCAAAAAATCCTTGCCCAGACTAATGTCAAGCTTTTCCTCTGTGTTTTCTTCTGGTAGTTTTACTGTTTCAGGTCTTATGTTTACATCTTTAATCCATTTTGAGTCCATTTTTTGTGACAAGTGTAAGATCCAATTTCGGTCTCCTGCATTTGCCAGTTTTATTGAAGAGACTCTCCTTTCTCCCACTGTGTGTTTTTGGCATCTTTGTTGAAAATCAGTTGGCTATATGCCGGGCGCGGTGGCTCATGCCTGTAATTTTAGCTGTCAGGGAGGCAGAGGCGGGAAAATAGCTTGAGCCCGGGAGTTCGAGACCTGCCTGGGCAATATAGTGAGACCCCATTCACCACACACACACACACAAAAAAAGACAAAAAAAAAGTGAAACTCCGTTGGCTATAAGTCCATGAATTTATTTTGGGAACCATTGGAATTTTGATAGGAATTGCACTGAATCTGTAGGTCACTCCGGGGAGTATGGACATTTTAACAATGTTAATTCCTCCAATCCATCAACATGGATGTCTTTCCATTTATCTGTGTCTTCTTAAATTTCTTTTTTTCTTTTCTTTTATTTTTATTTTTATTTTTATTTATTTTTTGAGATGGAGTCTTGCTCTGTCACCCAGGCTGGAATACAATGCCACAATCTCAGCTCACTGCAACCTCTGTTTGCCGGGTTCAAGCAATTCTCCTGCCTCAGCTTCCCAAGTAGCTGGGACTACAGGTGAGTGAAACCATGCCTGGCTAATTTTTATGTTTTTAGTAGAGATGACGTTTTGCCTTGTTGGCCAGGCTGGTCTCAAACTCCTGACCTCAGGTGATCCACCCACTTCGGCCTCCCAAAGTGCTGGGATTACAGGTGTGAGCCAACATGCCTGGCCTTAAATTTCTTTCATCAATGTTTTATAATTTTCAATGTACAAGTTATTTACCTCTTTAAGTTTATTCCTAATTATTTTATTCCTTTTGTTGCTATTTTAAATGGAATTGTTTTCTTTTCTTTCTTTCTTTTTTTTTTTTCAGACAATGTCTCCTTCCGTCACCCAGACTGGAGTGCAGTGGTGCAATCTCAGCTCACTGCAACTGCCGCCTCCTGGGTTCAAGTGATTCTCCTGCCTCAGCTTCCCGAGTAGCTGGGACTACAGGTGTGTGCCACCATGCCCGGCTAATTTTTTGTGTTTTTAGTAGAGATGGGGTTTCATCGTGTTAGCCAGGATGGTCTCAATCTCCTGACCTCGTGATCCACCCGCCTCGGCCTCACAAAGTGTTGGGATTACAGGCATGAGCCACCGCACCCGGCCCATATATGGGTCTTTATTGTGTTAAGGTAACTTCCTTTTATACCTTCTTTTTTTGTTTTTATTTTTATTTTTTTTAGAGCAGAGTCGTGCTCTGTTGCCCAGGCTAGAGTGCAATGGTATCACCTCTGCTCACTGCAACCTCTGCTTCCCAGGTTCAAGCGATTATTCTGCCTCAGCCTCCCAAGCAGCTGGGACTACAGGTGTGCGCCACCACACCCAGCTAATTTGTGTATTTTTAGTAGAGACAGGGTTTCACCATGTTGGCCAGGCTGGTCTCTAACTCCTAACCTCAGGTGATCCACCTGCCTTGGCCTCCCAAAGTGATGGGATTACAGGTGTGAGCCACCACTCCTGGACTTTTTTTTTTTATTTTATTATTTTTTTTCAAGACAGAGTCTTGCTCTGTCACTCAGGCTGGAGTGTAGTGGTATGATTACAGTTCACTGCAGCCTCAACCTGCCAGGCTCAAGCAATCCTCCTACCTAAGCCTCCTGAGTAGCTGGGACTATAGGCACATGCCACCACACCCAGCTAAGTTTTGTATTTTTTGTAGAGATTGGGGTTTTGCCATGTTGTCTAGGCTGGTCTTGAACTTCTGGACTCAAGCAATCCTCCTGCCTCGGCCTCCCAAAGTGCTGAGATTACAAGTGTAGGCCACCACACCCTGGCCTATACCTATTTTTTAAAAAATAATTTCAACTTTTATTTTAGATTTAGGGGTACATGTGCTGGTTCCTTTCTTCCTTCCTTCTCTCTCTCTCTTTCACTCTCTCTCTCTTTCTTCCTTTTTTGTTTCTTGGTTTTTTTGGTCTCACTTTGTCACCCAGGCTGGAGTGCAGTGGCGTCATCTTGGCTCACTGCAGCCTCAACTTCTCAGGTTCAAGCAATCCTCCTGCCTTAGCCCTCAAAGTAGCTGGGACTACAGTCACATGCCACCATCCCCAACCAATTTTTTTGTATTTTTTGTAGAGATGGGGTTTCACTGTGTTGTCGAGGCTGGTCTCAAACTCCTGAGCTCAAATGATCCACCTGCCTCAGCCTCCCAAAGTGCTGGGATTACAGGCAAGAGCCACCATGCCTGGCCCACGTGCTGGTTTCTTACATGGGTATGTTGTGTGATGCTGAGGTTTGAGATGTAAACGATCTTGTTACCCCGATAGTGAGCACAGTACTCAATGGTTAGTTTTTCAACCTTTAACTCCCTCCCTCCCGCATCCAGTAGTCCCCAGTATTTATTGTTGCTGTCTTTATATCCATGAGTATCTAATGTTTAACTCTCACTTACAAGTGAGAACATGCAGTATGCTCTCTGTACCTGCACTAATTCACTTAGGATTATGCCCTGGAGCTACATCCATGATCCTGCAGAGGACATGATTTCATTCTTTTTATGGCTGCATAGTATTCCAGGGTATATGTGTACCATGTTTTCTTTATCTGCTCCACTGCTGATGGGCACCTATGTTGATTCCATGTCTTTACTACTGTGAATGGTGCTGTGATGAACATATGAGTGCGTCTATCTTTTTGGTAGAACAATTTATTTTCTTGTGGATATATAGCTAATAATGGGATTGCTGGGTCGAGTGGTAATTCTGTTTTAAGTTATTTGATTACAGGTGCGCACCACCTAACCTGGCTAATTTTTGCATTTTTAGTAGAGACAGGGTTTCACCATTTTGGCCAGGCTGGTCTCAAACTCCTGACCTTGTGATCCCACTGCCTCAGCGGTGGGATTACAGGCATGAGCCACTGCCTGGAAACATTATTTTTAACCACTGCCAAACGTTGTCATTGTCTGAATGTATGGCAAACCTTTTAATGCATCTTTGATTATTTCTTTAGGATACACCTCTAGAAGTGAATTACAGAATCAAAGGGTAAGAATTTTAAAGATACATGCTACATCATCTTAAAGTTCTACCAATTCATATTCCAATCAGGAGGATGTGAAAGGGCCTGTTTTCTTGAACCCTCCCCAACTCTGCATATTAGCAATTGTGTTGGTCAGAGTTGCATTGCAGGTAATAGAATCCACTCTAGCTGAAAGCAGAGTTACTGCCAGTTATTAGGAAATCATTAGGAGATTGGGAGAGGCTGGTCCAAGCTCCCAGGAATAAACCCCAGAACCATATTGCAGAACTGGTTCACTAAGGGAGCTCTCTCTGCCACTGTCTGGAAGCCTGGGAATAAGAAAGTTATGGCTGGAGGCAGTGGCTCAAGCCTGTAATCACAGCACTTTGGGAGGCCGAGACAGGTGGATCACTTGGGGTCAGGAGTTCGAGACCAGCCTGGCCAACATGAGAAAACCCTGTCTCTACTAAAAATAGTAAAATTAGCTGGGTGTGGTGCCTGTGCCTGTAACACCAGCTACTTGGGATGCTGAGGTGGGAGAATTGGTCGAACCTGGGAGGCAGAAGTTGCAGTGAGCCGAGATCAGGCCACTGCACTCCAGCCTGGGTGACACAGTGTCTCAAAAAAAAAAAAAAAAGTTGCCATAATGACTGCAGTCTCTAGGCTCACAGTGCCTCTGCGATGATTCACACTATCAAAATGGAAGCATCTTTACTCCCATGAAACCAGGAATTGGATCCTGGGTCTTCTACAAATGCCACAGCAACTCCAAATGCCTCTGTAACCTGGGTTACTGCCAAAACAGCATAGCGGACAGAATGATGGCTTCTGCTTCATAATTCCAATTTTTATTTTTCAAATTTCATATGAGCACATTGTTAACTTTAAGGGAGTCTGAGCAATGTAGCGTTTTGCTTTCCAGCTTTTAGCAGGCAGTAAGACATGACACACGGTGGCTGGAATGGAGTGAATGAGCCAGTCTCTAGTATCTGCCACAGCCAATTCCTTTGGCAGCATTCATACATCACCATCTTTTTTTTTTTTTTTTTTTTTTTTTTTTTGAGGCAGAGTCTCACTCTGTCCCTCAGGCTGGAGTGCAGTGGCGCGATCTCGGCTCAGTGCAGCCTATACCTCCTGGGTTTGAGCGATTCTCCTGCCTCAGCCTCCCAAGCAGCTGGGATTACAGGCACCCACGACCAGGCCCAGCTAATTTTTTTTGTATTTTTAGTAGAGATGAGGTTTCACCATGTTGGCCAGGCTGATCAATAATTCCTGACCTCAAGTGATCCGCCTGCCTTGGCTTCCCAAAGTGCTGGGGTTACAGGCATGAGCCACTGCGCCAGGCTCATATATAGCCCTCTGCCAGTAAATCTCCCAAACAAAACTAATAGCAAAACTCAACACACTCTCGTAAGGGACTCATACCTCATGCAATTAAAAATCAGCTTATCCCACAAAGGAGACCCAAGTCTCATTGTACCATCTCTACATGATATTCACTCCTCTTCTAGTATAATCACATACGCTGTAACCTACAGACTCAATGATCAAGTTTACTACCCCTCTATATTAAATATCCTGACTTACTCCATGGACTGTAGTAGGTGGGCGGGGCACGGTGGCTCATGCCTCTAATCCCAGCACTTTGGGAGGCCGAGGCAGGTGGAACACCTGAGTTCAGGAGTTCGAGACCAGCCTGACCAACATGGTGAAACCCCGTCTCTACTAAAAATACAAAAATTAGCTGGGCATGGTGGTGCATGCCAGTAGTCCCACCTACTTAGGAGGCTGAGACAGGAGAATCGCCTGAACCCAGGAGGCAGAGAATGCAGTGAGCCAAGATTGTGCCACTGCACTCCAGCCTGGGCAACAGAGCAAGACTCTGTCTCAAAAATAAATAAATAAATAAATAAATAAGTAAATCTGTTTGAAATTTTCAGGGTTAGGGCCAGGGTCAGGGTCAGGGTCAGGTTAGCTGGGCCAGTGAAAGTCAAGAAGACAATTAGAGGATCAGAGGGAAGCCGTTAACCAGGGACCATGAAGAGAAGCCAATGATGTCTATAGAAGGCTTTGTGTCTGGTGACTAGGCTGAAGTTGCTGTAGGTCAACAGGGCTGGAAGTTGGGAATCAAAGCTGAATGTGAAGCAGGGGAGAGTGAGGACAAATTAGATCTGGAACCCAAGAAGGTATATTGGAACCCATATATTTTTTTCAGCACCTCCAATCTCGATGCCGTAGGTTACTATAGAAAAAGCCAGGGCCCTCTGCCACAGAACTGCACATGCACCTGCCCCAGGCCCCAGAAGGCCTGAAGGAGAACATTCAGAGAGGCGAAGCCAGCAAGAGGTGGCACAAGTGAGTCACAGTGGCACCTGGAGACCTTAGAGACCAAGGTAGGAGGATTGCTTGATGCCATAGTGTTGGGCTATGTTGCCCAGGCTGGTCTCAAACACCTGGTCCTCACTCCTAAGTGATCCTCCTATCTCAGCCCCACAAGAAGCTGAGATTGCAGATGTCTACAGAGGGTATTTCTTGTGGGAATTGGCTCACATGATTACGGAGGCTGAGAAGTCCCATAATAGGCCATCAGCAAGCTAGAGAACTAGGGTAGGCAGTAGTGAGGCTCGGTTCAAGTGCAAAGGCCTCAGAATCAGGGAAGCGGATGGTGTAACTCTCTGTTCAAGGCCGAAAGCCTGAGAACCTGGGGGCTGCTGGTACAAGTCCCAGATTCCAAAGGTCATAGAACCTGGGCCAGGTGGGGTGGCTCATGCCTGTAATCCCAGCACTTTGGGAGGCCAAGGCAGGCAGATCACTGGAGATCAGGAGTTCAAGCCTGGCCAATATGGCGAAACCCCATCTCTACTAAAAATACAAAAATCAGCCAGGCATGGTGGCAGGTACTTGCAGTCCCAGCTACTTGGGAGGCTGAGGCAGGAGAATCACTTGAACTTGGGAGGCAGACGTTGCAGTGAGCCGAGATCGCACCACTGCACTCCAGCCTGGGTGACAGAGCAAGATTCCATTTAAAAAAAAGGTCAGAGAACCTGGAGTTCTGATGTCCAAGGCCAGAGGAAGTGGGATGCTTCACCTCCAGAAGAGAAAGAACAAATCCACCTTTTTTTTTTTTTTTTTTTTTTGCTTGTTTATTCAATTTGGGCCCTCAGCTGATTGGATGATGTCCATCCACTTTGGTGAGAACAGATCTTCCATATTCAATCGATGATTCCAATGCCAATGTCTTCTGGAAACACTCTCACAGATACATACAGAAATAACACTTTACCAGCTCTCTGTGCATCCTTAATCCAGTCAATTAACCATCACAAACACCATTGAATCTTCTGGGTCATATGGCCCAATGAGGGAGCAGCATGGTAGCCTGGACTTGCTGCAGAGTTTTCTCTTGTTCCAGACTCTACTGAAACCTGGCTGCCTTTGGGTTACTCAGTACACACAACGCAACAGCGTGACCTAGTAGATACCTGTTGCCTTCAGAATCCAAAGAGGCTCACAAAGCATTGTGCTACTTTCTTGGTGGCTGAAGAGACCAGATAGAGAAACTTGCCCTTCGTCTTGGAAGGAATATCTCAAAATGTCCCAGATCAGTGAACCCATAGAAACTTTACTGAGGTGGCAGATGCTTGCAGTTTTGTGGGATTTACTTCGTATGCTTTGGGATGTAAGTGTCTCACCAAAATAGCTGGAGTAGATGCTACTTCCTGTTCACCAGGTCCAACCAACATGATATGATAAAAGAGTGAACCAACCTAATGTCTTATGGAATGGAAATGCAATCCAGTTCCTTCCAGACTGAAGCAGGACAGAGGGCCTGAGGGGTGATTACCCCTGAGTCAGGACATTGAAGGTGTATTATTGGCCCTGGTGGCTGAAAGTAAACTGTGTCTGATGGTGCTAATGAACAGGTATGGGCTGAGTGTAGTGGCTCATGCCTGTAATCCCAGGACTTTGTGAGGCTGAGGTGGGCGGATCACCTGAGGTCATGAATTAAAGACCAGCCTGGCCAACATGGTGAAAACCCGTCTCTACTAAAAGTACAAAAATTAGCCAGGCATGGTGGTGCTTGCCTGTAATCCCAGCTACTTGGGAGGCTGAGGCAGGATAATTGCTTGAACCTGGGAGGCAGAGATTGCAGTGATCCAAGACCATGCCACTGCACTCCAGCCTGTGTGACAGAGCAAGACTCTGTCTCCAAAAAAAAAAAAAAAAAAAAAAAAAAATTAACAGATATGGAGGGGAAAGGCATTCTCCAATAGCTGAACAGCAGGGCCTGGGGGATGTGGTGAATTACTTCAGAAATGAAACCATATCTAGAACAGCAATGCAGTGGTAGTCACTACTGATTAAGTTTACAAAATTCACTGTCGTTCTCCAAGGTTCATCTGTCTTCTGCACAGGCCAAAAAGGTGAGTTAAATGAGGATAGGGTAGGAATCACCACCTCTTCAGATTCTACCAAGTCCTTGATGGTAACATTAGTCTCTGCGATCCCTCCAGCAAGATGGTATTGGTTTTGGTTTCAGATTTGGTGGAGGCGGTGATGGTGGTTTCCACTTGGCCTTTTCTACCCTAACAGCGCTCATTCCACACATCAGGGAGCCAGTGTGGGGATTCTGCCAGTTGCTGAATATATCTATGCCCATGCTGAAGAAGAAAATTTCAAGGTCAGGTTGGCCGATTATCGATTCGGGACCTGGTATGAGTCAGAAGGCCTCTATGGTAACACTTAAAGCACCTTCATCCAGAGAGCAAACCATGCTGAAAATCACACCCATGCCTTGATAGCAACAGAACTACAAAGAAGCCTGAATTTGTAGCCGTTGCTAGTCTCTTATGCCACCAGAAGGAAGAAATGGGTCCCTCAGACCTGGAATGGTGATAGAAGTATATATACCTATATCTGTAGACCTTAAGTGATCTCACTGAAACTCCAGATTCCCCTGAACCCATGGGCCTGCAAGAGTGCCCCACTATCCCTTGCTGGTATACAGCAGCTTCCCCTTTCTTGAAAACTATGTGTGTTTCAACCAAAGTGGATGCCTTTCAAAATGACATTTGCCCTCCTCGAGATTGGTTCCCACCTCCCCTATGGCTATGAGACCAATAACCAAAGTCAAGTCACTGCGTGGCCTAGCTGAGGAAGTATAGGACCTGCTGGGGAAGAAAATGGCAGAGTTGCAGGGCCCAGAACTGGGGAAAAAAATACCCACTGGGAATGGATGCTAAGGGATGAAGGGAGAATATAAGAGGCAGTAAAGAAGAGCTTGTTGATATGAAGGATCCTTCCATGGCTCAGGATTCAGCACCCTACTGAGGGTTCCTGGAGCCAGCCCCAGTTGTGGTGGCTCCTGGAAGCTTGAAAAAACTGTTGATGCACATAAATAAAAGTGGGGCATGCTAGAAAGGTGCCGGGGCAGAGTGCTGAGGAAGCGGCCAAAACACTCATTGTGTAATACCTGAGAACCTGCTAGATGAGCAGGCAAAAGAGGGCCCAGAGATTCTCCCTTTTATTAAGTGATATGAAATGAGTTAGTGAGGGAGCCATTGCCATCGCCGAGAAGCTCAGTATTGGCTGTTCTGTGGGGCCAGATGGCAGTCTTAACTACCAAAGGCAAGGTGCATGGAGTGACTCTAATGGGTAGCGAGGCTGGGATGGCCACTGGGAGGACTTGACTCCCAGGGATCGCTCATAATGATGAATAGGCCCTGGTGTTCCTCGGGACAAGAAAGTGGGCAGCCAACAAAGAAATGGCAGGGATTTAAATGCTCTGGCAAGATATATGTGCTCCAAAGGGCAAGAAGTTAAACCCTGCAAAGGTTCAGAAACCAGTGAAGCTAGCGAAGTGTTCAGGTACCCGTGGTACACGGGATGCAGGAAGACAGGTCAAGTGCATTACTGCATCTGGCAACTCCCACCACTAAGAAAGAAGCACAACGCTTGATAAAAAGCCTCTTGAGTTTTGGATGTTCTGCTCTCAGAAATATTGTTCTGACCCATATATCATGTATCAGGTGACTTGAAAGAATGCCAGGTCTGAGCAGTGGGCAGGGCCAGAAAGGGCTCTGCGGCAGCTCCAGGTTGCAGTACAACTGGGCCTGCCATCTGGGTCATATGGCCCAACAGATCCCATCATGGTAAGGTTATCGGTGGCAAACACACCATGTGAAGTTTCTGTCAAACCTCTATGGAGAAGCCACAATACAGTCCCCTAGAGTTTTGGAACGAGGGCATTCTATCTGCAATAGAGAAGCACTTGAGAAAATGGGTTTCTAGAGTGCTACTGTGTCCTGGTAGAGACTGAGCATCTGACTGCTGGAATCAAGTGACTGTCAGACCCACTGAATCCTAAGGTTGGATGGGCACAGCCTCATTCTACTGGTACAATGGAAGTAGAACCTCCAGGATTGGGTTCAGACAGGCCCAAAGGGCACAAGTAAGTTATATGAATGGGTGGACCCAGACCCATGTCACCTGCCTCCATTGCACTAATCCTTCTCTCAGCGTATACCTACAGCCTTGTGAGAGTTTCCCTATGCCCAGATGACAGAGGAAGAATCGTGGGCTGGTTCAGAGATGGGCTACCCCATAGATGGGCCTATTTTTTGTACAAATAAAATATTTAAATTTAAAATGATATGAGTCTTAATCCACTGACCTTTATATTTTTCTCTCAACTGCTTTAACATTCTGGGGAAAAACTAGGCATCAAAAGCTACTTTAAGATATAGAAAAGAAGAGATTTGAATAAGGAAGGAGGGCCGGCCGAGGTGGCTCACACCTGTAATCCCAGCACTTTGGGAGGCTGAGGTGGGTGGATCAGTCAGGGGTTCAAGACCAGTTTTGGCCAACATGGTGAAAGCCTGTATCTTCTAGAAACATACACACAAAAAATTAGCCGGACATGGTGGTACACATCTGTACTCCCAGCTACTCGGGAAGCTGAGGCAGGATAATTACTTGAACCCAGGATGCAGAGATTGCAGTGAGCCAAGATCATGCCACTGCACTCCAGACTTGGTGACAGAGCAAGACTCCATCTCAAAAAAAAAAAAAAAAAAAAAAAAAAAGGCCAGGAGCGGTGGCTTACGTCTGTAATCCCAGCTCTTTGGGAGGCCAAGGCAGGCTGATCACCTGATGTCGGGAGTTTGAGACCAGCCTGACCAACATGGAGAAACCCCATCTCTAGTAAAAATACAAAATAGCCGGGCGCGGTGGCTCACGCCTGTAATCCCAGCACTTTGGGAGGCTGAGGCGGGCGGATCACGAGGTTGGGAGATCGAGACCACAGTGAAACCCCGTCTCTACTAAAAATACTAAAAAATTAGCTGGGTGTGGTGGCGGGCGCCTGTTGTCCCAGCTACTCGGGAGGCTGAGGCAGGAGAATGGCGCGAACCGGGGAGGCGGAGCTTGCAGTGAGCAGAGATCGCGCCACTGCACTCCAGCCTGCATGACAGAGTGAGACTCTATCTCAAAAAAAAATAAATAAATAAATACAAAGTAAACCAGGCAGTGACACACGCCTGTAATCCCAGCTACTCGGGAGGCTGAGGCAGGAGAATCACTTGAATCGGGGAGGCAGAGGTTGCAGTGGCGGTGAGCCAAGATCGTGCCATTGCACTCCAGCCTGGGCAACAAGAGCAAAACTACATCTCAAAAAAAAAAAAAAGGTAAAATAAAATCAAAATTAGATAATTTTTCTTTTCTTTTCTTTTCTTTTTTTTTCAGACTCAGTTTCACTCTTGTCACCCAGGCTGGAGTGCAGTGGCGCAATCTCAGCTCACCACAAATTCTGCCTCCTGGGTTCAAACAATTATCCTGCCCCAGCCTCCCAAGTAACTGAGATTACAGGCACCCACCACCACGCCCAGCTAATTTTTGTATTTTTAGTAGAGACAGGGTTTCACCATGTTGGCCAGGCTGGTCTCAAACTCCTGACCTCAAGTGATCCACCCGCTTCAACCTCCCAAAGTGCTGGGATTAACTTTTTTGAGACTCAGTTTCTCAAAAAACTTTTGAGAAGAAGAAAACTTTTCCTTTTGCTTCTGGTTCCAATATGGCTCAGTACAGCAGTGACATTTATTCAAATTTTTGATATTTTGTTATCATGGATTGTTTTACATTCATTTTGATTTTTAAAACATTGCATTAAAATATTATTTATCCTGGCTACTGATTTTTTTGACACCCCCCCCCCCCAGTTTTGTGCCCAAGGTGAGTTCCTTACACATCTTACCCTAATCTCATCTCTACAGCTCAACTGTGCAAAAAAGAACACAAGAAGAATAATCCAGAAACATCAGATTGTCTCTTGAATAGGGGCTGGGTAAAATGAGGCTGAAACCTACTGGGCTGCATTCCCAGGCGGTGAAGGATGAGATAGGAGGTCACAGGATGCGATAGGAGGTTGGCACAAAATACGAGTCATCAAGACCTTGCTGATAAAACAGGTAGCACTGAAGGAGCTGACCAAAACCCACCAAAACCAAGATGGCCACGAGACTGACCTCTGGTCGTCCTCACTGCCACATTCCCACCAGCATCATGACAGTTTACAAATGCCATGACAACGTCAGGAAATTACCCTATACGGTCTAAACAGGGGAGGCATGAATAATCCACTCCTTGTTTAGCATATCATCAAGAAATAACCATAAAAATGGGGAACCTGCAGCCCTCAGGGCTCCCCTGTCTATGAAGTAGCCATTCTCTTGTTCCTTTACTTTCTTAATAAATTTGCCTTCACTTTGCACTGCAGACTCGCCCTGAATTCTTCCTTGCACAAGATCCAAGAACCCTCTACTGGGGTCTAGATCGGGGCCACTTTCCTGTTAACAATTGGGCCAGGTGCTGTCGTTCACGCCTTAATCCCAGCACTTTGGGAGGCCAAAGCGGGTGGATCACCTGAGATCAGGAGTTTGAGACCAGCCAGGCCAACATGTTGAAACCCTGTCTCTTAAAAATAGAAAAATTAGCAGGTCGTGGTGGTGGACGCCCGTAATCCCAGCTACTCAGGGGGCTGAGGCACGAGAATTGCTTGACCCTGGGAGGCAGAGGCTGCAGTGAGCTGGGAGCACTCCACTGCACTCCAGCCTGGGTGACAGAGCAAGAGTCTGTCTCAAAAAAACAGAGAAACAAATGAGATTGGTAATTTATCGGCAGTAGACAGGAATAGGTTAGAAAGGATAGGGGAAGTGATGCTGCTCTGAGCCATCCTTTTTGTATATTTCTGACTTTTAGAACCGTGTAAATATTTCACATACTTAAAAATGAATAAAAATGTAATCAACAAAGATAGGATAGGTTGGAATACAAACAAAAACAATAAACTGGCTGGGCACAGTGGCTCGCGCCTGTAATCCTAACACTTTGGGAGGCCAAGGCGGGTGGACTGCCTGAGCTCAGTAGTTCAAGACCAGACTGGGCAACATGGTGAAACCTCATCTCTACTGAAATACAAAAAATTAGCTGGGCGTGGTGGCGTGCGCCTGTAATCCCAGCTACTCGGGAGGCTGAGACAGGAGAATCATTTGAACCTGGGAGGCGGAGATGGCAGTGAGCTGAGATCTTGCCACTGTACTCCCGTCTGGGCAACAGAGCAAGACTCCATCTCAAAAAATAAAAATAAAAAATAAAAATAAACCTGGCTGTAACAAAAGTGAATACCAAACCACACTGGGGATGGAGGAAGAAAATAACTACCCTAAGTAACTCTGGAAAAGAACATTTTTGGCTATGTCCTATAAGGCCAAAGAAAAAAATTGAGCATAAGTATTATACTTAGTAGTTTTTCTCATGGCTACATATATTAGCATCTCTGAAACTAATTTATGTGTATTGGAGAAAATAAATGCGTTATGGACAATGAAAGCTAAATTTCTCTTTGTCAGAGAAAGCAGTTGAAATAAGAAATGGGAAAGGCTGCATGAAACCTATTATTTTGGTTTGCAATTGGAGGTATGAACTAGCGTGTGTGTGTGTGTGTGTGTGTGTGTGTGTGCATCCTACAACCAATGAATACAACTAGCACCCAGGTCTGGATTTCTAAATACCATTAGCCAATGAAAGGAATTACATCTCCTTGAAGAAGTGGCTGATTTCAGTGCTAGGGCAGGGAAAGTACAAAATTAATGTGCAACAGAAAATAGGAACCGCACACACACAAAATGATGGGATGTGTCAAAAGAACACAGGAGCCCATTTGAAGGAGTTCCAATGGCCAAACTTTAAACAGTTTAAGCAAGAGAGCAGGCTGGGCCTGGTGGCTCACATCTGTAATGCCAGCACCTTGGGAGGCCAAGATGGAAGGATCTCTTGAACCCATGGTTCGAGACCAGCCTGGGTAACACAGAGACACACCAGCTCTACCAAAAATTTAAAACTTAGCCAGGTGTGGTGGTGTGCACCTGTAGTCCCAGCTACTCTGGAGGCTGAGGTGGGAGGATTGCTTGAGCCTGGAAGGTGAAGGCTGCAGTGAGCCATGATTGTGCCACCATACTTGAGCCTGGGCAACAGAGCAAGACCCTGTTTCAAAAGAAAAAAAAAGGACAGAGAGAGAAAGAAAAAAGAAAGTAAATACTAACAGTAATACATTACAACACATAGAATAAAGTAAGAATCATGAATCCATCCTGACATAAATAAATACAGAGATAAGATGGAAAAGTTCTTTCTTACAGTAGAATTCCAACTAGCAAATAGACATGGAAAAGCATTGTTTGGCAAATACTATGCTAATAACTTTTTTAGGTAAAAACACTTCAACAGAAGCTAGGATGAGTAGGTAAAATAATATAGAAAATGGGATTGTTACTTAGTCTTAAAGATCTTCCCACAAAATACTTATTAATTACAAAGGGGAAAGAGTAACTTTGTTTTTTTTTTTTTTGTTGTTGTTTTTTTGTTTTTTTTTTTTGAGACGGAGTCTCGCTCTGTCGCCCAGGCTGGAGTGCAGTGGCCAGATCTCAGCTCACTGCAAGCTCCGCCTCCTGGGTTTTCGCCATTCTCCTGCCTCAGCCTCCAGAGTAGCTGGGACTACAGGCACCCGCCACCTCGCCCGGCTATTTTTTTTGTATTTTTTAGTAGAGACGGGGTTTCACTGTGTTAGCCAGGATGGTCTCGATCTCCTGACCTTGTGATCCGCCCGTCTCGGCCTCCCAAAGTGCTGGGATTACAGGCTTGAGCCACCGCGCCCGGCCTAAGAGTAACTTTGTAGTGGAGAAAACTCTAGGCATCACCCTGTCGAGTGATCAAAGTGAACATCCCCAGAAATGGGAAAAATATCATGTGCCTCCTGACATGATGCACACAGGACATAGCATGGCTTCTCTGATATTCACAACAAAAATGCAGAACTGAAATTAGTCATGAGGAAACCTCAGCCAAACCCCAGATGCGGGCTATTGTACAAGATAAGTGGCCAGTTATCTTTACAAACGTCAGGGTCATGGAAGACAAAGGGCTGAGGAACAGTTCCAGATGACAGAAGATTAAGGAGACATGCAACTTAATGTGTGGTGAGATGCTGCACTGAATGCTGAACCAGAAAAAGATCAGTGAGACAGTGGTAAAATTTGAATTAGGTCTACAGATCAGATCATAGTGCTGTATCAGTGTTAATTTCCTGGCTTTTATATATGTATTACGGTTATGTAAAAGGTTAATATTTGAGGAATCTGGACAAAAAGTATAAGGAATTTTTTCTGGTACTATTTTTGCAACGTATTTAAATCTGGAGGCCGAATGCAGTGGTTCATGCCTGTAATCCTAGCACTTTGAGAGGATGAGGCAGGAAGGGTCATTTTGAGGCCAGAAGTTTAAGACCAGCCTGGGCAATATAGGGAGATCCTGTCACTACAAAATAAAATAATCAATCAATCAATCAATCAATCAATAAATCTAGGGGGGAAAAAATCAGCCTTTGTAGCCTGGTGTTGCCTCACCGAGTAGGTAAAGTCCTCTTGGTAAGGTCCTTTTAAGAATTCTCGGCCGGGCGCGGTGGCTCAAGCCTGTAATCCCAGCACTTTGGGAGGCCGAGACGGGCGGATCACGAGGTCAGGAGATCGAGACCATCCTGGCTAACCCGGTGAAACCCCGTCTCTACTAAAAAAATACAAAAAACTAGCCGGGCGAGGTGGCGGGCGCCTGTAGTCCCAGCTACTCGGGAGGCTGAGGCAGGAGAATGGTGTGAACCCGGGAGGCGGAGCTTGCAGTGAGCAGAGATCCGGCCACTGCACTCCAGCCTGGGCGACAGAGCGAGACTCCGTCTCAAAAAAAAAAAAAAAAAAAAAAAAAAAAAAAAAGAATTCTCTAAGCTGGTTACTTCTGGAAGTGCAGTCAAGCTCACCATAGTCCTTTCTTTTCTTTGCCAACACAGGTAGCTCTAGCCAGCCTCTGGCCTTCAGACTTTTCCAGGCAAGAGTTGGGAAGCATTGGCCAGGTGTAATGGCTCACGCCTGTAATCCCAGCACTCTGGGAGGCCGAGGTGGGTGGATCACTTGAGGCCAGGAGTTCAAGACCAGCCTGGCCAACATGGTGAAATCCTGTCTCTAGTAAAAATACAAAAATTAGCTGGGTGTGGTGGTGCATGCCTGTAGTCCCAGCTACTCAGGTGGCTGAGACAGGAGAATCGCTTAAACCAGGAGGCAGAAGTGGCAGGTGAGCCGAGATCGCAGCACTGCACTCCAACCTGGGCAACAGAGCGAGACTTCTCAAAAAATAAAAAAGAGTTGGGAAGCGGACTCTACACTCCCTTAACTCCAGCAGACACAGGTCGCGTTTTCCAGATCTCTCTCAGCATCTTTTGCTCCCGTACAGGACAGCACTTCGGCTAATGGAGCCTTTTGACTTGACTTCAGGTCCAGGATAGGAATAGCCCTCACCTCTAGGCCAGTAACTCCTTTCAAAAAAATTCTCTGTCTCCTCCGATCAGTCTCCTCAATGACTCTCCTGGTTACTCTTCTCTATGGTCTGGAGATATGTAATGAACTATATGCCATAGGATGGGTTAGCAACTTCTAGTAGGTTCTGCTTGATTGGTGCACTTTAGAAAGAAGGAGACATGTCAGCTATTTTCCTCAGACTGGAGACTGAACCAGGAGCCCGAGATAATCAGTAAGACCGCATTTAACATTCTGTAGGTTCTTCATGCTACCCATAGAGGGGGCCATACAGCGCTCTTCTGCATTCTTATCATAACTTAAAGGGAAATTTCCACAATGTCCAGAGCCTCGATGTCCTGCAAATGAAGGAGGAGAATGTCCTCTAGTTTCTTGCAGCAGGAACCCACTTAGGTGGCACCAACCTGGTTCCAGATGGAACAGTATATCTATAAAGGAAAAGTGTTGGGCACGGTGGCTCACGCCTGTAATCCCAGCACTTTGGGAGACCGAGGCGGGCGGATTACCTGAGTTTGGGAGTTCGAGACCACCCTGACCAACATGGAGAAACCCCATCTCTACGAAAAATACAAAACTAGCTGGGCATGGTGGCGCATGCCTGTAATCCCAGCTACTCGGGAGGCTGAGGCAGGAGAGTCACTTGAACCTAGGAGGTGGAGGTTGCAGTGAGCCAAGACTGCGCCATTGCACTCCAGCCTGGGCAATAAGAGCGAAACGCTGTCTCGAAAAAAAAAAAAAAAGGAAAAGTGACGGCATTTACATCCTAAATCTGAAGAATCTAATTCTGTTGGCAGCTTGTACCATTGTTGCCATTGAAAACCCTTCTGATTCTGCAGCCAATTAAGCTGACTGAGTTCCTTTCCTCATGGGGGCCCAGTGTGCAGTTGCTGCAAACAGCAGCTTCCTTGGTAGCGTATGCAGCCTGTTTATTGTATGGGTTGCTCTAAGGGACCTTGGAGACAGGTGATGGATGTTCAAGTTTCTGACTTTGCACTACCCCAGTGTAGGCTCCGAACAGGAATGCGAGGTGCCTTTAGAAAGTCCCAGGGCACCGTGGCCAGGGTTCGCATTGGCCAAGTTATCGTGTCCATCTGCACCAAGCTGCAAAACAAGGAGCATGCGATTGAGGCCCTGCGCAGGGCCAAGTTCAAGTTTCCTGGCCACCAGAAGATCCACATCTCAAAGAAGTAGGGCTTCATCAAGTTCAATGCCGATGCATTTGAAGACATGGTGGCTGAGAAGCAGCTCATCCCAGATGGCTGTGGGGTCAAGTACTCTGGACAAGTGGCGGGCCCTGCACTCATGAAGGCTTCCACTGTGCTGCCCCCTCTTAATATTCACCAATACGTTCTACTTCCTGTCCAAAAAAAATTAAAACCTTTCTGGTGTCAGTTTCATATCCTCCTGGAATCCTGGTCAGCCGGCTGAGCTAAGCTTTGCTGCTGCCACAGGAGCCACTCCTATTGCTGGCCACTTCACTCCTGGAACCTTCACTAACCAGGTCCAGGCAGCCTTCTGGGAACTGCGTCTGTTGGTAGATACTGATGATCCCGGGGTAGCCACTGGCCTCTCATGGAGGCATCTCATGATAACCTACCTACCATACCTCTGAGGAACACAGGTTCTCTTCGGCACTGTGTGGATAGTTCCATCCCATGCAACAAGGGAGCTCGCTCAGGGGGTCTGATGTGGGGAATGCTGGCTAAGGGAGTTCTGCACATGCCTGGCACTGTCTCCTGTGAACACCCACAAGAGGTCATGCCTGATCTCTGCTTCTACAGAGACCCTGAAGAGATTGAAAAGCTCACACATGGAATCCCAGCACTTTGGGAGGCCAAGGCAAGTGGATCATGAGGTCAGTAGATCGAGACCATCCTGGCTAACACAATGAAACCCCGTCTCTACTAACAATACAAAAAACTAGCCAGGCGTGGTGGCACATGCCTGTAGTCCCAGCTACTGGGGAGGCTGAGACAGGAGAATCACTTGAACCCAGGAGGTGGAGGTTGCAGTGAGCCCAGATCGTGCCACTGCACTCCACACTCCAGGCTGGGTGACAGAACGAGACTGCGTCTCAAAAACAAAAACAAAAAATGACAGTCTTAAACTAATGTGTTTGACTAAGATGGATAACAGGGATTGGATTTACACTTCCACTTTAAACAACTAAAAACTTGACAAAATATATGAAATAGGTGTTTTCAGACGTCACATAGTCAGCACAGGGCAATCACGCTTGAGAGAGGAAACAGATGATTGCCCGGCTGAGTTCTAGGAGCGTTTCCAGGCCACAGCAAAGGGAGGGGGGATGTGTGGAGCCTGCTTTCTCCCTGAGTTGAGGTAGTGTTGGGAGTTTGGGGAGGCCCAGGTGGCTAGCGTTTGCAGGGCAGAGTACCGGGGAGGACAGAGTTACACACAGAGAGACCCAGACAGCTGCAGAAGGCTCCCTTCAAGTCTTCAACTGAAGACGAATCAGCAAAGGCATGTATAGAAACTGTCAGGCCACTGAGCCCAAACTAAGCCATCATTATCCCCTGTGACCTGCATGTGCACATCCAGATGGCCTGAAGCAACTGAAGATCCACAAAAGAAGTGAAAATAGCCAGGTTCTGCCTTAACTGATAACAGTCCACCATTGTGATTTGTTCCTGCCCCACCCTAACTGGTCAATTGACCTTATGACAATATACCCTCCCCGCCCTTGCAGTAATGTACTTTGTGATATTCCCCCGCCCTTAAGAAGGTACTTTGTAATATTCTCCCACCCTTGAGAATGTACTTTGTAAGATCCACCCCCTGCCCCCCAAAAAATTGCTCCTAACTCCACTGCCTATCCCAAACCTGTAAGAACTAATGATAATCCCACCACCCTTTGCTGACTCTCTTTTTGGACTCAGCCCACCTGCACCCAGGTGATTAAAAAACTTTATTGTGGCCGGGCGCGGTGGCTCAAGCCTGTAATCCCAGCACTTTGGGAGGCCGAGACGGGCGGATCACGAGGTCAGGAGATCGAGACCATCCTGGCTAACACAGTGAAACCCTGTCTCTACTAAAAAAAAAAAAAACACAAAAAACTAGCCGGGCAAGGTGGCGGGCGCCTGTAGTCCCAGCTACTCCGGAGGCTGAGGCAGAAAG
This sequence comes from Chlorocebus sabaeus, assembly GCF_047675955.1. Classification (NCBI taxonomy): domain Eukaryota; kingdom Metazoa; phylum Chordata; class Mammalia; order Primates; family Cercopithecidae; genus Chlorocebus; species Chlorocebus sabaeus. The sequence continues at coordinate 11,079,487 of NC_132926.1, read as the reverse complement.
ATGGCGTAAACCCGGGAGGCGGAGCTTGCAGTGAGCTGAGATCCGGCCACTGCACTCCAGCCTGGGCGACAGAGCGAGACTACGTCTCAAAAAAAAAAAAAAAAAGCTTTATTGCTCACACAAAGCCTGTTTGGTGGTCTCTTCACATGGAGGCGTGTGACAGAAACCACTTGAGGCTGGGCGTGGTGGCTCATACCTGTAATCCCAGCACTTTGGGAGGCTGAGATAGGTGTATTACCTGAGGTCAGGAGTTCGAGACCAGCCTGACCAACATGGTAAAACCCTGTCTCTACTAAAAATACAAAAAAAGTTAGCCACGGGTGGTGGCGGGCACCTGTAATCTCAGCTGTTTGGGACGCTGAGGCAGGAGAATTGCTTGAACCCGGGAGGCGGAGGTTGTGAAGAGTCGAGATTCCAGCCTGGGCAACAAGAGTAAAAACTCCGTCTCAAAAGAAAAGAAAAGAAAAGAAAAGTAACCACTTGAAGCTGGAGAAAGAATCCCCTCAAAAGAATCATCCCTAGAGCTCACACAGGGCTGGGGATCGTTCACATTCCCACCAGGCAGAGCGGGAGCACCTCATCCTGTCCAGGGCATCCAGTAGAGTACTCAAGAGTTTTCGCCTCAGAAATGGTGAGAAAACTGGCTCTAGATAATAGGCTGCTTTAATTCCACCTAATGAAACTGAAAAGCAAGATTCACAATGAATCAAACTCATTCTGAGAATCTTAACTGTGTGACAAAACAAATCTCAACAGTATTTTTTTTTTTTTTTTTTTTTGGAGATGGAGTCTTGCTCTGTCACCCAGGCTGGAGTGCAGTGGCACGATCTCAGTTCACTGCAACCTCTGCCTCCTGGGTTCAAGCCATTCTCCTGGCTCAGCCACCCCAGTAGCTGGGATTACAGGTGTGCGCCATCACGCTTGGTTAAGTTTTGCATTTTTCAGTAGAGACGGGATTTCACCATGTTGGTCAGGCTGGTCTCAAACTCCTGACCTCAGGTGATCCACCTGCCCTGGCCTCCCAAAGTGCTGGGATTACAGGCGTGAGCCACTGTACCTGGCCAACTCGATAGTATTTTTAATTTAATTTTTAAAGACAAAGTCTCGCTCTATCACCCAGGCTGGAGTGCAGTGGCTTGATCTCGGCTCACTGGAGCCTTGACCTCCTGGACTCAAGAGATCCTCCTCAGCCTCCAAGTAGCTGGGTAGCTAGAACTACAGGTGCATGCCACCCCACCTGGCTAATTTTTTTTTTTTAAATTTTAGTAGAGACAGGGTCTCACTATATTGCCCAGGCTGGTCTTGAACTTCTGGGCTCAAGCTATCCCCTGCCTTGGCCTCCCAAAGTGCTGAGATTACAAGAGTGAACCAGCATGCTGGGCAGTATTTTTTTTAAATACAAGAATATTCAGCACTCGGCCAGGCATGGTGGCTCACGTCTATAATCCCAGCACTTTGGGAGGCCAAGGTGGGCTGATTACTTGAGGTCAGGAGTTCGAGACCAGCCTGGTCAACAGGGAGACACCCCGTCTCTACTAAAAATACAAAAATTAGCCAGGTGTGGTGGCACATGCCTGCAATCCATACTACTTCGGAGGCTGAGGCAGGAGAATCACTTGAACCTGGGAGGCAGAGGTTGCAGTGAGCCGAGGCTGTGCCACTGTACTCCAGCCTGGGCAATAGAGGGAGACACTGTCTCCAAAACAAACAAACAAACAAACAAATATTCAACACTCATCAAGGTAAAACTCACAATACCTGGCACCCTGGCATCTGATCAAAACTTACCTGATTGCACCAGGCGCAGTGGCTCACACCTATAATCCCAGCACCTGGGGAGGCTGAGGCAGGTGGATCACGAGGTCAGGAGATCGAGACCATCCTGGCTAACACGGTGAAACCCCGTCTCTACTAAAATACAAAAAATTAGCCGGGCGTGCTGGTGGGTGCCTGTAATCCCAGCACTCTGGGAGGCCGAGACAGGCAGATCACGAAGTCAGGAGATTGAGACTATCCTGGCTAACATGGTGAAATCCCACCTACATATTCAAAAAATTAGCCGAGTGTGGTGGCGGGCGCCTGTAGTCCCAGCTACTTGGGAGGCTGAGGCAGGAGAACTGCTTGAACCCAGGAGGTGGAGGTTGCAGTGAGCTGAGATCGCACCACTGCACTCCGGCCTGGACAACAGAGCAAGACTCTGTCTCAACAAAAGAAAGGAAAAAAAGAAAGATGTAAACAAACAAACAAACAAAAACCAAAAAAACCCCAAAACTCTTAGGAGTATAGCCTGGCGTGGGTGGCGCATGCCTGTAGTCCCAGCTACTTGGGAGGCTGAGGTGGGAGAATCACTTGAACCCAGGAGGTGGAGGTTACAATGAGCCAAGATTGTGCCACTGCACTCCAGCCTGGGCAACAGAGTGAGACTCTGTCTCAAAAAAAAGAACTTTCAGAGATAAAAATATGTGTAAGATAATGAGAGGCCAGGCACAGTGGCTCACGCCTGTAATCCCAGCACTTTCGAAGGCCGAGGTGGGCGGATCACGAGGTCAGGAGATCAAGACCATCCTGGTTCACATGGTGAAACCCCATCTCTACTAAAAATACAAAAAATTAGCTGGGCGTGGTGGCGGGCTCCTGTAGTCCCAGCTACTTGGGAGGCTGAGGTAGAAGAATGGCGTGAACCCAGGAGGTGGAGCTTGCAGTGAGCCAAGATCACACCACTGCACTCCAGCCTGGGCGATGAAGCGAGACTCCATCTCCAAAAAAAAAAAAAAAAAAAAAAAAGAGAAATACACTGAATGGGATTAACAGCAAATTACATAATAAAAGAAGATTCCTGAAACATAGGGATATAGTAAAATAGAAGTTATCAAAAATGAGCCAGGCGCGGTGGCTCAAGCCTGTAATCTCAGCACTTTGGGAGGCTGAGGCGGGCAGATCACGAGGTCAGGAGATCGAGACCATCCTAGCTAACACGGTGAAACCCCATCTCTACTAAAAATACAAAAAATTAGCTGGGCGTGGTGGCAGGCGCCTGTAGTCCCAGCTACTCGGGAGACTGAGGCAAGAGAATGGCGTGAACCCGGGAGGCGGAGCTTGCAGTGAGCCGAGATCTCGCCACTGCACTCCAGCCTGAGCAACAGAGTGAGACTCTGTCTCAAAAAAAAAAAAAAAAGAAGTTATCAGAAATGAAACATTGAGAAAAAAAAAAGACTGAAGAAAATAGAGTATCAGTGAGCTATAGGACAAATCAAATATCCCAATGTATGTGGAGCTGGAATCTCTTAGGAGAGGGGGTAAAAGAGGGAAAAGGAAATATTTTAGTATTTTAAATAATAATGGCTTCAAATGTTCTATATTTAATGGAAACTATATGTCCACACATCCAAGAAAATCAAAGGACCCCAGACAAAAGAAACATGAAACTATACTATATTTTACTGTATAATATATATACTATGTACTATAATCAGATTGCTTAAAATCAGCAATAAAGAGAAAATCTTAAAAGTAATCAGAGAAATAAGACATTGCATAGAGAGGAAAAAATATTAAAATGACAGCTGACTTCTTGTTAGAAGAAAAAAATAAAGCAAGCCAGAAGACATTGGGGCAACACCTTTAAACTACTAAAATAAAAAAGCTTCTGCCAGGCGCGGTGGCTCACTCCTGTAATCCCAGCACTTTGGGAGGCCGAGGAGGCGGATCACCTGAGGTCGTGAATTCAAGACCAGCTGACAAACATGGAGAAACCCCATCTCTACTAAAAATACAAAATTAGCCTGGTGTGGTGGTGCATGCCTGTAATCCCAGCTACTTGGGACGTTGAGGCAGGCGAATCACTTAAACCTGGGAGGTGGAGGTTGCAGGGAGCCAAGATGGCACCACTGCACTCCAGTCTGGGCAACAAGAGCGAAACTCCGTCTCAAAAAGAAAAGAAAAAAAGGAAAAGAAGAACAAAGAAAGAAGAAAGAAAGAAAGAGGAAGAAAGAAAGAAAGAAGAAAGAAAGAAAGAAAGAAAGAAAAAGAAAGAAAGAAAGAAAAGAAAGAAAGAAAGAAAGAAAGAAAGAAAGAAAGAAAGAAAGAAAGAAAGAAAGAAAGAAAGAAAGAGAGAGAGAAAGACTTCTAAAAAAAACACACACAAAAAACGAGAGACTAGGTGTGGTGGCTCACGCCTGTAATCCCAGCACTTTGGGAATCCAAGGCAGGAAGACTGCTTGAGCCCAGGAGTTTGAGACCAGTCTGGACAACATGGAGAAACAATATCTCAATAACACATACAAAAATTAGCCAGGTGTGGTCCAGCGCACACCCGTAGTCCTAGCTACTGGGGATGCTGAGACGGGATGATCGCTTGAGCCCAGGAGGTTGAGGCTGCAGTGAGCTGTGATGACTTGTGAGACCCTGTCTCAAAACAAGCAAACAAAAAAACAGAGGATATTTTGATATTTTTTGTCCTTTGGTTAGGGAAAGATATTTTAAGATATTTTAGACACTACATCAAAAGCATGATCCATATGAGAAAGAGCCTGATAAATGAGATTTCATAAAAATTAAAATCTTCTACTCTTCAAAAGACACTGTTAAGGAAATGAAAAGACAATTCACAGGCTGGGAGAAAATATTTGCAAATCACCTAGAAGATAAAGAACTTGTATTCGGAATATATAGACCTCCCAAAACTCAATAATGAGAAACCAATAACCCAACTTTAAAAAATGGGCATAAAAACCTGGTGAGATGGTTCAAGCCTCTAATCCCAGCTACTAAGGAGGCTGAGATGAGAGGATTACTCCAGGCCAGGAGTTCCAGACCAACCAGGGCAACCTGGGGACATAGTGAGACCTTGTCTCTTAAAAAAAAAAATGGTGTGGGGGGAATGGAGGGCCGGGCGTGGTGGCTCACACCTGTAATCCCAGCACTTTAGGAGGTCTAGGAAGGCAGATCACAGTAGGTCAGGAGTTAAAGACCAGCCTGGCCAACAGGGTGAAACCCCGTCTCTACTAAAAATACAAAAATTAGCCAGATGTGGCAGTGGGCACCTGTAACCCCAGCTACTCAAGAGATTGAGCCAAGGGCATTGTTCACCTAAGGTCAGGAGTTCGAGACCAGCCTGACCAACATGGTGAGACTCCACCTCTACTAAAAATAGAAAAAAATACAAAAATTAGACGGGCATGGTGGCACATGCCTGTAATCTCAGCTATTCGGGAGACTGAGGCAGGAGAATCGCTTGAACTCGGGAGGCAGAGGTTGCAGTGAGCTGAGATCGCGCCACTGCACTCCAGCCTGGGTGACAAAGCAAGACTCCATCTCAAAAAAAAAAAAAAAAAAAAAAAAAGAAGAAGAAGAAGGCAAAAGATTTAACAAAAGGAGGCAAAAGATTTAAACAGACATTTCACCAAAGATGTTATGTGAATAGCAAATAAGCACATGAAAACACGTTGACTATCATTAGTCGTTAGGGAAATGCAAATTAAAACCACAATAAGATGCCTCTGCACACATAATAGATCGTCTGAAATGAAAGTGTGTTAGTGAGGATAAGGATGTATAGGAACTAAAACAATCACACATGGCAATTTACTGTAAAATGGTACTACAACTTCAATAACTTTGGAAAACAGTTTGGCCATTTCTTTACTTTTTCTTCTTCTTCTTTTTTTTTTTCTTTGCGACAGTCTCACTCTGTTGTCCAGGCTGGAGTGCACTGGTGTGATCTCAACTCACTGCAGCCTCGACTTCCCAGGCTCATTCAAGAGCTCAGACAATCCTCTTGCCTCAACCTCCTGAGTAGCTGGGACCACAGGCATGTGCCACCACACCTAGCTAATTTTTTGTATTTTTAGTAAAGACCGGGATTGGCTATGATGCCTCTCAGGTTGAAGCAATTCTTGAGCCTCAGCCTCCCAAGTAGCTGCATTTACAGGTGTGCACCACCAGGCCTGGATAATTTTTGAATTTTTAGTAGAGACAGGGTTTCACCATGTTGGCCAGGCTGCTTTCAAACTCCTGACCTCAAGCGATCCACCCGCCTTGGCCTCCCAAAGTGCTGGGATTGGGATTACAGGGATGAGCCACCACGCCTGGCCCCTGCTCTGCAATTTCTTAAAGAGTTTAATATGGGCAGGCGCGGTAGCTCACACCTGTAATCCCAGCACTTTGGGAGGCCAAGGTGGTAGGATTGCTTCAGCCCAGGAGTTGGAGACCAGCCTGGGCAACATAGTGAAACTCTGTCTCTACTAAAAATACAAAAAATCAGCAGCATGCAGTGGCAAGTGCCTGTAGTCCTGGCTACTCAGGAGACTGAGGTGGGAGGATGTGCTTAAACCCGGGAAGTCAAGGCTGCAGTGAGCAGAGATTGCACCGTAGCACTCCAGCCTGGGCAACAGAGGGAGACCTTGTCTTAAAAAAAAAAAGAAGAAATGATTTTAACATAGATGTCCCAGATGAACCACTTTTTCACCACTACATGTTTATGCAAGAAAAATCAAAGCAGATGCTTGCATATAAACATTGTCCACAAATATATATAGAAGCTTTTTAGGGGAAAAATATTTATTTTTCCTATTTATTTTTAAATTGACAAATTAATGTGTGTGTATATATATATTTACATTGTACAACAGGATGTTTTAAAATATGCATACATTGTGGAATGGTTATTAACCATTAACAAATTCAATACTTAACATACTTATTATTTATTTGTGGTGATATGGTGTAATATGAAATATATTTGGTCTTTGTGCCAGTTCCTGTCACCCTGTCACAGAGAAATTCCTAAAACCCTTGGAATTTTCTGAGTGATAGGAGTGCATTTTGAAATTCACAATGAGCATTTTTTGTGGATTTTTTTTATTTTAAATTTTTATTTCAATAGGTTTTTGGGAAACAAGTGGTGTTAGCAAT